>NC_092776.1:3165769-3765769 GCF_047496795.1 Chiloscyllium punctatum | reverse complement strand
AGAGAAGTGATAGGTGCAAGTACTGATACAGCATTTAGAAAACATTTGGACAGGTAAGTGAATAGGAATCATTTGGAGGGTTATGAGCCAAATGCAGACAAATGGGATGAGTTTAGTTTGGGGAACCTGGTCAGAATGGATGAGTTAGACTCTATAACTCCATGAATCAACCAATGCACTTATTTTAAAATAGCAAAAATGCCTTGCACATAATCTGAGCACTTTGCTCCTGACACAAATGCAAATATGGCGGCACGGTGGTACAGTGGTTAGCACTGCTGCCTCACAGCGCCAGAAGCCTGGGTTCAATTCCCACCTCAGGTGATTGACTGTGTGGAGTTTGCACATTCTCCCCGTGTCTGCGTGGGTTTCCTCCGGGTGCTCCGGTTTCCTCCCACAGTCCAAAGATGTGCAGGTCAGGTGGATTGGCCATGCTAAATTGCCCATAGTGTTAGGTAAGGGGTAAATATAGGGGTATGGGTGGGTTGCGCTTCGGCGGGGCGGTGTGGACTTGTTGGGCTGAAGGGCCTGTTTCCACACTGTAAGTAATCTAATCTAATCTATATCCCAATCCTTAGTCATGCGTGATCATTAGAATAGAGTGATCGTTAGAACAGAGTGAGATCTCTCCGTATTGCTGTAGTGACTCACAAATTCATGCCATCTGTTTAAAGTGGCGAGAGTGTCACAAAGGGGAAGAGAAATCTTGCATCAATGATTTACAGTACTTTCAAATATTAAATATTAAAATGACAATGCAGAATCGAAATATATCATTAACAAATCTACAAGTGCACCAAAAATCAGATGAATAGGCCTCATGTATTTGTCATAAGTGTTAAACAAAGACAATGAACCCGAACAGAAAGTCCTAGAATCTTAGCATGTTGCAGTATAAATAATGAAAATTTGGTCCAGAGTTTGTGTCCAAAGACCAAATGCTTTCATATTGCCAACCAGAGCTTCATTTGATCAGCCCCTCAGTTCCACATTGTCTGTAATTGTCACACAGACCCTTTGATCCATCGAGCCTGTCCCACCATAATCCATGACTACCAACACTATCGCCTTCCTACAGTAGTCCCATTTTTCCAAGCAAGGCCCATAGCCTTGAATATTATGCCACGTCAAGTGCTCATCCAAATCCTTTGTAAATGTTGTGAGGTTTACAACCACCCTCCTAGGCAGTGCATTCCAGACCCTTACCACCCTCTTTGTGAAACAGGTTTTCCTGAAATCCCCTCTAAACCTCCTGCCTTCCATCTGCCTGTTCTAACAGTTGTTTATATGAAACGTAGAAACATAGAAAATAGGAGCAGCAGTAGGCCATTTGGCCCTTCGAGCCTGTCCTACCATTCAATATGATCACAGCTGATGATGCAATCTCCTTTCCCACTCTAATCCCTTAAACTACAAGGACCATGTCCGGTTCCATTTTGAATATATCTAAAGAACTGGCCCCAACAGCTTCCTTGGGAGAGAATTCCACAGGTTCACAGTTCTCCGAGTGAAGAAATTCTTCCTCATCCCAGTCCTGAATGGCTTACCCAATTCTTAGACTGTGATCCCCTTGTTCTGGACTTTCCCAACATTGGGAACATCCTTCCCACATCTAGCCTGTCCAGCCCCATCAGGACTTTATATGTTTCTATGAGATCTCCCCCATTATTGTTCTAAATTTCAGCGAATACAAGCCCAGTTGATCTAGATCCTCATATATCAGTCCTGCCATCCTGGGAATCAGTCTGGTGAACCTTCACTGGACTTCCTCAGTAACAAGTATGTCCTTCCTCAGACTAAGAGACCAAAACTGCACATTATACACAAGATGTGACCTCACCAAGGCCCTGTATAACATCCTTACTCCCATACTCAAATCCTCTCACTTTGAAGGCCAGCATGCCATTAGCTTTCTTCACCACCTGATGCACCTACATGAAACTTTAGAAGCCTTTATTGCCACATGTACTCAATGAGTACAGTGAAAAGTTTATATGTCACCAACTACAGCTCCAGCTTGAATACAGAAATAGCTAGACACGGTTTTTAGTTTCAAGATAATAGACAATAGAGAAATAAAATGTCCAGCATTACAGAACTAAAAGTTCAGTAAAATAGGCCACACTGTTATCCAGCCCACACCAGACCCTGGCTTCAGTCCTTCCCAAAAGACACACCTCACTGGGAGGTCACTGTGCCACACTGGGAGGTCATTATATCACACTGGGAGGTCACTGCGCCTCACCGGGAGGTCACTGCCCCACACTGAGATGTCACTGTGCCACACCGGGAGGTCACTGCCCCACACTGAGATGTCACTGTGCCACACTGGGAGGTCACTGCGCCACACTGGGAGGTCACTGCGCCACACTGAGAGGTCTCTGTATCACACGGGGAGGTCACTATGTCACACTGAGATGTCACTGTGCCACACCGGGAGGTCACTGTGCCACACTGGGAGGTCACTGCGCCACACTGGGAGGTCACTGCGCCACACTGAGAGGTCTCTGTATCACACGGGGAGGTCACTATGTCACACTGAGAGGTCACTGCGCCACACTGAGAGGTCACTGTGTCACACTGGAAGGTCACTATGTCACACTGGGAGGTCACTGCGCCACACTGGGAGGTCACTGTGTCACACTGGAAGGTCACTATGTCACACTGGGAGGTCACTGCGCCACACCGGGAGGTCACTGCGCCACACCGGGAGGTCACTGTGTCACACCGGGAGGTCACTGCCCCACACTGGGAGGTCACTGCCCCACACTGGGAGGTCACTGTATCAGAATTAGAGGTCGCTGTATCACACGGGGAGGTCACACTGGGAGGTCACTACGCCACACTGGGAGGTCACTGTGTCACACCATGAGGTCACTACACCACACTGAGAGGTCACTGCACCACACTGGAAGGTCACTGTGTCACACTGGAAGGTCACTGCCCCACACTGGGATCTCACTGTGTCACACCATGAGGTCACTGCCCCACACCAGAGGTCACTGTGCCACACTGAGAGGTCACTGTATCACACCGGGAGGTCACAGTACCACACCGGGAGGTCACTGCCCCACACTGGAAGGTCACTGTGTCACACTGGGTGGTAACTATGCCACACTGGGAGGTCACTGCCCCACACTGGGATCTCACTGTGCCACACTGGGAGGTCACTGTGCCAGGCCAGGAGGTCACCGTGCTACACTGGGAGGTCACTGTATCACACTGGGAGGTCAGTGCGCCACACCAGAGGTCACTGTGCCACACCAGAGGTCACTGTGCCACTCTGAGAGGTCTCTGTATCACACTGGGAAGTCACTGCGCCACACGGGGAGGTCACTGCGCCACACGGGGAGGTCACTGTGTCACACTGGGAGGTCACTGCCCCACACCAGAGGTCACTGTGCCACTCTGAGAGGTCTCTGTATCACACTGGGAAGTCACTGCGCCACACGGGGAGGTCACTGCGCCACACGGGGAGGTCACTGCGCCACACGGGGAGGTCACTGCCCCACACTGGGAGGTCACTGCTCCACACTGAGAGGTCACTGCCCCACACTGGGAGGTCACTGCTCCACACTGAGAGGTCACTGCCCCACACTGGGAGGTCACTGCGCCACACGGGGAGGTCACTGTGCCACATTGAGAAGTCTCTGTATCGCATTGGGAGGTCACTGAGCCACACGGGGAGGTCACTGTGCCACATTGAGAAGTCTCTGTATCGCATTGGGAGGTCACTGCGCCACACCGGGAGGTCACTGTGTCACATCGGGAGGTCACTGTGTCACACTGAGAGGTCACTGCACCACACTGAGAGGTCACTGCCCCACACCAGAGGTCACTGTGCCACACTGAGAGGTCACTGCACCACACTGAGAGGTCACTGCCCCACACCAGAGGTCACTGTGCCACACTGAGAGGTCACTGCACAACACTGGGAGGTCACTGCACAACACTGGGAGGTCACTGTGTCACACTGGGAGGTCACTGCGCCACATGGGGAGGTCACTGTGTCACACTGGGAGGTCACTGTGTCACACTGGGAGTCACTGCACCACACTGGGAGGTCACTGTGTCACACTGGGAGGTCACTGTGTCACACTGGGAGTCACTGCACCACACTGGGAGGTCACTGTGTCACACTGGGAGGTCACTGTGCCACACTGGGAGGTCACTGTGTCACACCGGGAGGTCACTGTGTCACACGGTGAGGTCACTGCGCCACACTGGGAGGTCACTGTGCCACACTGGGAGGTCACTGTGTCACACCGGGAGGTCACTGTGTCACACGGTGAGGTCACTGTGTCACACGGTGAGGTCAGTGTGCCACACTGAGAGGTCTCTGTGTCACACGGTGAGGTCATTGTGTCACACGGTGAGGTCATTGTGCCACACTGGGAGGTCACTGTGCCACACTGGGAGGTCACTGTGTCACACCAGGAGGTCACTGTGTCACACGGTGAGGTCACTGTGTCACACGGTGAGGTCACTGTGCCACACTGGGAGTTATCTCTGGAGGCTGGGGATTGTCACTTTCCAGAGGCTGTGAGTCAAATGGAAAAATAAAAGAAGAAAAAAAGCCTTAGGAGGAAGAAAATGAGAAGTGAAAGAAGCAGCAGAAAGGGCGGAGTAAATGAGCTCTGGCTGGAGTGTACTACACCGCCGCCATCTTGCAACAGCAATAGGTCTACGGTTTCTTGATTTTAAAATATATATCCACCCTTTCAAATCTTTAAAAAATCTCTTTCTCATTTCAATCCACTGGTTTCTCTTCTCCCATGCTGGCTCTTTGAGAGCAGTATCTAATTAAGCTGACTCCCCTGCCTATTCCTTACAACTGCTTCCCTTTCAAGCATTTATCTAAATCCCTTTTGAACTTTATTATTGAATCTGCCTTCATTACCCATTCAAGTAGTAAATTCCAGTTTCACTGTGAATTATTTCCAATCCATGTCCCCCAGTTATTGATTTTGCTGTTACTGGAAACTATTTCTCCACATTGACTCAATCCAAACCTTTCTCAATTCTAAACACTACAATTAAATCTTCCTTAATCTTCTCTGCTTCAAACAGATCGACCACAACATTTCTTATCTCTCTACACAACAGATGTTCCCCATCTCTGGTATCTTTCTCATAACTTCAACAGCCATCCAGAGAGTGTGGTGTCCTGTACAGTGGACAGTATTTCAGTGATTTATAAAAGATAATGGGATTAGAATAGTTATCTAGCTGTTTGTGACCAGTGCAGAATTGATGGGCCAAAGTGTCTTCATCTGTCCTGTAGATCTCTATGACTCTAATCAGAACCTTCTTGCCTCTACCTTTGTTTCAAAGATCAAATAGACCATTTCCAATCATTCTCAACATGTCCTGCCACACACACCCCGGAACATTCTGGAAGTATTTCAATGTGCACTTGTGATGCCAAGGCAAATGAGACTCTGGTCCAAGTGCTGGGAAATGGGATTAGAATAATTAGATGTACTGGTGGACAGTTGATGGGCCAAAGGGCCTTTTTCTGTGCCGTAGATCTCTCTAACTCTCTAACTCTAGCACATCCTGCAAGAGAGGAGTGAACATTGTTGGAGATTAACACCTTCAGTGAAAGGAACATCGGAGGGAATGGGAGGGTATGGAAGCTGGACACGATGGGCCCAAGGGCCTTTCGCTGACTCCATCCCTGCCCCTCAATCTTCTTGCCTGAATTAAATAAATCATTTTGCATTTCTTGTGTTGAATTTTATGAACCATATAAATGCCAAATCTGTGTCCTTCTGATTGATTCAAATATGCAGGGAGCTTCTAATTAATGAAACTATCCTTATCCTCTACTGTGTCTGCTGGATGTTTTGAATGGAATTTATACCATTATCTCATTTAACCACATTTCCGTGCAAGCCTCAATAATGTTGCCTAACAAAATTCTTATCAATTTCTATCTTGAATGTATTTCTTGTCAACTCCCCCCCCCTCCCCCGCAGGGAAAGGGTCCAAATGTCCCCCTCCATCTGAATAAAGGGCATTGCTCTTGACCTCACCCTTAAAAGACAGAGCGCTATTTGCTTAAATTGTGGTCCCTAGCTCTGGTCTCCCAGTGATCTCACACTTTGGAGCATTTCTCCAGGACAGTGCCCAGCCAGATTGGGGCAGGCCACTGGATCACCTGGACACTTTGGAATATTGAGGGGAAGTGTTTTTAACACTTTGTAAACATGAGCATGTGATGGTGTTACTCAAGCTAAATTACAAGTGTGAAAACTTCTGAAACTCGAGTTAACAATCAGAATATGGAAACTGGCCTTTTGCAATGACTAATTACAACCTCTCCGTCCCTAGGAAGGTCAGGGCCTGTGAATTTTAAAGCATTTTCTTGCCAACAGCTGCTTCAATCTAATTCTCAGACAATATGGAGATAACTCTCAATACACTGCAGCAGTTAATTTAATAGCATTTGTAAGGACTACAAGAAGCACTTTTACCCCAAAAGAAAACAAATCTACAGAGAGATACAGTTTCTCAACGGTGTTGGTTTGAACATCTAAATGTTAACTTCATTACCTCGGCAATAACAAGAGAGAAAATGCTGCCAGCTGTTGGCAGGCCAGGGAGAATCTATGGAAAGTGAAATTGGGGAAACATTTTGATCTGATGAGCTAATTCCCAGAGTAAACTATGCATTGTATCGAAAATAAGGCAGCAAGGAAAACTAGAGAGGAAGAGCGCAGCACAGCATGCCAGGAGCAGCACCAGGCATACCTGAAAACCTGGTATTCCTGATGAAGGGCTTTTGCCCGAAACGTCGATTTCGCTGTTCGTTGGATGCTGCCTGAACTGCTGTGCTCTTCCAGCACCACTAATCCAGAATTACTTACATGTCAAACTTAATCAGCAAGTGACAGAACAGAGCTAAATGATCCAACAATCATTGGATCAGGTCTAAGCTCTGCAGTCATGCCACATCTAGTTGTGATTTAAGCAACTCACTGGAGGGGGGGGGGATGCTCCACAAATTTCCCCATCCTCAATGATGGAGGAGCCCAGCACATCAGGGCAAAAGGTAAGGCTGAGATTTTCACAGCAATCTTCAGTCAGAAGTGCCGAATGGATGATCCATCTCAGCCTCCTCCAGTGGTCCCCAGCATCACAGATGTGTCTTCAGCCAATTCAATTCACTCCATGTGATATCCATGGTTGGAGAGACTGGATACTGCAAACGCTATGGGCCCTGACAACATTCCGGCAATAGTACTGAAGATTTGTGCTCCAGAACGTGCCGCTCCCCTCGCCAAGCTGATCCAGTACACTTACAACACTAGCATCTACCCGACAATGTGGAACATTACCCAGGTATGTCCTGTACCCATGGGCAGCACGGTGGCACAGTGGTTAGCACTGCTGCCTCACAGCGCTAGAGACCCGGGTTCAATTCCAGCTTCTGGCGACTAACTGTGTGGAGTTTGCACATTCTCCCCGTGTCTGCGTGGGTTTCCTCCGGGTGCTCCAGTTTCCTCCCACAGTCCAAAAATATGCAGGTTAGGTGAACTGGCCATGCTAAATTGCCCGTAATGTTAGGTGAAGGAGTAAATGTAGGAGAATGGGTCTGGGTGGGTTGTGCTTCGGCGGGTCAGTGTGGACTTGTTGGGCCGAAGGGCCTGTTTCCACACTGTGAGTAATCTAATCTGATCCAACCCGGCCAATTCCTGCCCCATCAGTCTCCTCTCCATCATCAGTAAAGTGATGGAAGGGGTCATCCACAGGGCTATCCAGCAGCACCTGCTCAGCAATAACCTGCTCAGTGATTCCCAGTTTGGGTTCCCCCAGGGTCACTCAGCTCCTGACCTCATTCCAGCCTTGGTTCAAGCATGGACAAAAGAGCTGAATCCCAGAGGGGAGGGGAGAGGGACAGCCCTTGACATCAAGGCTGCATTCAACCAAGTGTGGCATCATAAAGCCCTAGCAAAACTGGAATCAATGGGTATCAGAGGGCAAATGCTCTGCTGGTTGGTGTTATAACTGCCTCATAGGAAGATGGTTGTGGTTGTTGGACGTTAGACATCTCAACTCCAGGAGATCTCTGCAGGAGTTCCTCAGGGTAGCGTCCTTGGCCCAACCATCTTTAGCTGCTTTATCATAAGGTCAGAAGTGGTGGTGTTCTCTGATGATTGCACAGTGTTCAGCACCATTAGTGACTCCTCAGATACTGAAGCTGTCCATGTTCAAATGCAACAAGATCTGGACAATATCCAGGCTTGCACTGTCAAGTGGCAAGTAATATTCACACCACACAAATGTCAGCCAATGGCCATCTCCAATAAGAAACAAACTAGCCATCGTTCCATGGCATTCAATGGCATCGTGTCAATAAATCTGCCATTATCTACATCCAGAGACTTAATATCGGCCAGAAATTCAATGGACTCACCACATAAACCCAGTGACTATGAGAGCAGGTCAGAGACTAGGGATACTGCAGCACCTAACTCACCTCCTGACTCTCCAAAGCCTGTCCACCATTCACAAGGCACAGGTCAGGAGTGTGGTGGAATACTCCCCTCTTACCTGGATGGAGGCAGCTCCAACAACACTCAAGAAGCTTGACACTATCCAGGACAAAGCAGCCACTTGATTGGCACCACATCCGCATCCTATACGACTCAGTAGCAGCAGTGTATCCCATCTACAAGATGCACTGCAGAAATTCATCAAAGATCTTCAGACAGCGCCATGGAAAGTATTCAGCCTGGAGCTTAGTGACTCATTGTGTTCCACAGGGATCTGTTCTGGGACCTCTGCTCTTTGTGATTTTATAAATGACTTGGATGAGGAAATGGAAGGATGGATTAGTAAGTTTACCAATAACATGAAGGTTGGTGGAGTTGTGTATAATGTGGAGGGCTGTTATAGGTTGCAATGGGACATTGACAGGATGTAGAACTGGGCTGAGAAGTGGCAGATGGAGTTCAACCTGAAAAAGTGTGAAGTGATTAATTTTCAAGGTCAAATTTGAATGCATAATGAAGATTTAAAGGCAGGATTTTTGTCCGTGAGGAAGAACAGAGATCTTGGGGTCCATGTCCATAGATCCCTCAAAGTTGCCACCCAAGTTGATAGGCTTGTTAAGGAGGCATATGATGTGTTGGCTTTCATTAGCAGGGCGATTGAATTTAAGAACCTTGAGGTTATGCTGCAGCTCTTTCGAGCCCTGGTTAGATCACACTTGGAATATTATGTTCAGTCTGGTCACCTCATTATGGGAAGGATGTGGAAACTTTGGAGAGGGTGCAGAGGAGATTTGCCAGGATGCTGCTTAGACTGGAGGGTGTGTCTTTTGAAGAAAGGTTAAGGGAATTAAGGCTTTCTTCATTGGAGCAAAGAAGGATGAGCAGTGACTTGATAGAGATATACAAGATGATGAGAGGCATAGATAGAGTGGATAGCCAAAGACCTTTTTCCTATGGTGGAAATGGCTATCATGAGGTGGCATAATTTTAAGTGATTGGAGGAAGGTTTAGGTGAGCTGTCAGAGGTAGGTTCTTTATACAGAGTGGTGGGTGCATGGAATACACTGCCAGCGGTGATAGTAGAGTCAGGTACATTAGGGACACTGAAGCGGCTTTTGGATAGACACATGGAAGATAGTAAAATGAAGGCTATGTAGGTTAGTTTGATGATAGAGTAGGATAGAAGGCTTGCACATCATCAAGGGCTGAAGTGCCTGTACGATGCTGTACTCTATGTTCTATGTTCTTTCAAACCCAGGATCATTTCTATCCGGAAGGACATAGGCAGCAGATACATAGGAACACCACCCCTTCAAGTTCTCTTCTAAGCCACTCACCATCTTGACTTGGAAATATATCACCATTCCTTTAGTGTCACTTGGTCAAAGTCCTGGAATTGCCTCCCTAAGGGCATTGTGGGTCAACCCACAGCACACGGGCCACAACAGTTCAAAGTGGCAGCTCGCTCCCACCTTCTCAAGGGGCAACTAGGGACGGTCAATAAATGCTGAGCCCAGCCAACGATGATGACGTCCTGTGAGTGAATATTAAAAAAGCCAGGTAATCATGGCCTCAAACTGGTTATTAACCCAATCAAGACTTGGTCATTCAGGCACTTAGCAACAGGTCATAGATGACATGAGGAAAGCCGGAAGTGAAGAGGAAAATGAATGGTGGAACATTATTAGAGTTTGGCACATTTTGGACCAGAACAACAGACAATATATTTGCTGAGGTTATGTAGCTAGCTTAAAAGCAATAAAGATTGTTTCATGTTTTAGGTTCTTTATTGACAGTGCAATGAATTGAAGCGAAAATTAATTAATGTGTGGGTTTTCACAAATCAGGGATCATTGTTATGTTAAGGTTAGAATAATTTTCATGAAATAATACATATATAAAACAGAATATGTATAACGGCAGATTATCATGAATGTGAAGATTTTATTTAACTTCTTGAAAGATCATATTATTTGTAATGAACAGGAATGAAACTTTCTCTGCAGACTGTTAACGCTGTGAGAATTTATTCTCGTAAAGTTTTCACTTTTTTTTGTAAAATTTGCCTGTCCTGTTTCCATTCTTAACCACATCCTGTTTCATTTGCTGATATTTAGCTTGTCACGATGTGAGTAGTCCCTTGTGTAAGGAATGCTAAAAGCAGGAACAAGACTGAATGTCCTTCTTAATTAATGTCTTCATTTTATTTTCTTTTCCAAATAATCATCAAGGGAGACTCATGCGAGATTTCTTGACAATTGATTGACAAGGCCTACGTATGTGCTCCTCATGAATCATTTAGCTGCTAAGTGTACAACTTAATTAATCAATTAACTTGGATTTTTCAGCATTATAACTTCTCTTCATGTTCAATGCAGACAACACGCTTGGACCTACAGTCAAATGAAAGGTTACTGCTTGTCTTTAAAAGCTACATCCTTCTAGGGGCTTCCTGATGTTCCACCTGGTCAGTGCAGAAGATCACATGGCACTGGGTTGAAAAAGAATTGGGGAATTCTCCTCGGTGTTCTCACCAAAATGGAACATTCACTACGTAACACCATCAGAGCTAGGAGCAGGAGGAGGCCATTCAGCCCCTCGAGCCTGCTCTGCCATTTAATACGATCATGACTGATCTCATCTCGGCCCCAACTCCACTTTCTTGTCCGCTCCCCATATCCCTTCAACCCATTACTCATTAAAAACCTGTTTATCTCCTCCTTAAATTTACTCAATATCCCAGCATCCACCACATTCTGGGGTAATGAATGACACAGATTCATGGTCATTTGGAAGAAATAATTTCTCTTCATCTCTGTTTTAAATCTTATACAAGATTGTGCTACATGGGGAAACATCCTCCCTCTGCCTACTTTTATCCTTCAATTATATCTTATATCCCTCAATTCGATCTCCTCTCATTCTTCTAAACTCCATCGAGTATCGGCCTAAACTGCTCAAACTCTCTTCATAAGACAAACCCTTCATCTCTGGGATCAATCCAGTGAACGTCCTCTGAACTTACTCCAAAACAATTACGTCCTTCCTCAAGGAAGGGGACCAGACCTGTACTCAATACTCCAGGTGTTATCTCACTCATGCCTGATCCAGTTGCAGCAAAACACCGCTACATTTATACTCCACTCCTGTCACAATAGATGCCAAAATTCCATTTGTCTTTCTTATCCCTGACTGGAATGATTGGTCGTTATTACCTTGTTAGGCGAAAGTGAGGACTGCAGGTGCTGGAGATTAGAGTGGTGCTGGAAAAGCACAGCAGGTCAGGCAGCATCCGAGGAGCAGGAACATCGATGTTTGGGGCAAAAGCCCTTCATCAGGAATGGAGCTGGGAACCTCGGGGGTGGAGAGATAAATGGGAGGGGGTGGGGCTGGGGAGAAGGTAGCTGAGAGTGTGACAGGTGGATGGAGGTAGGGGTGAAGGTGATAGGTCGGAGAGAAGGATAGAGCGGATAGGTGGGAAGGACGATGGACAGGTAGGACAGGTCATGACCACGGTGCTGAGTTGGAAGGTTGGAACTAGGGTAAGATGGGGGGAGGGGAAATGAGGAAACTGGTGAAATCCACATTGATGCCCTGAGGTTGAAGTGTTCCAAGGCGGAAGATGAGGCGTTCTTCCTCCAGGCATCGGGTGGTGAGGGAGCGGCAGTGAAGGAGGCCCAGGACCTCCATGTCCTCGGCAGAGTGGGAGGGGGAGTTGAAATGTTGGGCCACGGGGCGGTTTGGTTGATTGGTGCGGGTGGCTCAGAGATGTTCCCTAAAGCGCTCTGCTAGGAGGCGTCCAGTCTCCCCAATATAGAGGAGACCACATTGGGAGCAACGGATACAATAAATGATATTGGTGGATGTGCAGGTAAAACTTTGATGGATGTGGAAGGCTCCTTTGGGGCCTTGGACGGAGATAAGGGGGGAGCTGTGGGTGCAGGTTTTGCAATTCCTGCGGTGGCAGGGGAACGTGCCGGGAGGTCAGTTGGGGCCATGGACCTGACGAGGTCGTTGCGGAGGGAACAACCTTTACGGAAAGTGGACAGGGGTGGGGAGGGAAATATATCCCTGGTAGTGGGGTCTGATTGTAGGTGGCGGAAATGGTGGAGGATGTTGTGATGGATATCGAGGTTGGTGGGGAGGAAGCTGACGACCAAGGGGCTCTGAAGTGTTCTGCAGGTCAGCGTTCTGTCTCCCCAATGTAGAGGAGGCCTGCATTACCTTGCTGTCTGTGGGAGTCGCTGTGTGCAAATTGGTTGTCACATTTCCTGTTTTACAATATTGACTACACTTTAAAAATAATTCATTGAATGTAAAGCACTTGAGGACACCCTGAGGTTGTGCTAAAGGTGACAGAAATGTCTGTTCATTTGAAGCTCTGCAGCAATATGAGATGGATACTTCAAAAAGAAAGATGTTGTTCCTTTGAGGATATGCAAAAAATGTTGTGGGATAGGAATATGGTGGGGAAAGCAAGTTTCTATGGTTCATCGATATTTCCATTTTCCCTGTAGACATGATGGGCCAAAATACACTCCTTTTGCAATGAATCACCCTTCTGTGATCCCATGGTATCTTTTATTTTTATTATTCATTCACAAGATGAGGCATCACTTGCCCGCTGAGAGGGCAGTTAAGAATCAACTACGTTGCTGTGGATCTAGAGTGACCTGTAGTCCAGACTCGGTAAGGATGGCTGCTTCCTTCCCTACAGTACATTCATGAACCAGATGGGTTTTTCATACAGTTGACAATGGTCCCATGGTCATCATTAGATTCTTAATTCCAGATTTGTATTGAATTCAAACTCCACCACCTGCCATGGCAGGAATCGGACCCAGGTCCCCAGAACATTGGTTGTGTCTCTGGGTTAACACCGCCAGGCCATCACCCTCCCCCATTGTTCGTCTGATGAAAGTGCAGCATGCAGTTGTTCCCTTCCTCAAAGTAAAGGCCGGAAAGGTATTGTATACCAACATCGACTCTCTGAACTTACAGGTGGGTAGATAATCCTTCACATGTCAAAGTGTCCCTGTCGATACAGGTGTCACATCACACAGTCTCACCCAGGCAACCTCCTGATTCCTGATGGGGGATTATATCAGAGCTAACATGCCTGTAACCACCGTCATTGACAATCCAATGTTGATTTCTCGTCTAAGTGTCAGTGTATTTGTGGATGTTTTTTACCACAGTATGTTACTGACTCTAGTGGCAGTTATGAATCTCTGAGGCAGAATGAAAATGCACTTACTTATCTTTGTAACAGCTCCTGATGTAATTAATCCTCATATTATGAACCCACTGCTGTTTTTATGACTGCTGGAAGGCTCTGCCATGCCTATGTCCAATCTAACACTGTTTCACATCCCAGCACACCCATCTGTTTATCAGGAAATCTTGGCAAAGAATACATCAGTTATAAAATGATATGCGACGGTTATTATTAATGTTTCTAAAGTTTCTATTCATTTCTATTGAATACTGCCTTTGTAGCAGTATCATTTGGACATGAATTGTCGACATGATGCTGCAGAAAAAGGAAATGAAATATTTTGAAATTTTTTAATATGGCAAGTCAGCGCTTAATAGTCAGGGACTACATTAGGCAGTGCCTCTCTCCTTTAGTATTATAAATATTACAAACGATTCAAGTTGCTTTGCCCTACATTTTTGTAATTCTTAAATAAAAACCATAGAGCGTCCACACTTTGTTTTCTAATGAAATATTTATTCTTGGGATAAAGATGTTACTGGCCAGGCTGCTAGTTGTTGCTCAGTTGTCTAGGAAGCTGGTGGTGATGCACTTTCCCAAACTGCTTTGGTGCCTGTCACAATTCCCACGAATTTTCATAATTTTCATACCAGGTGCATGATCCTCTGAGGTCCATGTGTGACAGCACCGTCCAGAACCAGATGTGGATTGGGGTGCACGCAACCTCAGAATGACTGTGTGTGTGTATGTGTGTGTGTGTGTGTGTGTGTGTGTGAGTGTATGTGAGTGTGAGTGTGTGTGTGTGTGTGAGAGAGTGTGTATGCGCGCGCATGAGCAGCTTAGGGGGAAGGTTAGTCCATGTGATGTGGGAGCACCCTCAGAGCTGTTAACGAGGCAGTTCCAGGATTCTAGCGCCAGAGGGCATAGTATTAGAATAAAGGGGCACCAACTGAAGACTGAGATGAGGAGAAATTTCTTCGGTCAAGAGAGTTGAGAGTGTTTGGAACTCCTTTCCACAGAGAGAGAGAGAGAGAGAGAGAGAGAGAGAGAGAGAACTGTGGGGGTGGAATCCTTGTGTATTTTTAAGGCTGAGATAGATTCCTGGTCAGTCAGGAAATCAAGGGTTACAGGGAAAGGGCAAGAACGTGGACATGAGGAATATCAGGCTCGTCATGATCCTATTTAATAATGGGGCTGGCTTGAGGGGCTGAACGGCCTCCTGTTGTTCCTATGGTCTTATTTATTGTGACCCAGTGGTCATGAAGGAACAGTGATATATTTCCAAGTCAGGATAGTGAGTAACTTTGAGGGGAATTTGCAGGGGGTGGTGTTCCCATGTATCTGCTGCCCTTGTCCTTCTATTCAATACATGTCATGAGGTTGGAAAGTGCTGTCTAAGGAGAGTTGGTTATTGTTGCAGTGCATCCTGTAGATGGTGCACATTGCTGCTCCATCAATGGTGGAGAGAGTGAGTGTTAATTGGGAAGAATGCTCATCAAGCACCCTTCTTTGTTGTGGCATCAAACTTGAGTGTTGGAACTGCATCATCCAGGAAAACGGGGAATATCCCATCATGTGGGCGGCAGTCAGGAAAGGAGTTAGTCACTGCAGAATTCCCATTCCTTGTTCTACACTGACAGTCACAATACATAGAGTCATACAGATGTACAGCATGCAAACAGACCCTTCGGTCCAACCCATCCAGAGATCCTAACCCAATCTAGTCCCACCTGCCAGCACCCGGCCCATATCCCTCCAAACCCTTCCTATTCATATACCCATCCAAATGCCTCTTAAATGTTGCAATTGTACCAGCCTCCACCACACCCTCTGGCAGCTCATTCCATACACATACCACCCTCTGCGTTAAAAAGTTACCCCTTAGGTCTCTTTTATATCTTTCCCCTCTCACCCTAAACCTATGCCCTCTAGTTCTGGACTCCCCAACCCCAGGGAAAAGACTTTGCCTATTTATCAGATCCGTGTCCCTCATAATTTTGTAAATCTCTATAAGGTCACCCCTCAGCCTCCGACGCTCCAAGGAAAACAGCCCCAGCCTGTTCAGCCTCTCCCTGTAGCTCAGATCCTCCAACCCCGGCAACATTCTTGTAAATCTTTTCTGAACCCTTTCAAGTTTCACAACATCTTTCCGATAGGAAGGAGACCAGAATTGCATGTAATATTCCAACAGTGGCCGAACCAATGTCCTGTATAACCGCAACTTGACCTCCCAACTCCTGTACTCAGTACTCTGACCAATAAAGGAAAGCATACCAAACGCCTTCTTCACTATCCTATCTACCTGTGACTCCACTTTCAAGGAGCTATAAACCTGCACTCCAAGGTCTCTTTGTTCAGCAACACTCCCCAGGACCTTACCATTAAGTGTATAAGTCCTGCTAAGATTTACTTTCCCAAAATGCAGCACCTCACATTTATCTGAATTCAACTCCATCTGCCACTTCTCAGCCCATTGGCCCATCTGGTCCAGATCCTGTTGTAATCTGAGGTAACTCTCTTCGCTGTCCACTACACCTCTAATTTTGGTGTCATCTGCAAACTTACCAACTGTACCTCTTATGCTCACATCCAAATCATTTACGTAAAATGACAAAAAGTAGTGGACTCAGCACCGATCCTTGTGGCACTCCACTGGTCACAGGCCTCCAGTCTGAAAAACAACCCTCCACCACCACCCTCAGTCTTCTTCCTTTGAGCCAGTTCTGTCTCCAAATGGCTAGTTCTTCCTGTATTCCATGAGATCTAACCTTGCTAATCAGTCTCCCATGGGGAACCTTGTTGAACACCTTACTGAAGTACATATAAATCTGCCCTCATCAATCTTCTTTGTTACTTCTTCAAAAAACTCAATCAAGTTTGTGAGACATGATTTCCTATGCACGAAGCTATGTTGACTATCCCTAATCAGTCCTTGCCTTTCCAAATACATGTACATCCTGTCCCTCAGGATTCCCTCCAACAGCTTGCCCACCACGGAGGTCAGGCTCACTGGTCTATAGTTCCCTGCATTGTCTTTACCGCCCTTCTTAAACAGTGGCACCACGTTTGCCAACCTCCAGTCTTCCAGCACCTCACCTATGACTATCGATGATACAAATATCTCAGCAAGAGGCCCAGCAATCACTTCTCTAGCTTCCCACAGAGTTCTCGGGTACACCTGATCAGATCCTGGGGATTTATCCACCTTTAGCCATTTCAAGACATCCAGCACTTCCTCCTCTGTAATCTGGACATTTTGCAAGAAGTCACAATCTATTTCCCTACAGTCTATATCTTCCATATCCTTTTCCACAGTAAATACTGATGCAAAATATTCATTTAGTATCTCCCCCTTTTTCTGTGGCTCCACACAAAGATCACCTTGCTGATCTTTGTGGGGCCCTATTCTCTCCCTAATTACCCTTTTGTCCTTAATATATTTATAAAAACTGTTTGGATTCTCCTTAATTGTATTTGCCAACAGTATCTCATGTCCCCGTTTTGCCCTCCTGATTTCCCTCTTAAGTATACTCCTACTTTCTTTATACTCTAAGGATTCACTCGATCTATTCTGTCTATACCTGACATATGCTTCCTTCATTTTCTTAACCAAACCCTCAATTTCTTTAGTCATCCAGCATTCCCTATACCTACCAGCCTTCCCTTTCACCCTAATAGGAATATACTTTCTCTGGATTCTTGTTGTCTCATTTCTGAAGGCTTCCCATTTTCCAGCCGTCCCTTTACCTGCGAACATCTGCCTCCATATCCAGCTTAATTACACGTCACAAGAAATAGCCCCATGGGAGGTTAGTTAGCTCAGCAGAATAGGTGACTGATCTAGAAAACAGAGTCATGCCAATAGTGAGGGTTCAATTCCCACACCAGCTCTCCTTCTCAATCTCTCCCCTCACCGGAGGTGTGGTGCCAGCACCTCCAGTCACCTCTCTTTGATGAGAGGGTTTCTCAAAGTGCCTTCTCCAATTGGTGGAAATTTCCCTGTTCCTGTTGTCCAGGATGGAGAAAGGAAGCTAGTAAACAGAGCAGCTGTCTTTCATGATTGACATCCACAGGTTTAAAGGTCCCCCAGATGATTTGATGGACAACTATCTGATTTAAGAGGAGACAATTGTTCTTCAAATGGAATTCAGGATATTAATCATCTCCAGGAAAAAGTAACGGACCAACAAAACCAGAAATGTTGTCCTCCATGAAAGATGGCTAGGATATGCAAGTTCCTCTAGTTGAGAAAATCAAGGTCAACAGTTCTCAAGAAAAAAATGATCTCATATCCTAAGTCCAAAAAGACTGTATTCTGGAAACTTGTCCAATATTTACATGCCTGCATTTGTGAAATTGGAGGGAGTTTCGCTGTGGTCACTGTAATTAAATCATAATCCTGCAGAGTTCACATTTCAAGTCTGATATGACTCTTCTTCAGAATTGCAGAAGACGTCCTGAAAAAGAATCATATTGGACTTGAAAGGTTAAATCTGTTTCTCACTCCATATTTGCTACCTGACCTGTTGAGTTTCTCCAGCATTCTCTGTGGTAATTGTAATAGAGTTATCGACAAGACTGTTTAATGGATTACCCATGAGGAAAAAAATCTTGCAGGGAACGATACGTAAGAGTTAAGTTTGGGTCTTTCTATAGATCTAACATTGCAGATCTAGTATTGTTCTCACACTGTGCCAGATAAAGCACAGTAAATTTACTCTCTGTTTTGAAAATACACAATCCATTTACGATGTGATCTCCTATTCATATACATTTCTCTTTCCCTGAGAGGATTTATGAACAATGCACAACAGTGATGAAAGATGTAAAAGATTTTGTCAAATCTACATGGCTGGCTTCTCCATACCATCTGGGATTATTAACTGATTTATTCAGACAGTTCTCAGGAACAGGGAGCTCTATCAAACACTGAGACTAGAACACGGTTCTAAACCCTTTTCTTTCCCAGCTCCCTACCCCAACCCCTCTGTGTGAATCTGATAAAAAATTCCACAGATCCCCAGTAACACAACTGATGTAGTTTTGCTTATCAAATATTAATGATTAAATTAACTATATGCAACTGTTATTTATTTTGGTTTACTTTCTTAATGTGATTTTTTTGCTGAGCATTTGATTTAAAATCTTTCCATGGTCTCACTCCAGTCTATCACCACAACCTTTTTCAGTCCCATAACTGTTGAGTCAGGGATTTAAGAGCCTGGAGCCATCTTGTGACAATGTCACGGAGCTGCTTCTCACTGGGCAGAAATAGCATTGTGTGGGTGGAGCTAAGAAGGAAGAGAGAAATATGTGGAGTAGACTAAATGGCATCAGGCAGTAGAGTTTACAGAATGGTTTTTCAGTAATGGAACAGTAAAATTAGAACCTAGCATTCTCTGAACAATACCATTGTAGTATTTAGTCTTAACATGTGATAACAGTGTTATAAAGAGGCCGATTCTGAGGACATTTCTTGGTTTTGTCTTTTTCTTAACTAGAAGAAAGTGAGGACTGCAGCTGCTGGAGGAAAGAGTCGAAAGTGTGGTGCTGGAAAAGCACAGCAGGTCAGGCAGCATCCGAGGAGCAGGAGAATTGCTTATGCCTGAAATGTTGACTCTCCTGCTCCTTGGAGCTGCTATGCTTTTCCAATGCCACACTTTTCGACATTTTCTCAGCTAGTCTATCTTCGATCAAATCCATGGTGGTGGGGATAGACTGCACAAGAAAACTCCCAAAGCTCTAGGCCTTCCTCTAATGCTGGTGTCTTGTGATTCTTGGATTTTCATTGATCCACCATTTCCTTCAGAAATAGCTATGACCAAACCCCTGGAATTCCCTCGCACTACCTCTGTCTCACAGCCTCTCACTCCCCTCCTTTAAAATGCTCCTTAAATCCCACCACTTTGATTATTTTTGACTACTTGGATTATTATTTGTTTATGTACTTTGGTGTCAAATCTTACTTTGTATCAATCATGTGAAGTGCTTTTGAACAATTGATGTGACACATAAATGTAAGTTCTTACTGGGACTACAGGATTACCTGGATTTTGCAGACAGTGTTGAAGGAGGCTGATGTAACTAGTCCAGAACAGACAAAACAATCGACTTAAAATAGTTACAAATTACTCAGCAAAATCCTTGATCATTAAACATTCCCTGGTAAACTGATTCAAGATCAATCATTCATGCAAAATTTGAGGTCAATGGATTTTTGTTAACCACAGGTATTATGGTTTAAAGAGACAAAGTTTGAAAGCAAAACTTTATTTTCCAAATTCTTTCCTGTATGTAGTAGTTTGTTGCAGATTTCACATTTGGAAATGTGCAAAAGATTGAGAAAAAACAAGGACCTTGGGGTGCAGGTGCAAAGTTGCATCACAGGTAGACAGGTCAGCGAAGAAGGTGTTTGGCTCACTTGCTTTTATTGGTCAGAGCATTAAGTATAGGACTTGGGAGGTCATGTTGCGGCTATACAGGGCATTGGTGAGGCCACTTTTGGAATATTACGTGCAATTCTGGTCTCCTCCCTATTGGAAGGTTGTTGTGAAACTTGAAAGAGTACAAGAAAAACGTACAAGCATGATGCTGGGACGGGAGGATTTGAGCTATACAGGGAGAGGTTGGATAGGCTGGGGCTGTTTTCCCTGGAACTTCAGAGGCTGAGGGGTGACCTTATAGAGGTTTATAAAATCATGAGGGGCATCAATAGGCTGAAAACCAAGTCTTTTTTCCCAGGGTGGGGAGTCCAAAACCAGAGGTTATAGGTTTAAGGTAAGAGGGGAAAGATTTAAAAGAGATCTAAGGGACAGCATTTTCACGCAGAGAGTGGTACGTGTATGGAATGAGCTGCCAGAAGAAGTGGTGGAGGCTGGTACAATTACGCATCTCGAAGAGAATATGAATAGGAAGGGTTTGGAGGGATATGGGCCAAATGCTGGGAAATGGGACTAGGTTAGGTCAGGATATCTGGTCGGCATGGGCACGGTTCCTTGCTGTATGCTTGTGTGACTCTAGAATAATTTTAGATACAACTTGCCCTGAGATCATGAGAATATAAAAAGCAGGAGGAGCCAGGAACCTGCTCTGTCATTCAGTACCTTCCTGGCCAATCACCAGCCTTAACCCCTCTCTCTGCCTGATCTCTAAATTCCTCAAGTCTGTCCATTCTTGAAATCAAACCTTAGATATAGTATTCTTAACCTCTTCCTCTGAGTTGATTGTAAATAACTGTCCCTCCGCCCCCCCACATGGATTTTAAAACTGGTGCTGGTGCCAGGAGTGCCAATCCATTCAGAGTTATCCAGGCAACAATGATTGTTCTGAGGAATAAGTTCCTGAGGATAAGTTGGTTGTGTAGGCATTGTTTTAAGGCAAGCGAGTGGTAAAATGTGGTTAGATTGAGGCAGGAGGGACAACAGAGGGGCAGGGCAGGTAGTCAACAAGGTAGGTTCAGTGAAATGAGGCAAACTCTCCAGGGGTCATGGAGAGAAATCCTGCATTAACCTCAACAAAACTGACGTAGCCAGAAAAATGTACATTTCAACAAAAAAAAAAGAGCCATGGATACTGGAAACCAGAAACACAACAGAATGTCCATGAAAAACTCAACAGCTTCAGTAACATCTTTGGAGAGAAAACAGAGTTAACATTTTGTTTCTCTCTCCACAGATGCTGCCAATCCTGCTGAGTTTTTCCAGCAATTTCTGTTTGTGAAAATGTCCAATTCAAAGTTTAGTCCAGAATTCCACTTTATTGTCACGTGTTTCTTTCAACTATGAGATTATTAATAGCCTGCCCTCCTTATGCATTATTCAATTTAAAATACCTCTGTCCCAAACTGGTTCTGCCACTGATATTTCTAGCAAGCTGTCACAAAAACATGGTACAAATGCATATGGTATGTGGTACATATTTATGACCGATGCTACTTATCTCTGTGATCTTTCTATATTGCTCACAAGGCAAAGCTTTTCACAGTGCCTCGGTACACGTGACAATAAATTCAATTCAAATGCATCTTCCAGAATAACTTCGCTGTTTGATATGACTTGTCTACAGTAAGTTTACAGTACCCCACGATTATTCTATTCCATTTGTCACAAGTCCAAACTACTTCTTCACCATTTGCATCTCTGTTGGAAACCAGCCCCAAGTCAGAGAGTTCCAACAATTTGTGACTCACACAAGATGTTTTTCTCCTCCACAATGTTGCCTCTTGCAGGATTTCAAGGAAATTTTATTTCCAAGTAAATGTGCCTGTGCCGTGAGCAACATGACAAGAATTTAGCTGTTCCTCACTCGACTTTACCGAATAAGTTCACAGTGCTTGTGACGAATGTGAAATACTACTGTTTTAAAAGGCTAAACCAGCAACAATTAGCACCACAGCATTTATTTGACAAGAGATTAGTGCATCTCTTTTGTTGAAAGGAAACCTTTGTGGGTGTCTGCGGGTTTACATGCAATATTCAAAAGCTTTCTAAAGGAGATGCACTTTACAAAACTATGATTAGAGTAAATAATTAATTATTTTCATTTCTGCCAGGTCACACTCATCAAGGCTGGGAGATGCATCCTGTTACAAGAGTATTATGACAAAGCGACTTCCTTTCAGCCTCATTAGACACGGAGAGAATAGTAGTGTGTTTGTTATTTTTCCCAGCTGACAGCTCCCTTCCATCTTTGTCTTCATATACTTCAATGGTTGGGAAACATGGTAGATCATGGAAAGCAGTAAACCTTTTTAGTGGACTTCAGTGAGCTTGGAACTGTGACACTGATGTATCTCAACCAGTGTATGACAGTGATTTCAAATTGACAGCAAAACATTTCAAGGTCGTTTACAAAGAAAGACAGTGTCTAATTCCAAATCAGAGTTCTCGATTTTGTTTCGCCCAATTTTTCATTAAATACACCAGTTTTATCAATCTCTAAATATTGTACATAACATTTTAAAAAGCTGACTGCAGGTAAACGTGTCCCACTATATGAGTAGGTTTATTATTTGAATGTAGTAAATTATTTTATCTACTCCATAGCCATTATGCACTCATTCCACCAAATGTGATCAGGATCAAACAGATTGTCATGATGTGTCTCACTGTACAATAGCTTGGAAGGAAATTGTACTTGACTTTAATAAGACAATAGAAACAGGAGAAGGCCATTCAGCCCTTCCACCCATACCATCATTCAATTACTGTAAGGCTGTTTACCCACCTGTTTCCCTGTCCTTCAACTCCCTCATCAAATAAAACCGTAGCAATCTCAGCTTTAAAATGTTTAGCCCTTTTAGAGGAAAGCGTTCCAGATTTCCACTCAGGCATACAGTAAAGAAATGCTTTTTGAGATCAGTTCTGAATGACTTGACTCTAACTTTAAGAACATTTCCACCTTTTCTCAGGACTCCCAATATTAGTTTTCCTGATCAAACCTAGAAAATGATTTCATTACCTTGAATAGTTTAATGAAATCAACACATCATCAACACACTAGGGAATATGTTTGATTTGATTTATTTATTGTCATGTGTATTTTGTTGCAAAATACAGTGCAGTGCTGTGTAATGCTGCCCATTCTCTGGCACCATTTTCAAACCAGGAAAATAAACAAAAACCAAGAATATAAAGGCAGAAAAATGAAGAAATAAAGAATGTGTTCAACTTTACGGTCCTCCTTGTTCAGTGCCCCATCATGGACCATGGGCCCAATGACCAGCCATGAGTCCCCTACCCCACTCCACGAGAGCACAAGTCCCCCCCTTCCCCCCTCTTCAGCACCATCTCATCTCCACCGACACCCTCACTACCACGAGTCCTCATTGGACCTCACCAATGCACATGCCACCCATGTTGCTGGGTAACACACCAGCCCAAACCCGACTCCGCCATCGCCCTGAGTCCACCTCAGGCATCCCCCATCACCCACCCAACAGCTGATGATGCGGCAGGGCTTGGTGATGCCCTGAGTTCTCACTAAGACCACCTTGTCATTGCAGAACCACAGGGAATCCAAACTCCCCTCCGACATTGAAGCCATCGCCAGGACTGAGCTCTTCAACTGGGGATAAGTAAAATCAAAGAGAATTCAAAAACAAGAAAAGAGAGACATACAAAAGAAAAGAAACAAGAGAAGGGGACAGAGAAGATGAGTTGCAGACTCAGAAATGCTACTCCATTGCTATCTTACCACTTGCCGTATAAGACATACCCATTCAATTTCCACTCTTCATTTAACCATTTTAAACCTGAGACCTTTCCCATTGTCATTTCTCGTGTTATGTTGGATCATGACAAGTGCTGGCTGATCACTCCTTCACATGACCCTTTGTTTTTAGACACAGCAGGTACTTACACAGTTGAACCCTCCACCTGGTTCTATCCCATTGACCCAGGCTGGCTATTGGGGTGTGTATATACTCAGCTACCTGTGCCATTCCTTCACTGCCAACAAATCCTGGAGCAGAATATAGATAGACTGGAGCATTGGGTGGAGAACTGGCAGATGGAGTTCAATCCGGGCAAATGTGAGGTGATGCTGTTTGGGAAGTCGCCACTGATGGTGTTACCTAGCCAGGTAATGAAACGTCTGGATATCAAACCAACAGCTCAGCGAGCAAACCTATACCCTAAACCTCAACCTGAGCTACAAACCTTCACAAACCTTGCAGTCTAATTCTAGAGCAAACTTTACTGTAAACGGAAGAGCCTTGGGTAAAGTTGATGAGCAGAGAGATCTGAGAGTTCAGGGCCATTGTACCCTGAAGGTGGCTCTACAGATGGATAGAGTGGTCAAAAAGGCATATGGAATGCTTGCCTTCATCTGACGGGGTATTGAGTATAAGAGCTGGCAGGTCATGTTAAAATTGTACATGACGTTGGTTCAGCCACATTTAGAATACAGGTGCTTATGAATTGGGTGATAGGTTTTGACAGTGGATTTGGATCGGCTCAAACTTGGAGGGCCGAATGGAAATTTTCTTTGTTCTTTGTTCAATACCTGAACGCAGCACCATCCAGCTCTGAGGCAGGAGAGCTGGTCAGTGAACTTCGCCAACTCAATAGCCAGCAGAGGGGCAATAAAAGCTCCATTCATTTATAGGTGGTCAGTAATTGTGGACCAACACCTTGAATTCATGCTCAGTGTGGGTACAGTGTGGTTAAATACATCACTCTGTGGTGCTTTGTTTTCCAATGGGTTTCCATGTGTTACCCTTCTTTTGGGAAATAACATAACTCTTCATTGAACCCAATGTCCACATCATCAGTTAGTGATGACAGCGACATCCATGAACTCCTTGCTTTTCTTTTCCGAGGAATCCTGGTTAGCTTTGGTCTCCAAGAGGAGCTTGAAATGGTTTTTGTGATGAGGCGCAATGAGATTTCTCATCACTTGCGGGTTACAAGATCACTCACTTCGGAAGAAGGAATAGAAATGTTAGACAAAAAACTTTATCAAAGTTGACTTGAGTACTAAATTAAACAAATGTTGTTAAAATTGGAAAGGGCTTTTGTAGGTCAACACCAAAGTATTGTTGTGTCAATTTGGTCCCATATTTGATAAGAAAAAGAACATTGTTGCATTAACAGCAGACAGTATCGGTGATGAGAGACTAACTAAACTGGTGCAACCCCTTTATAAGCTAAAGAGTAAAGTCCTATCAGGCCACTCCCACAGTACAGAGAGACAGCTGGTAGTGGTGTAACCTGAGGGTCACCATAATACAGATGAAGGAGAGACATTGAGGTGAAGAGTCCTTTACAGTAACCTCAGCTAGTGTAGGAATTGAAGCCACGCTGTTGGCAATACCCTGTATTACAAGCCAACCATCCAGCCAACTGAGCTAACCATTGGCAGCACAGGTTCAGCAACATCAGCCTTCTTGATCAGCCTAATATCTCCAGTATCACAGCATTGCCCACACGTCTACCAACTCCCCAAGATGGGCCTTTTCATACCCATGTCTGACACGAGACTCCTAAATGAAGTATTTTATCCAGATCTTGGACACAGCAACCAAGCCCTGGGCAGGTAGAGGAAACGCTTCAAGAATGCCCTCCTTAGAAAATGAACGTACGTGTGAAACCCTGACCCAAGACCGCTCCAAGTGAAGGGAAAGCTCTCGGGAAGGGTCTGTACACCTCGAGTCTGATCATCAATGGCAAGCATTAACAGAGGAAGGTGCACAGAGCGAGCTTGGCATCCCACCCTACCCATCCTTCCACCACTGTCTTCCCAGACCTCGGAAAAAAAACTGGTGGTCAGGCATTGGACTCTTCAGTCACATGGGAACTGAGTTTTGGCAAGTTACCCACAGCCAGGAGCAGTTCCTGAGAAGGAGAGAGACATTAGGTCTACATTCTCGGGAATTTAGTGAAATGTGATGTGATCTTATTGAACCAAATGGAATCCTGAAAGGTTTGCCAGGGTAGGTACTGTCCTGAAGTTGGTGTGTAAAAATGGTTAAATTGTAAACTTGGAGAAAGTGTGGCATCCTCCCTTTAAGATAAAGTGCTTCGAGATTTAATACTGAATGCCTGTGGTTAAGAAGCTCCAGGTGATTGAACTGAAACCAAAAATCCATTCAGTTATCAGCCAAGTAGCATTTTTACACAGACATCAGCTTAAATTTAGCCAATTAATTTAAAACGACACTAAGAGACGAAGGACCAATTAAATTCAAATCTGATTGTGCTGACAACCCGAAACCAATCACTTAATAAGAATTTGATGTGTCGTTGGGGGGTATATAACAGATGGGCAATTGGATAGAGAGGGGAGATTCAATTGCCATCTGAGAGAGAAATACTGGGCTCTCACAAGAAATAGCCAATTTCTCCTTAAATAAAAAGAACATTCTGTATACATGGTACATTTAGTGAATCTTCTTGATGCCAAAGGTGACTGAGAAGACATTTTGGCCAGAAGAATTTAACAGAGAGAGGTGTTCAGAACAGAAGAGTTACAGTGTAAACATCCCTGACAGCAATCAGCGGAGAGGAAGAAGAACATCCTAGAGGATTCATTCGGTGTGAAATTTATTGTTCTTATTAATTGGATTTATATAAGTGGGATCTATGTTATTGAAACAGCATGCTAATAGAATTTAGCTCAGTAAGGGGATAGGTAGTAATTTGAAGAGATTTATTGTTTGTTAGCAACTTTGTTAATTTGGTCATGTTGGTGTTAGATAAGCTGTTATGCATTAATTGTAGAGGCAGTTATTTAACCACTCCTTTTATAACAGATTTGGATGGGGGGGTGGTGAGAGATAAGCTATACCACTTTTCATACTTCATTGTCAGATTATGAAGTGAGGTGGTCTTTTCCGAGTGCTATAGTTCTAATTATCAGAAGGGTGTTTACTTCTGCTCTGTAACACAGCCAGAGTGGACAATCTACAACATAAGGGCACAGTCTCAAAATAAGGATCTGAACATTTCAGACTGAGTTGAGAAAGAAATTCTTCATTCAAAGGGTTGTGAATCCTTGGAATTCTCTAGCCCAGGGAACTTGAATACTCCACTATTGAATACATGGGAACACAGGAACAGGAGGACAGGAGGAGGCCATTCAGTCCCTCCAGCCTGTTCTGTGAGATCAGGGCTGATCTGTGGTCTTACCCCATATACCTGCTTTTGGTCCAGATCCCTTAATACCTTTTGCATAACAAAAAATTATCTTCAGATTTTAAACTCTACAACTGATGCAGCATCCACTTCTGTTTGGGGAAGAGGGTTTGAAATCTTTTCCACCCTCAGTGTGTAGAAATGCTTCCTAGCATCTTTTCTGAATAGCTTGACCCTAATCTTCACACTGTTCTGAGGTCTAGAATCCCTAACCAGTGGAAATAGTCTATCTTTAACAACTGTTTTTTTGTGTTAATAGCTTGGAGACGTTGATCAGATCACCCCTTAACCTTCTAAAGTCTAGAGAAAACAGGCCTAATTTATATAATCTCTCCTCATAACATAACTGCTGAAGTTTAGCTATCATTCTTGTAAATCTACATCTCTCTCCAAGCCCAATCTGTCCTTCCTAAGGTGTGATGCTCAGAGTACTGTTTGTAGGGGAAGGGGTCTAAGCGGGGTTTTGAGTAACAGCAGCATCACGTCTGCATCCCTTTGGATATAAAGACCAGAATTCCATTCCAAACTGGATAACATTACTGACTGGGATGGGCATTGTTGGCTTTTCAGGGAATTGAAGAATGAAGACACCAGAGGGGAAGCTGGAGATCAGCCAGGGATGTGTTGGCTTGTAGGGCCCTGAGGTTTGTTTTTAAGTCTCTGCTGTTACCTCAGGTTGGCACATTGAAGTCAAAACTGAATTGGTCTTCCACCTCATTGTCATGACAACTCTTGTTCTGCTTGAGATCTTGAAGATTTGTAGCTCAGGTTGTAAATTTGCTCACTGAGCTGGTGGGTTTGTTCTCAGAGGTTTTGTCACTATGCTAAGTCACATCAGCCATGAGCCTCCAGTAAAGTGCTGGTGTTCTCTCCCACTTGCTATATTTCTGGAGACTCGAGCCACATTACCAGACATCAAAGACAATTCCCAATGATGACCAGGCTACTCTGGCCCCCAGACATCACGGTAGCCCACAAACCTACCACCTCACTGAAACTAAATGAATTTAAAGGACCCATACCAACAACCAGCAGAATGAGCATCACATACAAAATACCCTGCAAGAGCTACGACAAACATTACATTGGACAGACAGGCAGGAAGGGACACCAGTTCAACCGGGACAACACATCCATCCTGGGACTAGCTAAACAAAGATATGCACAGACATTCTGAGGGGCCTGGCATTCAAGCTGGAACTCTTATTAACAAGCATATAGATCTGGACCCCATTTATCAACCTCCCAATAGAACCAGAAATGATATCCACCCACCATAACAAACCGAGACAGATAAATAGCAAATGGGATGGAGCACCAGCGCTTCACCAGACGCTCACTGATGGTGTTACCTAGCATGGTGACAAAATGTCTGGAGACAAACCTACCAGCTCAGTGAGCAGGCCAACAAACTGGTCTTGTTCTGCTATTTGATGTGATGGAGGAACATTTTCTCTGCAGTGCGGTATTTTGAATAAAATATTAAAAATAGCATTTGAGAAAGTTACCGTAGGGTTCTGCTGACACTAGGATCTAGAGTTTTCCCCTAGGTGGCGGGGGTCAGTTATTCTGAAATATCTAAATCGTATTGGCTTGGAGCTGGGGGGAGGGAGAGGGCAGTCAGTGTGAATGGAATCCTTTCTGTTTGTCCACCTCCACACATCCCCCGCCCCATCTCTAGGTCCACATTCATTATCTCAAATCCTCTTACGTTTCCGAGTCCTAACACTAGGCCACGGTCATGAAGAATTAACTCTGATTCCCTGTCCACAAGCAACTGCCTGACCTGCTGAGCATTCCAGCACGACTATTGTTTTTTGGTTGAAATCTCCAACATTAAACGCATTTTCTATTTGTCATCCTACATGAAGGAGAGACCCAGAACTACTCTCCATGGGAGGGACAAATCATTATTTCAAATGAAAAGCAAATTAATAATTTTTTCAAAAGTTAGGGCAATGGTTAGGCTGGACCGGACCCAGAGCTGGGACTCTCGGA
This sequence comes from Chiloscyllium punctatum, assembly GCF_047496795.1. Lineage (NCBI taxonomy): Eukaryota > Metazoa > Chordata > Chondrichthyes > Orectolobiformes > Hemiscylliidae > Chiloscyllium > Chiloscyllium punctatum. Next base: position 3,736,418 of record NC_092776.1, on the reverse strand, counting down.
GATATAACTGCTTCAGACAAGCCAAAAGCAACCAAGCTTTTCATATTAATGGGAAAATGTAATGATGAATGAGGTGTCAGGGATCAGAGCCACCTGGTGATATAAATGAGACGTTGCTGTGCATTTAGTCATCCATCTTAAAGTGAGCAAAGAGCTATGTGTGTCATAGATGCATGGAATTCTGTAATTATCATTGTTGTACCACAGCCCTTCTATAGGCAACATTTTTAAAAACATCAAAGGTCTGTTTTCATGAGGTGGGATTAGACCATTTTCTGGTAGAGAGGGGCTAGTTACTAGTTTTTTTTATTTTCACTCAGGATAGGGTGTCATTTGCTGGGCCAGCATTTATTGCTTATCGCTAGTTGCCCCAGAGGGCAGTTAGGAGTCAACCACATTGCTGTGGGTCTGGAGTCACATGTAGGCCCGACCAGGTAAAGATGGCAGATGCCTTCCCCAATACATCAGTGAAAATCTTTATTTATATTCCAGCACCAGGGTGGCCAGTGACAAGCAGTGCCCTTCTCAGAGTGCAATGTTGCATGATCAAACAGTGAAGGGGAGGGCAGGGATTAAATCAAAATAGAGTTGGAGGGGGAAATAATGCACTCCACTCCCTGCGGCGCCCACCTCTCCCTGAAAATCTCGAGGGTGTTTGTGGACACCACGTGCTCCTTCTCCAGGGACACCCAGGCTCTGACATAACCGTGGAAGAGGGGCGGGCAATCAGCCATAACGACCCCTTCCACAACCTGTGTATGGCCAGTTTGGCTAGGCCCAGGAGCAGACCCACAAGGAGGTCCTCTGAACGACCCTCCCCCCCTCCATAACAGGTGGATTTTACCCAACAATGGTTTCACAGTCATTATTACATGCTCCATTCCAGATTATTATTAAATTCAAATTCCACCATGGCAGGAATCAAACCCAGATCATTCGCTGGGTCTCTGGGTCAATAGTCTAGCAATTATACCACGAGGTCATTGCCTCCCCACTATTAGTTTTCCTTCTCCTGTCTGTTTGAGAGTGAGAAAGATAAATGAATGGCCATTAGCACCTGCCCACATTCTATACTAGTATTTTTCTAGTATTTTTCCCTCCTTGCAGTGTAACTCGAGTAACATTTATTTGATTTCATTCCCCGGACTCAGTCAGCTATAGCTGCCATAAGACCAAGATTGCAGCTTCCTTCTGGTGAAAAATACCCAGATAAAGTAAAGGCATTTTTCAAACAAGCACAGCCAATTTTCAAGGCAACGTGGCACACTTTGTAATGTTTCAAACTGAAATGGGCGATATTATTTTTACTTTTAACACGACTCTTTGATCCTGTAACTCATCAGAATAACTGACATCTGTAATAGCACTTTAAGACTTTTTTTGAGCTTTACTAGCTTCCATTTTCTTTAATCTGGCGATCACATAACTTTTTTTTTATTCATTCATGTGATGAGACTGTCCCTGGCTAGACCAGCATTTATTGACAACCCCTAATTGCCCAGAGGGCAGTTAAGAGTCAACCACATTACTGTGGGGTCTACAGTCACACGTAGACCAGACCAGGTAAGCATAGCCGATTTCCTTCCCTAAACCGGATGGGTTTTTCCAACAATCAACAATGGATTCATGGTCCTCATTAGATTCTTAATTCTTTACTGAATTCAAGTTCTACCATCTGCCATGGTAGGATTTGAACATTACCCGGATCTTTAGATTAATAGTCCAGTGACAATACCATCACCTCCCCCACTTCAATTAATTGCACACCTCTAGCTCCATTATCAGCTTAAAGATGGTTTATCCAAGTCTTCCATTTCTTCATTTGACCTTGTAAGATAAATATAGGATAGTGATTAGCTCTGAGTTCATTTGATCTGCATTCATTGTTTCTGGTTTTCAATCAGATGTTTCCATATGTTATACATTTCATACTTTAATTCCTAAAATGCAAAATTATGAGCTAGATTTTTGCACCAATCATCACTTTACTGGTAAATTATAAATTATGGAGCTATTACATGCTCTTATAAGGATATACACACTGAGATAAACTAACAGTGTTAATAAAAGATTACCCAATGGTACATAATACTAGTTCTACCCAAATTTCTACATTCTGCATTGTCTGTGAATGATACATTTTCAGATTTGTTAGGTACCTAGTTCTGCTTCATTTCTTCACTTCTGCTTCACCGCCGAACCATTCCGAGTGCAAATAAACCCCAACGAAAGCAAATGTGTATCGTCTCATCAGGTGCAAACACAATGTGTCACAGAACATGCTCAATAAGCTGTGCTATTTACTGCAAACCTTAATGAGGGAGAGCTGCATGATAGGCCATTAAATATAAATTGCCACATTCCACAAATCCTACACCTGATGTATCAGCTGTAATTTGGAGTCGGATTATGTAGTCCATCAGTTTTCAATGAGCTACCACTGGTCTCTCAGCAATAAAGGTTTCAAACATGTTCTGCTTTACCTCTGATAATTACCAACTAATGAATTGACATTGATTTGCCTTGTTATATTATTGTCTCTTCAGAAATACTACACCTTTTTCATACCTATGATATATTATGCCTCACTGATAACAGACTGTTCAGCATTACATCTTGCATGTTCTGGTAATGTTTTATCTCATGTACGCCCGATTAGTGCAGTGTTTGTGCCAAAGTGAGCAGTCTGTCAATTAGAACGGTACAATTTAAATTATGTCATGGTGATTGCACATATTGTTATGATTCTCTTCCAAGGTTGATGTAAAGAAAGTGGTTTTCTGACTTTCGTCAGGTCACATTGGGAGTACTGTGTGCATTTCTGATTGCCACACTTTAGGAAGGATGTGGAGACTTTGGTGAGGGTGAAAAAGAGGTTTACCAGGATGCTAGACTGGGGTGCATTAGCTATAAGGAGAGGTTGGATAAACCTTAGATTTGTTTTTGCCTGAGTGTCAGAGGCTGAGGGATGACCTGTTAAAGTGTATAAAATTATGAGAGACGTGGATAGGGTGGAAAGTCAGAGTCCATTTCCCAGAGTGGAAATATCAAATACTAAGGGGCATAGGTTTAAGGTGAGAGGGGAAAGTTTTTTTTACACAAAGGGTGGTAGGTGTCTGGAATGCATGCCAGGGGAGATTGTAGAAGGAGATGTGATAGCAAGGTTTAAGAGACATTTAGACAGGCACATGAACAGGCAGGGAATAGAGGGACCCAGATCGTGTGCAGGCAGGTGGCATTAGTTTAAAATAACACATGGGGGACCAAAAGGCCTGTTTCTGTGCTGCACTGTTTTGATGGTCCATGCTCCATTCACACACCCTGGCCATATCATGTAAGGGTGGTAGCAGATTACTTTGACTATGGAAATGATCGGAGCTATCTCATTTCCTGCTCTAACAGCCGCAGATGTGCATTGGCTGACAGTGTTTACTGTGTAAGGGTCAGGCTGGTAAATAGTCTCTAACAACCAGAGTAATGGAAGTCACCCACTACATCCCAGCTGCTGCTTTAGTTGTGTTACGGACCCGGCCAAACCGCTCAAAACATTGCAAGAAGGTAGCCCAGACCTGAGTTTTGCTGGTTGTTTTAAGCAGGTGTATAGTGGATATTCCCGGAGAGAATCAGCTGGTCAAACCACTTAGTTTTAAACAAAAACAGAATTTATTTACAAGATTATCAAATGAAACACAAGCAAAAGAGAATAGAATACTGAATAACTTAACCTATCCAAAAACCCAACAGATCATCCCAACTTAATGATGCTGTTCCAAATACTTACAACTATCCACATAAAGTTCTCCCAGGATGGAATTTGGAGAGAGAGAGGGAGAGAGTACCAGCCTCAACCTGCTTCATTAGGTGCAGCAGCTAATTCACAGTACTGCTAAAAACCAAACCAAACCAAACAGAGAAAAGCTGAGCTGGGAGAACTGGCCACACCCCTTTCATTGTCCAAGTTTTTTTTTCAAAAACCTGAAAGCCTCTTCCCTGTGGCAGTATCTGTTGTCTATAATCAAATTCAACTTAGACTTTTCAGAGTCTTTGACTTTTACAAACTCTTTGAAAGAAAAGGCCATCATCACACCTCCCTCCTTTAAAACTAACCATCAATATCCAAAGATGACTTCATTTTAAAACTCCTTAATCCTAAACTCTTAGTGCATTACAAAACACATATACAGTACATTGAGTCTAAACATGCAAGCATGCACAACTACATTACATTTCAGTCTGTTGTACTCAGCCACCGAACACCTCAGTTTCTCATTTGAATCTCGACAATGTGTCAGCAATCACGTTTTCTAATCCTACCATATACACAATTTTCAAATTGAATGGCTGTAACAACAAGCTCCATCTAAACAGTCTGGCATTTTTTGTCCTTTAATTTCTCCACAAACTTCAGTGGGTTATGATCAGTGTATATGATTGTCTTGGAAACATTACTGGTAACATAAACACTGAAATGTTGTAATGCCAACACCAAGCTCCAAGTCATCTCCTCAACTGTCGAATATTTCTGCTGATGCATGTTCACCTTCCTGGACAGATACCTGATATGTCTTTCTATCATCCTGTCATCCTCCTGCAAGAGCACAGCACCAACACCCACATCACTTGCATCGATAGCCACCCTGAATGGCTTTGCCTAACTAGGTGTGGCTAATACTGGGGCAGTAGTTAACACAGCTTTCAGGCTGTCAAATGCCTTCTGATGGTCTGCTGTCCATTGAAAGTTTTTGTCTTTCTTTAGTAATTCAATGAGTGGAGCAGCCACAGTGCTAAAATTTAATCCAAATTTTCAATAAAATCCACTCAATCCCAGGAACCATAGTAATGCTCTTTTTGTTGATGGTATGAGAAACTCCCCAGTTATCTTTGTTTATGTATCCCGTGGGGCCATTTGTCGAAATCCAATAACATGGCCAAGGCAGGTGACTTGGACTTTAGCAAATTCACTTTTAGCCAGGTTTATCAACAAGCCTGCCTTCCGAAGTTGATTAAACAAGTCCAATTAAATGCCATAAATGTTCCTAAACATCACCAGGTCATCGATGTGTACGACACAGTTGAGTAATCTGGCAATGACATTATTGGTTAGTCTCTGAAATGTGGCTGGCACATTTTTCATATCATACGGCATAACTTTAAACTGATGCAGTCTATTTGATGTTACAAAGGTTGAAATTTCCCTCACTCTTTCAGACAGAGGTATCCTCTGAGCAAATCCAACTTAGAAATATAAGTTGCTTGTCCCACCTTGTCAATGCAGTCTTCCTCATGCGGACTTGGACATGCACTTGTCTTTGTAACTGCATTGACTTTGCGAGAGTCCACACATAACCATTGGATACCATCTGGCTTTGATACTATTACTATGGGTGAGCTGCAGTCACTGTAACTCCCTTTGATTATGTTCTCTTAGAGCATTTGTTCAGTCTCCTTTTGAACCTGTGCCAAGCTTACACAGTTATGCCAATAAGGATGTTACTTAATTGGAACAGCATCTCCTATATCTACATCCTGCATAATTAAGTTAGTACTTCCCAGCTTATTTCCACTTATCTCCCCGTGTGACAGTAATAACTCTTTCAATGCGTTTCAATTTTCCTCTGGAAGGTAACTCAATAATGTATCCCAATTTTTGATAACTTTCTCATTGTCCAATTTAATTTGAGGAATGTCCAAGTCAGAATCCTCTGTATTTTGTTCTTCCCTCTGTTGTAATCAACAACACCTTCTCTTCTTGCTTTCCTTCCCTGTCAAAATACCTTTTGAGCATATTCACATGACCCATTCTGTGAGGTTTCTTTCTGTCTGGAATCCTTATCAAGTAGTCCACCTTATTCAATTTCCTTTCTACTTGATAAGGTCTACTAAACCTTGCTTTTAAAGGTTCACCTATCACTGGAAGTAACAATAATACCTTATGAAAATGAACCTTCCAGCTCAGCAAGTACACATACATCCAGGACTTTATCCCTAATAGCAAAAGTGCTTTTTTTAATTTCTTGTCTGATTCCTGTTTCATTGTATGTTGTGATACTTTTAAATGCTGTCTAGCCAACTCCCTAGCTCTATTTAATCGTTCCCTAAAATATGATATAAAGTCCAAATATGTCCTCTCTGAATTCTGATTTTCCAATTTCTCCTTCATCAATTTCAGTGGTCCTCTCACTTCATGCCCAAAAACTAATTCAAATGGACTGAATTTGGTCGATTCATTTGGTGCATCTCTGGTCGCAGAAAGCATAAGCAGAATTCCCTTATCCCAATCATCTGGGTAGTCTTGACTATAAGCTGTCAACATGGTCTTCAATGTCTGGTACCACCTTTCTAGCTCTCCCTGTGATTCTGGATGGTAAGCAGTAGATTTGAGTAGTTTTATTCCTAAACTGACCATAATTTCCTTGAATAATTTTGATGTGAAATTTGACCTTTGATCTGAATGTATCTCAGTTGGTAGTCCGTATCTAGTGAAAAATTTGACTAATCCTCCACTATCCTTTTAGCTGTAATCTTCTGTAATGGAACGGCCTCTGGAAATCTAGTTGACATATCCATTATTGTTAACAAATATTGATTCCCACTTTTTGTTTGAGGTAGGGGATCTACACAATCAATTAAGACTTGTTAAAGCTTCCTCAAATGCAGGAATAAAGGTGCAGGTTTTATTACTGCCTATGATTTTTTTCGATTACCTGACGTGTATGTCACATCTGGCAAAATACAACTCCATCCTTGTGGAGTCCAGGCCAGTAAAAATGGTCTTGTATTTTCGCTCGAGTTTTCCTGACTCCTAAATGACCCCCATTTGCGCCATTTGCAACACTTCCTTTCTGTAACCCACTGGCAATATGATTTGATTCTGCCCACTTCTCATCTGCCTGAATATGTGATGGGCTCCATTTCCTCATTAAGATATATGGGCCAGGTGCTGGCAGGTGGGACTAGATTGGGTTGGGATATCAAGTTGGCATGGACAAGGTGGACTCGAGGGTCTGTTTCCGCGCTGTACATTTCTGACTCAATGACACCATTTTTAAGATCATAACATTCAGGGATACACTCTGATTCTTTTTCTATGTATGCCTTTTGATACAATTGCTTTAAGTTTTCATCTTTCTACTGTAACGCAGTTAATTTCTCTGATCTAAAGACATCAGCTGTGTCATCTATCTGCTCCTGGCTTGTCTCAAACCTCTGATCAAACAGGGACTTTGCTAATTCCACTTCAACTTTCTTATCTGTACTCTTTGATCTCCCCGGTTTCAACTAGTGATTTTGTGACCTCGTTACTACATAGTCAGGAAAAATCCCAGGATATATGACCTGCAATAATCCAGTTGCCTGAGTTTCCACTGGCTTTTTAACCACAGGAGACAGCACTCCTACCGGTGAATCCACTATATCATTATCAAGGATCAGTTGCGTTCCTGGAGCTGAGAGTTTGTCCAGTACACCTACCACAAATTCTCCAGTCTTCACTGGACACTTCAACCTCACTTTACATAGTTGAGCACTTTGTGACTCACCACGAATTCCCATTACTAGTATCTTTTCTGACTATAGTCCTTCAAAAGTACATAATCTCCTCATCTTTCAGCATCACAGACTGCGAGAGTCCTGTGTCTCTTAATATAGTAACTTCTTTACCTGCTGCTCCTGGCCTATGCGAATAAACTTTATCTTCACATGTATTTGGTTTAAGAAGATCTGGCATTTCCTCCTTAACCAACCTCTGATAGACTTGTACATTCTGGTGCAGCTTTCTAGCCTCCACTGTGCTTTCCATGGCCACTCCAACAAAATTTACTGGCTCTTCCTGTTTTCCTACATCTGGCTTTCCAGTGCTTCTCCTAACCCACCAACACAGTGATTTCATATGGCCTACTTTATTGTAGTGAAAACACTGGGGAGCTTTTTACCTTCTCTATCCCCTTCAAGGGTTTCCTTTTTACTCTGTGGTAAGTTATCCTGATGATCTTCACTGAGATCTACCTTTCCCTCTCCACACAAGGATTTCTTTCCCAGTTTCTATCCCTCACTGATTGAAATTGATTCCGGAAGCAAAACTTTGCTTAATGGACTTACTCATAACCATTAGCAATTTCAGCTGCTAATCTTTCCATTTTAACTTTCTGCTCTTCTACGTGAGTTCTCACTTCTTCAGAAAGTGAATTTTTGAACTCCTATGTGCCAGTTTCTGAAGTTCAAGCTCCGACTCTTCCTTTCCTCCCTTGCCCTTTCCTTTTCTCTCTCTTCTCTCCCTTTTCTCTTTCCTCTGCTTTTAATGGTAAAGCTGCTTCATTTTCAGTTGAATTTTAGTCATCTCTAAAGATTCTGATGGTGTTTCCAGCAAATTTAAATGTTGAGCTATTGCTGTAATTATCTCTCCTCCCCTTAAGGAAGGAGGCAGCTCCAGCTGCAGCTTCTCTGCTCATTCCATCAGCTTGGCCTTCATCACCTTTTGGAAAAGCCCAAGGACATTTCTTCCATCCCCAGAAAACTCTTGGTGACTGAAAGAGCCATTGCTATCTCAAGCATTTTGTAAACCAATCGAATTCACCACGCAGAACAAAAGTCACCACCGCCTACCACTCGCTGCCTTTGAGTTCAACATCCCTAATCCCAAATCTGAACTAGAGAACAAATCCCACAAAGAGCCCCCAATCTGTTACGGACTGGACCCGGCCAAACCCCTCAAAACATTTCAAGAAGGTAGCCCAGACCCAAGCTTTGCTAGTTGTTTTAAGCAGGTGAAAAGTGGATATTCCAGGAGAGAATCAGCTGGTCAAACCACTTGGTTTTAAACAAAAACAGAAAATGTGGAGAACACAGTGCGAATGTGCAAACCCCACACAGGCAGTTACCCAAGCCTGCGATTGAACCCAGGTCCCAGTGCTGTAAGGCAGTAGAGCTAACACTGAGCCAGACACTACCCTAAAGCTGTATCTGCATTGTTAATTAGGAACCTCATTCTGCTATCTCTTATGGTCTTACATGAATTATACAGACCCAGGTAGAGCACAGTGTCTAAGGGCAGACACGTTGATGGCATGCAGCTCACTGAGAGCTCCTCTGAAGGAAAATGTGAAATGGAAATACAGCTCGACTCCAAGGGCTCCAGTTCCCTGGCTTGTGCTCCTGATGGAGAGATCTCCTGACATGAAGCATTGGGCTTCAGTCTGTGTTGAGCTCACCAATCTTTTTGCCAATGTTCGTTATTCTCGCCATCTCAAATTCAGTTGGTGGCAGGACTTGCTTTCGTGCCCCTGAAAACGGCAATGTTCAGCTGGGAGTAATGTGCAGGAAGTGCTCCTTGATTGTGGAATGGAGACTAGTTATTGACCATGATGCTGAAATCCAGTTTGCATTGAGATAGCCCCTACAGCCTCTCTTTGTTTTGTTTGTTAATAAAAGCTCATGTTTGGAGCTGTCTGATTGCTTGTCTCTTTGTGATGTTCCCCAATTGGACAGTGATAAGCTGTGAGTCTCCAGTGGGCCACTGGGGGCAGGACAGTGCTGACTCTGCGACAGCGTATAGATGAGATGTCACTGGGGATCAGTGAGCTGTGTGACCTGGTGGTTAAACAGGGACAGGGTGAGAGAATGGGGTTGTATGTGCCAGGGAATACCAGCACTGCCAGTTCTGTACGATGGGCACTTGGCTTTGTTGCTGGTGAGAGGTGATGCCAGTGTTTTGGTGGATATCCACTGAGTGACGAGTTATTGTGGGAGCACCATGGGGTAAGATAGAAACCAGATGGGAGGGAGAGCATAGAGGTGCTTGGTAGAACATGAATATTCAAAAGTATTCCATTTCTATAACATAAAATGAGCTCTTAAGTTGAAAAATAAATAATCTTCAGAAGAGGATAATTGGACTGAATAAAATTAGCAGAATTGTAGGAAATTCTGATCACAGTTGGGGAGAAGGATTGGGAGCTGGTAAAACGGAACTGCAAAGGTTAGAATCAGAATACAGAAGTAGGTCATTCAGCCCATCAAGTCCACACCAACCCGCCAAAGAGTATCCCACCCCATCCCTGTACATGATAGCATGGCCAATCAACCCTAACCTGCACATGTTTGGCCTGTGGGAGAAGACCCACACAGACAGTCACTCAACGCTGGAATTCAACTCAGGTCCCTTGTGCTGGGAGGCAGCATTGCTAACTGCTGTACGACACAACAACAGACTAAGTAAAGTTAGGTCTTGAGTTGAGACCTGGGGAAGGAAAGAAGTCACCTGAGATGCTCTAAGATGCAACTTTTATTTATTTTCTGCTTGATGGAACATGGATTTTGGAAAGTATTCCATTTCTATGACATAAAATGAGCTCTTAAATTGAAAAATAAATAAATAATAAGTGTTCCTGATGTTTAGTGAAATGTGAAGTAAGTTCTGCATCTTAAACATACAGAAGGTTAATGTCTGTCCCTTGTCAAAGAGCACAGCTCAGCAATAAATATGCCTATCTGTGATAAAAAATATATGAACTCTGCAGATTTCTCAGTGTCCCCTTTAATAAACCCTGCAAGAACCGATGGGGATTTCCTGTGATTGTTAACGAAGGGAAAGATCATCACATCTCACAATTCAGCAAGACTGAGTGCCCCTTTCACTTCCTGGAATCAGTTTAGGAATATTTGGTGGTGTTAAAGTTGTCTGGAAGTGACTCCTTACCACAGATCCATCAGGTAAATACCCCGACACCTCCCTCCTTACTCTAAACAATCAACAGGATGTGATGATTGTGTTAAAAATGGAGTATTAATTTTCATCTTCTTTGGGAGTCCAGAACCAGGGGTCATAGTCTAAGGAGTTCGGGGTGGACCATTTAGGACAGAGATGAGGAGACATTCTTTCACCCAAAGAATGGTGAGTCTGTGGAATTCATTACCACAGGAAGTAGCTGATGCTAAAGCATTAAATGTAGTCAAGATGCAGCTAGATATAGCCCTTGGGGCAAATGGGATCACAGGTTATGGGGAGAAAGCAGGGTTAGGCTATTGAGTTGGACAATCAGTCATGATCATAATGAAGGATGGAGCAGGTTTGAGGGGCTGAATGGAGCTTGTTTCTATGTTTCATTTAATTTCTAATACCCACAGACTTGCACAAACTCAGATGGTTTTACAAAAGGCATAAACCTGACATGAGCTAGCTGCGATGATCATCTGACAACAAATTCAACCACGTGACAAAACCATCGAGAATCAATAATTATAGAATTTTACACACCATAAAGAGGCCATTTGGCCCATAGAGTCTGTATTAGCTTCCAAACTAGTTACCCAGCTAGTTCAGTTCCCCCGTTGTCTCTATAAGCAGTCTGAGCTGAATGTAACAATGTTATAAAAAGGCACTGGGACTCTGGTCTATAGCTCATGTTTGCTTCATGAAAGAGTGAGCTGCAACTTTGTTCTCTCTCTGTCTGTCTCTCTCTCTCTCGCTCTCGCTCTCACTCACACACACACTCTTGCTCTCTCACACTCTCTCGCTCTCACACACACTCTCTCGCTCTCTCACACACATTCTCTCACTCTCACACACACATTCTCTCGCTCTCTCACACACTCTCGCTCTCACACACAATCTCTCGCTCTCACACACACACTCTCTCGCTCTCACACACAATCTCTCGCTCTCACACACACACTCTCTCACTCTCTCACACACATTCTCTCACTCTCACACACACATTCTCTCGCTCTCTCACACACTCTCGTTCTCACACACATTTTCTCTCGCTCTCTCACACACACTCTCTCTCTCTCACACACACCCTCTTGCTCTCTCACACACTCTCGCTCTCACACACACTCTCTCTCGCTCTCACACACACATTCTCTCGCTCTCACACACACATTCTCTCACTCTCACACACACATTCTCTCGCTCTCTCACACACATTCTCTTGCTCTCACACACACACAATCTCTCGCTCTCACACACAATCTCTCGCTCTCACACACACATTCTCTCGCTCTCACACACACATTCTCTCGCTCTCTCACACACACTCTCTCTCTCTCACACACACTCTCTCTCTCACACACACCCTCTTGCTCTCTCACACACTCTCACTCTCACACACACTCTCTCTCGCTCTCACACACACATTCTCTTGCTCTCTCAGACACACTCTCTCACTCTCACACACACATTCTCTCGCTGTCTCACACACTCGCTCTCACACACACAATCTCTTGCTCTTACACACACATTCTCTAGCTCTCTCACACACATTCTCTCGCTCTCACACACACACTCTCTCGCTCTCTCACACACACACTCTCTCGCTCTCACATACACACTCTCTCGCTCTCACACACACTCGCTCTCTCACACACATGCTCTCTCGCTCTCACACACACACTCTCGCTCTCACACACACCCTCTTGCTCTCTCACACACTCTCGCTCTCACACACACTCTCTCTCGCTCTCACACACACATTCTCTCGCTCTCTCACACACACTCTCTCTCTCTCACACACACCCTCTTGCTCTCTCACACACTCTCGCTGTCACACACACTCTCTCTCGCTCTCACACACACATTCTCTTGCTCTCTCACACACACTCTCTCACTCTCACACACACATTCTCTCGCTCTCTCACACACTCGCTCTCACACACACAATCTCTCGCTCTCTCACACACATTCTCTCGCTCTCTCACACACATTCTCTCGCTCTCACACACACACTCTCTCGCTCTCACACACACCCTCTTGCTCTCTCACACACACACTCTCTTGCTCTCACACACTCTCTCTCGCTCTCACACACACACTCTCTCGCTCTCACACACACAATCTCTCGCTCTCTCACACACAATCTCTCGCTCTCACACACACACTCTCTCACTCTCACACACACACTCTCGCTCTCACACACACCCTCTTGCTCTCTCACACACTCTCGCTCTCACACACACTCTCTCTCGCTCTCACACACACATTCTCTCGCTCTCTCACACACACTCTCTCTCTCTCACACACACCCTCTTGCTCTCTCACACACTCTCGCTCTCACACACACTCTCTCTCGCTCTCACACACACATTCTCTTGCTCTCTCACACACACTCTCTCACTCTCACACACACATTCTCTCGCTCTCTCACACACTCGCTCTCACACACACAATCTCTCGCTCTCTCACACACATTCTCTCGCTCTCTCACACACATTCTCTCGCTCTCACACACACACTCTCTCGCTCTCACACACTCTCTCTCGCTCTCACACACACACTCTCTCGCTCTCACACACACAATCTCTCGCTCTCTCACACACAATCTCTCGCTCTCACACACACACTCTTGCTCTCTCACACACTCTCGCTCTCACACACACTCTCTCTCGCTCTCACACACACATTCTCTTGCTCTCTCACACACACTCTCTCACTCTCACACACACATTCTCTCGCTCTCACACACACTCGCTCTCACACACACAATCTCTCGCTCTCTCACACACATTCTCTCGCTCTCTCACACACACACTCTCTCACTCTCACACACACATTCTCTCGCTCTCACACACACTCGCTCTCACACACACAATCTCTCGCTCTCTCACACACATTCTCTCGCTCTCACACACACACTCTCTCGCTCTCACACACACATTCTCTCGCTCTCTCACACACCCGCTCTCACACACACAATCTCTTGCTCTTACACACACATTCTCTAGCTCTCTCACACACATTCTCTCGCTCTCACACACACACTCTCTCGCTCTCTCACACACACACTCTCTCGCTCTCACATACACACTCTCTCGCTCTCACACACACTCGCTCTCTCACACACATGCTCTCTCGCTCTCACACACACACTCTCTCGCTCTCACACACACAATCTCTCGCTCTCTCACACACAATCTCTCGCTCTCACACACACACTCTCTCACTCTCACACACACACTCTCGCTCTCACACACACCCTCTTGCTCTCTCACACACTCTCGCTCTCACACACACTCTCTCTCGCTCTCACACACACATTCTCTCGCTCTCTCACACACACTCTCTCTCTCTCACACACACCCTCTTGCTCTCTCACACACTCTCGCTCTCACACACACTCTCTCTCGCTCTCACACACACATTCTCTTGCTCTCTCACACACACTCTCTCACTCTCACACACACATTCTCTCGCTCTCTCACACACTCGCTCTCACACACACAATCTCTCGCTCTCTCACACACATTCTCTCGCTCTCTCACACACATTCTCTCGCTCTCACACACACACTCTCTCGCTCTCACACACACCCTCTTGCTCTCTCACACACACACTCTCTCGCTCTCACACACACTCTCTCTCGCTCTCACATACACATTCTCTTGCTCTCTCACACACACTCTCTCACTCTCACACACACATTCTCTCGCTCTCTCACACACTCGCTCTCACACACACAATCTCTCGCTCTCTCACACACATTCTCTCGCTCTCTCACACACATTCTCTCGCTCTCACACACACACTCTCTCGCTCTCACACACACCCTCTTGCTCTCTCACACACACACTCTCTTGCTCTCACACACTCTCTCTCGCTCTCACACACACACTCTCTCGCTCTCACACACACAATCTCTCGCTCTCTCACACACAATCTCTCGCTCTCACACACACACTCTCTCACTCTCACACACACACTCTCGCTCTCACACACACCCTCTTGCTCTCTCACACACTCTCGCTCTCACACACACTCTCTCTCGCTCTCACACACACATTCTCTCGCTCTCTCACACACACTCTCTCTCTCTCACACACACCCTCTTGCTCTCTCACACACTCTCGCTCTCACACACACTCTCTCTCGCTCTCACACACACATTCTCTTGCTCTCTCACACACACTCTCTCACTCTCACACACACATTCTCTCGCTCTCTCACACACTCGCTCTCACACACACAATCTCTCGCTCTCTCACACACATTCTCTCGCTCTCTCACACACATTCTCTCGCTCTCACACACACACTCTCTCGCTCTCACACACACCCTCTTGCTCTCTCACACACACACTCTCTTGCTCTCACACACTCTCTCTCGCTCTCACACACACACTCTCTCGCTCTCACACACACAATCTCTCGCTCTCTCACACACAATCTCTCGCTCTCACACACACACTCTCTCACTCTCACACACACACTCTCGCTCTCACACACACCCTCTTGCTCTCTCACACACTCTCGCTCTCACACACACTCTCTCTCGCTCTCACACACACATTCTCTCGCTCTCTCACACACACTCTCTCTCTCTCACACACACCCTCTTGCTCTCTCACACACTCTCGCTCTCACACACACTCTCTCTCGCTCTCACACACACATTCTCTTGCTCTCTCACACACACTCTCTCACTCTCACACACACATTCTCTCGCTCTCTCACACACTCGCTCTCACACACACAATCTCTCGCTCTCTCACACACATTCTCTCGCTCTCTCACACACATTCTCTCGCTCTCACACACACACTCTCTCGCTCTCACACACTCTCTCTCGCTCTCACACACACACTCTCTCGCTCTCACACACACAATCTCTCGCTCTCTCACACACAATCTCTCGCTCTCACACACACACTCTTGCTCTCTCACACACTCTCGCTCTCACACACACTCTCTCTCGCTCTCACACACATTCTCTTGCTCTCTCACACACACTCTCTCACTCTCACACACACATTCTCTCGCTCTCACACACACTCGCTCTCACACACACAATCTCTCGCTCTCTCACACACATTCTCTCGCTCTCTCACACACACACTCTCTCACTCTCACACACACATTCTCTCGCTCTCACACACACTCGCTCTCACACACACAATCTCTCGCTCTCTCACACACATTCTCTCGCTCTCACACACACACTCTCTCGCTCTCACACACACATTCTCTCGCTCTCTCACACACCCGCTCTCACACACACAATCTCTTGCTCTTACACACACATTCTCTAGCTCTCTCACACACATTCTCTCGCTCTCACACACACACTCTCTCGCTCTCTCACACACACACTCTCTCGCTCTCACATACACACTCTCTCGCTCTCACACACACTCGCTCTCTCACACACATGCTCTCTCGCTCTCACACACACACTCTCTCGCTCTCACACACACAATCTCTCGCTCTCTCACACACAATCTCTCGCTCTCACACACACACTCTCTCACTCTCACACACACACTCTCGCTCTCACACACACCCTCTTGCTCTCTCACACACTCTCGCTCTCACACACACTCTCTCTCGCTCTCACACACACATTCTCTCGCTCTCTCACACACACTCTCTCTCTCTCACACACACCCTCTTGCTCTCTCACACACTCTCGCTCTCACACACACTCTCTCTCGCTCTCACACACACATTCTCTTGCTCTCTCACACACACTCTCTCACTCTCACACACACATTCTCTCGCTCTCTCACACACTCGCTCTCACACACACAATCTCTCGCTCTCTCACACACATTCTCTCGCTCTCTCACACACATTCTCTCGCTCTCACACACACACTCTCTCGCTCTCACACACACCCTCTTGCTCTCTCACACACACACTCTCTCGCTCTCACACACACTCTCTCTCGCTCTCACATACACATTCTCTTGCTCTCTCACACACACTCTCTCACTCTCACACACACATTCTCTCGCTCTCTCACACACTCGCTCTCACACACACAATCTCTCGCTCTCTCACACACATTCTCTCGCTCTCTCACACACATTCTCTCGCTCTCACACACACACTCTCTCGCTCTCACACACACCCTCTTGCTCTCTCACACACACACTCTCTTGCTCTCACACACTCTCTCTCGCTCTCACACACACACTCTCTCGCTCTCACACACACAATCTCTCGCTCTCTCACACACAATCTCTCGCTCTCACACACACACTCTCTCACTCTCACACACACACTCTCGCTCTCACACACACCCTCTTGCTCTCTCACACACTCTCGCTCTCACACACACTCTCTCTCGCTCTCACACACACATTCTCTCGCTCTCTCACACACACTCTCTCTCTCTCACACACACCCTCTTGCTCTCTCACACACTCTCGCTCTCACACACACTCTCTCTCGCTCTCACACACACATTCTCTTGCTCTCTCACACACACTCTCTCACTCTCACACACACATTCTCTCGCTCTCTCACACACTCGCTCTCACACACACAATCTCTCGCTCTCTCACACACATTCTCTCGCTCTCTCACACACATTCTCTCGCTCTCACACACACACTCTCTCGCTCTCACACACTCTCTCTCGCTCTCACACACACACTCTCTCGCTCTCACACACACAATCTCTCGCTCTCTCACACACAATCTCTCGCTCTCACACACACACTCTTGCTCTCTCACACACTCTCGCTCTCACACACACTCTCTCTCGCTCTCACACACACATTCTCTTGCTCTCTCACACACACTCTCTCACTCTCACACACACATTCTCTCGCTCTCACACACACTCGCTCTCACACACACAATCTCTCGCTCTCTCACACACATTCTCTCGCTCTCTCACACACACACTCTCTCACTCTCACACACACATTCTCTCGCTCTCACACACACTCGCTCTCACACACACAATCTCTCGCTCTCTCACACACATTCTCTCGCTCTCACACACACACTCTCTCGCTCTCACACACACATTCTCTCGCTCTCTCACACACCCGCTCTCACACACACAATCTCTTGCTCTTACACACACATTCTCTAGCTCTCTCACACACATTCTCTCGCTCTCACACACACACTCTCTCGCTCTCTCACACACACACTCTCTCGCTCTCACATACACACTCTCTCGCTCTCACACACACTCGCTCTCTCACACACATGCTCTCTCGCTCTCACACACACACTCTCTCGCTCTCACACACACAATCTCTCGCTCTCTCACACACAATCTCTCGCTCTCACACACACACTCTCTCACTCTCACACACACACTCTCGCTCTCACACACACCCTCTTGCTCTCTCACACACTCTCGCTCTCACACACACTCTCTCTCGCTCTCACACACACATTCTCTCGCTCTCTCACACACACTCTCTCTCTCTCACACACACCCTCTTGCTCTCTCACACACTCTCGCTCTCACACACACTCTCTCTCGCTCTCACACACACATTCTCTTGCTCTCTCACACACACTCTCTCACTCTCACACACACATTCTCTCGCTCTCTCACACACTCGCTCTCACACACACAATCTCTCGCTCTCTCACACACATTCTCTCGCTCTCTCACACACATTCTCTCGCTCTCACACACACACTCTCTCGCTCTCACACACACCCTCTTGCTCTCTCACACACACACTCTCTTGCTCTCACACACTCTCTCTCGCTCTCACACACACATTCACTTGCTCTCTCACACACACTCTCTCACTCTCACACACACATTCTCTCGCTCTCTCACACACTCGCTCTCACACACACAATCTCTTGCTCTTACACACACATTCTCTAGCTCTCTCACACACATTCTCTCGCTCTCACACACACACTCTCTCGCTCTCACATACACACTCTCTCGCTCTCACATACACACTCTCTCGCTCTCACATACACACTCTCTCGCTCTCACACACACAATCTCTCGCTCTCTCACACACAATCTCTCGCTCTCACACACACACTCTCTCGCTCTCACACACACACTCTCGCTCTCACACACACATTCTCTCGCTCTCACACACACATTCTCTCGCTCTCTCACGCACACTCTCTCTCTCTCACACACACCCTCTTGCTCTCTCACACACTCTCGCTCTCACACACACAATCTCTCTCGCTCTCACACACACATTCTCTTGCTCTCTCACACACACTCTCTCACTCTCACACACACATTCTCTCGCTCTCTCACACACATTCTCTCGCTCTCACACACACACTCTCTCGCTCTCACACACACCCTCTTGCTCTCTCTCACACACACTCTCTCGCTCTCACACACACATTCTCTCGCTCTCACACACACACTCTCTCGCTCTCACACACACACTCTCTCGCTCTCACACACACATTCTCTCGCTCTCACACACACACTCTCTCGCTCTCACACACACCCTCTTGCTCTCTCACACACACAATCTCTCGCTCTCACACACTCTCTCTCACTCTCACACACACATTCTCTCGCTCTCACACACACATTCTCGCGCTCTCACACACACACTTTCTCGCTCTTACACCCACATTCTCTCGCTCTCGCACACACATTCTCTCGCTCTCACACACATACTCTCTCGCTCTCACACACACCCTCTTGCTCTCTCACACACACACTCTCTCGCTCTCACACACACACTCTCTCGCTCTCACACACACACTCTCTCGCTCTCACACACACAATCTCTCGCTCACTCACACACATTCTCTCGCTCTCACACACACACTCTCTCGCTCTCACACACACATTCTCTCGCTCTCACACACACACTCTCTCGCTCTCACACACACACTCTCTCGCTCTCACACACACAATCTCTCGCTCACTCACACACATTCTCTCGCTCTCACACACACACTCTCTCGCTCTCACACACACACTCTCTTGCTCTCACACACACATTCTCTCGCTCTCACACACACTCTCTCTCGCTCTCACACACTCTCTCTCGCTCTCACACACACACTCTCTCGCTCTCACACACACACTCTCTCGCTCTCACACACACAATCTCTCGCTCTCTCACACACTCTCTCACTCTCACACACACATTCTCTCGCTCTCACACACACATTCTCTCGCTCTCACACACACTCTCTCTCGCTCTCACACACACAATCTCTGGCTCTCTCACACACATTCTCTGGCTCTCTCACACACATGCTCTCTCGCTCTCACACACACTCTCTCTCGCTCTCACACACACAATCTCTGGCTCTCTCACACACATTCTCTCGCTCTCACACACACACTCTCTCGCTCTCACACACACACTCTTGCTCTCTCACACACACACTCTCTCGCTCTCACACACACATTCTCTCGCTCTCACACACACACGCTCTCGCTCTCACACACACAATCTCTCGCTCACTCACACACATTCTCTTGCTCTCACACACACACTCTCTCGCTCTCACACACACCCTCTTGCTCTCTCACACACACACTCTCTTGCTCTCACACACTCTCTCTCGCTCTCACACACACATTCTCTCGCTCTCACACACACACTCTCTCGCTCTCACACACACATTCTCTCGCTCTCTCACACACACACTCTCTCGCTCTCGCACACACTCTCTCACTCTCACACACACATTCTCTCGCTCTCACACACACACACTCTGTTGCTCTCACACACACACTCTCTCGCTCTCTCACACACTCTCTCTCACTCTCACACACACATTCTCTCGCTCTCACACACACATTCTCTCGCTCTCTCACACACACACTCTCTCGCTCTCGCACACACTCTCTCACTCTCACACACACATTCTCTCGCTCTCACACACACACACTCTGTTGCTCTCACACACACACTCTCTCGCTCTCACACACACTCTCTCACTCTCACACACACATTCTCTCGCTCTCACACACACACACTCTCTCGCTCTTATGCCCACATTCTCTCGCTCTCATACACACACTCTCTCGCTCTCTCACACACACACTTTCTCGCTCTCACACACACATTCTCTCACTCTCTCACACACAATCTCTCGCTCTCTCTCACACTCTCTCGCTCTCACACACACTTTCTCGCTCTCACACACACATTGTCTCGCTCTCTCAAACACACACTCTCTTGCTCTCACACACACAATCTCTCGCTCTCACACACAATCTCTCGCTCTCACACACACTCTCTCTCGCTCTCACACACATTCTCTCGCTCTCACACACACATTCTCTCGCTCTCTCACACACACTCTCTTTCTCTCAC
The DNA here is from genome assembly GCF_047496795.1 of Chiloscyllium punctatum. Classification (NCBI taxonomy): domain Eukaryota; kingdom Metazoa; phylum Chordata; class Chondrichthyes; order Orectolobiformes; family Hemiscylliidae; genus Chiloscyllium; species Chiloscyllium punctatum. The sequence continues at coordinate 3,715,407 of NC_092776.1, read as the reverse complement.
ACACACTCTCTCGCTCTCACACACACCCTCTTGCTCTCTCACACACTCTCGCTCTCACACACACATTCTCTCGCTCTCTCACACACTCGCTCTCACACACACAATCTCTTGCTCTTACACACACTTTCTCTAGCTCTCTCACACACAATCTCTCGCTCTCTCACACACTCTCTCTCACTCTCACACACACATTCTCTCGCTCTCACACACACATTCTCTCGCTCTCTCACACACACACTCTCTCGCTCTCGCACACACTCTCTCACTCTCACACACACATTCTCTCGCTCTCACACACACACACTCTGTTGCTCTCACACACACACTCTCTCGCTCTCACACACACTCTCTCACTCTCACACACACATTCTCTCGCTCTCACACACACACACTCTCTCGCTCTTATGCCCACATTCTCTCGCTCTCATACACACACTCTCTCGCTCTCTCACACACACACTTTCTCGCTCTCACACACACATTCTCTCACTCTCTCACACACAATCTCTCGCTCTCTCTCACACTCTCTCGCTCTCACACACACTTTCTCGCTCTCACACACACATTGTCTCGCTCTCTCAAACACACACTCTCTTGCTCTCACACACACAATCTCTCGCTCTCACACACAATCTCTCGCTCTCACACACACTCTCTCGCTCTCACACACATTCTCTCGCTCTCACACACACATTCTCTCGCTCTCTCACACACACTCTCTTTCTCTCACACACACTCTCTCGCTCTCACACACACCCTCTTGCTCTCTCACACACTCTCGCTCTCACACACACATTCTCTCGCTCTCTCACACACTCGCTCTCACACACACAATCTCTTGCTCTTACACACACTTTCTCTAGCTCTCTCACACACATTCTCTCGCTCTCACACACACACTCTCTCGCTCTCACATACACACTCTCTCGCTCTCACACACACACACTCTCTCGCTCTCACACACACTTTCTCGCTCTTACACCCACATTCTCTCGCTCTCGCACACACATTCTCTCGCTCTCACACACACAAACTCTGTTGCTCTCACACACACATTCTCTCGCTCTCACACGCACACACACTCTGTTGCTCTCACACACACACTCTCTCGCTCTCTCACACACTCTCTCACTCTCTCACACACTCTCTCTCGCTCTCTCACGCACTCTCTCACTCTCACACACACATGTTCTCGCTCTTACGCCCACATTCTCTCACTCTCACACACACATTCTCTTGCTCTCTCACACACACTCTCTCGCTCTCATACACACACTCTCTCGCTCTCTCACACACACACTTTCTCGCTCTCACACACACATTCTCTCACTCTCTCACACACAATCTCTCGCTCTCTCTCACACTCTCTCGCTCTCACACACACTCTCTCGCTCTCACACACACACTTTCTCGCTCTCAAACACACACTCTCGCTCTCTCACACTCACTCTCTTGCTCTCACACACTCTCTCGCTCTCACACACACACTCTTGCTCTCACACACACACTCTCTCGCTCTCACTCACACATTCTCTCGCTTTCTCACACCCTCTCTCGCTCTCTCTCACACTCTCGCTCTGACACACACACTCTCTCGCTCTCACACACTCTCGCTCTCACACACACACTCTCTCACTCTCACACACTCTCGCTCTCACACACACACTCTCTCGCTCTCACACACACACTCTCTCACTCTCACACACACAATCTCTCTCTCTCTCACACACACTCTCTCGCTCTCACACACACAATCTCTCGCTGTCACACACACACACTCTCTCGCTCTTACGCCCACATTCTCTCGCTCTCATACACACACTCTCTCACTCTCTCATACACACACTTTCTCGCTCTCACACACACATTCTCTCACTCTCTCACACACAATCTCTCGCTCTCTCTCACACTCTCTCGCTCTCACACACACTTTCTCGCTCTCACACACACATTCTCTCGCTCTCTCACACACATGCTCTCTCGCTCTCACACACACACTCTCTTGCTCTCACACACACAATCTCTCGCTCTCACACACACAATCTCTCGCTCTCACACACACTCTCTCTCGCTCTTACGCCCACATTCTCTCACTCTCACACACACATTCTCTTGCTCTCTCACACACACTCTCTCGCTCTCATACACACACTCTCTCGCTCTCTCACACACACACTTTCTCGCTCTCACACACACATTCTCTCACTCTCTCACACACAATCTCTCGCTCTCTCTCACACTCTCTCGCTCTCACACACACTCTCTCGCTCTCACACACACTTTCTCGCTCTCAAACACACACTCTCGCTCTCTCACACTCACTCTCTTGCTCTCACACACTCTCTCGCTCTCACACACACACTCTTGCTCTCACACACACACTCTCTCGCTCTCACTCACACATTCTCTCGCTTTCTCACACCCTCTCTCGCTCTCTCTCACACTCTCGCTCTGACACACACACTCTCTCGCTCTCACACACTCTCGCTCTCACACACACACTCTCTCGCTCTCACACACTCTCGCTCTCACACACACACTCTCTCGCTCTCACACACACACTCTCTCACTCTCACACACACAATCTCTCTCTCTCTCACACACACTCTCTCGCTCTCACACACACAATCTCTCGCTCTCACACACACACACTCTCTCGCTCTTACGCCCACATTCTCTCGCTCTCATACACACACTCTCTCACTCTCTCATACACACACTTTCTCGCTCTCACACACACATTCTCTCACTCTCTCACACACAATCTCTCGCTCTCTCTCACACTCTCTCGCTCTCACACACACTTTCTCGCTCTCACACACACATTCTCTCGCTCTCTCACACACATGCTCTCTCGCTCTCACACACACACTCTCTTGCTCTCACACACACAATCTCTCGCTCTCACACACACAATCTCTCGCTCTCACACACACTCTCTCTCGCTCTCACACACATTCTCTCGCTCTCACACACACATTCTCTCGCTCTCTCACACACACTCTCTCGCTCTCACACACACCCTCTTGCTCTCTCACACACTCTCGCTCTCACACACACATTCTCTCGCTCTCTCACACACTCGCTCTCACACACACAATCTCTTGCTCTTACACACACATTCTCTAGCTCTCTCACACACATTCTCTCGCTCTCACACACACTTTCTCGCTCTTACACCCACATTCTCTCGCTCTCGCACACACATTCTCTCGCTCTCACACACACACACTCTGTTGCTCTCACACACACACTCTCTCACTCTCACACACACATTCTCTCGCTCTCTCACACACACTCTCTTGCACTCACACACACTCTCGCTCTCACACACACTCTCTCTCGCTCTGACACACACACACTCTCTCGCTCTCTCTCACACTCGCTCTCACACACACACTCTCTCGCTCTCTCTCACACTCTCTCGCTCTCACACACACATTCTCTCGCTCTCATACACACACTCTCTCGCTCTCACACACACACTCTCTCGCTCTCACACACACACTCTCTCGCTCTCACACACACACTCGCTCTCTCTCACTCCCACTCTCCTGGGTTGCTATGTCATTGCGTAGACTGGTAATCGCATGACACACCATGGACCTTAGCACATTTTGAGAAGATTTGTAGCTGAGGTTGTGGTTCTGGATGTAGGTTTGCTCACTGAGCTGGAAGGTTTGTTTTCAGATATTTTGTCACCAAACCAGGTAACATCGTCAGTGAGCCTCCAGAACAAGTGGTATGGCCCACTTGTTGTTTATGTGTTCAGGTTTCCTTGGGTTGGTGATGTTATTTCACGTGGTAATAACAATAATTCCTTGGGCTTCACTCCTTGACATTAGTTAGCTATTGTGCAGATTTGATTGCCATTGTATTTTATTTTAGTGATGAATCTATTTATAAATATCCATGTGCCATTTCCAGTAAACATCTATGTGTGCATTTTCACTCAGTGCATATGTCTGTTGGTGTTTCATTTTACACCAATCTCGAAGTGAAATACACCTGTAGATTATTCAGCTGGGAAAAAAAAATGAAGACAGACACAGGAACATGAAAATGAATGTTATTTCAGGCAACACTTTTAAGTAGAGCAAAGAGAGGAACAAATCGAATTTTAACAGTAAAACTAGATGATTGTCTCCTCCTTGTCTTTCTGTAAATCTCTTGAAAACAAGGCTTGTGAAAATCAAATCAGAGAAGCACAAGAACTCAGAGATAGCTACAGATGTCAGTGCTGCTGAGAATAAAAACAAACAATTCAACAACCGAAGTCTCAGGTTAATACTCAATACCCCAAAGAGCCTAAGGACTTTTAAACTGCATATCATTTTATCGCCTTGTCTCAAGGGTCTGCTTGGTCAAGTAAGCGTGTTAGATCACCCAGTGGGAAAAGACTTGGCTTTAACAAAGTGTATTTATTACACATTAGTGACAGAATACAGGTTACATTGCTCTGTTAGATGTTATCACTGAGACTCTGAGGGAGACCTTGATATCAAGTGTTATTCCTTCATGGTCCTAAATTACTCCTCCCACCCGAAACCATATTGGGTGGTGCTTAATGCACCCCTCAGCATTAACCCTTTCAGATCCTTAGACCCAAGTACACAACAATGTACAATGGACACCAAAGGGTCATTTGGAAAACCCACAATCAGGAAAGGAGAGAACTGACCAGCAGTAATCCCTCCCCCAAAACTGACCCAGCAGCTCCAGTGGATTGTTACCCTCACTCACAATGTGGGCTCCTGAACGAGGGTTGGGTGAGGAGGGGAGGGAACAAAGGGCAGTCTAGATTCTCTTGAATTACCTTCCGTTAATACCAGCTGGGAAAATCTACACTTGGTGTGGGTACAGGGACAGGGCTGAGTTCAGTTGAAACCAGGTAATCAAATTGTCTACCAACTCTCAAATGAAGAATGGTTATGGCCAAGGTACTGGATGACCATGAACACCCACCATACCGTGCGTGGGAGAATTGGAACCTTCAGTGTGGAAACAGGGGAAGAACTAAATGCCAAGATACAATGTGGAGTGAGATTGAGAGCACTCATGATCAAAATTCACCTGCATAGACAGAACTGACATGTTTGGTCATGACACTGTACAATGTACCAGGGAACAGTATGAGAGATATTTCCACTAGGCTGCTACAGACCTTATCAATGTGAAAATCTGTGGGACTAAACTGGCAGGCTGCTAGATGGTGACAGTGTAATGCAAGATGCCTTCTGTGTGTGGGGAGCTGGACAAGAACAACTCGAGAAGATAACTTGACACAAACTAGGTCATCCTCAGAACAACGGCTCTGCAAACTCTAGCAGATCAGACAGAAACAGCGTTGATAGATACTAGACAGAAACAGGACATTGACCTACAATCACAATCAGGGGTAAGTACATTACAGCCTGGAGACAATGAGGAAATGTTTCAGTGAGAAAGCAGGTTATAAGTGTGGACCAGAAGACAGTAAAATTTGCTTGCTTCCAGTTAATTCTATCGTACTGTCTGAGTTCAGTCCCAGTCATTGAACTGTTTGTCACAACGGTAATCTTAATGTCATGTCAGGAGAGAGCGCCTTCTCCCTAGCCTACACTTGTATCAGGCTGGATAGCTATACAAAAGGTCACTTCACTCACCATGTAAATATATCCAGTTTCTTTAGGAGCTGCAGTAGAACATTGTGTCAAGTGTAAAAATATATCTAATAACATGGTGGCTCAATTGTTAGCACTGCTGCCTTAGAGCACCAGCGACCTGGGATCGATTCTAACCTTGGGCAACTGTCTGTGTGGAGTTTGCACATTCTCCCCATGTCTGCGTGGGTTTCCTCCCACAGTCCAAAGATGTGTAGGTTAGGTGGATTGGCCATGCTAAATTGCCCATAGTGTTCTGGGATGTGTAGGTTAGGTGTGTTAGTCAGGGAAAATTTAGAGTAATAAGGTAGGGGAATGGGTCTGGGTGGGATGCTCTTCGGAGGGTCAGTGTGGACTTGTTGGGCCAAAGAGTCTGTTTCCACACTGTAGGGATTCTATGATTCTAAAAGGCCTTTTATGCGTATGTGAGAAACATGAGAATGACGAGACCGAGGGTAGGTCCTATCAAGGACAGTAGTGGGAGACTGTGTATTGAGTCGGAAGAGATAGGAGAGGTCTTGAATAAGTACTTTTCTTCAGTATTTACAAATGAGAGGGACCGTATTGTTGAAGAGGAGAGTATGAAACGGACTGGTAAGCTAGAGGAGATACTTGTGAGGAAGGAAGATGTGTTGGGCATTTTGAAAAACTTGAGGATAGACAAGTCCCCCGGGCCTGATGGGATATATCTTAGGATTATGTGGGAAGCAAGAGAGGAAATTGCAGAACCGTTGGCAATGATCTTTTCGTCTTCACTGTCAATGGAGGTGGTGCCAGGTGACTGGAGGGTGGCGAATGTGCCCCTGTTCAAAAAAGGGAATAGGGATAACCCCAGAAACTACAGGCCAGTTAGTCTTACTTTGGTGGTAGGCAAAGTAATGGAAAGGGTACTGAGGGATAGGATTTATGAGTATCTGGAAAGACACTGCTTGATTAGGGACAGCCAGCACGGATTTGTGAGGGGTAGGTCTTGCCTTACAAGTCTTATTGAATTCTTTGAGGAGGTGACCAAGCATGTGGATGAGAGTAGAGCAGTGGATGTAGTGTACATGGATTTTAGTAAGGCATTTGATAAGGTTCCCCATGGTAGGCTTATGCGGAAAGTCAGGAGGCATGGGATAGAGGGAAATTTGGCCAGTTGGATAGAGAACTGGCTAATCGGTCGAAGTCAGAGAGTGGTAGTCGATGGTAAATATTCAGCCTGGAGCCCAGTTACAAGTGGAGTTCCGCAGGGATCAGTTCTGGGTCCTCTGCTGTTTGTAATTTTTATTAATGACTTGGAAGAGGGAGTTGAAGGGTGGGTCAGTAAATTTGCAGAAAATACAAAGATTGGTGGAGTTGTGAATAGTGAGAAGGGCTGTTGTCGGCTGCAAAGGGACTTAGTTATGATGCAGAGCTGGGCTGAGGAGTGGCAGATGGAGGTCAACCCTGTCAAGTGTGAGGTTGTCCATTTTGGAAGGACAAATAAGAATGCGGAATACAAGGTTAACGGTGGGGTTCTCAGTAAGGTGGAGGAGCAGAGGGATCTTGGGGTCTATGTTCATAGCTCTTTGAAAGTTGCCACTCAGGTGGATAGAGCTTGTAAGAAGGCCAATGGTGTATTATCGTTCATTAGCAGAGGGATTGAATTCAAGAGTCGTGAGGTGATGTTGCAGCTATATAGGACCTAGGTTAGGCCATGTTTGGAATACTGTGCGCAGTTCTGGTTGCCTCATTTTAGGAAAGATGTGGAAGCTTTGGAGAGGGTGCAGAGGAGATTTACCAGGATGTTGCCTGGAATGGAGAATAGGTCGTATGAGGATAGGTTGAGAGTGCTAGGCCTTTTCTCATTGGAACGGCGAAGGATGAGGGGTGACTTGATAGAGGTTTATAAGATGATCAGGGGACTAGATAGAGCAGACAGTCAGAGACTTTTTCCCTGGGTTCAACAGAATGTTACAAGGGGACATAAATTTAAGATGAATGGTGGAAGGTATAGGGGGGATGTCAGGGGTAGGTTCTTTACCCAGAGAGTGGTGGGGGCATGGAATGCGCTGCCTGTGGGAGTGGCAGAGTCAGAATCATTGGTGACCTTTAAGCGGCAATTGGATAGGTACATGGATAGGTGCTTAAGCTAGGACAAATATTTGGCACAACATTGTGGGCCGAAGGGCCTGTTCTGTGCTGTATTTTTCTATGTTCTATGATTACAACCATTATATTGATTAATTCTGCTAGATGCAAAGAACATGGCATCAATGTCATTTAAAATGTTTAAGAATCTCCCTGTAATGTTGAAGTTCTGCAGATACACCTACTCACTGTGTGCCACCTTCCAGATTGGACTTTCTGCCCAAAATAAACCTTGTAAAATACAATGCACCGATTGCAGTTATTTGCGGTGTCCAATAAAGGTAAAGATACTCTTGTCCAAGAGAGCTGCTCTCTCATTAGAGAGAAATGGTTGGTGGTGGTTTAACCTGAGGGTCATTGTGCTTTAGGTATGAGACGAGGTTGAGAAGATGGCACATCCATGGCAACCTCAGTTGGTGCAGGAATAGAGCCCAACATGTTGGCATCACTCTGTTTCACAGGCCATCCAGTCCCCAAGTGGCAGCAATGATTGGAGCTACAACACCTGCAGCATCTTAAACACTTGTGCCTGGACTTGTGCAGTTTTTGTTTGATATCAGTTTAGCCCAAAAAAGTCATGAAACTACATGATATCAACAAGGTAATACACCAGCCTAGCGATTCCACAGGGTTAACATTACAACGCGTGTATCTTTCTGCCTGCTCTTTGCATTTCCTCCTGACTAGCTCCTGGCTGAATGGGATGGATCATTCCAATGTTAGTGTGAACACTCATGTCTACATATTGCTATGCCCAGCCATTAAAACTCTGCACATCAAAAGCCAGTGGCAACACGGTGACTCAGTGGTTAGCACTCCTGCCTCACAGCACCAGGGATCCGGGTTTGATCCCTGCCTCGAGTGACTGTCTGTGCGGAGTCTGCACATTCTCCCTGTGTCTGTATGAGTTTCCTCCGGGTGCTCCGGTTTCCTCCCACAGTCCAAAGATGTGCAGGTCAGGTGAATTGGCCATGTTAAATTGCCTGTAGTTTTAGGTGCATTAGTCAGAGGGAAATATAGGATAGTGGAATGGATCTGGGTGAGTTACTCTCCGGAGGGTCGGTGTTGGGCTGAAGGGCCTGTTTCCGTACTATAGGGAATCTAATCTGGTGGGTGTACGACATCAAAAACAAACAATTTCAGACTCACGTGAGGAGGAATTTCATCTCTCAGAGGGTTGTGAGTCTTCGGAACTCCTCATATAGAGAGCTGTGGGGGCTGGGTCCTTGTGTCTATTTAAGACTGACGTAGATTCTTGATCAGTTAGGGAATTCTGGGGAATGTTCAGGAATTTTGGATTAGCTGTGATCTTACTAAATGGGGGAGCACTCTCAAGGGCAGAATGGCCTGCTCCAGTTCCTATTTTGTGTGGCCTGATTACTGTTCTCTACCTATTTATGAAAAAAGAAATGACCTCTCTTTTATAAATTTAGAACACGCTTGAAATACTCAGCATCGATAAGGTGAATAGCCAATGTCTTCTCCCCAGGGCGGGGGTGTTCTAAATTGGAGGGCATAATTTTAAGGTGAGAGGGGCAAGATTTAAAAGGGACTTGAGGGACAATGTTTTCATGCAGAGGGTGGTGTGTATGTGGAATGAACTGCCAGAGGAAGTGGTAGATGCAGTTACAACATTTAAAAGACATTTAGGCAGGTGCATGGATAAGAAAGGTTGGGAGGGATATGGGTCAAACACAGGCAAGTGAGACTAGTTTAGTTTGGGAGAGTCTAAGTAGTCCAAAACTGTGTAAATTAGGTGGATTGGCCATGCTAAACTGCACATAGTGTCCAGGGCTATGTAGGTTAGGGGAATTGGTCAAGGGAAATGCAGGGTTACAGAGATTGGGTAGGGGGTGATTCTGGGTGGGGTGCTCTTTGGAGGATCAGTGTGATCTTGATGGGCTGAATGGCCTACTTCCATGCTGTAGGGATTTGTGTGTGTGTGTAGGGGTGTAGGTGTGTGTGTGTGTGTGTGTGTGTGTGTGTGTGTGTGTATGTGTGTGTGTGTGTGTGTGTGTGTGTGTCTGTAGGGGTGTAGGTGTGTGTGTGTGTGTGTGTTAGCATGGACGAGTTGAGCTGAAGGGTCTGTTTCCATGCTGTATGACTCGATGAGCAGCTAGACCAAGGGGTATATGCGGAGACAGGAAGACTCCGATTATACATTGGATGCTCCTGCAGGGTTTGGGTCACAATCCTTTCGATGCACTAACAAGGAATTTAAATTTCTGGAAGGCAATTCTCTGGTATCTGGAATCTTTCAAGAAATTCCCTAACCCCGAGGCTGCATTTGATACAGGACAGGTTTCAACTCACTTCCCTCAATAACTACCCTGGAAAAGCCAGACCATTAATACCCACTCTGTCTCCAGGGTAACTGTGCTACTGATGTTCCCCTTCCTATCTCCCTATGATTCACACTGACCACTACAACCTTCCTCAAGATCCACCTCCTCAACATCAACAAACACACCTAACTGACCACATCCAACACAGACTTGCCTCAACCCTACTGCACTAATCGTCTGCCCCCTCAGCCTCACCCACCGAGAGTCTATAGGGTCATACAACTCAGGAACAGAGCAACTATTCCATGCCAACTAGGTATCCCAAACTGAACATGTTCCATTTGTCTGCACTTGGCCCATATCCCTCTAAATCTTTCCTGTATCTGTATATTTACAGATATTGATGTACCTGTCCAAATGTTTTTAAATGCTGTCATTGTACCAGCCTCCACCATTTCCTCTGGCAGCTCATTCCATACACACACCACCCTCTGCGTGAAAAGGTTGCCCCCTCAGGTCTTTTTAAATCTTTTGCCTCTCTCTTTAAACTTTTGCTCATTTGTTTTAGACTCTCCTGGGGAAAAGACCTTGTCTATTCACCTTATCTACACCCCTCCTGATTTTATAAACCTTTATAAAGTCACCCCTCAGCCTCCGATGCTCTAGGGAAAGAAATCCCAGCCTATCCAGCTTCTGCTTATAACTCCTACCTTCCAGTCTCAGTACCATCCTTGCAAATCCTTTTTGTACCCTTTGCAGTTTAATATCCTCCTTTCTGTAGCAGAGTGACCTGCTGCCCCCTATCTATCTACCAGTCTATACCCTCACTGTCCTGAAACTTTACCCACTCATCCACTGGCCACTCTACACCCTCATCCATATAGTACCTACCCTCTTGCCTCCCTATCTTTTACCAACCTGGCATTCAATCTCTTAGCAACCTGGCATCTTCCCCCTTACCCACTCACTTTACCCACTCACTTTACCCATTCACTTTACTCACTCACTTTACCCACTCACTTTACCCACTCACTTTACCCATTCACTTTACTCACTCACTTTACCCACTCACTTTACCCATTCACTTTACTCACTCACTTTACCCACTCACTTTACCCACTCACTTTACCCACTCACTTTACCCACTCACTTTACCCATTCACTTTACCCACTCACTTTACCCACTCACTTTACCCACTTACTTTCTCTCCATAGCTTTTCAAAGAAGCTTGAGCCCTTTAATCTCTGTTTACCTGAAATTGAGCAACAACTGCTGTAAGAGTGAGCACAGTTTCTGTACGAAATCTCTGCATTGGTGTGAAATAATCTTCCATCAGAAATCAGGCCCAGAAAAATGATAGGAAAACAATTGAGTAACTTTTTATTTAGTATGGGAGAGAAGTAGAGATCCCAAACCATACGGAAGATTTTGGCCAGATTTAATGTTTCAGATGAATGACCTTTCAACAGAGATTGATTGCTGTTTGAATTTGGCAGTAGGATGTCTCGATACAGATAGTAAATCTGATTCACATCGGCAATCTGCCCACTGATCAATCAGATGGTACAGAGGGCAGCATCTCCAGCAGAGTTTAGTTTTCTGTGAGATGCCTTCAAAGATGGCATCAGTGCAAAGACAGAGGAAGAATCCAGTTCATGGAAACGGCGTGATTTCAGACAAACAAAAATCTGGCTCTGTCCCCCTGGAGACAGGAAAAGGAGGAAATGCTAAAGGTTGGATGAAATAGGTTGGGAGGAAACTGATGTGGAACATAGACACCTGTACTTCGGTTGGGCTTTCTGTTTCTGTGCAGTGAGATCATGTGAAGTCTGACACACTGCCCTGCACTTTCTCTCTCCACCATTTTGGTGCAGGGGTTGACACTTTTCAGAGCTCTCTTTTCAAGATCTTCAGTCACGTAGAGTCATAGAATTGTGCAGCATGGAAATAGGCCCTTCGGTCCAACCAGTCCATGCTGAACATACTCCCAAACTAAACTAGTCCCACCTGCCAGTTCTTGGTCCATGTCCTTCCAAACCTTACCTAAGTGTCTTTTAAACATTGTAATTGTACCCACATCCAACACTTTCTCAGGAAGCTCATTCTGCACATGAACAGCCCTCTGTGCGTAAAAAAAAACTTCAAGTTTTTTTAAAATCTCTCTCCTCTCTTAATAATGTGTCCCCCGGTCGAAACATTCCCCATCCTAGGGAAAATACAAACACGGATAACTCTATCCAAGCTCTCATTATTTTATGGAGTTCTATAATGTCACCTCTCAACCTCCTACGCTACAGTGAAAGAAGTCCTTGCCTATCCAGTCTTTCTTTAAAACTCAAACCTTCTATACCTGGCAATATCCTGGTAAATCTCTTCTGAACCCTCTCCAGCTCAATAATATCCTCCCTAAAACCGGGCAATCAGAACTGGGCACGGTTTTCCAGAAGAGGCCTCACCAATGTCTTGTAGAACCTCAACATAACATCCCAACAGCTACACTCAAAGGACTGCACAATGAAGCAATTGTGCCAAATGCCTTTTAACCACAACGCTACCCAAGGCCCTACCATTAATTGTATAAGCCCTACCCTTGTTTGTTGTACCAAAATGCAATACCTCACATTTAGCCAGATTGAACTCCATCTGCTGTTTTTCAGCCTTTGATCTGTTTGATCAAAATCTCTTTGTAATCTTAAACCCCCCTCCTTGGCCATCTTGGTGACATCTGCAAACTTACTAACTATACCTTCTATATTCCCATCCAAATCATTTATATAAATTAAATAAAGGTATCAGTGGATCTCCAAACCATAAGTCAATGTTTTCCCTCCATTTCTCTTTAAGTGTCCTTGCTTTATTTTCTGAAGTATAATGCTGTGCAGTGCTTATTTATTTTTATTGTGTTTGCTTCTCTCTCTTTTTAATTTTATCTTTTTTTTGTTTTGATTTTTAAAATATTTTTTCCTTATTAATTAAACCTTTACTTGCCTTGGTCTGTTTAAGAATTAAAGGATTGTATTACACAAGTCGCTCTCTTGTAGTTGCAGGTTTCCATCTGTAGGTGGTGTTCACACGCGTAATGTCACATGGGCATGTTTTATTTTGGCACCAAATTCAAGAAAGAACATGATGCAACCTCACTGAGGTCTACAGAGAGAGAAACTTTCATAGAATTGGAAACCACTTTTAAATGAAGCATTTTCTTTTAGGAAACACTAACAGCCATAATCTCAGGGCATTTTACTCCCTTTGTTTTAGTCAGAACTGTAGACTCTCAGTATTTTTAAAAATGAGAATCAGTCAGAAAACTCACTGGTACAAGGCAGCAGCGTTAGATTTTGATTGCATTAGCAACTTTAGCCTTTTTTTAAGTAAGATTACTCATAAACATTTCTTGTGTTTTGATGGAACTTCTCTTTTAATTGAAAAGAAATTACATCTTTTTTGACTTGCTGACAATGCCCTAGTCACAGATCTGTACAGCTGTCTGTATTCACAGAGACTGATGCTGCCAATTATCTGATTTTTTGATATTTGATCTTCAAATAGATTTCCAAATATCTATCATGGAGATCAAAGAATAAGAGAAGAACAAAGAAAATTTACAGCCCAGGAACAAGCCTTTTGGGCCTCCAAGCCTGAGCTGATCCAAATATACTGTCTAAACCTGTCGCCCAATTCCTAAGCGTCTGTATCCCTCTGCTCCCCACCTACTCATGCATCTGTCCAGACGCATCTTAAATGAATCTACTGTGCCTCCCTTTACAACCTCTGCTGGCAACGCGTTTCAGACACCCACCACCCTTTGTGTGAAGTACTTGCCGCGTGTATCCCCCTTAAACTTTCCACCTCTCACCTTGAAAGAGTGACCTCTTGTGATGGAATCCTTCACCCTGGGAAAAAGTATGTGTCTATCCACTCTGTCTATACCCTTCATGATTTTGTAAACCTCCCCTCAACCTCCATCTATCTAATGAAAATAGTCCTAATCTACTCAACCTCTCTTCATAGCTAGCACCTTCCATACCAGGCAACATCCTCGTAAACCTTCTCTGCACCCTCTCCAAAACATCCACATCCTTTTGGTAATGTGGCGACTAGAAGAGTCTTTTTTAAAAGATACCTACTGTTACTTACCAAGATGTGGATTTTGCCTCCAGCAGGATATTTTGCCTGATGTAGCAATATTTAAGTTACCTCTCATAAGATAGGAAACCAGGTATAGATAACGTGGTATTGAAGAACTCAACAGACTTTTATGTCGGCTCTCTAATACATATAAATATTACATTCCTGGACACATCAGTGTCTGGGCTCATATTAGGTTATAAAAAGCAGCATGCTTCAATTCGCTTCGCGAAAGTGAGGACTGCAGATGCTGGAGATTAGAGTCAAGATTCGAGTGATGCTGGAAAAGCACAGCAGGTCAGGCAGCATCTGAGGAGCAGGAAAATCGATGTTTCAGGCAGGAGTCCTTCATCAGAAATGAATCAGGGATTCATTCCTGTTGAAGGGCTCCTGCCCGAAATATCAATTTCCCTGCTCCTTGGATGCTGCCTGACCTGCTGTGCTTTTCCAGCATCACTCTAATCTTGCTTCAATTAGCTTATCGTGCTTCAGATGAACCCAAATAATACGCTATCTGAGACGTTTATGCTCTGGTCACATAAAATGATACACTGATGACATCATGAACATTTCTCTTCAAGTTACACTGCTGTACAGACTGTGAGGCATGAGACTGTATTCGATGGAGAAAATTGCAGAGGGGTTTGAAGGGTATTATCCTGAAGCTGTCTGGCCCAGTATTCCTGCCTCATTGAGGATAAAGCATATCAGCATTCATTCAACTGCTTTTTACAGGAGACTGCACTCAGATTGGAAGATGTATTTCCCCAGAACAGAAATGGCTCATTTTCAAATGTGATTAATTGACTGCAAATCTGATAAGCATGCTAGATAGATCTTTATTTGAAATTTAGAAAGATTGGGCTAAAGTACATTATCAGGATGGATTAGGAGTCTCACCCAGTACCTGTCCTTATTATATATAACCTGGAAGAGAGAGAGAGAGAGAGAGCGAGAGAGGCAGAGAGAGAGAGGGAGAGACTAACAGTAGTGTCCTAAACTACACCAATCCATCATGTTTGTGACACCTTCCTGAAAGAACCTTCCTGTTGTTTGACCAGAAACTTGCAAAGTTCTTCCTGTAAAAGCTATTTCTGTGTAAAAGTTGAACCCAGGACTTTGAGCTAAATGGCTGTAATGTTCTGTAAGGAGAAAGTGAGGACTGCAGATGCTGGAGATCAGAGCTGAAAATGTGTCGCTGGAAAAGTACAGCAGGTCAGGCAGCATCCTAGGAGCAGGAGATATGATGTTTCGGGCATGAGCAGAATCAGAGAAGTACTCATTCCTGAAGAAGGGCTCATGCCCGAAACGTCGATTCTCCTGCTCCTTGCTGACCTGCTGCGCTTTTCCAGCAACACATTTTCAGTAATGTTCTTTAACCCTTATTTATCAGGCATCAGTGCTCTGAAATTAAATAATTGCAGCATAATCCTGAAGATACTTAATTATTTTATTTCATTGTCACTGTATAAATATTTAGGAAAATATTAGGTCACAATGTAATCATAATACAACAATCTGTGTTAGGGAATTATTCTGAATGAAATGCACATAGTTTGTAATGATATAAAATAATAGGTGTTAGAGAATCAATATGAATTAGTTAGGTCATTAGTTTTAAGTTATTCTGTTGTGACAGTCAGTTTTTGCAATCCACCAGGACTCTAATTGATTATACGCATCGAGCCAACTCCTCAAAACATTATCCATATGAAAGGTGACCTTATCAATTTTAGCTATTGGTCTTTAAAAAGTCAATTTTTACATGAGGATTTACATCACATCTAATTATAGAGTCAGCCAGCAAAGAAAACAGGCCCTTGGTCTAACTCATCCACACTGACCAGATATCCCAACCAATCTAGTCCCACCTGCTAGCACTTGGCCGATATCCCACCAAATCCTTCCTATTCATATACCCATCCAGATGCTTTTTAAATGTTGTAACTGTACCAGCCTCCACCACTTCCTCTGGCAGCTCATTCCATTCACACACCATTCTCTGTGTGAAAACGTTGCCCCTTAAGTCCCTTTTAAATCTTTCCCCTCTCACTTAAACCTGTGCCCTCTAGTTTTGGAATCCCCCACCCAAGCAAAAAGCATTTGGATATTTACCCCTATCCATGCCCCTCATGATTTTATAAACCTCTGTAAGGTCACCCCTCAGCCTTTGATGCTCATGGGAAAATAGCCCCAGCTTGTTCAGTCAGCAGTTTCTCTCCCACAGTGTAGCCCAGGAGTGCTGAGGTTATAGTAACCCCAGTATTCCACCAAATCACCAATTTTCCCACCACAAGAATATGAAAACCTAAGCTAAGGTGAGCATCTCCTGGAAAATATTTGGGGAAGAATCTTGAGATCGTCTCCGATGAGGTATATACATTTATCAAGGACCACAGCATGGTCTTGAGATCGAACCTGGTACATTCTGTTGAATTGTTAAATTAAATTCAAGCTGAGTCAGTGACTGAACAGAAATGTGAATCATCTAAAATCTACATCAGCAAAATCTTGGCAGTTTCCTTGGAACGTGGTCCTTTGCTGATTTGAAGGACAGTTTGCAGAGGGACTAAGAGAGGCCTTCATATGTCAGTTCCTGTCACAATTATTGTCACTTTGCAAGTTTTGTTTACAACTATTTCGGTGCGATAGGAGAGAGGAACACCAAATCAGATTGAAGTGACTCAGACAGGGAGCAGCAGGAGAGCTGAGCCAGATTCACAATGTATATAAGGGCTAATTTTAAAACATCTTACACCCAGCATGGCCCACGGTTCCAAAACAGAAGTTTTGATCCCCTCATGTCCTTGTCTAATGAAAGTTAGACTGGCTTGGGACAGTCCAGAGAAGGTTCACTCAGCTGATACCAGATATGGGGGGACCCTCCTTTGGGGACAGGTTGAGTGTGTCGTCATTGGAATATCGACGAATGAGAGGTGACCTTAATTGAAACATTTGTTTCCCCTTGTGGGGGAGTCTAGGACCCAAGGGCATCATTTCAGAGTAAGGGGTGACACACTTATCTCAGAGCCAGAAGTCACATGAAACCAGACCATAATGCTGCTCCGAAAGCTAGTGCTTCCAAATAAACCTGTTGGACTATAACCTGGTTTCCCGTGACTTCTGATACCCTTGTCCAACACCAGCACCTCCACATCACATTTAAGACAGAGATAAGGAGGAATTTCTTCTGTCAAATGGCAGTGAATCTGTGGAATTCTTTATCACAGAGGACTGTTGAGGTTGGGTCATTGAGACAGGCAGATTTTTAATCAGTGAGGGAATCAGAATTATGGGAAAAAGGCAGGAAAGTGAAGTTGTGGATTATCAGATCAGCCAGGATCTCATAGATATAGCAGATCAGACTCGATGGGCCAAATACTGGATTAGTGGTGCTGGAAGAGCACAGCAGTTCAGGCAGCATCCAACGAGCAGCTGCTCGTTGGATGCTGCCTGAACTGCTGTGCTCTTCCAGCACCACTAATCCAGTATTTGGTTTTCAGCATCTGCAGTCATTGTTTTTACCTCGATGGGCCAAATAGCCTATTTCTGTTGCTACATCTCCTAACAGAGCATCCCCTATCAGGAGGACATGTTGGACAAACCCAGCCACAATTCCAGGTTATGCGTTTCCAGTGAGAGGAATTCCAGGCTGAGTTTGAACATTTTGAAAACTGGATGTTTTTAATAGCATTATAAACCCCACAGCATGAGATAAAGCCCTAGCACTATCTTTATCAAACATATCTTTTCAGCAATGTCCACAAGTCAAGTCAGTAATATCTTGAACACATCTCTGAGATTAGATAGCAGTCCTTAACCCATTCCAGTCTCTCACTCTAATCTCTGATAACAGTAACACCAACCAGATAGCTGCCAGAATTATTTCACTCACTTGAGGTATTTGATCAGGAAGTGCCTGGTACCTTCAGTGAGAATCCCAATGAAAGTCATCATGCAGTGTATCAGTAAATGTCTGAAGAGCTGGAGAGGTGAGCAGGCTGACGAATGATGAGTTTACCTGAATCTTTGAAGCCTTTTCAAGAGGAGAGCTAAGGGGAAACTGATGAAGGCAAGACCTGAGATGTTCAGAAACATACAAGAGAGGACAATACCATGAGTTCTGACCAACACTATCTTGGAGGGATTTTCTAGTCTATTAAATACATTACTAGAGGATTACAAGCCATTATGATTGGTTGATATAGCAGTCTCGTTATCAGTTATCTGAAGTACTTCACTAAAATTAAATATTTTTGAAACGCATTCATATACAGGATGTCAGAATTGCTGTTGTGAGGTGGAGGAGCTGGTGTTGGACTGGGGTGGACAAAGTTAAAAATTACACAACACCAGGTTATAGTCCAACAGGTTTAATTGGAAGCACTAGCTTTCGGAGTGCTGCTCCTTCATCAGGTTGCTATTATTACCTTTGACAATGTGAAATTGAACTGTCATCTTGAACCACTGACATCTACCGTCGTGACTATCCCTCGAGGTCAAGGATGAAGGGTCTTCATTCCGTTGGTCTGTCTATGGGCTCTCAGGTGGCTCATGAGTCCAATCTTGGCTTTAAAAGTTCTTCTGTATTCAGGACATGTAGTTGCAGATGGCAGATCGGCCTTTGGTTGGTGCTGCCTCACTTTCCAGTTTCTGCCATTTTGTTCTAGTTCTGCCTTGTTGTTCCTTCTTGGATGATGATTTGCCAGAGTTTCTTGTCCTCTGATGCTGGAGATCAGAGTCGAGAGTGTGGTGCTGAAAAGGCAGCATCCGAGGAGCAGCAGAATTGACATCTTGGGCATAAGTGATGTTGTGGGTTCCTGATGAGGGACTTATGCCCAAAACATTAATCACATAGGAGTTTCCTTGATATCAAGTGAAAGGTTTTGGTGAGGCCATACACGAAGGTTGACGTTGTTCACGATATTTTTCTTGTGGTTGGTGCATCGTGAAGATCAGGTTGATTGTTCCACGTGATGATCTAAAACCAGTGTCACCCTTAGGGTATCACCCAGCTGTGAGAGCAGTGGGCAGGTTCCAGGACTTTGACCAGGCCACAGTGATACAGGGAAGGTGATATCGTTCCAAGTCAGAAAAATTGTTAATCAATCTTTTCAGACATATTACAAAACATGCTTAGTGTAGACCAGACATCAGCCCGGACCTTCTCTCCGAGAGGTAGGGGCACTGTCAATGCACCACATGAGTCCTTTTCCAAGTCAGGATTCTTATTTTTAATTTAACCATTTTTATTAAATCAACCAGTTCAGAGTTGTTATTACACACTCTTGAAGCAGGTGGGACTCAACCCAGGCCTCCTAGCCCACAGGTAGGGATACCACCACTGCCCTACAAGACAGCCTCCAGAATTCCCAGGCAGTTGAGATCTAACGTGCAGGAGGTGCTGGTAAACAGCAAATTAATGTAGTGCTGTAGAGCAGGTACACACTACTCAAAGGATTCTCGAGGGTAAATGCTGAGAGGGTATTTCCCCTCACGGGAGAATCTAGGGCCAGAGGGTAGAATCTCAGAATAAAGGGGCACCAATTTCAGACTGAGATGTAGAGGGATTTCTTCTCTCAGAGGGCCATGAGTCCTTGAAACTCCTTGCCACAGAGAGAGCTGTAGGGGCAGAGTCCTTAAGTATATTTAAGGCTGAGATAGATTTTAGATCAGTCGGGGAGTCAATGGTTCCAGGGAGAGGGCAGGAAAGTGGAATATTAGACCATCCATGACCCTGTTGAATGGTGAAACATGCTCAAAGGGTTGAATGGCCTACTCCTGTTCCTGTCCTTTCTAGGCTGATACTTCCACAGTGTGGGTTTAGTTGGAGGAAGCCGGGGGTGGATCGGGTGCCAATCTAGTCCTGGTTGATATGCATCAGGCATTGACAGAGCTTCCCTCATTCCAGGTATGTGGCAAGATCACTTTCAACTTTATACGTGAATGAGACAACAGTCCCCCTGCTGTTCTTGTCAAGATTTGGAGATTAGATTGGATTCCCTACAGTGTGGAAACAGGACCTCTAGGCCCAACCAGTCCAAACCGATCCTCCGAAGAGTAACCCACCCAGACCCATTTCCCTCTGAATGATGTACCTACCACTATAGGCAACTTAGTATGGCCAATTCACCTGACCTGCACATCTTTGTGACTGTGGGAGGAAACCAGAGCACCCGGAGGAAACCCCGTAGACACTGGGAGCATGTGCAGACTCCACACAGACAGTCGCCTCAAGCTGGAATTGAACCTGGGACCCTGGTGCTGTGAGGCAGCAGTGCTAACCACCGTACCACCTCTGTTGGTGTTGGACTGGGATGTCCAAAGTTACAAATCCCACAACACCAGGTGATAGTGCAACAGGTTTATTTGGAAGCACGAGCTTTCGGAGTCCTTCGTCACATGGTCCACAACCAGCTGATGAAGGAGTGGCTCTCCGAAAGCTAGTGCTTCCAATTAAACCTGTTGGACTATAACCTAGCGTTGTGGGATTTGTAACTTTGATCTTGTCAACAACTTGACAAGAGTATTGTTAGAACTTTCAATGACCAGTAAAACAGACTGCACACTATACATTGGTCAAAACAGTTACTTTGTTGTTCTGGTGTTAAACCCTGTTCCAGCCAGTGAGACAGCTTATTTTACTGCAGCATCTCAATTTACGGTCACTCCTCACACCCAAGAGGTGGGAACCTGAAGCTACTGTGAATAAACATTGTGTCATAAATGTCTCAGAGTGTCACCTATTAAAAGTTACAGGAACAGTCTTATTGGAATGTTAAATACTTCCAAAATTCAGATGCACAGGAGTATATGAGCTATAACTGAGCTGTTTTATCGTCCTGAAGTGTAACTCCAAGTCTAAACAGATGGTCTGAAACCCCCATCTTGCTAATAGCTATCGGGAGGCCGTAATTGAAATTAATTTGTGTCTGGTCTCAATCTGGTGCATCCCTCGAAATGAGACGACAATTACTTGATTTTAGAGTTGGCAGGCTTGTGAATAATTTGGCAACAGCATTCAGTAAGGCCTGCAGGGAAGGGCACAAAACCCAACGATGCAATGGCTTTCAATAGTTGGATGGGGTTAAGGATTGGGGCAGGTTAGTAGAGTCAAACAGGGGCGTTTGCTACCGAGTTTAAGCAGCACAGAATGGTCTCACTTTGTAGTATGATGGTCATGTCTCCTTGATGAGCAGAGAATTTAGTGTGAGCTGGAATGGAGGAAGCTGCCCAGCTGGATACACACAGCTGTCAGTGAGGAAGGTAGCTAACCCTGACATTGCTCACTAGAGAAGCCCTCTCAACCCACCATCACTAATCACCCACAACTAAACCCTTACTTCTCCCAGAAATAGCCATTCAGTAAACAGATTCAAAGCAAAGTCCAGAACCTGACCTTTTACCATCGTTAGGGGCTGTTGTTATCATAAAACCACAGGATTCGATGTATAAAGCACACTACTGGCACCTACTGGCAAGAACTCAGTACTGTAAAATAATGTTTTCATTTTGGATAAAGTTGGTCAGAGAATCAATACAATGTGGGAATAAGCCATTTAGCCCATCAAGTTCACACCGACTCCCCCAAAGAGCATCCCACCACCTCCCCTCACTGCCCTATTGCTGCCTTTCCCCTTACTGACACAAGGCTGGACAATTTAGCATCAAACCTACACATCTTTAGACTGTGGGAAGAAACTGGAGCACCCAGAGAGGCCCTGCACAGACTCAGGGGAGAACATACAAACTGCACACAGACAGTCACCCGAAGGTGGAATTGAACCCAGGCCCCTGGCGCTGTGAGGCACCAGCGCTAAGCACTGAGCCAGATGATGAGGTGGTTCAAACATAAAACAATTAGTCTAAAATTGAAAGTGATACAAGGAAAAGACTTTTCATGGCCCAAGCGGTTAGGATCTGGTATACACCGCCTGAGAGTGTGATGACTGCAGGTTCAGTTGAGGATTAGATGGCTCTCTGAGAAGGAGGAATACGCAGGGTTACAGCAAGAGACATGAGAAGATCACCAAGTGAGTTGCTGATTTGGAGATCTGGTGCAGAGGGATGGGCAGGATGACTTCCTGCACTATAACAGCTCTGTGATTCTGAGATTGCATTGGGATTCCTGGTCATTCATATGGTTATAATAATGAAACAGGCATGTACAGTGAGCAGTGCTAATATGGGCCATTGTCAGAACTGGATGGACTTCACAATCTCAAATATTTCCTCTCAATTCAGTGCAGTAATTGGTTATTATGCTTAATTTGCTGCATAAAATGATTTGTGACGGTCAAATCACTCTAATTTTCTTCAGTTTAAGTTTCATGCTAAACCCTGGAGCGTAAAAATGACAATGACAATATTAATAAGCCGGTGGTCCTTGTGAAACAGACCTATCTTATAGAGGTTGTTTCTGGTCAATTGACAAAGTAATTTTGTAACAATGCTTTATGCATCAAATGTGAATATCATTTGGAGGTTTATAAGTCTCATAAAACCTGAAAGCTCTCCTGCCTCACAATAAATTTAATAGGAACAAAACTCTTCGAAAATAAACATTCCTCAGAGCAGTTATGCTGGTTGTTCCTGTTTCTGTAGAATAAATTAAAGGTTATAGGTTCATGGTCTATGATGTGCACTGTTGATCCCTGGCTTCCTGATCCATGGATAAGCATAAAAACTATATCTGTGTCTGTTATTCCCATAGTACTGATGGTCTCCTGGGGAGAGTATTTTTTAAAAAAAGATTCACATGTAAAGTTCTTGAAAGTGTTTTTTGTTGTCTGGAGGGATTTTGGTTTTGCAATGGAAGCTGGTGAGTGTGGGAGTCTTAAGGGACAATATTTTATCTGAAATCTAGTTTTCCCTTTAATTTAGTCATTAACTCAAAGTTTGGTAGAAGATTTGTAGCTCGGGTGCTCGTTGTTGTGGTTCTGTTCGCCGAGCTGGGAATTTGTCTTGCAAATGTTTCGTCCCCTGTCTAGGTGACATCCTCAGTGCTTGGGAGCCTCCTGTGAAGCGCTTCTGTGCTGTTTCCTCCAGCATTTATAGTGGCCTGTCTCTGCCGCTTCCGGTTGTCAGTTCGAGCTGTCCGCTGTAGTGGCCGGTATATTGGGTCCAGGTCGATGTGTTTGTTGATAGAGTCTGTGGATGAGTGCCATGCCTCTAGGAATTCCCTGGCTGTTCTCTGTTTGGCTTGTCCTATAATGGTAGTGTTGTCCCAGTCGAATTCATGTTGCTTGTCGTCTGTGCGTGTGGCTACTAAGGATAGCTGGTCGTGTCGTTTCGTGGCTAGTTGGTGTTCGTGTATACGGATCGTTAGCTGTCTTCCTGTTTGTCCGATGTAGTGTTTTGTACAGTCCTTGCATGGGATTTTGTATACTACATTGGTTTTGCTCATGCTGGGTATCGGGTCCTTTGTTCTGGTGAGTTGTTGTCTGAGTGTGGCTGTTGGTTTGTGTGCTGTTATGAGTCCTAGTGGTCGCAGTAGTCTGGCTGTCAGTTCAGAAATGCTCCTGATGTATGGTAGTGTGGCTAGTCCTTTGGGTTGCGGCATGTCCTCGTTCCGTTGTCTTTCCCTTAGGCATCTGTTGATGAAATTGCGAGGGTATCCGTTTATGGCGAATACTTTGTATAGGTGTTCCTCTTCCTCTTTTTGTAGTTCTGGTGTGCTGCAGTGTGTTGTGGCCCTTTTGAACAGTGTCTTGATGCAACTTCGTTTGTGTGTTGGGGTGGTTGCTTTCATAGTTTAGGACTTGGTCTGTGTGTGTGGCTTTCCTGTAAACCTTTGTGGTGAATTCTCCGTTCGGTGTTCTCTGTACCATCACGTCTAGGAATGGGAGTTGGTTGTCCTTTTCTTCCTCTCTAGTGAATCAGATTCCTGTGAGTGTGGCGTTGATGATCTGGTGTGTGTTCTCTATTTCTGTGTTTTTAATGATTACAAAGGTGTCATCCACGTATCTGACCCAGAGTTTGGGTTGAAGTTGTGGTAAGACTGTTTGTTCTAACCTTTGCATTACTGCTTCTGCTATGAGTCCAGAGATCGGTGAGCCCATGGGTATTCCGTTGATTTGTTCGTATATTTGGTTATTGAATGTGAAGAGTGTTGTGAGACAAAAGTCCAGTAGTTTAAGTATGCCGTCTTTGTTGATAGGTTCAATGTCCTGTTGTCTGTTATGTCTGTCCAGCAGGTTGGCTATTGTTTCTTTGGCTAGTGTTTTGTCGATGGAGGTGAACAGTGCTGTTACATAGAATGAGACCATAGTTTCTTCCTTGTCTATGTGTATATTTCTGATGATGTCCAAGAATTCCTGTGTCGATTGTATAGAGTGTCTGGATCCGCTGATCAGGTGTTTCAGTTTCTGCTGTAGTTCTTTAGTCATTAACTAAACATGACACTTTAAGTTAAGAGAAGTTCAGTTTTATTGCAGCATTAACCCAAGAGTTTACAAGCTCTGAGAGGGGTTGTCACTAGTTAATTAGTGACTGGTTTAATGCTTTTGTTTTTGAAGTCAGAGCAGGTTGTTTTTAAAAAGCATAACTAGACGTCTGCCAGCAGGGCTACCTTACCTGTGGTGAATACTGCTCTGGTTGTACAGCGTCTACGTCTGGTGATGAAGTTGGAGTTGGAGATGGAGACAGACATGGTGACAAGATGGTGAATGAGATAGAGATGGATGATGGAGTTGGAGTTGGAGTTGGAGTTTGATGATTGAGTTTGATGATGGAATTGGAGTTGGAGATAGATTTGGATTTTGAAATTTTCGGACTGTTTTCAGATTACTACTTGGTTGAATCCTATTTTATTAGAGGAACAAGCTGATTTTAAAAAAAATATTGTAACTTTTCCGAGTGTTTGAATTGTAACAAATAGTTTTAAGTTTAGAGGACGGCAGGTCAGCTTGATCATGTGGAATGGCCTTGCCCTGCAGTATGTGTCAGTCACAGAGGCACCAAGTGTCTCAGGAACATCACTGGGGTGTGTTGCCAACTACACTAGCTTGAGTTCCGAGTTTCAGAGTTTGAGCAGTGGCTGAAATCACAGCTGCATCCCTTCTTTCAGGATTGAGGTTGTGATGAAGCCAACTCCAGGCCATTTTTCCAGGGAGTGCATAGTCAATTCAAATAGGAATGGGGATGAGATCCTGAAAAGCATATTTCAGGAAGCCAGCTAGGAGTGACATGGTGGCTCAGTGGTTGGCACTGCTAGCTCATAGCGCCAGGGACCCAGGTTGAATCCCAGCCTTGGGTGACTGTCTGTGTGGAGTTTGGTCATCCTCTCCGTGCCTGTGCAGGTTTGGCCCGGTTTCCTCCCACAGTCTGAAGATGTGTAGTTTAGGTAAGTTAGCCATCGTAATAACCCTATATCGAGTGGAGAATGGGACGTTCTTCAGAGGGTTGGTGTAGACTCAATAGGCTGAATGGCCTCTCCCTGCACTGTAGGGTTTCTGTAATTGAATGGCAGGGTGTGTGAACCAGTTCTCTGAGGATTACTCCCAGAGTAATTACTCCAAATGGCAGAGGACAATGTGGATGGTACAAATAGGGAGGTGGAATCACCACAGGTTAAAACTGTAGAGGCAGGAAGGGGATGGATGACTATCAGGTGGGATCTGAGAACAGCAGGCAGGAGGACCAGTGATCCCTGAAGCTGACATCAGTCAATTGGTATTGTAATCTGGATACTGGTGAGGACAATGGTTACTCAGGAGAGTGTAGCCAAGCCAATTGGTGGCACCATAGGCAACTCAGCTCTCATGGCTGGGAGGAAGCAAAATGAAAGCGCAATAGACACAGGTTTCCGTAATCTGAGATTTGACAGGGATTTTCTGCAACCATCACTGTAACTCTAGGATGCTACGTTACTGCCATGGTTCCAGGATTGAGGCTGTGATGAAGCAACTCCAGGCCAATCTTCCAGGGAGCGCATAGTCAATTCAAGTAGGAATGGCGATGAGATCCTGAAAGTAGATTTCAGGAAGCCAGCTAAGAGTGACACAGTGGCTCAGTGGTTGGCACTGCTACCTCATAACATCAGGATCCCAGGTTCAATTCCAGCCTTGGGTGACTGTGTGCGGTTTGCACATTCTCCCCATGTCTGCCTGGGTTTCTGCCGGGTGCTCCAGTTTCCTCCCACAATCCAAAGATGTGTAGTTTAGGTAAGTTAGTAATAACCCCATATAGGGTGGTGAGTGGGATGTTCTTCGGGGGTCTGGTGCAGACTCAATAGGCTGAATGGCCTCTCTCTGTGCTGTAGGGATTCTGTAATTGAATGGCAGGGTGGGTGAACCAGTCCTCTGAGGATTGTTCCCACATGTTTACTCAGTAAGGTCACCATAGTCTGATCAAACCATCGAGCTGCTCTCCCATTCCAGAGAGATGACTGTTGGTGGTTTAACCTGAGGGTCACTGGGCCTCAGGGGAGGGGAGAGTTTGAGAAGGAGAGTCCTTTGGGGTAAGGAGAAGGAGAGTCCTTTAGCTCAGCCGGTGGAGGAGCTAAACCCAAGCTATATTGCAAACCAGCCATCCAGCCAACTGAGCTAACTGACTATAGAAATCAGAAAATTAAGTGTTTGAACATATGACTGGAAAGCTGGGTAAGAGGGTGGTTTCTAACAATTCCCTGGAATTGTGGATTGGAATGTGGAATTCATTACTGCAGAGTGGGTCATCAAGTTATTTATTCAAAGCTTAGAAAAATAGACTTTTAATCAGGAAGAGAATCGATGATTATGGGAAAAAGGTAGGAGTGTGGAGTTGAGAGGATTATCAGATCGGCCTTGATCTCATTGAATAGTGGAGCAGAATCGATGGGCCAAATGGCCTATTTTTGTTTCTCTGTCTGACAGTCCCGGTGCAGAGAAGAAGACAGTCCATTCCCCCACACATTGCTGCTGCAAGCACTGACCAAATCCAGCCAGAGATAAAGGCAGCACAGCCTGACCTCTGGCTGGGCAAGTTGTTGGAGGGGATGCTAAGGGACAAGATGTACATGTATTTGGAAAGGCAAGGACTGATTAGGGATAGTCAACATGGCCTTGTGCGTGGGAAATCATGTCTCACAAACTTGATTGACTTTTTGAATAGGTGACTAAGAAGATTGTTGAAGACAGAGCAGTTGACCTCAGTAAGGCATTTGACAAGGTTCCCCATGGGAGACTGGTGAGCAATGTTAGATCTCATGGAATACAGGGAGAACTAGCCATTTGGATACCGAACTGGCTCAAAGGTAGAAGACAGAGGATGGTGGTGGAGGGTTGTTTTTCAGACTGGAGGCCTGTGACCAGTGGAGTGTCACAAGGATCGGTGCTGGGTCCTCTACTTTTCATCATTTATATAAATGATCTGGATGTGAGCAAAGGAGGTACAGTTAGTAAGTTTGCAGATGACACCAAAATTGGAGGTGTAGTGGACAGCGAGAAAGGTTACCTCATATTACAACAAGATCTTGATCAGATGGGTGAATAGGCTGAGGAGTGGCAGATGGAGTTTAATTCAGACAAATGTGAGGTGCTGCACTTTGGAAAAGCAAATCAGGGCAGGACTTATACACTTAATGGTAAGGCCCTGGGAGTGTTGCTGAACAAAGAGACCTTGGAGTGCAGGTTCATAGCTCCTTGAAAGTGGAGTCACAGATAGATAGGATAGTGAAGAAGGTGTTTGGTATGCTTTTCTTTATTGGTCAGCGTATTGAGTACAGACATTGGGAGGTCATGTTGTGGCTATACAGGACATTGGTTAGGCCACTTTTGGAATTTTGTGTTCAATTCTGGTCTCCCTGCTATAGGAAAGATGCTGTGAAACTTGAAAGGTTTCAGAAAAGATTTACAACGATGTTGCCAGGGTTGGAGGATTTGAGCTATAAGGAGAGGCTGAACAGGCTGGGGCTGTTTCCCTGGAGTGTTGGAGGCTGAGGGGTGACCTTATAGAGGTTTATAAAATCATGAGGGGCATGGATAGGGTAAATAGACAAAGTCTTTTCCCTGGGGTGGGGGAATCCAGAACTAGAGGCCATAGGTTTCAGGGGAGTGGAGAAAGATATAAAAGAGACCTAAGGGGCAACTTTTTCACACAGAGGGTGGTACGTGTATGGAATGAGCTGCCAAAGGAAGTGGTGGAGGCTGGTATAATTACATTTAAAAGGCATCTAGATGGGTATATGAATAGGAAGGGTTTGGAGGGATATAGGCTGAGTGCTGGCAGGTGGGACTAGATTGGGTTGGGATGTCTGGTCAGTATGGATGAGTTGGACCGAAGGGTCTGTTTCCATGCTGTACATCTCTATAACTCTACGATTCTATGTGCAGATCAGGTGGATTGGTCATAGGGAATGCAGGGATATAGGGATTGGGTAGGCCTAGGCGGGGTGCTCTTCAGAGGTTTGGTGTGGACTTGATGGGCTGAATGGCCTGCTTCCACACTGTAGAGATTCTATACTGCTTAGAGCATGGTGACAGAAGGGGTAACTCTGTCATAAGGAAGGCTCAAGACGAAAAAGAAAGAATTGGTGGATAGACTGCTGGCCCTTAAAGTTAACGAGGCACTGGGAATGGATCAGACACATCAAGAATTTTGAAGGGAGTGAGGATAAAAATTACAGAGGCACTGGCCACAATCAGCCAGTGTTGTTGGGATTCAGGGGAGGTGCCAATCATAAACATTCCAGCCTTGATTAAGTCAGATTGGAAGGATAATCCCAGCAGTCACATGGAAAAAGCTTGAGTCAGCACAGTTACCTTAGGGAGAAGTGATGCTTATTTAACTTGCTGGAGGTTTTTGAAGGGTTAACAGAAAGACTTGGTGAAGGTGAGGTGGCTGATGGGGTGTACTTGGACATTCAGAAGGTGTTTGATACAGGGCTGTGAGGATAGTTAGAGATCATGGAATAAAAGGCTCAGTGGCAACATAGATACAGGAAATGGAGAGTGTGGTCAATGGATACTTTACAGGGTGGAGACAGTTTTGTCATGGAGTTCCCCAGAGATCAGTATTGTGACCCCTGCTTTTCCTGGTATAGATTAATGGTTTAGACCTTGATAAGCAGGTGACAATGTCCTAGTTTGTAGATGATACAAAACTTGGAAGTATTGGAAACTGAGAGGAGGACATTGACTGTTTGGTGAAGTGGGCGGATAAGTGACAGGTAAGGTTCAATGCAGAGAAATATAAAGTCATGCACTTTGGTGGGAAGAACATTGAAAGACAATGTATCCAAGGGGTTACAATTCTAAAGGGAATGCAGGAGCTGAGGAACCTGGGTGTATACGTGCACATATCATTAAAGACAGAAGGACAGACGAAGATTCAGAGAGTCAGAATTATACAGCATGGAAACAGACCCTTCAGTCCAACTTGCCCACACTGACAAGATACCCAAAACTAATCTGGAATTAAGAGTCCAATGATGACCATGAAAACATTGTTAATTGTTGGGAAGAACCCATCTGTTTCACCAATGTCCTTTAGGGAAGGAAACTGCCATCCTTACCTGGTCAGCATTCCGAGTCTATCCCAAAACATTGACTTCTCCACCTCCTGGTGCTGCCTGGCTTGCTGTGTTCTCCCAGCCTCCTGCCTGTCGATGGTGCCTGCCTTGCTGTGTTCTCCCAGCCTCCTGCCTGTCGATGGTGCCTGCCTTGCTGTGTTCTCCCAGCCTCCTGCCTGTCCACTTTGGATTCCAGCATCTGCAGGCTGTTTTTTTTCCTTAATCCTTACCTGGTCTGGGCCCACATGTGACTCCAGACCCACAGCAATGTGGTTAAGTCTTAACTGCCCTCTGGGCAATTAGGGATGGGCAATAAATGCTGGCCTAGCCAGAGATGTTCTCATCGTGTGAATAAACAAATTTTAAAAATCCAGTCCCACCTACCAGCACCCGGCCCATATCCCTCCAAACCCTTCCTATTCATATACCCATCCACATGCCTTTTAAATGCTGTAATTGTACCAGCCTCTATCATTTCCTCTGCCAGCTCATTCCATCCACACACTACCCTCTGCATAAAAATGTTGCCCCTTAGGACCCTTTTAAAATCTTTCCCCTCTAGTTCTGGACTCCCCCACCCCAGGGAAAAATACTTTGTCCCTCCACAAGGAGGTGCCAGTGTTGGCCTGGGGCGGGCAAGGTCAGGAGCAGATGACACCAGGTTATAGTCCATCAGGCTTATTTGAAACCACAAGCTTTTGGAGCAGCGCTGTCTGGTGTCATCTGATTTCTGAACAATCCAAGAGGAGATTGGGTAGGATGAGCACGTGCGTTTGCAGAGGTACATTCTTAAGGAAGGGTGGGAGTTATGATAGAAGGAGATGAGAAATTCTACAGCATGGGGCCTGAAAATATCCCTCCCACTGATGGAATAAAAATGATGCAATGGTTTCTTGGGTTGAATATCCCAGTATGATACAGTGTGAGTGCACCTCTCTTTTACCCCATCCAACATTGGAATTGAGTTGAATTAGCCTTATTGTCTCATTTACTTCAATGATTAGTGAAAGGTTTACAAGTCGCCACTTATAGCGCAATCTCAGGTACAAGGAACCGAGGTACAGATTGTTCAGTACTAGTCCAGAAAGAAACGAATAGAAAAATAAAGAAACAAAAAGTCCAGATGTACAGACAGTAGGAATAAATTAGAAAATACAGGAATTAAAGTTCAGAAAAATGGTCCTTCCAACCCAGTCCACATTGACACCTAGTCTCCAGTCCACACCGGGCCATAACTCCAGTCCACATCAGGACCTGACTCCAGTCCACACCGGGCCCTGACTCCAGTCCACACCGGGCCCTGACTCCAGTCCACACCGGGCCATAACTCCAGTCCACACCGGGTCGTGACTCCAGTCCACACTGGGCCCTGACTCCAGTCCACACCGGGCCCTGACTCCAGTCCACACCGGGCCCTGACTCCAGTCCACACCGGGCCCTGACTCCAGTCCACACCGGGCCCTGACTCCAGTCCACACCGGGCCCTGACTCCAGTCCACACCGGGCCCTGACTCCAGTCCTCACTGGGCCCTGACTCCAGTCCACACCGGGCCCTGACTCCAGTCCACACCGGGCCCTGACTCCAGTCCTCACTGGGCCCTGACTCCAGTCCACACCGGGTCGTGACTCCAGTCCACACTGGGCCCTGACTCCAGTCCACACCGGGCCCTGACTCCAGTCCTCACTGGGCCCTGACTCCAGTCCACACCGGGTCGTGACTCCAGTCCACACCGGGCCCTGACTCCAGTTCACACTGGGCCCTGACTCCAGTGCACACTGAGTTACTCCTCACAATTCTGAGGCTGGGAACTACTCTGGAGCTGGAGGTCCACGTCAGGGTAAAAGTCTACCACGCCAGGGTAAGAGGATGCATCGATGGCTCCATGTTTGGACTGGGAATCCCAGTCCATACTGAGGTTGGGATTTTTATTCAGACAGATATCTAGAAGTTTACTGACAATACAATTGCACTGTTATAAGATCTCAGAGGAACACATAGTCTGGGTTCAATGATTGCTGATGTTATTGGTACATTATCGAACTATAACACTACAAGAGGCTGGTTGGCCAGTCTGACTGACTACAAACTGCACTGACTCGGTTGCTCTGTGACTACTGAAGGGGCAGTGAGCCATGTCACATGCTGTGATATTATCTGACTGCCTTAATGATACCTGGCTGAGTTAAAGGATCTATAGAGTATTCCAACAGTGGGGGTGGTAAGAGCTCAGACTCAGATATTGGTCAGAGGGATAGAGGGTTGCAGGAGGCTACAGAGTTACAGAAACGGAATCCGAAAGCAGAGTCTTTATTGGCCCTGAAGAGTTGTCTCTGGGACGGGCGATAAATGCTGTGCCCAATCAGTGACATCCATGTCTCATGAAATGAATGAAAACCAAATCTTGACCCTAGTTTAATGGCGGAGCAGGTTGGAGGAGCTGAATGGCCTACTGTACAATTTTTACATTCTTCTGTTCAAAGTACGTTCTGTTCACTGAAAGGCAAGAGCTACATCTGGGGGAAAGGCAATTAAAATGTGATTAGACAAGATCTAGAATGCATAGGATGAGGAAGGAAACTGTGGGGATGGGCACAATAGAAATTTGGAGCTTATTCAAGGAACAGCCACTGTGTGGCCTTGTTAAGTATGTACCTGTCAGATAGGGAGGGAGTGGTCGAGCGAGGGTTGACTAAAGAAGTTGCATCTCTTGTTAAGAGGAAGAAGAAGGATTATGTTAGGATGAGACGTGAAGGCTGAGTTAGGGCGATTGAGAGTTACAAGGTAGCCAGGAAAGACTGAAAGAGAGAGTGAAGACAAGCAAGGAGGAGACATGAGAAGTCATTGGCGGATCGGATCAGGGAAAACCCTAAAGGTTTCTACAGGTATTTAAGGGATAAAAGAACAACGAGAGAAAGATTAGGGCCAATCAAGGATAGTAGTGGGAAGTTGTGCATGGAGTCAGAGGAGATAGGGGAAGCGCTAAATGAATATTTTTCGTCAGTATTCACACTGGAAAAAGACAATGTTGTCAAGGAGAGTACTGAGATACAGGCTACTAGACGAGATGGGATTGAGGTTCATAAGGAGGAGGTGGTGGAAATTCTGGAAAATGTGAAAATTGATAAGTCCCCTGGGCAGGATGGGATTTATCCTAGGATTCTCTGGGAAGCTAGGGAGAAGATAGCTGAGCCTTTGGCTTTGCTCTTCGTGTCATCATTGTCACAGGAATAGTGTCAGAAGACTGGTGGATAGCAAATGTTGTCCCCTTGTTCAAGAAGAGGAGTAGAGACAACCCTGGTAATTATAGACCAGTGAGCCTTACTTCAGTTGTTGATAAAGAATTGAAAAAGGTTATAAGAGATAGGATTTATAATCATCTAGCGAGGAATAAGTTGATTAGGGATAGTCAACACTGTTTTGTGAAGGGTAGGACATGCCTCACAAACTTTATTGAATTCTTTGAGAAGGTGACCAAACAGGTAGATGAGGGTAAAGCAGTTGATGTGGTGTATATGGATTTCAGTAAGGCATTTGATAAGTTCCCCATGGTAGGCTACTGCACAAAATATGGAGACATGGGATTGAGAGTGATTTAGCGGTTTGGATCAATAATTAGCTAGCTGAAAAAAGCCAGAGGGTGGTGGCTGATGGGAAATGTTCATCCTGGAGCTCAGTTACTAGTAGTCCACCGCAAGGATCTGTTTTGGGGCCTCTGCTGTTTGTCATTTTTATAAATGATCTGGATGAGGGTGTAGAAGGATGAGTTAGTAAATTTGTGGATGACACTAAAGTCGGTGGAGTTGTGGATAATGACAAAGGATTTTGTGGGTTACAGAGGGACATAGATAAGCTGCAGAGCTGGGCTGAGAGGTGGCAAATGGAGCTTAATGCAGAAAAGTGTGAGGTAATTCACTTTGGTCGGAGTAACAGGGATGCAGAGTACTGGGCTAATGGTGAGATTCTTGGTAGTGAAGATGAGCAGAGAGATCTCGGTGTCCAGGTACATCCATCCCTGAAAGTTGCCACCCAGGTTGATAGGGTTGTTAAGCAGGCATACGGTGCGTTAGCTTTTATTGGTAGAGGAATTGAGTTTCAGAACCACGAGATCACTCTGCAGCTGTACAAGACACTGGTAAGGCTGCACCTGGAGTATTGTGTCCAGATCTGGTCACCGTATTATAGGAAGGATGTGGAAGCTTTGGAAAAGGTTCAGAGGAGATTTACTAAGATGTTGCCTGGTCTGGAGAGAGGGTCTTATGAGGAAAGGTTATGGAACTTGAGGCTGCTTTTGTTAGAAGAAGTTTGAGAGGTGACTTAATAGAGACATAAGATAATCAGAGGGTTAGACAGGGTGGACAGTGAAAGCTTTTTTCCTCAGATGGTGATGGCTAGCACAAGGGGACATAGCTTTAAATTGAGGGATGATAGAAATAGGACAGACATCGGGGGTAGTTTCTTTACTCAGAGAGTACTAGGGACGTGGAATGCACTGCCTCCAACCATTATAGACTGGCTACTTTAAGCGCATTTAAATGGTCATTGGATAGGCATATAGACGAGAATGGAATAGTGTAGGGTTAGATGGCTTTCAGATTGGTCCAACAGGTCGGCACAACATTGAGGGCCTGTGTATCTCACAATGAGTACTGTCACCTTCTCTGTGGATTGAAGATGACTTTGTGAGAGTGCGGAAGTCCTAATGAGACTCGGTGCACATCATAAAATTCTCCATCAAAGATAATTTGTAAGCCTCCTATAAGATACCTATACTGTGAAACTTTGATCTGGACATCCAACCAAGATGTTGACATTTGATTTTTTTGTTGTTGCTTCTGTATGAAAGAAGCAAAGAGATCCAGTCTGATACCTATAGCCAGGAGGTGGATCTGTGCTATATTGACAGCTCCAAAGTTTACAGTGTGGTGCTGGAAATGTACATCAGGTCAGGCAGCACCTGAAGAGCAGGAGAATTGACGTTTCGGGCATAAGCCCCTCAACAGCTCCAGTGTTTGCCTCAGTCAGGGAAAGTGCATTTCTGTGTTCAAACACCCGTTAGTTTTCTTTTACTATTTTAACTGCATGATGTTTTAAGCTTTTACAAATGTTATTCTGCATTGCTAAAGGGGTACCTTAGCTCCTGGTAAAGCTGAGACAATTAAAGTTGCATTGAGGAGCTCCCCAGCATGTCCTGCTTTTGTTCTCAGTGAAGTTCAATCCCATCCCACAGCCCCTTGGAGTCAATGGAAACTAAAACCACTTCAAAACACCAAGATGTCAGATCACGCCAGGGAGCAACGGGAATCTACTAAATGCTGCTTCCACTGTTTCAGCTTTGCTAACAGTGACTGAAAAGTCAAGGGTCATTCATCCAAATTTAAATGGGGATCTGTTCGGTTACTGGACCCTCCCAGTACCTCCAACAGATATAAATATAATCTTGTAAAGTAACAAATGCCTTTACTTGATAGAATCAAACTCCAATACTTGCTTGTTTCTTCATATGCTACTGTACAGAACAGGTCTGTTTCAGGGACTGTGTATGTGTGCAGGTAGTTCTTCTACAGTGCAATGGCTACATTTTTGTGTAACCCCACATTATAGAAAAACTGCCCTTTAGAAACAGTGTTGGTGATGTAATCACATTATCACCTACACACGTTTTAGAAGTTTATGCTTCAGAAACAGCATCCCCAAATCATCAATCACGCCACAATGAATTTGCGTTGATGAAACGTGTGGCACTGTAGAACAACCTGTATAAAGGTTTTTTTAAAAAAACTCCACAGAATCCGGTCTCCCGTCACCAAGTCACCCTTTATTTCCATGTAGACAGTCCTTGACACCGATGCAGCTCCCTCAGAGCCAGCTCTCAGTGTCAGCAGAACCCCGGCACTCCTGTTTATACCTGTCAGCCAGGGCTCCCTAATTGGATTAGATTAACAGCCCCAAGCAAGGAGCTCATATTCTATGCGGTCCACCTGGCTGACCTCATTACAATCACAACAGCGACAGTGCAAAAAGTAAATTTTGAGTGGGAGCAGCGGCCGAGGAAAAACGAACCCGGGAGACTACAGCTAAGGTAAGACAGTTTGTTTCAAAATTACTGACCTGTAGCGGGCAGCGGAAGTGAGGTTGGAGCGCATAGCTGGGCGGGAAGGCAAGTGATTAGTATTTGAGTGGGTGTGTTCTAGACCCCAGGTCCTACTTCCGTAGGGCCTCCCTCCCACCCTCCTCCTCTAACCTAACTTTAAAGACCACAGGTTATTGACTCAGTGTTCTTGTTTTTGGAGACAGTGTACAGTCATGGCAGCGCAGGCGGTGGAATGTTCCTCCTGCAGGATGTTTGAGGTAGGGGTGACCACCGATACTCCTGCCGACTTCGTGTGCAGGAAATGCAGTCAGATCCTGATCCTCACCGAACGAGTTAGGGAACTGGAACTGGAGCTGGATGAGCTGAGGATTATTCGAGAGGCTGAGAGGGTGATCGATAGAAGCTACAGGGACATAGTTACGCCGGAGAACAGAGGTAACTGGGTAACAGTTAGAGGTGGGAAGGGGAAGAAGCAGGCAGTGCAGGGTTCCCCTGTGGTCGTTCCCCTAAAAAATAAGTATGCAGCTTTGGAAACTGTTGGGGGGGATAGCCTTGCAGGTGTAAGCTGCAGTGAAGGGGTCTGTGGCTCTGAGATTCAGAAGGGAAAGGGGGAGAAGAGGAGAGCGCTAGTTATAGGGGACTCTCTAGTTAGAGGGACGGACAGGCGGTTCTGTGGACATGGGCGAGACTCTCGGATGGTTTGTTGCCTCCCAGGTGCTAGGGTCCGAGACGTCTCGCACCGTGTCTTCAGAATCCTTAAGGGGGAGGGTGTGCAGCCAGAAGTCGTGGTACACATTGGGACCAACGACATAGGTAGGAAGAGGGGTGGGGAGGTCATTCAAGAGCTCAAGGAGTTAGGCTGGAAGCTAAAAGCTAGGACAGACAGAGTCGTCATCTCTGGGTTGTTGCCGGTGCCACGTGACAGAGAGGCAAAGAATAGGGAGAGAGTGCAGTTGAACACGTGGCTGCAAGGATGGTGTAGGAGGGAGGGCTTCAGATATTTGGACAATTGGACTGCATTCTGGGGAAGGTGGGACCTGTACAAACAGGACGGGTTGCACCTGAACCAGAAGGGCACCAATATCCTGGGGGGTAGGTTTGCTAGCACTCTTCGGGGGGTTTAAAACTAATTTGGCAGGGGGATGGGATCCGGACTTGTAGTCCAGCAAGTAAGCTAGCTGTGTGTCAGGATGTCCAAGACTGTAGGGAGGCTGTGGAGAAGGTAGCACTGACAGGGACTACTTGCGGACACAGAGATGGGCTCAAGTGCGTATACTTCAATGCAAGGAGTATCAGAAATAAGGTGGGTGAACTTAAGGCGTGGATCGGTACCTGGGACTATGATGTTGTGGCCATCACGGAAACATGGATAGATGAGGGACAGGAATGGCTGTTGGAGGTTCCTGGTTACAGATGTTTCAGTAAGATTAGGGAGGGTGGTAAAAAAGGAGGGGAGGTGGCATTGCTAATTAGAAATGGTATAACGGCTGCAGAAAGGAAGTTTGAGGGGGATCTGCCTCTGGAGGTAGTATGGGCTGAAGTCAGAAATAGGAAAGGTGCAGTCACCTTGTTGGGTGTTTATTATAGGCCCCCCAATAGCAGCAGAGATGTGGAGAAACAGATTGGGAAACAGATTTTGGAAAGGTGCAGAAGCCACAGGGTTGTAGTCATGGGCGACTTCAACTTCCCAAATATTGATTGGAAGCTCTTTAGATCAAGTAGATTGGATGGGGCGGTGTTTGTGCAGTGTGTCCAGGAAGCTTTTCTAACGCAGTATGTAGATTGTCCAACCAGAGGGGAGGCCATATTGGATTTGGTACTCGGTAATGAACCGGGACAAGTGGTGGGCTTGTTAGTGGGTGAACATTTTGGTGATGGCGACCACAATTCTGTGACTTTCACCTTGGTTATGGAGAGAGATAGGTGCGCACAACAAGGAAGATTTTACAATTGGGGGAAGGGAAATTACGATGCTGTAAAACAGGATTTGAGGAGCATACGTTGGGAGCATAGGCTGTCAGGGAAGGATGTGGTGGAAATGTGGGACTTTTTCAAGGAGCAGATACGACGTGTCCTTGATATGTATGTACCGATCAGGCAGGAAAGAAATGGTCGTGTGAGGGAGCCTTGGTTGACGAGGGAGGTTGAATGTCTAGTAAAGAGGAAGAAGGAGGCTTACATAAGGTTGAGGAAACAAGGTTCAGACAGAGCAGTGGAGGGATACAGGATAGCCAGAAGGGACCTGAAGAAAGGGATTAGGAGAGCTAAGAGAGGGCATGAAAAATCCCTGGCGGATAGGATCAAGGATAACCCCAAAGCATTCTATGCGTATGTGAGAAACCTGAGAATGACGAGAACGAGGGTAGGTCCGGTCAAGGACAGTGGTGGGAGACTGTGTATTGAGTCGGAAGAGATAGGAGAGGTCTTGAACAAGTACTTATCTTCAGTATTTACGAACGAGAGGGACCGTATTGTTGAAGAGGAGAGTGTGAAACGGACTGATAAGCTAGAAGAGATACCTGTTAGGAAGGAAGATGTGTTGGACATTTTGAACAACTTGAGGATAGACAAGTCCCCCGGGCCTGACGGGATATATCCTAGAATTATGTGGGAAGCAAGAGAGGAAATTGCAGTACCGTTGGCAATGATCTTCTCGTCTTCACTGGCAACGGGGGTGGTACCAGGGGACTGGAGAGTAGCGAATGTTGTGCCCCTGTTCAAAAAAGGGAATAGGGATAACCCCGGGAATTACAGGCCAGTTAGTCTTACTTCTGTGGTAGGCAAAGTAATGGAAAGGGTACTGAGGGATAGGATTTACGAGTATCTGGAAAGACACTGCTTGATTAGGGACAGCCAGCACGGATTTGTGAAGGGTAGGTCTTGCCTTACAAGTCTTATTGAATTCTTCGAGGAGGTGACCAAGCATGTGGATGAGGGTAGAGCAGTGGATGTAGTGTACATGGATTTTAGTAAGGCATTTGATAAGGTTCCCCATGGTAGGCTTATGCGGAAAGTCAGGAGGCATGGGATAGAGGGAAATTTGGCCAATTGGATAGAAAACTGGCTAACCGGTCGAAGTCAGAGAGTGGTGGTAGATGGTAAATATTCAGCATGGAGTCCAGTTACAAGTGGAGTTCCGCAGGGATCAGTTCTGGGTCCTCTGCTGTTTGTAATTTTTATTAATGACTTTGAGGAGGGAGTCGAAGGGTGGGTCAGTAAATTTGCAGATGATACAAAGATAGGTGGAGTTGTGGACAGTGAGGAGGGCTGTTGTCGGCTGCAGAGGGACTTAGATATGATGCAGAGCTGGGCTGAGGAGTGACAGATGGAGTTCAACCCTGCCAAGTGTGAGGTTGTCCATTTTGGAAGAACAAATAAGAATGCGGAATACAGGGTTAATGGTAGGGTTCTTGGTCAGGTGGAGGAACAGAGGGATCTTGGGGTCTATGTACATAGATCTTTGAAGGTTGCCACTCAGGTGGATAGAGTTTGTAAGAAGGCCTATGGAGTATTATCGTTCATTAGCAGAGGGATTGAATTCAAGAGTCGTGAGGTGATGTTGCAGCTGTACAGGACTTTGGTTAGGTCACATTTGGAGTACTGTGTGCAGTTCTGGTCGCCTCACTTTAGGAAAGATGTGGAAGCTTTGGAGAGGGTGCAGAGAAGATTTACCAGGATGTTGCCTGGAATGGAGAGTAGGTCGTACAAGGATAGGTTGAGAGTTCTCGGCCTTTTCTCGTTGGAACGGCGAAGGATGAGGGGTGACTTGATAGAGGTTTATAAGATGATCAGAGGAATAGATAGAGTAGACAGTCAGAAACTTTTTCCCCGGGTACAACAGAGTGTTACAAGGGGACATAAATTTAAGGTGAAGGGTGGAAGGTATAGGGGAGATGTCAGGGGTGGGTTCTTTACCCAGAGAGTGGTGGGGGCATGGATTGCGCTGCCCGTGGGAGTGGTAGAGTCAGATTCATTGGCGACCTTTAAGCGGCATTTGGATAGGTACATGGATGGGTGCTTAATCTAGGATAGAAATTCGGCACAACATCGTGGGCCGAAGGGCCTGTTCTGTGCTGTATTGTTCTATGTTCTATGTTCTATGTTCTAAATCATACAAAGCTGAAATCCCGACTGACCTCTCTGGGCTGAGGTTCAGGAGAAGGGTCACATTGGACTTGAAGCATTAATTCTATTTCTCTCTCTCCACTGAGGCTGCTAGACTTGTTGAATTATTCCAGCATTCCCTGAGTTTCTCTTTCTGATTTCTCAAGAGTTGAACAGGGGTGTGGGTTTCCTAATGGGTCTTCACATTGGGGTCTTGAGATAATAGTCTGCTCAAGAGAGCTGATGCTACCCTCCTGCCCCTGCCTCTGACTCCACCCACTGAACCCCAAGACACCCCCCCCAGAAAATAATCACTTCCCTGTTTTTCAGTTCATGGTCTGTAAAGCAAAGTCCCAACCCACAGCCTGGATCTTCCGGTCCATTGCTCCAACCAATGGCTACTGGCATCCAATTTAGCTTTTGGGGGGGTTGGATTTTGTGGGGA
The DNA here is from genome assembly GCF_047496795.1 of Chiloscyllium punctatum. NCBI lineage: Eukaryota > Metazoa > Chordata > Chondrichthyes > Orectolobiformes > Hemiscylliidae > Chiloscyllium > Chiloscyllium punctatum. Next base: position 3,675,108 of record NC_092776.1, on the reverse strand, counting down.
TGGGATCTGATTGGCTGGGAAGCTCATAACACTTGGTCCCAGTGGGCTCTCTTCCTTATGTGGGGGACAAGATGTCTTTCCCCACACTCAACCTACAAAATGGAAATACTCCAGCCAATGATAGCGGTATTGTGTCTAACAATTGACACTCACACAGAACCTAGGAGACAATGAGGTCTGCGGATGCTGGAGATCAGAGTTGAGAGTGTGTTGCTGGAAAAGCAAACCAGGTCAGTCAACATCCGAGAAACAGGAGAATTGATGTTTCGGGCCAGTGCCCTTCTTTAGGAATGGGCTCAGACCCGAAACGTTGATTCTCCTGCTTCTCGGATGCTGCCTGACCTGCTGTGCTTTTCCAGCAACCACACTCTCAGCTCGCACAGAGCCTCTTGTACAAACTAGAAAAAACATTGGCTATGCCTTTTGCTTTTTGCAAGAGTTTGGGTTTTGGAAATTTCAGCCATGGCTTATTTCAATGCCCTCACAGTGAATGTAAAGAGTAATCCCTGTTTTCTACAGACATATAAACAGCAGGGGAGTGGGTAAAGAGGGCGTAGAAGCAATCAGGGCCCAAAGAGGGGGTTTTTACATACAGAGGCACAGGGTGGGGGCACGGGCATGGCTGAGATGTTAAACAAATGTTTTACGTCTGTCTTTAGTCAAGATGAAGGCTTGGTGGCTGAGTGGTTAACACTGCCACCTCACAGCACCAGGGACTCAGGTTCGGTTCCAGCCTCAGAGGAGTTTGCACATTCTCCCAGTGTCTGTGTGGGTTTCCTCCCACAATCCAAAGTGGAGTGTCACAAGGATCGATGCTGGGTCCACGGGTTTTCATCATTTATATAAATGATTTGGATGGGAGCATAAGAGGTACAGTTAGTAAGTTTGCAGATGACACCAAAATTGGAGGTGTAGTGGACAGCGAAGAGGGTTCCCTCAGATTACAACAGTCCGTGTTGAGGCTGGGAGTCCCTGTCCGTGTTAAGGTTGGGAGTCCCAGTTCAATCTGAGGTTGGGATTCCCAGTCCGTGTTGAGGTTGGGAGTCCCAGTCCGTGTTGAGGTTGGGAGTCCCAGTCCGTGTTGAGGTTGGGAGTCCCTGTCCGTGCTGAGGTTGGGAGTCCCTGTCCGTGCTGAGGTTGGGAGTCCCTGTCCGTGCTGAGGTTGGGAGTCCCTGTCCGTGCTGAGGTTGGGAGTCCCAGTCCGTGTTGAGGTTGGGAGTCCCAGTCCGTGTTGAGGTTGGGAGTCCCAGTCCGTGTTGAGGTTGGGAGTCCCAGTCCAGGCTGAGGTTGGGAGTCCCAGTCCAGGCTGAGGTTGGGAGTCCCAGTCCGTGTTGAGGATGGGAAACCCAGTCCACGCTGAAGTTGGGAGTCCCAGCCCGTGTTGTGGTTGGGAGTCCCAGCCCGTGTTGTGGTTGGGAGTCCCAGCCCGTGTTGTGGTTGGGAGTCCCAGCCCGTGTTGTGGTTGGGAGTCCCAGCCCGTGTTGTGGTTGGGAGTCCCAGCCCGTGTTGTGGTTGGGAGTCCCAGCCCGTGTTGTGGTTGGGAGTCCCAGCCCGTGTTGTGGTTGGGAGTCCCAGCCCGTGTTGTGGTTGGGAGTCCCAGCCCGTGTTGTGGTTGGGAGTCCCAGCCCGTGTTGTGGTTGGGAGTCCCAGCCCGTGTTGTGGTTGGGAGTCCCAGCCCGTGTTGTGGTTGGGAGTCCCAGCCCGTGTTGTGGTTGGGAGTCCCAGCCCGTGTTGTGGTTGGGAGTCCCAGCCCGTGTTGTGGTTGGGAGTCCCAGCCCGTGTTGTGGTTGGGAGTCCCAGCCCGTGTTGTGGTTGGGAGTCCCAGCCCGTGTTGTGGTTGGGAGTCCCAGCCCGTGTTGTGGTTGGGAGTCCCAGCCCGTGTTGTGGTTGGGAGTCCCAGCCCGTGTTGTGGTTGGGAGTCCCAGCCCGTGTTGTGGTTGGGAGTCCCAGCCCGTGTTGTGGTTGGGAGTCCCAGCCCGTGTTGTGGTTGGGAGTCCCAGCCCGTGTTGTGGTTGGGAGTCCCAGCCCGTGTTGTGGTTGGGAGTCCCAGCCCGTGTTGTGGTTGGGAGTCCCAGCCCGTGTTGTGGTTGGGAGTCCCAGCCCGTGTTGTGGTTGGGAGTCCCAGCCCGTGTTGTGGTTGGGAGTCCCAGCCCGTGTTGTGGTTGGGAGTCCCAGCCCGTGTTGTGGTTGGGAGTCCCAGCCCGTGTTGTGGTTGGGAGTCCCAGCCCGTGTTGTGGTTGGGAGTCCCAGCCCGTGTTGTGGTTGGGAGTCCCAGCCCGTGTTGTGGTTGGGAGTCCCAGCCCGTGTTGTGGTTGGGAGTCCCAGCCCGTGTTGTGGTTGGGAGTCCCAGCCCGTGTTGTGGTTGGGAGTCCCAGCCCGTGTTGTGGTTGGGAGTCCCAGCCCGTGTTGTGGTTGGGAGTCCCAGCCCGTGTTGTGGTTGGGAGTCCCAGCCCGTGTTGTGGTTGGGAGTCCCAGCCCGTGTTGTGGTTGGGAGTCCCAGCCCGTGTTGTGGTTGGGAGTCCCAGCCCGTGTTGTGGTTGGGAGTCCCAGCCCGTGTTGTGGTTGGGAGTCCCAGCCCGTGTTGTGGTTGGGAGTCCCAGCCCGTGTTGTGGTTGGGAGTCCCAGCCCGTGTTGTGGTTGGGAGTCCCAGCCCGTGTTGTGGTTGGGAGTCCCAGCCCGTGTTGTGGTTGGGAGTCCCAGCCCGTGTTGTGGTTGGGAGTCCCAGCCCGTGTTGTGGTTGGGAGTCCCAGCCCGTGTTGTGGTTGGGAGTCCCAGCCCGTGTTGTGGTTGGGAGTCCCAGCCCGTGTTGTGGTTGGGAGTCCCAGCCCGTGTTGTGGTTGGGAGTCCCAGCCCGTGTTGTGGTTGGGAGTCCCAGCCCGTGTTGTGGTTGGGAGTCCCAGCCCGTGTTGTGGTTGGGAGTCCCAGCCCGTGTTGTGGTTGGGAGTCCCAGCCCGTGTTGAGGTTGGGAGTCCCAGTCCGTGCTGAGGTTGGGAGTCCAAGTCCGTGCTGAGATTGGGAGTCCCAGTCCGTGTTGAGGTTGGGAGTCCCAGTCCGTGTTGAGGTTGGGAGACCCAGTCCGTGTTGAGGTTGGGAGTCCCAGTCCGTGTTGAGGTTGGGAGTCCCAGTCCGTGTTGAGGTTGGGAGTCCCAGTCCGTGTTGAGGTTGGGAGTCCCAGTCCGTGTTGAGGTTGGGAGTCCCAGTCCGTGTTGAGGTTGGGAGTCCCAGTCCGTGTTGAGGTTGGGAGTCCCAGTCCGTGTTGAGGTTGGGAGTCCCAGTCCGTGTTGAGGTTGGGAGTCCCAGTCCGTGTTGAGGTTGGGAGTCCCAGTCCGTGTTGAGGTTGGGAGTCCCAGTCCGTGTTGAGGTTGGGAGTCCCAGTCCGTGTTGAGGTTGGGAGTCCCAGTCCGTGTTGAGGTTGGGAGTCCCAGTCCGTGTTGAGGTTGGGAGTCCCAGTCCGTGTTGAGGTTGGGAGTCCCAGTCCACGTTTAGGTTGGGAGTCCCAGTCCGTGTTGAGGTTGGGAGTCCCAGTCCGTGTTGAGGTTGGGAGTCCCAGTCCGTGTTGAGGTTGGGTGTCCCAGTCCACGCTGAGGTTGGGATTCCCAGTCCGTGTTGAGGTTGGGAGTCCCAGTCCACGCTGAGGTTGGGTGTCCCAGTCCGTGTTGAGGTTGGGAGTCCCTGTCCGTGTTGAGGTTGGGATTCCCAGTCCGTGCAGGGGTTGGGATTCCCAGTCCGTGCTGAGGTTGGGAGTCCCAGTCCGTGCTGAGGTTGGGAGTCCCAGTCCGTGCTGAGGTTGGGAGTCCCAGTCCGTGCTGAGGTTGGGAGTCCCAGTCCGTGCTGAGGTTGGGAGTCCCAGTCCGTGCTGAGGTTGGGAGTCCCAGTCCGTGCTGAGGTTGGGAGTCCCAGTCCGTGCTGAGGTTGGGAGTCCCAGTCCGTGCTGAGGTTGGGAGTCCCAGTCCGTGCTGAGGTTGGGAGTCCCAGTCCGTGCTGAGGTTGGGAGTCCCAGTCCGTGCTGAGGTTGGGAGTCCCAGTCCGTGCTGAGGTTGGGAGTCCCAGTCCGTGCTGAGGTTGGGAGTCCCAGTCCGTGCTGAGGTTGGGAGTCCCAGTCCGTGCTGAGGTTGGGAGTCCCAGTCCGTGCTGAGGTTGGGAGTCCCAGTCCGTGCTGAGGTTGGGAGTCCCAGTCCGTGCTGAGGTTGGGAGTCCCAGTCCGTGCTGAGGTTGGGAGTCCCAGTCCACGCTGAGGTTGGGAGTCCCAGTCCACGCTGAGGTTGGGATTCCCAGTCCGTGTTGAGGTTGGGAGTCCCAGTCCGTGTTGAGGTTGGGAGTCCTAGTCATGTGTTGAGGTTGGGAGTCCAGGTCCGTGCTGAGGTTGGGAGTCCCAGTCCACACTGAGGTTGGGATTCCCAGTCCGTGTTGAGGTTGGGATTCCCAGTCCGTGTTGAGGTTGGGATTCCCAGTCCGTGTTGAGGTTGGGATTCCCATTCCACGCTGAGGTTGGGATTCCCATTCCACGCTGAGGTTGGGAGTCCCATTCCACGCTGAGGTTGGGAGTCCCATTCCACGCTGAGGTTGGGAGTCCTAGTCCGTGTTGAGGTTTGGGAGTCCCAGTCATGTGTTGAGGTTGGGAGTCCAGGTCCGTGCTGAGGTTGGGATTCCCAGTCCACACTGAGGTTGGGATTCCCAGTCCACAATGAGGTTGGGAGTCCCAGTCCGTGTTGAGGTTGGGAGTCCCAGTCCGTGTAGAGGTTGGGAGTCCCATTCCACGCTGAGCTTGTGAGTCCCAGTCCATGTTGAGGCTGGGATTCGCTGTCCGTGTTGTGGTTGGGATTCGCTGTCCGTGTTGTGGTTGGGAGTCCCAGTCCGTGTTGAGGTTGGGAGTCCCAGTCCGTGTTGAGGTTGGGAGTCCCAGTCCGTGTTGAGGTTGGGAGTCCCAGTCCGTGTTGAGGTTGGGAGTCCCAGTCCGTGTTGAGGTTGGGAGTCCCAGTCCGTGTTGAGGTTGGGAGTCCCAGTCCGTGTTGAGGTTGGGAGTCCCAGTCCACGCTGAGGTTGGGAGTCCCAGTCCACGCTGAGGTTGGGAGTCCCAGTCCACACTGAGATTGGGATTCCCAGTCCGTGTTGAGGTTGGGATTCCCAGTCCGTGTTGAGGTTGGGAGTCCCAGTCCGTGTTGAGGTTGGGAGTCCCAGTCCGTGTTGAGGTTGGGAGTCCCAGTCCGTGTTGAGGTTGGGAGTCCCAGTCCGTGTTGAGGTTGGGAGTCCCAGTCCGTGTTGAGGTTGGGTGCCCCAGTCCGTGCTGAGGTTGGGAGTCCCAGTCCGTGCTGAGGTTGGGAGTCCCAGTCCGTGCTGAGGTTGGGAGTCCCAGTCCGTGCTGAGGTTGGGAGTCCCAGTCCGTGCTGAGGTTGGGAGTCCCAGTCCGTGCTGAGGTTGGGAGTCCCAGTCCGTGCTGAGGTTGGGAGTCCCAGTCCGTGCTGAGGTTGGGAGTCCCAGTCCGTGCTGAGGTTGGGAGTCCCAGTCCGTGCTGAGGTTGGGAGTCCCAGTCCGTGCTGAGGTTGGGAGTCCCAGTCCGTGCTGAGGTTGGGAGTCCCAGTCCACACTGAGGTTGGGAGTCCCAGTCCACACTGAGGTTGGGAGTCCCAGTCCACACTGAGGTTGGGAGTCCCAGTCATGTGTTGAGGTTGGGAGTCCCAGTCCGTGCTGAGGTTGGGAGTCCCAGTCCGTGTTGAGGTTGGGAGTCCCAGTCCACACTGAGGTTGGGAGTCCCAGTCCACACTGAGGTTGGGATTCCCAGTCCACACTGAGGTTGGGATTCCCAGTCATGTGCTGAGGTTGGGAGTCCCAGTCCACACTGAGGTTGGGATTCCCATTCCACGCTGAGGTTGGGTGTCCCAGTCCACGTTGAGGTTGGGAATCCCAGTCCGTGCTGAGTTTGGGAGTCCAAGTCCGTGCTGAGGTTGGAATTCCCAGTCCGTGCTGAGGTTGGGAGTCCCAGTCCGTGCTGAGTTTGGGAGTCCAAGTCCGTGCTGAGGTTGGAATTCCCAGTCCGTGCTGAGGTTGGGAGTCCCATTCCACGCTGAGGTTGGGAGTCCCAGTCATGTGTTGAGGTTGGGAGTCCAGGTCCGTGCTGAAGTTGGGAGTCCCAGTCCACACTGAGGTTGGGATTCCCAGTCCGTGTTGAGGTTGGGAGTCCCAGTCCGTGTTGAGGTTGGGAGTCCCAGTCCGTGTTGAGGTTGGGAGTCCCAGTCCGTGTTGAGGTTGGGAGTCCCAGTCCACGTTGAGGTTGGGTGTCCCAGTCCGTGCTGAGTTTGGGAGTCCAAGTCCGTGCTGAGGTTGGAATTCCCAGTCCGTGCTGAGGTTGGGAGTCCCAGTCCGTGCTGAGGTTGGGAGTCCCAGTCCGTGCTGAGGTTGGGAGTCCCAGTCCGTGCTGAGGTTGGGAGTCCCAGTCCGTGCTGAGGTTGGGAGTCCCAGTCCGTGCTGAGGTTGGGAGACCCAGTCCGTGCTGAGGTTGGGAGACCCAGTCCGTGCTGAGGTTGGGAGACCCAGTCCGTGCTGAGGTTGGGAGTCCCAGTCCGTGCTGAGGTTGGGAGTCCCAGTCATGTGTTGAGGTTGGGAGTCCCTGTCTGTCTTGAGGTTGGGAGTCCCAGTCCGTGCTGAGGTTGGGATTCCCAGTCCACACTGAGGTTGGGATTCCCAGTCCGTGTTGAGGTTGGGAGTCCCAGTCATGTGTTGAGGTTGGGAGTCCAGGTCCGTGCTGAGGTTGGGAGTCCCAGTCCGTGTTGAGGTCGGGAGTCCCAGTCCGTGTTGAGGTCGGGAGTCCCAGTCCGTGTTGAGGTCGGGAGTCCCAGTCCGTGTTGAGGTCGGGAGTCCCAGTCCGTGTTGAGGTCGGGAGTCCCAGTCCGTTTTGAGGTCGGGAGTCCCAGTCCGTTTTGAGGTCGGGAGTCCCAGTCCGTGTTGAGGTCGGGAGTCCCAGTCCGTGTTGAGGTCGGGAGTCCCAGTCATGTGTTGAGATTGGGAGTCCCTGTCTGTCTTGAGGTTGGGAGTCCCAGTCATGTGTTGAGATTGGGAGTCCCTGTCTGTCTTGAGGTTGGGAGTCCCAGTCCGTGCTGAAGTTGGGATTCCCAGTCCACACTGAGGTTGGGATTCCCAGTCCGTGTTGAGGTTGGGAGTCCCATTCCACGCTGAGGTTGTGAGTCCCAGTCCGTGTTGAGGTTGGGATTCCCTGTCCGTGTCGAGGTTGGGAGTCCCAGTCCGTGTCGAGGTTGGGAGTCCCAGTCCGTGTCGAGGTTGGGAGTCCCAGTCCGTGTCGAGGTTGGGAGTCCCAGTCCGTGTCGAGGTTGGGAGTCCCAGTCCGTGTCGAGGTTGGGATTCCCAGTCCGTGTCGAGGTTGGGGGTCCCAGTGAGTGTCGAGGTTGGGAGTCCCAGTGAGTGTCGAGGTTGGGAGTCCCAGTCCGTGTCGAGGTTGGGAGTCCCCGTCCGTGTCGAGGTTGGGATTCCCTGTCTACACTGAGGTTGGGATTCCCGGTCCACGCTGATGTTGGGAGTCCCGGTCCACGCTGAGGTTGGGAGTCCCAGTCCACACTGAGATTGGGATTCCCAGTCCGTGTTGAGGTTGGGATTCCCAGTCCGTGTTGAGGTTGGGAGTCCCAGTCCGTGTTGAGGTTGGGAGTCCCAGTCCGTGTTGAGGTTGGGAGTCCCAGTCCGTGTTGAGGTTGGGAGTCCCAGTCCGTGTTGAGGTTGGGAGTCCCAGTCCGTGTTGAGGTTGGGAGTCCCAGTCCGTGTTGAGGTTGGGTGCCCCAGTCCGTGCTGAGGTTGGGAGTCCCAGTCCGTGCTGAGGTTGGGAGTCCCAGTCCGTGCTGAGGTTGGGAGTCCCAGTCCGTGCTGAGGTTGGGAGTCCCAGTCCGTGCTGAGGTTGGGAGTCCCAGTCCGTGCTGAGGTTGGGAGTCCCAGTCCGTGCTGAGGTTGGGAGTCCCAGTCCGTGCTGAGGTTGGGAGTCCCAGTCCGTGCTGAGGTTGGGAGTCCCAGTCCGTGCTGAGGTTGGGAGTCCCAGTCCGTGCTGAGGTTGGGAGTCCCAGTCCGTGCTGAGGTTGGGAGTCCCAGTCCGTGCTGAGGTTGGGAGTCCCAGTCCACACTGAGGTTGGGAGTCCCAGTCCACACTGAGGTTGGGAGTCCCAGTCCACACTGAGGTTGGGAGTCCCAGTCATGTGTTGAGGTTGGGAGTCCCAGTCCGTGCTGAGGTTGGGAGTCCCAGTCCGTGTTGAGGTTGGGAGTCCCAGTCCACACTGAGGTTGGGAGTCCCAGTCCACACTGAGGTTGGGATTCCCAGTCCACACTGAGGTTGGGATTCCCAGTCATGTGCTGAGGTTGGGAGTCCCAGTCCACACTGAGGTTGGGATTCCCATTCCACGCTGAGGTTGGGTGTCCCAGTCCACGTTGAGGTTGGGAATCCCAGTCCGTGCTGAGTTTGGGAGTCCAAGTCCGTGCTGAGGTTGGAATTCCCAGTCCGTGCTGAGGTTGGGAGTCCCAGTCCGTGCTGAGTTTGGGAGTCCAAGTCCGTGCTGAGGTTGGAATTCCCAGTCCGTGCTGAGGTTGGGAGTCCCATTCCACGCTGAGGTTGGGAGTCCCAGTCATGTGTTGAGGTTGGGAGTCCAGGTCCGTGCTGAAGTTGGGAGTCCCAGTCCACACTGAGGTTGGGATTCCCAGTCCGTGTTGAGGTTGGGAGTCCCAGTCCGTGTTGAGGTTGGGAGTCCCAGTCCGTGTTGAGGTTGGGAGTCCCAGTCCGTGTTGAGGTTGGGAGTCCCAGTCCACGTTGAGGTTGGGTGTCCCAGTCCGTGCTGAGTTTGGGAGTCCAAGTCCGTGCTGAGGTTGGAATTCCCAGTCCGTGCTGAGGTTGGGAGTCCCAGTCCGTGCTGAGGTTGGGAGTCCCAGTCCGTGCTGAGGTTGGGAGTCCCAGTCCGTGCTGAGGTTGGGAGTCCCAGTCCGTGCTGAGGTTGGGAGTCCCAGTCCGTGCTGAGGTTGGGAGTCCCAGTCCGTGCTGAGGTTGGGAGACCCAGTCCGTGCTGAGGTTGGGAGACCCAGTCCGTGCTGAGGTTGGGAGACCCAGTCCGTGCTGAGGTTGGGAGTCCCAGTCCGTGCTGAGGTTGGGAGTCCCAGTCATGTGTTGAGGTTGGGAGTCCCTGTCTGTCTTGAGGTTGGGAGTCCCAGTCCGTGCTGAGGTTGGGATTCCCAGTCCACACTGAGGTTGGGATTCCCAGTCCGTGTTGAGGTTGGGAGTCCCAGTCATGTGTTGAGGTTGGGAGTCCAGGTCCGTGCTGAGGTTGGGAGTCCCAGTCCGTGTTGAGGTCGGGAGTCCCAGTCCGTGTTGAGGTCGGGAGTCCCAGTCCGTGTTGAGGTCGGGAGTCCCAGTCCGTGTTGAGGTCGGGAGTCCCAGTCCGTTTTGAGGTCGGGAGTCCCAGTCCGTTTTGAGGTCGGGAGTCCCAGTCCGTTTTGAGGTCGGGAGTCCCAGTCCGTGTTGAGGTCGGGAGTCCCAGTCCGTGTTGAGGTCGGGAGTCCCAGTCATGTGTTGAGATTGGGAGTCCCTGTCTGTCTTGAGGTTGGGAGTCCCAGTCATGTGTTGAGATTGGGAGTCCCTGTCTGTCTTGAGGTTGGGAGTCCCAGTCCGTGCTGAAGTTGGGATTCCCAGTCCACACTGAGGTTGGGATTCCCAGTCCGTGTTGAGGTTGGGAGTCCCATTCCACGCTGAGGTTGTGAGTCCCAGTCCGTGTTGAGGTTGGGATTCCCTGTCCGTGTCGAGGTTGGGAGTCCCAGTCCGTGTCGAGGTTGGGAGTCCCAGTCCGTGTCGAGGTTGGGAGTCCCAGTCCGTGTCGAGGTTGGGAGTCCCAGTCCGTGTCGAGGTTGGGAGTCCCAGTCCGTGTCGAGGTTGGGATTCCCAGTCCGTGTCGAGGTTGGGGGTCCCAGTGAGTGTCGAGGTTGGGAGTCCCAGTGAGTGTCGAGGTTGGGAGTCCCAGTGAGTGTCGAGGTTGGGAGTCCCCGTCCGTGTCGAGGTTGGGATTCCCTGTCTACACTGAGGTTGGGATTCCCGGTCCACGCTGAGGTTGGGAGTCCCAGTCCGTGCTGAGGTTGGGAGTCCCAGTCCGTGCTGAGGTTGGGAGTCCCAGTCCGTGCTGAGGTTGGGAGTCCCAGTCCGTGCTGAGGTTGGGAGTCCCAGTCCGTGCTGAGGTTGGGAGTCCCAGTCCGTGCTGAGGTTGGGAGACCCAGTCCGTGCTGAGGTTGGGAGACCCAGTCCGTGCTGAGGTTGGGAGACCCAGTCCGTGCTGAGGTTGGGAGTCCCAGTCCGTGCTGAGGTTGGGAGTCCCAGTCATGTGTTGAGGTTGGGAGTCCCTGTCTGTCTTGAGGTTGGGAGTCCCAGTCCGTGCTGAGGTTGGGATTCCCAGTCCACACTGAGGTTGGGATTCCCAGTCCGTGTTGAGGTTGGGAGTCCCAGTCATGTGTTGAGGTTGGGAGTCCAGGTCCGTGCTGAGGTTGGGAGTCCCAGTCCGTGTTGAGGTCGGGAGTCCCAGTCCGTGTTGAGGTCGGGAGTCCCAGTCCGTGTTGAGGTCGGGAGTCCCAGTCCGTGTTGAGGTCGGGAGTCCCAGTCCGTGTTGAGGTCGGGAGTCCCAGTCCGTTTTGAGGTCGGGAGTCCCAGTCCGTTTTGAGGTCGGGAGTCCCAGTCCGTGTTGAGGTCGGGAGTCCCAGTCCGTGTTGAGGTCGGGAGTCCCAGTCATGTGTTGAGATTGGGAGTCCCTGTCTGTCTTGAGGTTGGGAGTCCCAGTCATGTGTTGAGATTGGGAGTCCCTGTCTGTCTTGAGGTTGGGAGTCCCAGTCCGTGCTGAAGTTGGGATTCCCAGTCCACACTGAGGTTGGGATTCCCAGTCCGTGTTGAGGTTGGGAGTCCCATTCCACGCTGAGGTTGTGAGTCCCAGTCCGTGTTGAGGTTGGGATTCCCTGTCCGTGTCGAGGTTGGGAGTCCCAGTCCGTGTCGAGGTTGGGAGTCCCAGTCCGTGTCGAGGTTGGGAGTCCCAGTCCGTGTCGAGGTTGGGAGTCCCAGTCCGTGTCGAGGTTGGGAGTCCCAGTCCGTGTCGAGGTTGGGATTCCCAGTCCGTGTCGAGGTTGGGGGTCCCAGTGAGTGTCGAGGTTGGGAGTCCCAGTGAGTGTCGAGGTTGGGAGTCCCAGTCCGTGTCGAGGTTGGGAGTCCCCGTCCGTGTCGAGGTTGGGATTCCCTGTCTACACTGAGGTTGGGATTCCCGGTCCACGCTGATGTTGGGAGTCCCGGTCCACGCTGAGGTTGGGAGTCCCAGTCCACACTGAGATTGGGATTCCCAGTCCGTGTTGAGGTTGGGATTCCCAGTCCGTGTTGAGGTTGGGAGTCCCAGTCCGTGTTGAGGTTGGGAGTCCCAGTCCGTGTTGAGGTTGGGAGTCCCAGTCCGTGTTGAGGTTGGGAGTCCCAGTCCGTGTTGAGGTTGGGAGTCCCAGTCCGTGTTGAGGTTGGGTGCCCCAGTCCGTGCTGAGGTTGGGAGTCCCAGTCCGTGCTGAGGTTGGGAGTCCCAGTCCGTGCTGAGGTTGGGAGTCCCAGTCCGTGCTGAGGTTGGGAGTCCCAGTCCGTGCTGAGGTTGGGAGTCCCAGTCCGTGCTGAGGTTGGGAGTCCCAGTCCGTGCTGAGGTTGGGAGTCCCAGTCCGTGCTGAGGTTGGGAGTCCCAGTCCGTGCTGAGGTTGGGAGTCCCAGTCCGTGCTGAGGTTGGGAGTCCCAGTCCGTGCTGAGGTTGGGAGTCCCAGTCCGTGCTGAGGTTGGGAGTCCCAGTCCGTGCTGAGGTTGGGAGTCCCAGTCCACACTGAGGTTGGGAGTCCCAGTCCACACTGAGGTTGGGAGTCCCAGTCCACACTGAGGTTGGGAGTCCCAGTCATGTGTTGAGGTTGGGAGTCCCAGTCCGTGCTGAGGTTGGGAGTCCCAGTCCGTGTTGAGGTTGGGAGTCCCAGTCCACACTGAGGTTGGGAGTCCCAGTCCACACTGAGGTTGGGATTCCCAGTCCACACTGAGGTTGGGATTCCCAGTCATGTGCTGAGGTTGGGAGTCCCAGTCCACACTGAGGTTGGGATTCCCATTCCACGCTGAGGTTGGGTGTCCCAGTCCACGTTGAGGTTGGGAATCCCAGTCCGTGCTGAGTTTGGGAGTCCAAGTCCGTGCTGAGGTTGGAATTCCCAGTCCGTGCTGAGGTTGGGAGTCCCAGTCCGTGCTGAGTTTGGGAGTCCAAGTCCGTGCTGAGGTTGGAATTCCCAGTCCGTGCTGAGGTTGGGAGTCCCATTCCACGCTGAGGTTGGGAGTCCCAGTCATGTGTTGAGGTTGGGAGTCCAGGTCCGTGCTGAAGTTGGGAGTCCCAGTCCACACTGAGGTTGGGATTCCCAGTCCGTGTTGAGGTTGGGAGTCCCAGTCCGTGTTGAGGTTGGGAGTCCCAGTCCGTGTTGAGGTTGGGAGTCCCAGTCCGTGTTGAGGTTGGGAGTCCCAGTCCACGTTGAGGTTGGGTGTCCCAGTCCGTGCTGAGTTTGGGAGTCCAAGTCCGTGCTGAGGTTGGAATTCCCAGTCCGTGCTGAGGTTGGGAGTCCCAGTCCGTGCTGAGGTTGGGAGTCCCAGTCCGTGCTGAGGTTGGGAGTCCCAGTCCGTGCTGAGGTTGGGAGTCCCAGTCCGTGCTGAGGTTGGGAGTCCCAGTCCGTGCTGAGGTTGGGAGTCCCAGTCCGTGCTGAGGTTGGGAGACCCAGTCCGTGCTGAGGTTGGGAGACCCAGTCCGTGCTGAGGTTGGGAGACCCAGTCCGTGCTGAGGTTGGGAGTCCCAGTCCGTGCTGAGGTTGGGAGTCCCAGTCATGTGTTGAGGTTGGGAGTCCCTGTCTGTCTTGAGGTTGGGAGTCCCAGTCCGTGCTGAGGTTGGGATTCCCAGTCCACACTGAGGTTGGGATTCCCAGTCCGTGTTGAGGTTGGGAGTCCCAGTCATGTGTTGAGGTTGGGAGTCCAGGTCCGTGCTGAGGTTGGGAGTCCCAGTCCGTGTTGAGGTCGGGAGTCCCAGTCCGTGTTGAGGTCGGGAGTCCCAGTCCGTGTTGAGGTCGGGAGTCCCAGTCCGTGTTGAGGTCGGGAGTCCCAGTCCGTTTTGAGGTCGGGAGTCCCAGTCCGTTTTGAGGTCGGGAGTCCCAGTCCGTTTTGAGGTCGGGAGTCCCAGTCCGTGTTGAGGTCGGGAGTCCCAGTCCGTGTTGAGGTCGGGAGTCCCAGTCATGTGTTGAGATTGGGAGTCCCTGTCTGTCTTGAGGTTGGGAGTCCCAGTCATGTGTTGAGATTGGGAGTCCCTGTCTGTCTTGAGGTTGGGAGTCCCAGTCCGTGCTGAAGTTGGGATTCCCAGTCCACACTGAGGTTGGGATTCCCAGTCCGTGTTGAGGTTGGGAGTCCCATTCCACGCTGAGGTTGTGAGTCCCAGTCCGTGTTGAGGTTGGGATTCCCTGTCCGTGTCGAGGTTGGGAGTCCCAGTCCGTGTCGAGGTTGGGAGTCCCAGTCCGTGTCGAGGTTGGGAGTCCCAGTCCGTGTCGAGGTTGGGAGTCCCAGTCCGTGTCGAGGTTGGGAGTCCCAGTCCGTGTCGAGGTTGGGATTCCCAGTCCGTGTCGAGGTTGGGGGTCCCAGTGAGTGTCGAGGTTGGGAGTCCCAGTGAGTGTCGAGGTTGGGAGTCCCAGTGAGTGTCGAGGTTGGGAGTCCCCGTCCGTGTCGAGGTTGGGATTCCCTGTCTACACTGAGGTTGGGATTCCCGGTCCACGCTGATGTTGGGAGTCCCGGTCCACGCTGATGTTGGGAGTCCCGGTCCACGCTGATGTTGGGAGTCCCGGTCCACGCTGAGGTTGGGAGTCCCGGTCCACGTTGAGGTTGGGAGTCCCGGTCCACGTTGAGGTTGGGAGTCACGGTCCGTGTTGAGGTTGGGAGTCCCGGTCCGTGTTGAGGTTGGGAATCCCGGTCCGTGTTGAGGTTGGGAATCCCAGTCCGTGTTGAGGTTGGGATTCCCAGTCCGTGTTGAGGTTGGGATTCCCAGTCCGTGCTGAGGTTGGGAGTCCCTTTCCGTGTTGAGGTTGGGAGTCCCAGTCCGCATTGAGGTTGGGAGTCCCTGTCCGTGTTGTGGTTGGGATTCCCAGTCCGTATTGAGGTTGGGAGTCCCTGTATGTGTTGAGGTTGGGATTCCCAGTCCGTGTTGAGGTTGGGAGTCCCAGTCCGTGTTGAGGTTGGGAGTCCCAGTCCGTGCTGAGGTTGGGAGTCCCAGTCCGTGCTGAGGTTGGGAGTCCCAGTCCGTGTTGAGGTTGGGAGTCCCAGTCCGTGTTGAGGTTGGGAGTCCCAGTCCGTGTTGAGGTTGGGAGTCCCAGTCCGTGTTGAGGTTGGGAGTCCCAGTCCGTGTTGAGGTTGGGAGTCCCAGTCCGTGTTGAGGTTGGGAGTCCCAGTCCACGTTTAGGTTGGGAGTCCCAGTCCGTGTTGAGGTTGGGAGTCCCAGTCCGTGTTGAGGTTGGGTGTCCCAGTCCGTGCTGAGGTTGGGAGTCCAAGTCCGTGCTGAGGTTGGGAGTCCCAGTCCACGCTGAGGTTGGGATTCCCAGTCCGTGTTGAGGTTGGGAGTCCCAGTCCACGCTGAGGTTGGGTGTCCCAGTCCGTGTTGAGGTTGGGAGTCCCTGTCCGTGTTGAGGTTGGGATTCCCAGTCCGTGCAGGGGTTGGGATTCCCAGTCCGTGTTGAGGTTGGGAGTCCCAGTCCGTGCTGAGGTTGGGAGTCCCAGTCCGTGCTGAGGTTGGGAGTCCCAGTCCGTGCTGAGGTTGGGAGTCCCAGTCCGTGCTGAGGTTGGGAGTCCCAGTCCGTGCTGAGGTTGGGAGTCCCAGTCCGTGCTGAGGTTGGGAGTCCCAGTCCGTGCTGAGGTTGGGAGTCCCAGTCCGTGCTGAGGTTGGGAGTCCCAGTCCGTGCTGAGGTTGGGAGTCCCAGTCCACACTGAGGTTGGGATTCCCAGTCCACACTGAGGTTGGGATTCCCAGTCATGTGCTGAGGTTGGGTGTCCCAGTCCACGTTGAGGTTGGGAATCCCAGTCCGTGCTGAGTTTGGGAGTCCAAGTCCGTGCTGAGGTTGGAATTCCCAGTCCGTGCTGAGGTTGGGAGTCCCAGTCCGTGCTGAGTTTGGGAGTCCAAGTCCGTGCTGAGGTTGGAATTCCCAGTCCGTGCTGAGGTTGGGAGTCCCATTCCACGCTGAGGTTGGGAGTCCCAGTCATGTGTTGAGGTTGGGAGTCCAGGTCCGTGCTGAAGTTGGGAGTCCCAGTCCACACTGAGGTTGGGATTCCCAGTCCGTGTTGAGGTTGGGAGTCCCAGTCCGTGTTGAGGTTGGGAGTCCCAGTCCGTGTTGAGGTTGGGAGTCCCAGTCCACGTTGAGGTTGGGTGTCCCAGTCCACGTTGAGGTTGGGAATCCCAGTCCGTGCTGAGTTTGGGAGTCCAAGTCCGTGCTGAGGTTGGAATTCCCAGTCCGTGCTGAGGTTGGGAGTCCCAGTCCGTGCTGAGGTTGGGAGTCCCAGTCCGTGCTGAGGTTGGGAGTCCCAGTCCGTGCTGAGGTTGGGAGTCCCAGTCCGTGCTGAGGTTGGGAGTCCCAGTCCGTGCTGAGGTTGGGAGTCCCAGTCCGTGCTGAGGTTGGGAGACCCAGTCCGTGCTGAGGTTGGGAGACCCAGTCCGTGCTGAGGTTGGGAGACCCAGTCCGTGCTGAGGTTGGGAGACCCAGTCCGTGCTGAGGTTGGGAGTCCCAGTCCGTGCTGAGGTTGGGAGTCCCAGTCATGTGTTGAGGTTGGGAGTCCCTGTCTGTCTTGAGGTTGGGAGTCCCAGTCCGTGCTGAGGTTGGGATTCCCAGTCCACACTGAGGTTGGGATTCCCAGTCCGTGTTGAGGTTGGGAGTCCCAGTCATGTGTTGAGGTTGGGAGTCCAGGTCCGTGCTGAGGTTGGGAGTCCCAGTCCGTGTTGAGGTTGGGAGCACCAGTCCGTGTTGAGGTCGGGAGTCCCAGTCCGTGTTGAGGTCGGGAGTCCCAGTCCGTGTTGAGGTCGGGAGTCCCAGTCCGTGTTGAGGTCGGGAGTCCCAGTCCGTTTTGAGGTCGGGAGTCCCAGTCCGTTTTGAGGTCGGGAGTCCCAGTCCGTGTTGAGGTCGGGAGTCCCAGTCCGTGTTGAGGTCGGGAGTCCCAGTCCGTGTTGAGGTCGGGAGTCCCAGTCATGTGTTGAGATTGGGAGTCCCTGTCTGTCTTGAGGTTGGGAGTCCCAGTCATGTGTTGAGATTGGGAGTCCCTGTCTGTCTTGAGGTTGGGAGTCCCAGTCCGTGCTGAAGTTGGGATTCCCAGTCCACACTGAGGTTGGGATTCCCAGTCCGTGTTGAGGTTGGGAGTCCCATTCCACGCTGAGGTTGTGAGTCCCAGTCCGTGTTGAGGTTGGGATTCCCTGTCCGTGTCGAGGTTGGGAGTCCCAGTCCGTGTCGAGGTTGGGAGTCCCAGTCCGTGTCGAGGTTGGGAGTCCCAGTCCGTGTCGAGGTTGGGAGTCCCAGTCCGTGTCGAGGTTGGGAGTCCCAGTCCGTGTCGAGGTTGGGATTCCCAGTCCGTGTCGAGGTTGGGGGTCCCAGTGAGTGTCGAGGTTGGGAGTCCCAGTGAGTGTCGAGGTTGGGAGTCCCAGTCCGTGTCGAGGTTGGGAGTCCCCGTCCGTGTCGAGGTTGGGATTCCCTGTCTACACTGAGGTTGGGATTCCCGGTCCACGCTGATGTTGGGAGTCCCGGTCCACGCTGATGTTGGGAGTCCCGGTCCACGCTGAGGTTGGGAGTCCCGGTCCACGTTGAGGTTGGGAGTCCCGGTCCACGTTGAGGTTGGGAGTCCCGGTCCACGTTGAGGTTGGGAGTCACGGTCCGTGTTGAGGTTGGGAGTCCCGGTCCGTGTTGAGGTTGGGAATCCCGGTCCGTGTTGAGGTTGGGAATCCCAGTCCGTGTTGAGGTTGGGATTCCCAGTCCGTGTTGAGGTTGGGATTCCCAGTCCGTGCTGAGGTTGGGAGTCCCTTTCCGTGTTGAGGTTGGGAGTCCCAGTCCGCATTGAGGTTGGGAGTCCCTGTCCGCATTGAGGTTGGGAGTCCCTGTCCGTGTTGTGGTTGGGATTCCCAGTCCGTATTGAGGTTGGGAGTCCCTGTATGTGTTGAGGTTGGGATTCCCAGTCCGTGTTGAGGTTGGGAGTCCCAGTCCGTGTTGAGGTTGGGAGTCCCAGTCCGTGTTGAGGTTGGGAGTCCCAGTCCGTGCTGAGGTTGGGAGTCCCAGTCCGTGCTGAGGTTGGGAGTCCCAGTCCGTGCTGAGGTTGGGAGTCCCAGTCCGTGCTGAGGTTGGGAGTCCCAGTCCGTGCTGAGGTTGGGATTCCCAGTCCGTGCTGAGGTTGGGAGTCCCAGTCCGTATTGAGGTTGGGAGTCCCTGTCCGTGTTGTGGTTGGGATTCCCAGTCTGTATTGAGGTTGGGAGTCCCTGTATGTGTTGAGGTTGGGATTCCCAGTCCGTGTTGAGGTTGGGAGTCCCAGTCCGTGTTGAGGTTGGGAGTCCCAGTCCGTGTTGAGGTTGGGAGTCCCAGTCCGTGCTGAGGTTGGGAGTCCCAGTCCGTGCTGAGGTTGGGAGTCCCAGTCCGTGCTGAGGTTGGGAGTCCCAGTCCGTGCTGAGGTTGGGAGTCCCAGTCCGTGCTGAGGTTGGGAGTCCCAGTCCGTGCTGAGGTTGGGAGTCCCAGTCCGTGCTGAGGTTGGGAGTCCCAGTCCGTGCTGAGGTTGGGAGTCCCAGTCCGTGCTGAGGTTGGGAGTCCCAGTCCACGCTGAGGTTGGGAGTCCCAGTCCACGCTGAGGTTGGGATTCCCAGTCCGTGTTGAGGTTGGGAGTCCTAGTCATGTGTTGAGGTTGGGAGTCCAGGTCCGTGCTGAGGTTGGGAGTCCCAGTCCGTGTTGAGGTTGGGATTCCCAGTCCGTGTTGAGGTTGGGATTCCCAGTCCGTGTTGAGGTTGGGATTCCCAGTCCGTGTTGAGGTTGGGATTCCCAGTCCGTGTTGAGGTTGGGATTCCCAGTCCGTGTTGAGGTTGGGAGTCCCAGTCCTTGTTGAGGTTGGGAGTCCCAGTCCTTGTTGAGGTTGGGAGTCCCAGTTCACGTTGAGGTTGGGTGCCCCAGTCCGTGCTGAGGTTGGGAGTCCCAGTCCACACTGAGGTTGGGATTCCCATTCCACGCTGAGGTTGGGATTCCCATTCCACGCTGAGGTTGGGAGTCCCATTCCACGCTGAGGTTGGGAGTCCCATTCCACGCTGAGGTTGGGAGTCCCAGTCCGTGTTGAGGTTGGGAGTCCCAGTCATGTGTTGAGGTTGGGAGTCCAGGTCCGTGCTGAGGTTGGGATTCCCAGTCCACACTGAGGTTGGGATTCCCAGTCCACACTGAGGTTGGGAGTCCCAGTCCGTGTTGAGGTTGGGAGTCCCAGTCCGTGTAGAGGTTGGGAGTCCCATTCCACGCTGAGCTTGTGAGTCCCAGTCCATGTTGAGGTTGGGATTCGCTGTCCGTGTTGTGGTTGGGATTCGCTGTCCGTGTTGTGGTTGGGAGTCCCAGTCCGTGTTGAGGTTGGGAGTCCCAGTCCGTGTTGAGGTTGGGAGTCCCAGTCCGTGTTGAGGTTGGGAGTCCCAGTCCGTGTTGAGGTTGGGAGTCCCAGTCCGTGCTGAGGTTGGGAGTCCCAGTCCGTGCTGAGGTTGGTAGTCCCAGTCCGTGCTGAGGTTGGGAGTCCCAGTCCGTGCTGAGGTTGGGAGTCCCAGTCCGTGCTGAGGTTGGGAGTCCCAGTCCGTGCTGAGGTTGGGAGTCCCAGTCCGTGCTGAGGTTGGGAGTCCCAGTCCGTGCTGAGGTTGGGAGTCCCAGTCCGTGCTGAGGTTGGGAGTCCCAGTCCGTGCTGAGGTTGGGAGTCCCAGTCCGTGCTGAGGTTGGGAGTCCCAGTCCGTGTTGAGGTTGGGAGTCCCAGTCCGCGTTGAGGTTGGGAGTCCCAGTCCGCGTTGAGGTTGGGAGTCCCAGTCCGTGTTGAGGTTGGGAGTCCCAGTCCGTGTTGAGGTTGGGAGTCCCAGTCCGTGTTGAGGTTGGGAGTCCCAGTCCACGCTGAGGTTGGGAGTCCCAGTCCACGCTGAGGTTGGGAGTCCCAGTCCACGCTGAGGTTGGGAGTCCCAGTCCACGCTGAGATTGGGATTCCCAGTCCGTGTTGAGGTTGGGATTCCCAGTCCGTGTTGAGGTTGGGAGTCCCAGTCCGTGTTGAGGTTGGGAGTCCCAGTCCGTGTTGAGGTTGGGAGTCCCAGTCCGTGTTGAGGTTGGGTGCCCCAGTCCGTGCTGAGGTTGGGAGTCCCAGTCCGTGCTGAGGTTGGGAGTCCCAGTCCGTGCTGAGTTTGGGAGTCCCAGTCCGTGCTGAGGTTGGGAGTCCCAGTCCGTGCTGAGGTTGGGAGTCCCAGTCCGTGCTGAGGTTGGGAGTCCCAGTCCGTGCTGAGGTTGGGAGTCCCAGTCCGTGCTGAGGTTGGGAGTCCCAGTCCGTGCTGAGGTTGGGAGTCCCAGTCCGTGCTGAGGTTGGGAGTCCCAGTCCGTGCTGAGGTTGGGAGTCCCAGTCCGTGCTGAGGTTGGGAGTCCCAGTCCGTGCTGAGGTTGGGAGTCCCAGTCCGTGCTGAGGTTGGGAGTCCCAGTCCGTGCTGAGGTTGGGAGTCCCAGTCCGTGCTGAGGTTGGGAGTCCCAGTCCGTGCTGAGGTTGGGAGTCCCAGTCCGTGCTGAGGTTGGGAGTTCCAGTCCGTGCTGAGGTTGGGAGTCCCAGTCCGTGCTGAGGTTGGGAGTCCCAGTCCGTGCTGAGGTTGGGAGTCCCAGTCCGTGCTGAGGTTGGGAGTCCCAGTCCACGCTGAGGTTGGGAGTCCCAGTCCACACTGAGGTTGGGAGTCCCAGTCATGTGTTGAGGTTGGGAGTCCCAGTCCGTGCTGAGGTTGGGAGTCCCAGTCCGTGTTGAGGTTGGGAGTCCCAGTCCACACTGAGGTTGGGAGTCCCTGTCATGTGTTGAGGTTGGGAGTCCCAGTCCACACTGAGGTTGGGATTCCCAGTCCACACTGAGGTTGGGATTCCCAGTCATGTGCTGAGGTTGGGAGTCCCAGTCCACACTGAGGTTGGGATTCCCATTCCACGCTGAGGTTGGGTGTCCCAGTCCACGTTGAGGTTGGGAATCCCAGTCCGTGCTGAGTTTGGGAGTCCAAGTCCGTGCTGAGGTTGGAATTCCCAGTCCGTGCTGAGGTTGGGAGTCCCAGTCCGTGCTGAGTTTGGGAGTCCAAGTCCGTGCTGAGGTTGGAATTCCCAGTCCGTGCTGAGGTTGGGAGTCCCATTCCACGCTGAGGTTGGGAGTCCCAGTCATGTGTTGAGGTTGGGAGTCCAGGTCCGTGCTGAAGTTGGGAGTCCCAGTCCACACTGAGGTTGGGATTCCCAGTCCGTGTTGAGGTTGGGAGTCCCAGTCCGTGTTGAGGTTGGGATTCCCAGTCCGTGTTGAGGTTGGGAGTCCCAGTCCGTGTTGAGGTTGGGAGTCCCAGTCCGTGTTGAGGTTGGGAGTCCCAGTCCACGTTGAGGTTGGGTGTCCCAGTCCACGTTGAGGTTGGGAATCCCAGTCCGTGCTGAGTTTGGGAGTCCAAGTCCGTGCTGAGGTTGGAATTCCCAGTCCGTGCTGAGGTTGGGAGTCCCAGTCCGTGCTGAGGTTGGGAGTCCCAGTCCGTGCTGAGGATGGGAGTCCCAGTCCGTGCTGAGGTTGGGAGTCCCAGTCCGTGCTGAGGTTGGGAGACCCAGTCCGTGCTGAGGTTGGGAGACCCAGTCCGTGCTGAGGTTGGGAGACCCAGTCCGTGCTGAGGTTGGGAGACCCAGTCCGTGCTGAGGTTGGGAGACCCAGTCCGTGCTGAGGTTGGGAGTCCCAGTCCGTGCTGAGGTTGGGAGTCCCAGTCATGTGTTGAGGTTGGGAGTCCCTGTCTGTCTTGAGGTTGGGAGTCCCAGTCCGTGCTGAGGTTGGGATTCCCAGTCCACACTGAGGTTGGGATTCCCAGTCCGTGTTGAGGTTGGGAGTCCCAGTCATGTGTTGAGGTTGGGAGTCCAGGTCCGTGCTGAGGTTGGGAGTCCCAGTCCGTGTTGAGGTCGGGAGTCCCAGTCCGTGTTGAGGTCGGGAGTCCCAGTCCGTGTTGAGGTCGGGAGTCCCAGTCCGTGTTGAGGTCGGGAGTCCCAGTCCGTGTTGAGGTCGGGAGTCCCAGTCCGTGTTGAGGTCGGGAGTCCCAGTCCGTGTTGAGGTCGGGAGTCCCAGTCCGTGCTGAGGTCGGGAGTCCCAGTCCGTGCTGAGGTCGGGAGTCCCAGTCCGTGCTGAGGTCGGGAGTCCCAGTCCGTGCTGAGGTCGGGAGTCCCAGTCCGTGCTGAGGTCGGGAGTCCCAGTCCGTGCTGAGGTCGGGAGTCCCAGTCCGTGCTGAGGTCGGGAGTCCCAGTCCGTGCTGAGGTCGGGAGTCCCAGTCCGTGCTGAGGTCGGGAGTCCCAGTCCGTGCTGAGGTCGGGAGTCCCAGTCCGTGCTGAGGTCGGGAGTCCCAGTCCGTGCTGAGGTCGGGAGTCCCAGTCCGTGCTGAGGTCGGGAGTCCCAGTCCGTGCTGAGGTTGGGAGTCCCAGTCCGTGCTGAGGTTGGGAGTCCCAGTCCGTGCTGAGGTTGGGAGTCCCAGTCCACGCTGAGGTTGGGAGTCCCAGTCCGTGCTGAGGTTGGGAGTCCCAGTCCACGCTGAGGTTGGGAGTCCCAGTCCGTGCTGAGGTTGGGAGTCCCAGTCCGTGTTGAGGTTGGGAGTCCCAGTCCGTGTTGAGGTTGGGAGTCCCAGTCCGTGTTGTGGTTGGGAGTCCCAGTCCGTGCTGAGGTTGGGAGTCCCAGTCCGTGCTGAGTTTGGGAGTCCAAGTCCGTGCTGAGGTTGGAATTCCCAGTCCGTGCTGAGGTTGGGAGTCCCATTCCACGCTGAGGTTGGGAGTCCCAGTCATGTGTTGAGGTTGGGAGTCCAGGTCCGTGCTGAAGTTGGGAGTCCCAGTCCACACTGAGGTTGGGATTCCCAGTCCGTGTTGAGGTTGGGAGTCCCAGTCCGTGTTGAGGTTGGGATTCCCAGTCCGTGTTGAGGTTGGGAGTCCCAGTCCGTGTTGAGGTTGGGAGTCCCAGTCCGTGTTGAGGTTGGGAGTCCCAGTCCGTGTTGAGGTTGGGAGTCCCAGTCCACGTTGAGGTTGGGTGTCCCAGTCCACGTTGAGGTTGGGAATCCCAGTCCGTGCTGAGTTTGGGAGTCCAAGTCCGTGCTGAGGTTGGAATTCCCAGTCCGTGCTGAGGTTGGAATTCCCAGTCCGTGCTGAGGTTGGGAGTCCCAGTCCGTGCTGAGGTTGGGAGTCCCAGTCCGTGCTGAGGTTGGGAGTCCCAGTCCGTGCTGAGGTTGGGAGTCCCAGTCCGTGCTGAGGTTGGGAGACCCAGTCCGTGCTGAGGTTGGGAGACCCAGTCCGTGCTGAGGTTGGGAGACCCAGTCCGTGCTGAGGTTGGGAGACCCAGTCCGTGCTGAGGTTGGGAGACCCAGTCCGTGCTGAGGTTGGGAGTCCCAGTCCGTGCTGAGGTTGGGAGTCCCAGTCATGTGTTGAGGTTGGGAGTCCCTGTCTGTCTTGAGGTTGGGAGTCCCAGTCCGTGCTGAGGTTGGGATTCCCAGTCCACACTGAGGTTGGGATTCCCAGTCCGTGTTGAGGTTGGGAGTCCCAGTCATGTGTTGAGGTTGGGAGTCCCAGTCCGTGTTGAGGTCGGGAGTCCCAGTCCGTGTTGAGGTCGGGAGTCCCAGTCATGTGTTGAGATTGGGAGTCCCTGTCTGTCTTGAGGTTGGGAGTCCCAGTCATGTGTTGAGATTGGGAGTCCCTGTCTGTCTTGAGGTTGGGAGTCCCAGTCCGTGCTGAAGTTGGGATTCCCAGTCCACACTGAGGTTGGGATTCCCAGTCCGTGTTGAGGTTGGGAGTCCCATTCCACGCTGAGGTTGTGAGTCCCAGTCCGTGTTGAGGTTGGGATTCCCTGTCCGTGTCGAGGTTGGGAGTCCCAGTCCGCGTCGAGGTTGGGAGTCCCAGTCCGCGTCGAGGCTGGGAGTCCCAGTCCGCGTCGAGGTTGGGAGTCCCAGTCCGTGTCGAGGTTGGGAGTCCCAGTCCGTGTCGAGGTTGGGAGTCCCAGTCCGTGTCGAGGTTGGGGGTCCCAGTGAGTGTCGAGGTTGGGAGTCCCAGTGAGTGTCGAGGTTGGGAGTCCCAGTCCGTGTCGAGGTTGGGAGTCCCCGTCCGTGTCGAGGTTGGGATTCCCTGTCTACACTGAGGTTGGGATTCCCGGTCCACGCTGATGTTGGGAGTCCCGGTCCACGCTGATGTTGGGAGTCCCGGTCCACGCTGAGGTTGGGAGTCCCGGTCCACGTTGAGGTTGGGAGTCCCGGTCCACGTTGAGGTTGGGAGTCACGGTCCACGTTGAGGTTGGGAGTCACGGTCCGTGTTGAGGTTGGGAGTCCCGGTCCGTGTTGAGGTTGGGAATCCCGGTCCGTGTTGAGGTTGGGAATCCCAGTCCGTGTTGAGGTTGGGATTCCCAGTCCGTGTTGAGGTTGGGATTCCCAGTCCGTGTTGAGGTTGGGATTCCCAGTCCGTGCTGAGGTTGGGAGTCCCTTTCCGTGTTGAGGTTGGGAGTCCCAGTCCGTATTGAGGTTGGGAGTCCCTGTCCGTGTTGTGGTTGGGATTCCCAGTCCGTATTGAGGTTGGGATTCCCTGTATGTGTTGAGGTTGGGATTCCCAGTCCGTGTTGAGGTTGGGAGTCCCAGTCCGTGTTGAGGTTGGGAGTCCCAGTCCGTGTTGAGGTTGGGAGTCCCAGTCCGTGTTGAGGTTGGGAGTCCCAGTCCGTGCTGAGGTTGGGAGTCCCAGTCCGTGCTGAGGTTGGGAGTCCCAGTCCGTGCTGAGGTTGGGATTCCCAGTCCGTGCTGAGGTTGGGAGTCCCAGTCCGTATTGAGGTTGGGAGTCCCTGTCCGTGTTGTGGTTGGGATTCCCAGTCCGTATTGAGGTTGGGAGTCCCTGTATGTGTTGAGGTTGGGATTCCCAGTCCGTGTTGAGGTTGGGAGTCCCAGTCCGTGTTGAGGTTGGGAGTCCCAGTCCGTGTTGAGGTTGGGAGTCCCAGTCCGTGTTGAGGTTGGGAGTCCCAGTCCGTGTTGAGGTTGGGAGTCCCAGTCCGTGTTGAGGTTGGGAGTCCCAGTCCGTGTTGAGGTTGGGAGTCCCAGTCCGTGTTGAGGTTGGGAGTCCCAGTCCGTGTTGAGGTTGGGAGTCCCAGTCCGTGCTGAGGTTGGGAGTCCCAGTCCGTGCTGAGGTTGGGAGTCCCAGTCCGTGCTGAGGTTGGGAGTCCCAGTCCGTGCTGAGGTTGGGAGTCCCAGTCCGTGCTGAGGTTGGGAGTCCCAGTCCGTGTTGAGGTTGGGAGTCCCAGTCCGTGTTGAGGTTGGGTGTCCCAGTCCGTGTTGAGGTTGGGAGTCCCAGTCCGTGTTGAGGTTGGGAGTCCCAGTCCGTGTTGAGGTTGGGAGTCCCAGTCCGTGTTGAGGTTGGGAGTCCCAGTCCGTGTTGAGGTTGGGAGTCCCAGTCCGTGTTGAGGTTGGGAGTCCCAGTCCGTGTTGAGGTTGGGAGTCCCAGTCCACGCTGAGGTTGGGAGTCCCAGTCCACGCTGAGGTTGGGAGTCCCAGTCCACGCTGAGGTTGGGAGTCCCAGTCCGTGTTGAGGTTGGGAGTCCCAGTCCGTGTTGAGGTTGGGAGTCCCAGTCCGTGTTGAGGTTGGGAGTCCCAGTCCGTGTTGAATTTATAACCCACCCCCCACCAAACAAATGACTAGATGAATATTTGTTACATTCGCAGGAGTAGTGACTAGGTCATGAGTCTGCATTATTTATGAGCAGTCTGATTTGCAAAGGTACGATTTATCAAATTGAAGAAAACAATGTTTAAAAATTGATTGCAGTATATTTCATGTCCTGACAAGGTAAATTACCAGTTTTTAGTAAGTTTAAGCTCGCATCAATTCATTAGCAGTCAGTTCAAATAGGCATCTGCCTTAAAACCGCATAAAAGTCAAAACTGTAGTGATTGTTATTTGAACAATTATATTGGATCGACAGCACAGAAACAGGCCATTCAGCCCTAACTGGTCCATGTCAATAATCCTGCTCCATGTGAAATCCTCCTACCCCTCACTTCAGTGAATTCCACAAAGATATCCCTCCAATCACAGGAAAAGGCAACAAGACCCTGTCCTGACCAGGAATGATAACATCCTCCTGAAGAGCACTGTCTGCATTCCCACACCACACAGACGAGATGGTTGTGGGGGTCATAGAGATGTACAGCACGGAAACAGACCCTTTGGTCCAACTTGTCCATGCCGACCAGATATCCCAACCTAATCTGCTCCCATTTTCCAGCACCCAGCCCATATCCCTCCAAACCCTTCCTATTCACATACCCATCCAGATGCCTCTTAAATGTTGTAATTGTACCAGCCTCCATCACATCCTCTGGCAGCTCATTCCATACACGCGCCACCCTCTGTGTGAAAAAGTTGTCCCTCAGATCCATTTTAAATCTTTTCCCCCTCACTTTATTCCTACTCCCTCCAGTTTGGACTCCCCCCACCCTGAGGAAAATTACCTATTTATTCTATCCATGCCCCTCATAACTTGATAAACCACCATAAGGTCACCCCTCAGCCTCCGATGCTCCAAGGAAAACAGCCCCAGCCTGTTCAGCCTCTCCCTGTAGCTCAAATTCTCCAACCCTGGTAACATCCTTGTAAATCTTTTCTGAACTCTTTCAAGTTTCACAACATCCTCCCTATAGCAGGGAGGCCAGGATTGAATGCATTATTCCAAAAGTGGCCTAACCAATGTCCTGTACAGCCATGATGAAGCTCAGTTGGCTGGATGGCTGGTTTGCAATGCAGAGTGATGCTAAAAGCATGGGTTCAGTTGTCACATCGTGATGGTTACCATGAAAGGCCTTGCTTCTGAACCTGCCTGCAGTTTAAAAACACCACCAATCATCTCTCTCTCTCTCTCTCCAGTGACAGAGCAGGATTGGGGTGACCCGAACCGAGATGGAAATTGAAGAAGGGCAATAAATTCTGGCCTCACCACAATTAAAGGAAAAATCCAGTCCTTAATTGTCACCCTGAAGGTATGTGCTTCCAAGAAAAAAAGTTTAAATTGACTGGCTGGGCTCCATCTTAACCCCAAGCATTAACTTACAGTGGGTTAGTGGAGTCTGTCATGACTTTTGAGCAAAAAGTAGACGCTAGTTGCTCTGAGATGAAATGGTTCCTCCACAGTTTAGAGGCTGAAAGCCTGTGGTGTGCTGCCAATGAGCTGTCCCAACACAATGCACTCAGCTGAAGCCTCAGGATAGGACCAGTTCCAGCTGTTAGTGTCCATTGGATTGGGGAGGGGGGAGCCTCACCATTGGGAAGGGAGGGTTTCTAGACTGACGGTGACCCCAGGCAGATCTGTGGGAATTAGAGGAACAATTTTAACGTAGTAGTCCTCCATGCCCCACCCAAAAGAGAACTGTGTGCAGTTCTGGTATCACATGGCAGGAGGGATGGGATAGCACAGGAAAGGATGCAAAGTCACACAGTGAAAAACTTCTGAAAGTCAGGCAGCCCCTGGTTACTGTCACAGAACAGAAGGAGGCCAGTCAATCCCTGTGCCTGCACTGGCTCTATTTCCTTGTGGCAAATGTCTGCCTTTTCCCCAGGTTCCTGTCCGCCATTTCCATCCAAACAACCAATGCCCCTCTTGAATGCCTCAATTGAACCTGCCCCCTCCACATTTCCAGACAGTGCAAGAATCTGACAGATGGAATAATACGTGTGAAAATGTGAAATTGTTCACTTTGTCAGGAAGATTTTTTTATAAACAGAGTATAACTTAAACAGAGAATGACAGCAGAATTGTGAGGTACAGGAGAATCCAGTCGGAATGTATACATTACAAACAAAATGCAGAAAGGAGCTACAACAAGGAATTGAGAATGTGAACAGGATACTATCCTTTATGAATTGAATGTAAAAATCAGGCTATTATATTTCAGTTATACAGGACATCGGAGAGACTACATCTTGAATACTACTTGCAATTTTGATCACCTTATTTCAATGAAGGATGCAAAGGCATCGGAGACATATTTTGAGGACTTATGAGGTTGATCCCTGGAATGAATGGGTTATATGAGGTTGATCCCTGGAATGTGTAAGTTGTTTTATGAGGAGAGGTTAGACAGAGTGGGCTTGACTCCACTGGAGTTCAGAAGAGTGAGGGGTGACCTGACTGAAGTGTACAAGATTACTAAACTTAGTGATCTCGGACTAAGCCTCATTCTCTGCAACTGGATCCTCAGTTTCCTGACCCACAGGCCATAATCAGTGAAGATTGGGGACAATATTTCATCCTCACTACTACTCAACACTGGAGCCCCCCAGTGGTACGTACTCAGCCCCCTACTGTACTCACTGTGTACCCATGACTGCGTCACCAAATACCAGACTAATGCCATTTACAAGTTCGCTGATGACACCACCATAGTCGGTCGAATCTCAAATGGCGACGAAACAGACTACAGACGGGCGGTGGAAGACCTGGAAAAATGATGCACTGAGAATAACCTAGCTCTCAATGCTGGCAAGACCAAGGAACTCATTATTGACTCTTAGTGGGATGTTACTCATGCCCCCTACACATGAACAGCACAGAGGTGGAACGAGTGGAGAGTGTCAACTTCCTGGGAGTGACCATCCACAAGTTTTGTTGGACTCTCCATGTGGATGCACTGGTTACAAAAGCCCAGCAACATCTTTTCTTCCTCAGGCAGCTGAGGAAATTTGCCATGACGGCGAATACCCTTGCCAACTTTTACAGGTGCGCCATTGAGAGCATTCTGTCTGGATGGATCACTACCTGATTTGGCAACTGTGCCATTCAGGATCAGAGACAGTTATAGAGAGGGGTGAACTCAGTCCGGACAATCACAAAGGCCAACCTCCCATCTATAGAGTCCATCTACCAGGCCCGCTGTCAAGGAAAGGCCACCAGCATTCTCAAAGATCCATCCCACCCTGGCAATGTTTTTCTACAACCTCTACCATCAGGGAGAAGGTACAGAAGCCTGAACACACACACCAGCCGGTTTTGAAACAGTTTCTACCCTACTGTTGTTAGAATACTGAATGGACTCACAAACTCTTAACATTCGCCTGTACCTGTGTTTTTGTTTTTGCTGCTTTTTACCTATTATTTACTTATCTATGCTAGTTAACTCTGTGATCTGTCTGTATTGCTCGCAAGACAAAGATTTTCACTGTGTGCGGTACACGTGACAATAAATTCAATTCGATTCAGTTCCTGAAATGTCTGAACAAGGTGGGGGGTGTGGAAAGGATGCTTTCTCTTGTGGGTCAGTCCAGAACCACGAAATTCCTGGTTGCCCTTTCTGGACAGAGATGAGGATAATTGTTTCTCTCAGTCCATTGTGCAACTTTGGAACTCTCTGCCTCAACAGACCTTTGAATAATTCTAAGGAAGAAATAGATATTTTGTTTTGTCAGGCACAGGAGTCAATAGTTATTGTGGAACTGGCAACATTACCTGATTAGCCATGATCTTACTGAATGACACAGCAGGCACAGGGGTTGACTGACCTCCTTCTGTACAATAATGATTCTGTCATTCTGTGACAGTAACCAGGGGCTGCCTGACCTTCAGACGTTGTTCACCGTGTGCCGCTGTATCCTTTCCTGTGCTATCCCATCCCTCCTGACATGTGATACCAGAACTGGTATCGTGTCCTGATGGATATTTGTAAAGGGAAACTATTGCAAGCCCATGAGTCAAAGGATGAGTGGGAATAACGCAATGCTCTTCCAGAGAACCAGCACAGGGATGATGGATCAGGTGATGTCCTTCTTGGCAATATGATTACACAAAACATCTCTTTTTTTGGGTGATATAGTGGTTCAGTAGTTAGCGCTGCTGCTTCACAGTGCCAGGACCTGGGTTTGATTCCACTCTCAGGTGACTGTCTGTGTGGAGTTTGCACATTCTCCCCGTGTCTGCGTGGGTTTCCTCCGGGTGCTCTGGTTTCCTCCCACAGTCCAAAGATGTGCAGGTTAGGGTGAATTGGCCAAGTTAAATTTCCCCCAGTGCCCAGGAGTGTGCAGGCTAGGTGGGTTAGCTAGAAGAAATGCAGGGTTATTTGAAGATGCTCTTCTGAGGGTCAGTGTGGACTTGATGGGTCGAATGGCCTGTTTCCACACTGTAGGGAGTCTATTCTGGAATGAAACATCTAGAGAGTGTGCTCAGTGCATTGTTAACCCCATTGTTTTGTCTTGAAGGTGGTGGAACCTTTCCGGAGAATGTATTGTCTCTTTAAGTATTTGTATTCCCTGCTTTATCAATTCCTGTTTCCAACAAATGAATCACACAGATTTTTCATTAAAATTGTCCAAGGCAACAAACTCAAACCCAAGTGCTGCCTGAGCAGGCAGACTCACCATCACTCTCAAAACCATGAGTAAGAGAAGAGAAGCAATGCCTGAGGGTAGTTCTTTCCCAATTCCGAAAACGATATCAATTCGCACTCAACACGGCCAGAGACCGATTAGAACATAGAACATAGAACATAGAACAATACAGCACAGAACAGGCCCTTCGGCCCACGATGTTGTGCCGAACTTCTATCCTAGATTAAGCACCCATCCATGTACCTATCCAAATGCCGCTTAAAGGTCGCCAATGAATCTGACTCTACCACTCCCACGGGCAGCGCATTCCATGCCCCCACCACTCTCTGGGTGAAGAACCCACCCCTGACATCTCCCCTATACCTTCCACCCTTCACCTTAAATTTATGTCCCCTTGTAACACTCTGTTGTACCCGGGGAAAAAGTTTCTGACTGTCTACTCTATCTATTCCTCTGATCATCTTATAAACCTCTATCAAGTCACCCCTCATCCTTCGCCGTTCCAACGAGAAAAGGCCGAGAACTCTCAACCTATCCTCGTATGACCTACTCTCCATTCCAGGCAACATCCTGGTAAATCTTCTCTGCACCCTCTCCAAAGCTTCCACATCTTTCCTAAAGTGAGGCGACCAGAACTGCACACAGTACTCCAAATGTGGCCTAACCAAAGTCCTGTACAGCTGCAACATCACCTCACGACTCTTGAATTCAATCCCTCTGCTAATGAACGATAATACTCCATAGGCCTTCTTACAAACTCTATCCACCTGAGTGGCAACCTTCAAAGATCTATGTACATAGACCCCAAGATCCCTCTGTTCCTCCACCTGACCAAGAACCCTACCATTAACCCTGTATTCCGCATTCTTATTTGTTCTTCCAAAATGGACAACTTCACACTTGGCAGGGTTGAACTCCATCTGCCACTCCTCAGCCCAGCTCTGCATCATATCTAAGTCCCTCTGCAGCCGACAACAGCCCTCCTCACTGTCCACAACTCCACCTATCTTTGTATCATCTGCAAATTTACTGACCCACCCTTCGACTCCCTCATCTAAGTCATTAATAAAAATTACAAACAGCAGAGGGCCCAGAACTGATCCCTGCGGAACTCCACTTGTAACTGGACTCCATGCTGAATATTTACCATCTACCACCACTCTCTGACTTCGACCGGTTAGCCAGTTTTCTATCCAATTGGCCAAATTTCCCTCTATCCCATGCCTCCTGACTTTCCGCATAAGCCTACCATGGGGAACCTTATCAAATGCCTTACTAAAATCCATGTACACTACATCCACTGCTCTACCCTCATCCACATGCTTGGTCACCTCCTCGAAGAATTCAATAAGACTTGTAAGGCAAGACCTACCCTTCACAAATCCGTGCTGGCTGTCCCTAATCAAGCAGTGCCGTTCCAGATACTCGTAAATCCTATCCCTCAGTACCCTTTCCATTACTTTGCCTACCACAGAAGTAAGACTAACTGGCCTGTAATTCCCGGGGTTATCCCTATTCCCTTTTTTGAACAGGGGCACAACATTCGCTACTCTCCAGTCCCCTGGTACCACCCCCGTTGCCAGTGAAGACGAGAAGATCATTGCCAACGGTACTGCAATTTCCTCTCTTGCTTCCCACATAATCCTAGGATATATCCCGTCAGGCCCGGGGGACTTGTCTATCCTCAAGTTGTTCAAAATGTCCAACACATCTTCCTTCCTAACAGATATCTCTTCTAGCTTATCAGTCCGTTTCACACTCTCCTCTTCAACAATACAGTCCCTCTCGTTCGTAAATACTGAAGAGAAGTACTTGTTCAAGACCTCTCCTATCTCTTCCGACTCAATACACAGTCTCCCACCACTGTCCTTGATCGGACCTACCCTCGTTCTCGTCATTCTCAGGTTTCTCACATACGCATAGAATGCCTTGGGGTTATCCTTGATCCTATCCGCCAGGGATTTTTCATGCCCTCTCTTAGCTCTCCTAATCCCTTTCTTCAGGTCCCTTCTGGCTATCCTGTATCCCTCCACTGCTCTGTCTGAACCTTGTTTCCTCAACCTTATGTAAGCCTCCTTCTTCCTCTTTACTAGACATTCAACCTCCCTCGTCAACCAAGGCTCCCTCACACGACCATTTCTTTCCTGCCTGATCGGTACATACATATCAAGGACACGTCGTATCTGCTCCTTGAAAAAGTCCCACATTTCCACCACATCCTTCCCTGACAGCCTATGCTCCCAACGTATGCTCCTCAAATCCTGTCTTACAGCATCGTAATTTCCCTTCCCCCAATTGTAAAAACTTCCTTGTTGTGTGCACCTATCCCTCTCCATAACCAAGGTGAAAGTGACAGAATTGTGGTCGCCAACACCAAAATGTTCACCCACTAACAAGCCCACCACTTGTCCCGGTTCGTTACCGAGTACCAAATCCAATATGGCCTCCCCTCTGGTTGGACAATCTACATACTGCGTTAGAAAAGCTTCCTGGACACACTGCACAAACACCGCCCCATCCAATCTACTTGATCTAAAGAGCTTCCAATCAATATTTGGGAAGTTGAAGTCGCCCATGACTACGACCCTGTGGCTTCTGCACCTTTCCAAAATCTGTTTCCCAATCTGTTTCTCCACATCTTTGCTGCTATTGGGGGGCCTATAATAAACACCCAACAAGGTGACTGCACCTTTCCTATTTCTGACTTCAGCCCATACTACCTCCAGAGGCAGATCTCCCTCAAACTTCCTTTCTGCAGCCGTTATACCATTTCTAATTAGCAATGCCACCCCCCCTCCTTTTTTACCACCCTCCCTAATCTTACTGAAACATCTGTAACCAGGAACCTCCAACAGCCATTCCTGTCCCTCATCTATCCATGTTTCCGTGATGGCTACAACATCGTAGTCCCAGGTACCGATCCATGCCTTAAGTTCACCCACCTTATTTCTGATACTCCTTGCATTGAAGTATACGCACTTGAGCCCATCTCTGTGTCCGTAAGTAGTCCCTGTCAGTGCTACCTTCTCCACAGCCTCCCTACAGTCTTGGACATCCTGACACACAGCTAGCTTACTTGCTGGACTACAAGTCCGGATCCCATCCCCCTGCCAAATTAGTTTAAACCCCCCCGAAGAGTGCTAGCAAACCTACCCCCCAGGATATTGGTGCCCTTCTGGTTCAGGTGCAACCCGTCCTGATTATACAGGTCCCACCTTCCCCAGAATGCAGTCCAATTGTCCAAATATCTGAAGCCCTCCCTCCTACACCATCCTTGCAGCCACGTGTTCAACTGCACTCTCTCCCTATTCTCCTAAAGCTGATTGAGTGTTGCCAAACCTCCGTGTCACTGCGTATAATTAAAATTGCCAGCAGCAAGTTTAAAAATTCATCAATCATTGGCTTAAAATAATTGCATCATTCAATCTGATTACCAAATATTACATTTTTAGTATCTGCCCACTGTGCCAGTATTATACAACTTGATGGTATCATTTCAATTTTAATTCTCCATGTTAACTTTATAGCTTCTCTCCAACTAACGAAACCAAGCGCTCCAAACTTAGTCTCAGAAACATTTCAGGTGTTTTTGAGAGGCACCTAAATGGAAAATTCTATCACAGACAAATTTGTTCATTGCTAACCAGACTGGGTTGAGATAATGGATTCACTGACTCAGCGACATTTGATTCAGTTAAATATTAATAATAAATTCAGGAGAAACCTAACACAGCAACAAGAGAGACTAGCATACTAATAATGGATTTAGTAATACTGTAAGAGTGTAAAAGAGTAAGGTTGGATTTACCAACACAGTAACAATAGATTTAATGGCATGGTAAGGATGGTTTCAGGAACACAGTGGAATGGATTTGGCAAACTATTAGAATAAGTTCACTGTCACGTGATGAGCAGGACATGTCCCCCAGAGATTGTCCCCTCTGCCCACTCCTCGCCTTCCTCTCTTCTCTTTGTTTCCCTTTTGGTGTTTCTTTTTCTTCTTCTGTCCTGAACTCCAACAACTCCTGGCCACTAGTCTCCTCCCAGCCTGGCTAGTGTCCTCCCGGCCCGGCCTAGTGTCCTCCCAGCCTGGCGTAGTGACCTCCCAGCCTAATGTAGTGAGCTCTCACCCTGTCATAGTGACCTCTAGGCCTGGCGTAGTGACCTCCCGGCCCATCACAGTGACCTCCCGCCTTGTCACAGTGACGTCCTAGCCTGGCGTAGTGACCATCAGCCCAGCATAGTGACCTCTAGGCCTGGCGTAGTGACCTCCCGGCCTGTCACAGTGACCTCCCGGCCTGTCACAGTGACCTCCCAGCCTGTCACAGTGACCTCCCGGCCTGGCATAGTGACCTCCCGGCCTGGCATAGTGACCATCGGCCTGGTATAGTGACCTCCCAGCTGGCATAGTGACCTCCCGTCCTGGCATAGTGACTATCAGCCCAGCACAGTGACCATCGGCCTGGCATAGTGACCTCCTGGCCTGAGGTACTGACCTCCCTGCCTGACGTAGTGATGTCCTGGCTTGGCGTAGTGACTGGGCGGCACGGTGGCACAGTGGTTAGCACTGCTGCCTCACAGCGCCAGAGACCCGGGTTCAATTCCCGCCTCAGGCGACTGACTGTGTGGAGTTTGCACATTCTCCCCGTGTCTGCGTGGGTTTCCTCCGGGTGCTCCGGTTTCCTCCCACAGTCCAAAGATGTGCAGGTCAGGTGAATTGGCCATGCTAAAATTGCCCATAGTGTTAGGTAAGGGGTAGATGTAGATGTAGATGTAGGGGTAGGGGTAGGGGTAGGGGTATGGGTGGGTTGCGCTTCGGCGGGGCGGTGTGGACTTGTTGGGCCGAAGGGCCTGTTTCCACACTGTAAGTAATCTAATCTAATCTAATCCCGGCCTGTCATAGTGACCTCCCGCCTGGCATAATGACCTTCTGGCCTGGCGTAGTGACCTCCCAGCCTGCTGATCCTCAAGATTTAGCCTGGTCTGGTTTGGAGCCAGGGCCTAGTGCAAACTGGAGGTTAGGTGCCAGCGTGGTCTGCGTTGGAAGGCCGATATTCTGGACTGTTATTTCTGCAATGATGCACATTTTATTTCTTTATGTTCTGAGATCTTGTCACTGATGAAGCTGTGCCTAGGTGCCTTTGTACCGAAGAGAGCACTGTTCACGGTAACATCTTAACTTTTCATTGTACTCATTGAGTACGTGTGACAATAAAACAAATTCTAATTCTAGGTTCTGGATGAAAAGGGGGTGAGTGGTTATCAGGGGATACACAGGAATGTAGAGCTGAGGTTATAATCAGATCAACCACAAACATATTAAATGGGGGAGAAGTCTGAAAGGGTCTAGTGGCCTTCTCTTGTTCTTTGTTCACATGTATGTAAACACAAAACAAGGCAGAAGGTGAAGGATGGAGGAGTGTGACTGAGGGGAATTGACATGATCCTGAAGGGCCGAATAACCTCCTTCTATACTGGAACCATGTTACAACACCAGATGTCATCAGATGGCATGCATTTAAATTCACATCATCTACTGATAAGCTTCTTTTTACCTCTCAAAAGCCCACACACCAGGTTACAGGGTCTGGACGTAACTAGTGGAATATTGTCATCACAGTGTGCGTAAATTGCACAAAGCTGCCTAATCTCCATCCCACACCTGAATCTTGCACATGAACTGATGAGATTATGAAGCAAAGTCTTTAAAATTCAAAGGTTGAAGGAATTTGAAGAATGGAGTTAAACGTAGGAAAAGGTAATGAATCATAAGTGACGCATTGCTGTTTTTAGAATCTTAACAACGGGCTTGTGTACATGAAGGCTCGAAACAGGATGGTGAGCTCTTGAAGGGAGGTTAAGAGCAACTCACTGACGTCTACAAAACACGGGCAAGTGACTTCAATGTATGTATCCTTGTGCCTCATCGAAATCCCACACAAACTGAGAGAACTGTGTGTTATAGGAATATCATCAGCCTTGGAAGATTTAAAGAACCTTTTTTTGACTGTTTATAATAAATTAATTATTTATAAAACAGTGGCGAGCCATCATTCATGTCACAAGTGAAGCAAAAACATCACAGCATTAACAAAACATCCAAGTGTTGCTTGGTGGTGAACGATGATCGATTCCTCAAATTCTGTGACTGACCCATTTGAGTTTAAAATGAAAAACGTTTCCCTCTGCCCTTGTGTCTGTGTCAGGATCATTGGATTAATCTCCTCCAGAACCAAACAAAGTCTCACTCAAAACAGATCACCCTTAGAAATTTCAGTAATGTTTCTTTTTCTAATCAGAAATTCTTTAAAAAGAATTTACAACAAAGTAACTGGTTACAATCCACCAGGAGATCTTTGGTGAGAGGGAGAGAATCCACAGGACAGGCCTGACTTTGAACACCCTCAGGATGTGGAATATTGGTTAGGAGGTAGCAGGGGGTGAAAAATGGAAAGGTTTTTTAAAAATTTAAACCTGAGCTACAAGGAGAGGCTGGATAGGCTGGGATTTCTTTCACTGGAGCGTAGGAGGTTGAGAGGTGACCTTACATCAATTTATAAAATCATGAAAGGTATAGATAAGGTGAATGGTAGGTTTTTTTCTCTGAAGTGCGGAGGATTTCAATACTAGTGGGTGTATTTTTAAGGAGAAAGTGAGGATTGCAGATGCTGGAGATCAGAGCTGAAAATGTGTTGCTGGAAAAGCGCAGCAGGTCAGGCAGCATCCAAGGAGCAGGAGAATCGATGTTTCGGGCATTAGCCCTTCTTCAGGAATGAGGAAAGTGTGTCCAGCAGGCTAAGATAAAAGGTAGGGAGGAGGGGCTTGGGGGAGGGGCGTTGGAAATGCGATAGGTGGAAGGAGGTTAAGGTGAGGGTGATAGGCCGGAGTGGGGGTGGGGGTGGGGGCAGAGAGGTCAGGAAGAAGATTGCAGGTTAGGAAGGCGGTGCTGAGTTTGAGGGATTTGACTGAGACAAGGTGGGGGGAGGGGAAATGAGGAAACTGGAGAAATCTGAGTTCATCCCTTGTGGTTGGAGGGTTGGAGAGCACCTCATCTTCCGCCTAGGAACCCTCCATTGGAATGTTTCCAATCGTGGGAGCCTCAGCAGCCAATTCATCCAATAACGTGGCGTATTATTGGCCATTTCCTGGTTTGCTCCTGACAGTGGGGGAGGAGAGCTGTAGAATTCAGCAGAAACCCACAGGACAGGGAAGAATAAAAGGGGAGAATTAATTATATCAGGGAAACTTCATTAGATCAGAACCAAAGTTTCTAAAGGCAATAATAGTGATAAAAAGGGAACTAAAGAGAGCAGGTAGACCGTTTAACACAGTAAAAGCCCTTGAGCGCAGAGCAGGAGGTAACCACAAAGTGTTTACATTTGGTCTAAATCACTTTAAAAAACAGACAATTCTCAAGTACCTCTGGAAATGAATCAATTTCAAGTACTTTTCAATGAATTGATTACTGCACCCTGTCAATGTTAAACCCATTAACGTATTGATAACTTGTATCCTGAAAAATGTTGATCATATTAATGAGCTGTCTGTTATGGTATGCTATAAAAAAGCCACTTCCACTCAATGCTGTATCTTCAGCAAGTTCTCTGGATAAAAACTGAAGGCCGTTTTACCGTCTCTGCCGTTCACTCGGCTCGCAGTCTAAAAGTTGAAAAACGAAACAGGCCAACTGTGACACCCTCTCACCAGGCTCCAGGAACAGGGTGAGGTGGAGCACTGTGTTAGGGCTGTTCTACAGAGACACCTCCCTCCCCTTCCTAGATCTCTCCATCTTCATCCACGAGGACCGACTCAACACTGACATTTTTTACAAACCCACTGACTCCCATGGCTACCTGGATTTCACCTCCTCCCACTCTACCTCCTGCAAAAATGCCATCCCATATTCCCAATTCCTCCGCCGCATCTGCTCCCAGGAGGACCACTTCCACCACAGAACACACCAGATGGCCTCCTTCTTTAAAGACCGAAATTTCCCCTCCCGTGTGGTTGATAATGCCCTCCAGCACATCTCATCCAAATGCCGCACCTCTGCCCTCTAACCCCACCCTCCCAACCGCAACAAGGACAGAACCCCCCTGTACCTCACCTTCCACCCCACCAACTTCCACATAAACCGCATCATCCGCTGCTATTTCTGCCACCTACAAATGGACCCCACTATCAGAGGTATATTTCCCTCCCCACCCCTTTCCGCCTTCCGCAAAGACCATTCCCTCCATGACTACCTGTTCAGGTCCATGCCCCCCAACAACCCACCCTCCCATCCTGGCACCCTCCCTTACCATCACAGGAATTGCAAAACCTGCGCCTACACTGCCTCCCTCACCTCCATCCAAGGCCCCAAAGGAGCCCTCCACATCCATCAAAGTTTTACCTGCACATCCACCAATATCATTTATTGTATCCGTTGCTCCCGATGCAGTCTCCTCTACATTGGGGAGACTGGACGCTTTCTCACACAGTGCTTTAGAGAACATTCCGGGACATCTCCTCACCAACCAACCCCACCGCTTTGTGACCGAACACTTCAACTCCCCCTCCCACTTTGCCGAGCACATGCAGGTCCTGGGCCTCCTTCACGGCCGCTCCCTCACCACCAGACGCCTGGAAGAAGAAAGCCATATCTTCTGCTTTGGGACCCTTCAACCCCAGGGTATCAATGTGGACTTCACCAGTTTCCTCATTTCCCCTTCCCCCACCTTACCCCAGTTCCAACCTTTCAGCTCAGCACCACCCTCCTGACCTGTCCCACCTGTCAATCTTGCTTCCCACCCATCTGCTCCACCCTCCTCTCCGACCTATCACCTTTGTTCCCACCTCCATCCACCTTTTGCACTATCAGCTACCTTCTCCCCAGTGTAGCTTAGAGTGGTACTGGAAAAACACAGTAGGTCAGGCAGCACTCCCTAGCCCCAGTCCCCTCCCACCCCTAAGACTCCCACTATCATTCCTGCTGAAGGGCTCGGACCTGAAATGTTGATTTTCCTGCTCCTCAGATGCTGCCTGACCTGCTGTGCTTTTCCAGCAACACACTCTCAACTCTGCTCTGCAGAGAGACTGTTTGACAGTGACCATCCCTCAGTGATGGGGCAGCTCCTAGAAGTTACACTCCTCCCGCTTCCACCCTCCTCACCACCAGGGTTCCCCAGACTAACCCCAACATCCCCAATCCCATAAATAACCTGGTTGTTGTGGGCATGTCAATCATGTGATGGGCGTCTGCTTCCCCATAAATTCTAAGGATACAAGGGAGGCTATTGAGGACTGAGATGAGGAGAAATGTCTTCGTCCAGGGAGGTGGGGGTGGCCTGTGGAATTTGTTATCATAGAAAGCATTGAATGATCTGAATCTCGGGCGGCACGGTGGCACAGTGGTTAGCACTGTTGCCTCACAGCGCCAGAGACCCGGGTTCAATCCCAGACTCGAGCGACTGACTGTGTGGAGTTTGCACATTCTCCCCGTGTCTGTGTGGGTTTCCTCCGGGTGCTCCGGTTTCCTCCCACAGTCCAAAGATGTGCAGGTCAGGTGAATTGGCCATGCTAAATTGCCCATAGTGTTAGGTAAGGGGTAAATGTATGGGTGGGTTGCGCTTCAGTGGGTCGGTGTGGACTTATTGGGACGAAGGGCCTGTTTCCACACTGTAAGTAATCTAATCTAATCTAAAGTTTGAATTTAATCTGTTATTTTAAATAATATGAATACACAATAGAATTAAATTATAGAAAAACTAAAGAACTTGCTCAATAATGACCATGACGATTGCTTTAAAATTCCATCTGGTTTACTAATGCCCTTCAGGGAGGAAAATGTACACATGGTCTAATGTACACATGACTCCACACCAATGTGGTTGACTCTTAGCTGTCTTCTGGGTGATTAGGAACAGGCAATAAATGCTACTGAGACCCATAGCCCATGAACAAATGTAATTCTTAGTTCAAAGGGGGAAGCAAATGGAAACAGTGAACTGAGTTAACCATCATTACATTGGATGGTGGATCAGGCTTGAAGGGCTGAATGGCCTACTCTTTGTTTTAATTTAACCTATTTTTCTAATCAATCCATCTCAAGGCCGTTATTACACACCTCTGGAGCATAGTGGAACTTGAACCTGCATCTCACAGTCCAGGGTCAGGGATATTTCCACTGTGCCACAACAGGGCCTCCCACAAGCCTGGTTAGATGGCCCTGTGTAGGTGGCAATGCCTGAACCATGTGTGTGGTGTGAGGCCATGAGGAGGCATTCCATCCTGAGCAGCAGGAATGCTAACCTCTCTCTTGCTCTGTGTCTAATCCTGTGCAAGTCTGTGTTCGGCCTGTTTTCGTTAATGCTCTTCACCATGATGTTATAATAGGGCTGTAAGATTTTATGGAACTTTTCCAGTTTTATCTGCAGTGTTAATTAACTGAGCTTTGTAAGCAACTGTCCAATAAAAGGACAAGTAACTAATTAAACAGTGGGCTTTGGAAATCCAAAATGAAAAACATTAAAATCTGTGTGTTAAATAACTGTTCTTGCTCAGAAATAGTTGCACATCTTCAATTTCTTCCCACTCCAATTGATGAGAAACATTAACTAGGTTTCTCTCAAGTTTCTCTTCACAGATACTGCCAGACTGCCAGACATTTCCAGGGTTTTCTCGGGATTGGGGAGTTTGGGGAAGTTCAGCCAACACATCCTGTCTTATTAATGATAACATAAAGAAGATTTACAGTGAGGCATTATTATTAAATGAGAACTGTAATATAAACAGAGCTGGTTGATCAGTAACGATGTCTAAAAGCTAAATCCCATGTGCTCAATCAGAACACTCTGAATAAAGCCGCTGATTCGATAGGGTGGCACGGTGGCTCAGTGGTCAGCACAGCTACCTCATTAGTGCCAGGGATCCAGGTACAATCCCAGCCTTGGGTGACTATCTGTGTGGGGTTTGCACATTCTCCCTGTGTCTGTGTGGGTTTCCTCCCACAGTCCAAAGATATTCATGTTATGTGAATTGGCCATGCTTATAAAATAGGCAAAATCCTTTTGCAAGGATGCCTATCCTGAAGAATTTGAATGGGAGCAGCGGCCGAGGAAAAGCGAACCCGGGAGAATACAGCTAAGGTAAGACAGTTTGTTTCAAAATTACTTACCTGTAGCGGGCAGCGGTGTTTTTTTTTCTCTCTTCACAGAAAGAGCGGGAGCAGCAGAGGAAGTGACGGCAAACAGAGGGGCAGCAGGGAAGGAGAACTGCGAGTATAAATACTCCCCCTTTAATCACCAACGGTCATTTGAGTGGGAGCAGCGGCCGAGGAAAAGCGAACCCGGGAGACTACAGCTAAGGTAAGACAGTTTGTTTCAAAATTACTTACATTTAGCGGGCAGCGGAAGTGAGGTTGGAGCGCATAGCTGGGCGGGAAGGTAAGTGATTAGTATTTGAGTGGGTGTGTTCTAGACCCCAGGTCCTACTTTCGTAGGGCCTCCTCTAACCTAACTTTAAAGTCCACAGGTTATTGACTCAGTGTTCTTGTTTTTGGAGACAAAGTGTACAGTCATGGCAGCACAGGCGGTGGAATGTTCCTCCTGCAGGATGTTTGAGGTAGGGGTGACCACCGATACTCCTGCCGACTTCGTCTGCAGGAGATCCTGATCCTCACCGAATGAGTTAGGGAACTGGAACTGGAGCTGGATGAGCTGAGGATTATTCGAGAGGCTGAGACGGTGATCGATAGAAGCTACAGGGACATAGTTATGCCGGAGAACAGAGGTAGCTGGGTAACAGTTAGAGGTGGGAAGGGGAAGAAACAGGCAGTGCAGGGATCCCCTGTGGTCGTTCCCCTAAAAAATAAGTATACAGCTTTGGAAACTGTTGGGGGGGACAGCCTTGCAGGTGTAAGCTGCAGTGAAAGGGGTCTGTGGCTCTGAGACTCAGAAGGGAAAGGGGGAGAAGAGGAGAGCGCTAGTTATAGGGGACTCTCTAGTTAGAGGGACGGACAGGCGGTTCTGTGGACATGGGCGAGACTCTCGGATGGTTTGTTGCCTCCCGGGTGCTAGGGTCTGAGACGTCTCGGACCGTGTCTTCAGAATCCTTAAGGGGGAGGGTGTGCAGCCAGAAGTCGTGGTACACATTGGCACCAACGACATAGGTAGGAAGAGGGGTGGGGAGGTCATTCAAGAGCTCAAGGAGTTAGGCTGGAAGCTAAAAGCTAGGACAGAGTCGTCATCTCTGGGTTGTTGCCGGTGCCACGTGACAGTGAGGCAAAGAATAGGGAGAGAGTGCAGTTGAACACGTGGCTGCAAGGATGGTGTAGGAGGGAGGGCTTCAGATATTTGGACAATTGGACTGCATTCTGGGGAAGGTGGGACCTGTATAAACAGGACGGGTTGCACCTGAACCAGAAGGGCACCAATATCCTGGCGGGTAGGTTTGCTAGCACTCTTCGGGGGGGTTTAAACTAATTTGGCAGGGGGATGGGATCCGGACTTGTAGTCCAGCAAGTAAGCTAGCTGTGTGTCAGGATGCCCAAGACTGTAGGGAGGCTGTGGAGAAGGTAGCACTGACAGGGACTACTTGCGGACACAGAGATGGGCTCAAGTGCGTATACTTCAATGCAAGGAGTATCAGAAATAAGGTGGGTGAACTTAAGGCGTGGATCGGTACCTGGGACTACGATGTTGTGGCCATCACGGAAACATGGATAGATGAGGGACAGGAATGGCTGTTGGAGGTTCCTGGTTACAGATGTTTCAGTAAGATTAGGGAGGGTGGTAAAAAAGGAGGGGGGGTGGCATTGCTAATTAGAAATGGTATAACGGCTGCAGAAAGGAAGTTTGAGGGGGATCTGCCTCTGGAGGTAGTATGGGCTGAAGTCAGAAATAGGAAAGGTGCAGTCACCTTGTTGGGTGTTTATTATAGGCCCCCCAATAGCAGCAGAGATGTGGAGAAACAGATTGGGAAACAGATTTTGGAAAGGTGCAGAAGCCATAGGGTCGTAGTCATGGGCGACTTCAACTTCCCAAATATTGATTGGAAGCTCTTTAGATCAAGTAGATTGGATGGGGCGGTGTTTGTGCAGTGTGTCCAGGAAGCTTTTCTAACGCAGTATGTAGATTGTCCAACCAGAGGGGAGGCCATATTGGATTTGGTACTCGGTAACGAACCGGGACAAGTGGTGGGCTTGTTGGTGGGTGAACATTTTGGTGATGGCGACCACAGTTCTGTGACTTTCACCTTGGTTATGGAGAGAGATAGGTGCACACAACAAGGAAGATTTTACAATTGGGGGAAGGGAAATTACAATGCTGTAAGACAGGATTTGAGGAGCACACATTGGGAACATAGGCTGTCAGGGAAAGATGTGGTGGAAATGTGGAACTTTTTCAAAGAGCAGATACGACGTGTCCTTGATATGTATGTACCTATCAGGCAGGAAAGAAATGGTCGTGTGAGGGAGCCTTGGTTGACGAGGGAGGTTGAATGTCTAGTAAAGAGGAAGAAGGAGGCTTACATAAGGTTGAGGAAACAAGGTTCAGACAGAGCAGTGGAGGGATACAGGATAGCCAGAAGGGACCTGAAGAAAGGGATTAGGAGAGCTAAGAGAGGGCATGAAAAATCCTTGGCGGATAGGATCAAGGATAACCCCAAGGCATTCTATGCGTATGTGAGAAACATGAGAATGACGAGAACGAGGGTAGGTCCGATCAAGGACAGTAGTGGGAGACTGTGTATTGAGTCGGAAGAGATAGGAGAGGTCTTGAACAAGTACTTCTCTTCAGTATTTACGAACAAGAGGGACCGTATTGTTGAAGAGGAGAGTGTGAAACGGACTGATAAGCTAGAAGAGATACCTGTTAGGAAGGAAGATGTATTGGATATTTTGAACAACTTGAGGATAGACAAGTCCCCCGGGCCTGACGGGATATATCCTAGGATTATGTGGGAAGCAAGAGAGGAAATTGCAGTACCGTTGGCAATGATCTTCTCGTCTTCACTGGCAACGGGGGTGGTACCAGGGGACTGGAGAGTATCGAATGTTGTGCCCCTGTTCAAAAAAGGGAATAGGGATAACCCCGGGAATTACAGGCCAGTTAGTCTTACTTCTGTGGTAGGCAAAGTAATGGAAAGGGTACTGAGGGATAGGATTTATGAGTATCTGGAAAGACACTGCTTGATTAGGGACAGCCAGCACGGATTTGTGAAGGGTAGGTCTTGCCTTACAAGTCTTATTGAATTCTTCGAGGAGGTGACCAAGCATGTGGATGAGTGTAGAGCAGTGGATGTAGTGTACATGGATTTTAGTAAGGCATTTGATAAGGTTCCCCATGGTAGGCTTATGCGGAAAGTCAGGAGGCATGGGATAGAGGGAAATTTGGCCAATTGGATAGAAAACTGGCTAACCGGTCAAAGGCAGAGAGTGGTGGTAGATGGTAAATATTCAGCCTGGAGCCCAGTTACAAGTGGAGTTCCACAGGGTTCAGTTCTGGGTCCTCTGCTGTTTGTAATTTTTATTAATGACTTAGATGAGGGAGTCGAAGGGTGGGTCAGTAAATTTGCAGATGATACGAAGATAGGTGGAGTTGTGGACAGTGAGGAGGGCTGTTGTCGGCTGCAGAGGGACTTAGATATGATGCAGAGCTGGGCTGAGGAGTGGCAGATGGAGTTCAACCCTGCCAAGTGTGAGGTTGTCCATTTTGGAAGAACAAATAAGAATGCGGAATACAGGGTTAATGGTAGGGTTCTTAGTCAGGTGGAGGAACAGAGGGATCTTGGGGTCTATGTACATAGATCTTTGAAGGTTGCCACTCAGGTGGATAGAGCTTGTAAGAAGGCCTATGGAGTATTATCGTTCATTAGCAGAGGGATTGAATTCAAGAGTCGTGAAGTGATGTTGCAGCTGTACAGGACTTCGGTTAGGCCACAGTTGGAGTACTGTGTGCAGTTCTGGTCGCCTCACTTTAGGAAAGATGTGGAAGCTTTGGAGAGGGTGCAGAGAAGATTTACCAGGATGTTGCCTGGAATGGAGAGTAGGTCGTACGAGGATAGGTTGAGAGTTCTCGGCCTTTTCTCGTTGGAACGGCGAAGGATGAGGGGTGACTTGATAGAGGTTTATAAGATGATCAGAGG
The DNA here is from genome assembly GCF_047496795.1 of Chiloscyllium punctatum. NCBI lineage: Eukaryota > Metazoa > Chordata > Chondrichthyes > Orectolobiformes > Hemiscylliidae > Chiloscyllium > Chiloscyllium punctatum. The sequence continues at coordinate 3,630,363 of NC_092776.1, read as the reverse complement.
AATAGATAGAGTAGACAGTCAGAAACTTTTTCCCCGGGTACATCAGAGTGTTACAAGGGGACATAAATTTAAGGTGAAGGGTGGAAGGTATAGGGGAGATGTCAGGGGTGGGTTCTTTACCCAGAGAGTGGTGGGGGCATGGAATGCGCTGCCCGTGGGAGTGGTAGAGTCAGAATCATTGGCGACCTTTAAGCGGCATTTGGATAGGTACATGGATGGATGCTTAATCTAGGTTAGAAGTTCGGCACAACATCGTGGGCCGAAGGGCCTGTTCTGTGCTGTATTGTTCTATGTTCTATGTTCTATGTTCTAAGAAGTTCTTCTCCTTTCTCCTCAAGAATCTCAGTGAGTCTCTCTCACTGCAACCCCCAGGTCATCTTCTCTGTCCTGAAACTCTTACTCTTTGCTGCCTTCTCCCCAGCCCTAACCCCTCCCCCCCCCCCCCCCCGCCCACCCCACTCCCATTTATCTCTCCACCCTAGAGACTCCCTGCCTTCATTCCTGATGAAGGGCTTTTACCCAAAACGTCGATGTTCCTGCTCCTCGGATGCTGCCTGACCTGCTGTGCTTTTCCAGCACCACTCTAATCTTGATCCCCATGCTTAAAAATTGCCATAACGTTCAGGGATGTGAAAGCGAGGTGCATGAGGTAGGGGAATGAGTTCTGGGTGGCTTACTCTTCAGGGGGCCAGTGTGGACTTGTTGGGCTGAAAGGCCTGTTTCTACACTGAAAGAATTCTATTCTAATCCTGTGGTTAGACCAAGGAGTCTTGAATGCATCTCTCCCTCCTTGGCAAAACACAGAGTGGGGGCAAACAAATCACCAGTCAGAATTTCCTAACCTTCTATTCTAACAGCAGGACTAGACTCAAGAACATCTTCTTATTTAATAAAGGGCAAAACACTGTGAAGGTAGACTGACCCTGCTAGAAATCTGAAATAAATGCAGAAAATGCTGGGAAAACTCAGCATGGTGGAGAGAGAAACAGCGTTAATGTTTCAGGTCCAGTATGACCCTTCTTCAGAACTGAGAAGCGTTGGAAAGTAGGTTCTTTTTTATAGTTTTGACACAACAGGAGAAAGAGGGAAAAATAAACAAAGGCAAGACTTTAAGAGGCATCTGGATGGGTATAATAATAGGAAGGGTTTGGAGGGATATGGGCCGGGTGCTGGCAGGTGGGACTAGATTGGGTTGGGATATCTGGTCAGCGTGGACGGGTTGGACCGAAGGGTCTGTTTCCATGCTGTACATCTCTAGGGGTTGTGAGTCTTTAGGAGTCTGATTCTAGGAAGGTTAACAATGCTCATTTATTCAATACATTGATGACCAAGTTCAAGACTCTGAACTCTGACAAAATCAAAGGGATAGGGCAGGGAATGGGAGCAGTCAAGAGCTTATTAAATAGGATTTAAAAATAATAATGAAGGAGGGTCAAAGAGCCAAATGTCTTAACCTGCTTCCATTTTTAATGTCTTCTTAAAGTCATGGTTCTGTTATTTCTTTATTTTTCTGTCTTCATATTTGATGTTTTCATTTATGTTTCTGTGTTTTAAGATGACGCTGGAGAGTGGGGATACTATAGGCAGTGATTGGAATCATGGTCAGGTGGATCTTATTGGCTATGAGATCCCTGATTGGGGTTGTTACCCTGGGACAATCAGGGAGCCCTGCCTGACAGATATAGACAGAAGATTCAGAAAGTCTCCCTGATCTAGTGTCTGGCATGAGCTGGGGGGAGTCACAGCCCCTGTACAGTGCACATTTAAATAAAGCGTGACCTGTGCAGTTATTTCACTTTACAACATTTTTCACTATATTTTGCAACAAAATACATGTAACAATAAATAAATCAAACCAAATCGCCAATTTCTCAACTGAAAGAAAATTAGCTCCCACCACTTTTAGAATTCTCACTCTGGGATATGCTCCTGTAATGAGGGATCTTTTACGAAGGGAACTTCTAGGCCTATTTCTTTACAACTGTAATTTTTTTAATTCTGGGAAGTGTCCATATTAGAACCATCTCACAAAAGGACAAACTCATGAAAATGTTGTCATAAACCAATGGGAATTTCAATTGAGGTGAAGCTGGATTGGTTGAGTTGGGTGTGGGATATTGGAGAGAATGCGAGGATGTGGTACTGGGAGTAACACCACTTCATCAAAGACAGTATCGAAGAGGCTCTTCAGCCCATCAAGTCAGTAGTCCACACCTCCCCCTTTCACACATTAGGCCCATAACCTTGAATTTGTGACAGTTCAAGTGCTCATCAAAGTACTTTCTAATGGTTGAGAGGTTTCCCACCTCAACTCCCCTCCCAGGCACATTCCAGATCCCATCACTCTCTGGGTGAGAAAGGTCTTCCTCAAATCCCCTGCCTTTCACTTTATGATTATGCCACTTTGGTATTGACCCTTTATCTGGGGGAACAGCTGCTTCCCAATCACCCAGTCCATGCCCCTCGTAACCCAACACACCTCTGTCAGGTACTCACTCAGCCTTCTCTGTTCCAAAGAAAATAATCCCAGTTTATCCAGCCTCTCTTCATTGCTGAAACACTCCATCCCAGGGAACATCCTGGTGAATTTCCTCGTATCCCCTCAGTGCTATCACATTCTTCCTCTAGTGAGGAGACCAGAACTGCAGGCAGTCCTCCAGCTGGGGCCGAATCAACATTTCGTACAGCTCCAGTATAACCTCTTCTAATTTATGTCTCAATTGATAAAGGCAAGTGTCCTGTATGGCTTCTTAATCATCTCATTAACCTGTCTTGCCACCTTCTGGAATCTTTGGACAAGTAACCCCTGGATCTTTCTATTACTCTGAGCTTCCAGTGTCCCGCCCATCATTGAGGACTCTCATCTTATTATGACTTCTCAAGTGCATCACCTCACATTGATCAGAGTTCAGTTCCATCTGCCACTGATCTGCCCATCTCACCAATCCGTTTATATCCTCTTGTATCTTAATACCTTCCTCCTCACCGTCAACAACACAGCCAATCTTCGTGTCACTTGCAAAAAATACTTATCATCCTCCTCACATTCTCTTCTGTATGATTTATACATAGATCAGGAATAATAAGGGACACAGCACTGATCCCTGTGGTATATCATGGCTCACCAGCCTCCAATCACTCAAACAGCCCACTCTCACCATCACTACATCAAGTCTAATTACTCTGGATTCTGTCACCAGTGTGCACTGTATAAAGGGGGAACCACACCGCCATGTCAACAGTACAGGTCATAACCCAACTTTGGTACATGCTTTTTAATGGCAAACTCATTTTCATTTGCAACATTTTCAGTTTAACATGGTCTGGTTGGTGCTAAACAAGGGGGAGTAGCTGTAATGCCACTTTGTTGCTCGATCTGTGTTCAATCCAAACAGTGATCCAGGAAGGAGTACCCAGTCTGCTGCTTTCCCATCATCCTGACGATGGGAATGTTGTCTTAGCAACTGCCTCTTTGTGATAGCAAGTGTTTTCCTCAGCTGTATGAACTTTGCAGTTCTTAACATTTCTGAAAAACCTCTGCCAATGTTTACTTTGGCTTTTCCAATTTGTTTGCAATCCAGAATCATTAAATTTTGCATGATGGCATTGAATGCATGACTCCCCCGTCCCCACTCCCAACCCCAGCAAGGAATCATCATCGTTCACTGTTTAAAACCTGCATTATTCTGCATGTTTGGATCAGTCTATTATTTCTGTATGGTTAAAAATATCTTTTACTGTTGGGGCAGCTCATGCTTGCTAGTGCTATTGTGACTAAATATGTGCGTGTCATTCTACAAGTCTCACAAGATTACCCATGCTACTGCCTTTCTCCATCTATCTGAAAGTAAGTCTTTCATGACTTGGAGGTGCCGGTGTTGGACTGGGGTGGACAAAGTTCAAAGTAGCACAACACCAGGTTATAGTCCAACAGGTTTATTTGGAAGCACACTAGCTTTCAGAACGCCACTCCTTCACCAGCTGATGAAGGACCAGTGCTCTGAAAGCTAGTGCTTCCAAAAAAACCTGTTGGACTATAGCAAAGTAAACAGTGACATTGTGTGTCTTATATCTCTAACCAGAATGTCAAATGGGGGCTCAGTTGCTGTCATCTTTGTCCCTGAGTTGGAGAAGTTTGTTAAGTGAAGCACACTGCAGCCAGGTGTTGGACTGAGGGTAAGCATGTGTATGCTTTCAGATGAAATATTAAACAAAGGAGCTGTCTCCTCTTTTGGGAGACCTTATGATACAGGTCGTTCTGCTATAATGTGCATTTTTTTAACACAAATTCGCTATAATACGATTAATAAATTGGGGACACTGTTTCTAAAGTGTGAAGTTTTAAAGCATGTATTGGTTATATCACAATTCTGGCCCTATTTGTTTAAATAGTGCTGCTATTATAGGATTTTCTTATAAATTGGGATTGTATGAGAACGGAACTATTGCACTATAGCAGAACTGACAAGGGGAGATATTCTTGTTCCACTCATTTTTTTTTTGCAGGACTTTCCTTTTTACAAATCGCTGTTTCAGTACATCAGCCAATCGCACCACAAGGAATACTTTTCGTAAAGCAATTATGGGTATCCTCTGGTCATGAAAGGTCCTTCCTTTAATGCAAAGCTTTTGTTTGATTGAACGTTGTTGCATGTAATTCAATGCAATGCAAGGGGAAGTAGCCAATGTTGTGCTGTTTAGGAGGCATGCGCATGATGTCATCACTATCATTGCATGTGACCAGAGGGTATAAAGATCTCAGACTCCATCTTGACTCAGGCCACTTGAAGCATGACACTCTGATGGAGGCATGATACTGGTTATTATCCCAGACATCAGGACCCCTATAAATGTAACCTTTCTACATTACAGTGAACTGGAAGAATCATCTTTCAATACCGTGTTACCCATGTCCCAGCTTCTCATGTTATGAGTGATATTATAAGCATTGCCACCTTTTTTCTCCATGGGATATGGGCTATACTGTCTGGGTCAGCATTTATTACCCATCCCTAATTGCCCAGAGAGCAGTTAAAAGTCAACCACATTGCTGTGGGCCTGGACTCGAATGGGGCCTGGACTGGATAACCACCAGATTTCCTTCATTATATTTTTAAATCCTTTTTCTTTGAATTGTTAGTTTGCCATTTGCCATGGTTATGGCATTTGAATCTGTGGCCACAAGCATTAGCCTGGGTTCCTGGATTACTAGTCCAGTGACATTGTGATCTCATTGCTTTCCTGTATGTCTCAGTGTGAGTTGGAAGGTTGATGAGTCTTTGGCAGTTGACCATACTTCTGTTCTTGACAATGTGAGGCCTGTGAAGTCCCTTTATATTGTCAGGCTATCCAACTGAACCAAGCAACTGTTCCATTGCATCATGGAGATACCTTTAATTTAGTAAATTGTCTTTGTCAAGAATATCTTGCTTGCTGAAACAATGCAGTTCTTCCATTGCATTTTCCAGAGGGTCTGAATTTCCTTTTGCTGTCCAGTTCAGTTATGCAAATTATGTTTTGAAGTATCCTGGATCTCTCAGCCAGCCTATTTCTCTCTCATCGTGTGGTGAATCTGTGGGTATTATATTACCTCGGTCTCTATGATATCTTCCGTGGAGTCACATGCAGCCTTATCTTCAATCTGTCTGAGCAAACCTTTCTTCACAAACGCCAGGAAAATCTGTGCTGTACGCTGTTGACTCTATATTTCAAATTCCTGACCGTGTCTTTGCACCTGTGGTTGTTTTGTTGGTGATTCCAAAATGTTCACTCACCCAATCCTACTGTTCCAGGATTATTCCTTACCTGGCATCACGTCTGACACTAAATATTGATGATTCTTCCTTTGGAAGTGAAATGCTCTGGGTAAAATTCCTTTCTCAGAATCTGATATCCGGTTTGAGAATGCTACAGTGATATGTGTTGTCATCTAAATAACTTCAGCTAAAGACTCCACAGTGAGTTGAAGTGAGATATATTGTTGATTAGCTTTCTCCTGATTTGTGTCTCTCCCCAGATTTTGCTCACTCCTACTGTCTGAACTTTCTTCAGTGATAATGGGAATGGAAAACATTTCTGTTAACGCTGTATAGTCACAGGTTTCCATCCCCTTGGTAATATGAAACAATTGTCTTATGGCTAACAGAACATCATCGATGGATTCTGTCTTCTTTTTGGATTCTTCCATAAATGCATAAGAATGTAAGATTGTAATCACTAGGAGCAGAAAGAGGCCATTCAGCCCATCGAGCCTGCTCTGACATTTGAAACGATGATGGCTGAACTCATCTCAGCCTTAACTCCACTTTCCCGCACGCTCTCTACAACCCTCAACCCATTACTATTTAAAGATTTATCTCCTCCTTAAATCTACTCAAGGTCGCAGGATCCACTGTGCTCTGGAGCAGAAAATTCCACAGATTTGTGGCCCTTTAAGAAAAGTAACTTCTTTTCATCTCAGTTTTAAATCTGCCACCCCTTATCCTAAAACTGTGACCTGTCAATCTTGATTATCCCACATGGGGATTCATCCTCCCTCTGCCTACTTTATCAATCCCCTTTAGTACCTTATATCCCTCAATTCGATCTCCTCTCATTCTTCTAAACTCCATCGAGTATCGGCCTAAACTGCTCAAACTCTGTTCATGAGACAAACCCTTCATGTCTGGGATCAATCTAGTGAACCTCCCCTGAACTGCCTCCAATGCACACAATCATGTTCAAGAGTGAGAATTCTTGATTGTGGCGTATATGTATGCATTCTAAACTGTCTGACACACCTCCAGTTGCTGAGTTGCTTGTACATTGCTTTAACCTTGTGATCCATCCCTACTTGCTGGTAATATTGTGACATTCATCATTGTATTAAGCTTAAAATTAGAGCAGTACACATTGACGTCAATCTCTTCTTGTGAAAATGTTTGGCTTTGGATCATCTATCTTCCAAGGTTAGTTGTGAATCCTATTGGATAGCATGGATCAGTTGGAGCGACAGTTAGAAGCAATGAGGAATTTACAGGAGCTAGGGGGTATGGCAAGGACGGAGAAAAAATGAAGATAAAGTTAGGTAGATGGGTTGGCTCCGGGAAAGGTGGGAGAGGGAGGCAGGTAGTGCAGGAGTCTTCTGTGACTATCCCCATTTCAAACGAGTACACTATTTTGGAAAATGTAGAGGGTGATGGACTCGCAGGGGAAAGTCCTGAAGCAGGATTATACTCAAATCATTGACTTCTCCATCTCCTGGTGCTGCCTACCTTGCTGTGTTCTCCCAGCCTCCTGCCTGTCTACCTTGGATTCTAGAATCTGCAGTTGTTTTGTTTCAGGGGATTGTAACACTGACAGCAGATTTCTGGCACCGAGACTGGCTCTAATATAACAAGGAGTATGTCAGGTTCCATGCGGTCAATTGTGCTCAGGGACTCTCTCGTCAAAGGTACAGACAGACATTTCTGCAGCTGAAAGTGAGACATTGGAATGGTGTGTAACCTCCTGGTGCCAGGGTCAAGGATATCTCAGAGAGAGTGCAGAATATTTTCAAAGGGGAAAGGGACCAACAGGAGGTCATTGTACACATTGAAATTAATGACAGAGTAAGGGAAAAGGTTGAGATTCTGAGGAGAGAATATAGGAAGTTAGACAGGAATTTATAAAAGGAGGTCCTCGAGGATAGTAATATTTGGATTGTTCCTGGTGTCACAAGCCAATGAGGGTAGGAAATTCAAATAACCCTGACAGACGAGAACCTGGCACCGTGTGGCTTCCGACTTCATCGTTTATTGCCCAGAGGGCAGTTAAGAGTCAACCACATTGCTGTGGGTCTGGAGTCACATGTAGATCAGACCAGGTAGCGGTGGCAGTTTCCTTCCCTAAAGGACATTAGTGAGCCAGATGGGTGTTTTCCAACAATCAACAACAGTTTTGTGGTCAGCATTAGACTTTTGATCCCAGATTGTTATTGAATCCAGATTCCACAATCTGCCATGGTGGCATTCAATCGTGGGTCCTTAGATTGTCACCGGAGTTTCTAGATTAGTATTCTAGTGATAATCCCACTAGGCCATTGCCTTTCCTATAACAGAGAGGCCCAGTTTCTTTGAGCCAATTTGTGGATTCAGTGGATAGTTTACAGACTGAGAGAGCTGACACTAGCTGAGGGTAGGTTCAGTGACTAGCCAAACATGAGGACTGCAGATGCTGGGGATTAGAGTCAAGAGTGTGGTGCTGGAAAAGCACAACAGTCAGGCGGCATCCAAGGAGCAGGAAAAGTGACTGCAGTTTCAGTTCTGCCATTGTCCTGCTTCAGGGTGTATTACACAGTCACAAATGGTTCATCTCAACACCAGCCCCATGTCCCCTTTCCAATTCTGCAACCAAGTTCGTTGATGACACCATCATAGTCGGTCGAATCTCAGATGGTGACAAAACAGACAACAGACGGGAGGTGGAAGACCTGGAAAAATGGTGCAGTGAGAACAACCTAGCTCTCAATGCCACATAACCAATGAACTCATTATTGACATTCGGAGGGATGTTACTCCTGCCCCCCTACACATTAACAGCACAGAGGTGGAACGAGTGGAGTGTGTCAAGCTCCTGGGAGTGGTCATCAACAACAAGCTTTCTTGGACTCTTTATGTGGACGCACTGGTTACAAAGACCCAACAACGTCTCTTCTTCCTCAGGCTGCTGAGGAAATTTGCCATGACGGCGAATACCCTTGCCAACTTTTACAGGTGCACCATCAAGAGCATTCTGTCTGAATGTATCACTACCTGATATGGTAACTGTACCATTCAAGATCGGAGATGGTTACAGAGAGGGGTGAACTAGGCCCGGACAATCACAAAGGCCAACCTCCCATCTCTAGAATCCATCTACCAGGCCCGCTGTCAAGGAAAGGCCGCCAGCATTCTCAAAGATCCATCCCACCCTGGCAATGTTTTTCTACAATCTCTACCATCGGGGAGAAGGTACAGAAGCCTGAACACATGTACCAGCTGGTTTTCTAACAGTTTCTACCCTACTGTTGTTAGAATCCTGAATGGACTCACAGACTTTTAATTTTGCCTGTACCTGTGTTTTTGTTTTTGCCGCTGTTTACCTACTATTTACTATCTATGCTACTTAACTCTGTGATCTGCCCGTATTGTCGCAAGACAAAGCTTTTCACTGTGCCTCGGTGCACGTGACAATAAATTCAATTCAATTCAATTCATTTGCTATTGCTGACACACCATCAATCCCTGACTACATAACGACACCCTGAAGAGAAATCTTTATGAACTATTGAGACATGAAATGAAAACCTTGTTCTGAACAATATTTGCATAGAAATAAAATGAGTAAATATTATTATGGGTTATGAAAATTTAAAAAGATCCTTGTATGTGTTTAACTCATTCCCCTGAGAAGAACTATGACTTTTCTTGAAGCAGATTACATATTGAAATAGTGGAAATTGTAGAGATGATATCAAACAAGCCTGGCATGACTCAGGAAGATCCCAGTGGAGGCAGAGATTTTAACTCCTGGACCTCATTCATGTAGGTTCCATCAAACTCCCACCCAGAGCTGGGAGGAAAGAGTCATTGGTCAGTTGTGGCAGTGTGATATTAGGTACAAATAGACCACTTTTAGGTTTCCAAAGGAGAATAAGGAGAGAAGCCTGGAACAAGAATGGTCACCCAAGTACAGGTTTGTTATGAAGAAGCCAAGTCTAATCAAACCAGCCCCATTTGGCTCACTGTTACCTCCCAGTCTAGTAACACCTCCATTTCAAATTGGTTCCTGTTTGAACTGCTCTGTGACCTCGCTCCTCTCTATCTCTGCAATCTTCTCCAACCCCAACAATCTCAGAGACATCTACCCGCCTCCACTTCCAGTTTCTTGTGTATTCTTGACATTCATGGTTTCCACTGTTAGTAACCGGGCCCTTAGCTGCCAAGGTCCACAGGCCCTGCAATTTCCACCCAAAACCTCTCTGTCCCTTTGCTTTCAGACACTTCTGAATTCTGGCCTTTTCTTGCCAGGCTTTTGCTGGCCTGTGCTAATATCTCCTGATATGGTTCTCTGAGAACCTTTGCTTAAACATTCACCTGTAAAGCGCCTTGTGATGTTTTATTATGTCAACGACAATATATAAAAATAAATGATTTTGTTGTGTTTGATATAATGTATTTCACAAGGATGGGGAATAGACTTACTGTGTGATGACACTGGGTGTTGTGGATGTACAGAATGTCCCAGGTGTTAGTCCCTGTGAGTTTGAATGTAGGTAACACAAGGCCAGAACAAGGTAGAAACATGTTGGGTTTTATAATTCACAGGTATAGAGTGTGAGACTAAAAGGATAGTTAGGTCACACTTAAGCATTCTGATTGCAATTTTATTGAGAAGTAGCTATACCAAGAAGCTTGACATAATTGGGCTAAGCGAAGGTTTTAAAACAGTTTTCAAAATGATACAGAGCTATACAGAGTCAATATAAAGTATCTCATCTTTAACTTCACAACATTAAGAGTCCTCCTAACAGCCAACGCCAGATTAAACCCTGGACTTTTAGTCTACAGAGGAACCTCAATTATCCAGCATTTGATGAACCAAATTTCAGATTATCCGAACAAGATCGCAATGTCCCAATTTCGATTATCCGAAATTCGATTATCCGGAATTTGACTAACCAATCGAAATACTCCCCACCTGTGTCCTTTGGGTAATTGAGGTTCCTCTGTATTCTGCTGATGACGTGGAGGTGCCAGTGTTGGATTGGGGTGGACAAAGTCACAAGTTCTCTGACATCAGTAATGTGGTTGACTCTTAACTGCCCTATGGGCAATAAAAGATGAAATCAGAAGGTCACACGACATGGGGTTATAGTCCAACAGGTTTGTTTGAAATCACCAGTTTTCAGGGTGTGCCATGTAACTTCTGACTTTTCTGCTGATTCAGAGCAATTTGCACTGAAGGTTCCAGCCCAATGGAGGGGGGGCTCCATGCCCCAAATATTCATTTTAACAAGTGTTCAAATGATTTCATTTTGTTGCAATTGAAGTTTTGTTTTTGGCTCTGTGAATCTCCACAACTTTGGTACAATTGGATTGATTCTGTTTGCAATGTCAGACAGTCCAAGTCATGCAGAATTAGTCTTTGCTGTGAAAGATCAAATCTCCCATGTGCTATTGGAGCATTTTAAGCTTGATGGTGCGGGGGCTACATTGAACAGCAGCCCGTGATTCAGTGATACAGTCATTAGCGCTACACGGTGACAAAGGTCAGGATTAAGACAGTTAAAAGAGGTGAGTGCTGATGGGTATACTGCAACACATCAAACCAATCTGATACAATGCCAATATATCTCTTTAAAGTAATTTCAACAAGGTTCCCTGAAGCTGACAGTCTCTGTTCTAAGTCTGTATTTCTTTGTAAGTGCAAATGAAATTCAATACTCAGAGGTTCCTTAGGTCATGTTTCTTATTATAGGTATCACACTCAATAGTTTTATTGACAATCTCTTTTTGAGTTTATTTTCTTGTTACTCCATCCTCTGCTGAATGGGCATTTTGTGTTGACTGAGGGTGCAGAGATCAAAACTGGAAGCAATTACAGTGAGGACCAGGCCACTTTTTCCATTGTGTCCATGCTAGCTGACAGAGAGCTATCCAATACTGTCCCACAGTCCAGCTCACTGTCTGCAGCCTTATCATGGTGTAGAGTTTGCCAATTATAGCTTGGTTTTTAATATATGCACCATTTTTCTCAGCAATTATCCAAGCCAACACTGCACAACCATAACTCAGGTTCAGGGGCCTTTGAAGAGGAGCCCAATCACGAAGGGAAGTTGAAACTAACTGGACAAATTCTCACAAAAAGTCCATGTCAGGATTTTGGCAGGTCCTGCTCATATCTTCAGCCATACATCCAGTCTCTGATGAAAAAGACGATTTGGGTCTTTAACTTCACACTGCGCATGGCCGATAGGATCACTGACTCTCCCAGCACAGAAGGAGTCCATTGTGACTCTCCTGGCTCTTTGTAGAGGAGTTAACCCAATAATCTCACACCACTCAGAGTTCTGCACTTTCCTCTCCTGATGAAATGGTAAGTAACAAGTGGTTGCGATTTCCCCATGCAAATCTTTAACCTGAATCAGAGAGTCAGAGAGTCATAGACTCACACAGCACAGAAACAGATCCTTCGGTCCAATCAGTCCATGCCGACTGTAATCCCAAACTAGCCCCATGTTGAAATGAAAGGAAATGGAGAGGAAGGGGAAACAGCAAATGTAACATGCATCTTTACAAAATGTTTCCAAAGTAATTCCCCTATTCACGTTACTGCACTAAAGGTCTAATTTTAAAACCCCTACCTCAAAAACAAATAATAAAGTGAAATGGGACTAAAGTACAAACAAGTTTGAATTAGGGTTGAAATTATGGAGCATTGTTTTTAATAAATTCATTTCAAATTCCTTTGCAGTGTCAGAAGTCCTGATTTATTAAGACAGTTATTTCCCAGAGGAAGGAGATTCTGGTCTGAAGTAATAATGAAGCTGATACAAGTATGCTTTACTCCCATTTGGAAATGGTTAACAAGGGGTTAGGGTGGATCTCCCTAAATACTGACTGGTTACCCAAGCCCTATACTGTTTTTGCCCCATAATGTGTCACTGTTCAATGTTATATATATCCTCAGAAGAATTTACTAGTTTACAATGGCTTTATGTCTCTATAAGAAATGCCTCTCCAATTAATTGGCATATTAACACTCAGCATGGTGCAAGGAAGGAGGTCCTGATTATACCTACGTGATTGGCTCCACAAGTGCTGAGCCCCACAAGGAGTCTGCATTGCTGTAGCAACATACACTTTCACAGTACATTGTGCTCTTGGAGCATGTGGTCTATGATGGTGATGTTCCAATTCTTTCCATCAAGTGACTGACAAAGCAAGCTCTCTCTCTCTCTCTCTCTCTTTCTTTCACCACCCACTATTGGTGTATGTTGGAAGGAATTACTAGTTGACACTAAACCTGTTAGGCTATGTTCCAAACCTTCCTAGACCATCGAGTTGTAGGGTATCGTGGAAATTAAATCAACTCAACTCAAATGCTAGCAAGAGCAAAGAAAAGGTTTTTTTTGACCTCTGCAAAGGGACCCGATACATTGGCAAGACACCTCATGGGCACCCGATAGCTTTCACATATTCCCTTTATACTATAATTTGCTTCGCCTTATCAATACCTCAAGGTCAGGAGCCTGGAACATTTGAGCTCCTTTCTATATATGGAGTTGTGTTTCTTATTTCTTGACTGTTAATATGGTAGTTTAACTGGCCCTTGTAAGTCTGCTGTTAGGTCGGTTTGCCTTGACATTTTTTCTGTCTGTCTGCAACACTTGCCCCTAGTTTCAGTCAGGCCCTTACTTCTTTGTTTCCCTATGCTTTTATAGATTTCACAATAAATGTTAATTTTCCATTACATAGGGTAGGACATGAACCTGGCTCTGAGGCAGGGACACTACCCACTGCACCATTAAAACATCATGAATTAGCATAGGAAGGGAAGATATTCTCAAAGTCTGGCTTAGTTCTTCTCCCAGTCCCTTCTATTTGTGGAATCACAGAATCAGACAGCACCAAAAAGGTCCTTAACCCATCTAGGATTTACTGCTTGTTGTCTCTCCCTCTTCCCTGGACTCTTCCCCAATCCCGACTGAGATCCCTCTCCCTCCTCATTTAGCCCAACTCTGCTTTCTCCTCCCACATACATTATCTAACCTCCGATACAACACTCTCTTTATCGCAATCGAACTGCTGTTCCCTCTGACTCGCAGGTCCCTGACTCTGATTAAAGCCCATTCTACAATCTATTGTCCCGAGGCTGGTTAAGGTGGAAATAGACTGTTAAAATGCAGTGGTTAGATACAGCCTGTAATTTTCAATGTCATTTTGAAACACAAAGTTCACTCAATTTCACTTTTCCAATGTGGTAGAAATGGTGCTTTTTTAGAAGGTGTGAAAAGTGTAATCAATTGGACAGGTTTCTATGTTCACTGAATTCCAGTTACCATCACATTGGCTCAGCGGAATGATCACAGGTTACAGATTTGAAACAAAATGAGATCTTTAGCAAAGGTGAGAATAACCAAGATCTCTCACATTTCAACAAACGGAAACCAAAGGATTTAAGGCCACTGACCGAAAGAAATAGGAACAGCAGCGGGTTATTCAGTCCCTCAAACCGACTCCACCATTCAATAGGATCACATCTGATCAGATGTTCGTCGTGTCCACTTTCCTGTCGTTTCCCTGTAACCTTTATTCCCCCACTGATGAAGAACCTATCTCAGCCTTAAACATCAGGTTGTCTCTGTGTGAAGGAGTTCCTCCTCATCTCAGTCTGGAATTGGTGGCCCTTTGCTCTAAGACTGTGCCCCACTGGTCCCAGACTCTCCCATGGGGGAACCATCCTCCCAGCCCTTGAAGAAGTTGATACGTTTCAATGAGATCTCCTCTCATTCTTCTAAACTCCATTAATTTCATAAATTTATGGAATCTTTCTGAATACAATGTGACTCAGAATTTCCTGGGAAATTTTGTGCAACTTTATGATTCTGCCTCATCTAAAGGATATTGCTATATTGAGGAAGATTGACTGACAAGAAAAACTCATGAGAATTAAAACATAGCTGTGGAGAAAAGTTTATAGAGGGAATGTGATATCATCGAAGATTGAGGGGACATGGTTAGAGATATTTTCACAGTTGAAGGTCATTAACTGTGAATTATGACCAGGGAACTAATGGGTACAAGCAAAAAATTAACACAAGCACCATAACATGCGCTTTGATTTAGACCAAAGCTGTAGATACTTGAAATCAGAAAATGGAACATGTTTGACCTCAGCTAGACGTATGGAGGAAGGGTCAGAATAGACAGGCCAAAGCTTCTTCATCACAGGAAGGTGGCAGTGAAGATTGGGATATCATAGGATAGCAAGGCTCCAAGCTGGAATGGCTTCCTGACAGGTTTTTGCTGCTCAGGAGGTCTACCCCAGGACCATCAGAAAACCCATCCATTGTCCAGAGCTTTCCAGGTGAGGATTTAGACACTGGAGGTCCTTTAGACCAAAGGCTCCAACCCCAAAGAGGGAACCAAAGGCAGAAAAGGAAACTCTGGTGATCCAGTGGGGGACTCAGACCCGCCAAGACCCACCCCACATGACCCGTGAGGCACCTGACATCTAACTCCCTCTAAGATATTGAACTAGTCTGACACCTCCTCAGAACTGCCTTCACATTATTCTCAGACTTGCTTCCTCTCCCGGTGGAAATGCAAAGTCTCTGGAGCTGCCAGCCTTCTGATTGGACAGGCTGCATACGGTGGTCTCTCTCCATCTGTGATTGGACAAGGAACAGGGCAGTGATCCACCAGAGACTAAATCTTTCCATTCAACAGCTCCTACAGAGAGTGGCCTTGGGATAGTCATTTCATCCCAATGTTGGGGACTGAAAATCCTTGGGAAAATCCCACAACATATTTCAATCCCGCAACACACTTCAATTGAATGGTATTAGGTCAGGACTGGAAATATTTTGAGGCCCAATGTTTTTGTCTTATAACAGCAGAAACATTAATAACTGCCTTCTGTGTAAACTCACCCCATGTGTGTTTGGTCTCCCCTGTGCATAGGACATTTTATTATACTCAGCAAACATAGTATTTGAAATTTAAACTAGAAGTAACTCACTGTTTCACATTGAAGATGTGTTCAGGGCCTTGGGTGGTAAGGAGGGGAGGTGGGGAAAGACACTGGCTGCATTTTCATGGGAAGTTACCTTGGGGAAGAGTAGGGTGTAACTGTGGAGGGGACCAGGGGGTTTTGGAGGGGACAAGCCCCTCCGAATGCTGAAAGAAGAGGGAGCAGGAGACCTTTTGGCTGCATCATGTCACAATGGTGAAAGTGTTGGAGGATGAATTTGGAAACTGGCTGAGTGGAATGTGAGGGCATGGGAGAATTGTAACATTGAGACAGAGGGAGGCCGTTAGGAGGGAAGCACATCCAATGGAATGGGCATACATGAAGAACCTATGAAACATGGGGGAGGGGGGTGGTGAGAAGAGAAGGTGCATCAATCGCACTGGAATGGAAAGAGACTCACTGAGCAGCTGTGATGAAGAACCTGAGAGAATGGAAGACAGACTTTCCAAAGAGGAGGATATATCATTGAGGTAGCTGTCACAGTCACTCAGTTTATAGTAGAAATAAAAAGAACAAGTGCTGGAGAAACTCAACAAGTCTTGCAGCATCGGTGGAGAAAGACCCAGCGATTCTGAAGAACAGTTTTGAAGAAAGGTCACATTAGACCTGAGACATTAACTCTGCTTTCTCTCTCCACAGATGCTGCCAGACCTGCCGAGTTTCTCCAGCACTTTCTGAGTTTGTTTCAGATATCCAGCATCTGCAGGATTTAATTTTTATTTCAGCTCCAATTTAAGCTACAGTACCAGCAGCGTATCCCATCTACAACTCACCAAGGCTCCTTCAACAGCACCTTCCAAACCCATACATCCCCACAACCCCAAGGACAAAGGCAGCAGCTGCTTGGGAGTAAGGTCCCTTTGAAGTGACACACTCCCCTGATTTGGAAATATATCATGTTTCCTTCAGTGTCACTGAGATAGAATCCTGGAAGTCCCTCCCTAAGGGCATTGTAGGCCTATCTACAGCACGGTAAGTGTACCTAAAGCACACAGGTTCCAGTGGGTGGAGAAACCATAACCACCTTTTACTGGTGAAGGCAATAAATCCTGGCCCAGCCAGCGATTCCTGTGGCTGGTAGAGGAATAAGAAAATCTCTTTGGTTGGAGCCCATGCTCCTGTGTTGACTCACAGTCAGGACAAGATGGATATGTGTAAGAATTAACCAAAACAATCCATCTGTTCATTCAACTACCTCCACAATCGTCATCTGAACAATTCAAATACTTCCCCGTGTAAAAACTTATGTCCTCAAAATACTTGTTCACTTGATTTGTTTCTATCATCAATAGATCCCCAAAATTTAGATTCTTTCTTCTGTGATCTGTTTTACACAGCCACTATCCTGACAAATAGAAAGACTTCTTCAACTCACTACCGTTGCAGTGTCATTGTGACATTGAATATATTGCAAGCCTTTGGTGGAGAATGAGTTCAACTTTGTGATATCAAATGGACAGTAGATCAGTGGTAAGCCAAATGGGAAACATTAATCAAAGTCACTTCATTTCAAATTGCACATGCTAAATATATTCCATTTATGAACTCCATGAACATTAACCTTCCAAATCAAAGTGTCAACACATGTACAACAAGTATATCTGATTATACTCAACATATCAAAAATTATCCACCAACCATGGCAAATCTTCGAATCATGGGCAAACTCTGTGCTGTCTCTTATTGGTGCTACGTCTCATAACGATTTAGGTCACCCAGGAATACACTAGAGACTGGAATGATCTTCAAGTGTCAGAAGTTACAAGGGTTTCTCAATTTGGTCTTTAAAATATATGACCTTAAATAGTGCTAAACTATGGAAAAGAAAATCCAACAAATTACTCATTCCTGGATACCTTCCCCTTGTCAAACATTACTGTTAACTACAGCAAGCAGAATAAAGAACAAAGCTTAGGGATTATAGCAGTTAACGTGAATTCTTGATTCATTACACGCAAGAGACAAAGTAACAGGGTAACTATGAATGTGTTACAGAGCTGATCAGTCTAATCCTCTTCCACAGTTCAATTTCTGATACGGAATACATTTCTTTGTGAATCGCTTTGTCCCTCTCTCTCTCTCTCTCTCTCTCTCTCACACTTACCATCTGATTCTCAGTGACCCATTTCTTAGACTTGTGTCGTAAAATGGGAAGGCACAGAACATATTGTCTGTTACCTTGCCATTAGGAGGTTAAGGAGTTAGTCCACTGAGTCTCTGCTACCCAATGTCATTGATTAATACATAAAGTTATTGCTAGTTGACAAATACTAAATAATGGGTAAAACTCTAATATTTTAGTAAGGAGGCACTGTTATTATTGGTCAATTATTCAGCATTATTTTGTGACATTTTTCATTTCGTCGCCTCATTGAATAGGTTTCTTACACCAACATCTTATACCTGGGATAAATTATTCACATTTTCCTAAACAGATTAAACTCTTATTTCAGCAAGTTTTGCACATGTCTTAACTGCTATAATATCAGCATTTCTTTAACTTATAACACAACCTCATTTTGGAGCTGTCTAGTTAGCTCTCATTTTCCATTACTCATCAGTGGATAAGAGAATTTCCAAGTATTTTAGCTTGTGATAGTGTGTGTGTGACACAATAGAGATTATCCTGGAGCGTATTTAGGCCATTTCACATTTGTATCTGTCAGATTGGTGGTGAGTTTTGCAACTGCACACACAACAATAGCGTCTACTGATTAAGCATGAGATGCATCAACATGACATTATTGACTCAATATGTGTTAGAACTGGATCGGATTCAGTAGGAGATTACAGAATGTAGAAAGACCTGTATTTTGTCCTACGGGTTCATCCCACAATTATACAGATGGATAAATCAAAGTCATTCTGTTTAAACAGCTACTAAAGACCTCCATCAAACACATTAACATTGATACTGAAAACAAATGCATTCTGCCAAATGTAAACAGCTTGTAATACCTGGTGTCAGCAAACCAGAAACCACGTTAAACCAGAAACCTCATTCTTTTACTGCAACCTCATAACTCTATAATTTGTTCATTCTCAAATGAATGCTGAAACCCAACAGGACTTGAAAGTCAGTCAAGTATTTGTAACGGCCACAGATATCCAAACAATAAAAAGAAGTGAAGGTGTTTATGTCAAGGCCAAAGCAGAGTGTTTGTCAAGCAATGGACATGGGCAGCTGGTTAGATTTCTGTTAAGAATCAAAGATTAATTATTAGTCAGTCAGAGATGAAAGGTCATTGAATTCAAAGCATTAACTCTGATTTTTTTTTGTAGATTAGATTCCCTACAGTGTGGAAACTGGCCCTTCGGCCCAACAAGTCCACACCGACCCTCTGAAGAGTAACCCACCCAGACCCATTTCCCTCTGGCTAATGCACCTAACACTACAGGCAATTTAGCATGGCCAATTCAGCTGACCTACACATCTTTGGACTGTGGAAGGAAACCAGAGCACCTGGAGGAAACCCACGCAGACACGGGGAAAATGTGCAAACTCCACCCAGACAGTCGCATGAGGCTGGGATCAAACCTGGGACCCTGGTGCTGTGAGGCAGCAGTGCTCACCACTGAGCCACCGTGATATCTGTCCACAGATGCTGTCAGACCTGCTGAGCTTTTTCAACAATTTTTGCTTTTGTTTGTGAAGAGACTGGATATTATTTATTCCTCCAGAGTTGGCAATAGAATTGTAAATTTATTTTCTAGAAGAAAAAGGTTTGGGGTATTAATGAGATTTCTGAAATGTTAAAAGAATGGAGAACAATAGAAGTTAGTTAACATGTACCCTAAACACAGAATTATTAAGTAAATATTTATCTATTCAGGAGAGGTGAAATATTAGAATTCTACCCATTCCAATTGCATTTTAGTAACTCATGTTACAGACAAATAATAGACTTGATTAATGTCTGTAACTATTGAAATGATATTTCTTAAAAGCTAGATGAAGTTTGAATGTTACAGACCAACAGGGTTTCTGGTGTATGGCTGAACTATCATCTTAAAACAAGAAAGAGGTTTCCAGAATTTTCCTTTTGAAGACTTAGTGTTTCATTATGCTATTACAGATGGATAGATACAACAGTGATGAGATTTGGAGAGAACATGCTCCCTTTGGGTTTTTGAATTATATCTCACTCCACTTGTTCCAAGACATAGAACTGCCCCTAACTTCCACACTTGTGTGGGGGAGATCGTGCCTTACCGACTTAATAGAGTTCTTTGAGTAAGTGACCAAGTTGATAGATGAAGGAAGGGCTGTTAATGTCATATACATGGACTTTAGTAAGGCGGTTGATAAGGTTCCCCATTGTAGATTAATGGAGAAAGTGAAGTCACATGGTATGCAGGGTGTTCTAGCTACGTGGATAAAGAATTGGTTGAGCAATAGGAGACAGAGAGTGGGAGTTGAAGGGAGTTTCTTGAAATGGAGAAAGGTGACCAGTGGTGTTCCACAGGGGTCAGTGTTGGGGCCACTGTTGTTTGTAATATACATAAATGATCTGTTGGTATGATCAGCAAGTTTGTAGATGACACAAAGATTGGTGGAGTATCAGAAAGCATAAGGGACTGTCAGAGAATACAGGAGGATATACAGTCATAGAGTCATAGAGATGTACAGCAGGGAAACAGACCCTTCGGTCCAACCTGTCCATGCCGACCAGATATTCCAACCCAATCTAGTCCCACCTGCCAGCACCCGACCCATATCCCTCCAAACCCTTCCTATTCATATACCCATCCAAATACCTCTTAAATGTTGCAATTGTACCAACCTCCACCACATCCTCTGACAGCTCATTCCATAAACGTACCACCCTCTGCGTGAAAAAGTTGCCCCTTAGGTCTCTTTTATATCTTCCCTCTCTCACCCTAAACCTATGCCCGCTCGTTCTGGACTCCCCGACCCCAGGGAAAAGACTTTGTCTTTTTATCCTATCCATGCCCCTCACAATTTTGTAAACCTCTATAAGGTCACCCCTCAGCCTCCGACGCTCCAAGGAAAACAGCCCCAGCCTGTTCAGCCTCTCCCTGTAGCTCAAATCCTCCAAACCTGGCAACATCTTTGTAAATCTTTTCTGAACCCTTTCAAGTTTCACAACATCTTTCCGATAGGAAGGAGACCAGAATTGCACACAATATTCCAACAGTGGCCTAACCAATGTCCTGTACAGCTGCAACATGACCTCCCAACTCCTGTACTCAGTACTCTGACCAATAAAGGAACTGGAGAGTTGGGCGGAAAAGGGGCAGACGGCTTTCAATCCAGACAAATGTGAGGTGGTGTATTTAGGCAAGACTAATTCTAGAGTGAATTATACAATGAATGAAAGAGCCTTGGGAAAAGTTGATGGGCAGAGCGATCTGGGAGCGCAGGCCCATTGTACCCTGAAAGTGGCTGCACAAGTGGATAGAGTGGTCAAGAAGGCATATAGTATGCGTGCCTTCATCGGACAGGGTATTGAGTATAAGAGCTGGCAAGTCATGTTAAAATTGTACAAGACATTGGTTTAGCTGCATTTAGAATACTGTGTACAGTTCTGGTTGCCACATTACCAAAAGGATGTGGACACTTTGGAGAGGGTGCAGAGAAGGTTTACGAGGATGTTGCCTGGTATGGAAGGTGCTAGCTATGAAGAGAGGTTGAGTAGATTAGGTTTATTTTCACTAGAAGCAAAGAGATTGAGGGGGGACCTGATTGAGGTTTACAAAATCATGAAGGGTATAGACAGGGTGGATAGAGACAAGCTTTTTCCCATATTGAAGGATTCAATAACCAGAGGTCATGCTTTCAAGGTGAGAGGTGAACAGTTTAAGAGGGATACACGCGGCAAGTACTTCACATAGAGGGTGGTGGGTGTTTGGAACGTGCTGCCAGCAGAGGTGGTAGAGGCAGGCTCGGTAGATTCATTTAAGTTGTGTCTGGACAGATGCATGAGTAGTTGGGGAGCAGAGGAGTACAAATGCTTAGGAATTGACCGATAGGTTTATACAGTACATTTGGATCGACTCAGGCTTGAAGGGCTGAAGGGCTTGTTCCTGGGCTGTCAATTTTCTTTGTTCTTATTAATTACAGCATCAAATGTCAGAGCAGAAGTAGACCATTCAGCCCGTCCAGTTTACTCTACTATTTATGAAATCATGGCTGGTCTGATGATTCTCAACTCCATTTTCCTGCCTTTCCCCCATATCCCTCAATTCTGTTACTGGTTAAAATCTGTCTATCTCAGCCTTGACGATTTTTAATGAGCCTCGAGAGTTCTCCGTGGTGAAGAATCCCACAGATGCACTCCCCTCTGAGAAAAGAAATTCCTCCTCATCTCTGTCTTAAATATGTGACCCTTGATTCTGATGGAATCCCAGGATCTTCCACGTGTCGGAACAAACCCTGGGTCTTCGGAGGTCAGTAGTGGGACAGACAACTGCTTCCTGCTCCAAGCCAATTGTAAAAGCTTGTGATCGTCAAAGTAAGCTCTGAGAAGGGGAAGGAGCCAAGTCACGTCACCTCCAGTCAGGGACTCAAGTTGGTAACTATAGGGACAGGGTTGGAGAGTTCTGAGGGGATTCATCATCTCAAAGTGAGCAGGAGGATTAGGCACCAGGTCAGAGAAACAGGTAACCAGTCCAGGCTGAAGTAACACGTGATGCAAGCAGTGAGTTACATTTCTTGTTCATATTTTAAAGAACAACGAACAAAACAGCACAAGAACAGCTCCCTCGGACCACCAAGCCTGCACCGATTCTTAATGCTTCGGCACGTTACTTATTGCGAGAGTGTGGTGCTGGGAAAGCGCTCAGGTCAGGCAGCATCCGAGGAGCTGGAGAATCAACATTTCAGGCACCAGCCTTTCATGAGGTTGATTGGTTGTTATCAGAATTCCTGAAGAAGGGCTAATGCCTGAAACATCAACTCTCCTGCTCCTCGGATGCTGCCTGACCTGCTGCGCTTTTCCAGCACCACAGGCTTGACTCTGATCTTCTGCAATCCTCATTTCCTCCTACATTAATTATTGCTCCAACACGGTATCTATCCCTCTGGTTGCCTCCCATTGCAACTTAAAACTTTGTTCTATTGATACATTTAAAATACATTCAAGCAAAAGCAAACAAGTCTCAGAATCCAACCCACCCAGGAGGCTGTGAGTGTGGAGAGTACAACAAGTCTTTGGCCATACAGTGAAAGTGAGAATTTTAACTTGCAGTAAAGATGAATGTGTACCTGCTTTCTGGGCATACCTTCCTCATCATGTGTGATCACAGTCATTACAAGAGCCATCACAACAAAATTACACCTTTGAATTTGTTGACAGTGTGTTGGCTGCTTCATACAGAGACAGTTCCTCAATGAATTGCACAAATCACATTTTGATATGTTGACAGTGGAACAGAAGTATAAACAAAGTTAATTTTGTATCTCAAGTTTCAACCAAAATCTGAATTTGCAGTCTTTGCAGGAATCTTAAAACTGATTGCTTGCTACATGACTCCATTGTAACAGCAACCGAGCAATTTCATATTCACAGTGACCTGGATTTACAGAAGTTGCTGATGTTTACATCGGACAGAGATTCTGTTATGTTGGGAAAGAAACAGGAATTCACCGCAATCATGTGAAATCAAACATGTATCAGAACAGCATTGCAATCCTCACAGAGAAGATCAGGGAATAGATGGTATTTGGACACCAGTGCCAATTATACAAGATATTGAAACACGATGTAGACAATGTCGAGGATCTCACAATGCCAGGTTATAGTCCAGCAGGTTTATTTGAAATCACAAGGTTTGTAGAGCGTCAATCCTTCTTCAGGTGTTTGGCTCTAAAAGCTTGCACTTTCAAATGAACCTGTTGGACTATAACCGGGCATTGAGCGATTTTTGACATTGTCCAACCCAAACCATCTCCAGCACCTCCACACCATGTAGACAAAGTTCAGAAAGTAATCCCTGAAAAAAGGACAATTTGAAGATTTTTCCAAAGTCACAGAATAGGATGCAGGGGCATTTTGAGTTCTCAATGAAGTGGGCAGGATGTGCAGGCAGTTAGCAGAGAGGACACTAACACAATACTACAACGTTGTGATCAACGACCAACCAGAGCAACTGAATGAGTGGAACAATCCCATAACAAATACTCACAGGGACAACACTCACAGGGACAACACTCACAGGGAAAAGACTCACTGGGACAACACTCACTGGGACAACACTCACTGGGACAACACTCACTGGGACAACACTCGCAGGGACAACACTCGCAGGGACAACACTCACTGGGACAACACTCACTGGGACAACACTCACTGGGACAACACTCGCAGGGACAACACTCGCAGGGACAACACTCGCAGGGACAACACTCACTGGGACAACACTCACTGGGACAACACTCACTGGGAAAACACTCACAGGGAAAACACTCACAGGGAAAACACTCACTGGGACAACACTCACTGGGACAACACTCGCAGGGACAACACTCGCAGGGACAACACTCACAGGGACAACACTCACAGGGACAACACTCGCAGGGACAACACTCGCAGGGACAATACTCACAGACACAACACTCACAGACACAACACTCACTGGGACAACACTCACAGGGACAACACTCGCAGGGGACAACACTCGCAGGGGACAACACTCACAGGGACAACACTCGCAGGGACAACACTCACAGGCAACACTCACAGGGAAAACACTCACAGACACAGCACTCGCAGGGACAACACTCGCAGGGACAACACTCGCAGGGACAACACTCGCAGGGACAACACTCGCAGGGACAACACTCGCAGGGACAACACTCACAGACACAACACTCACAGACACAACACTCACAGGGACAACACTTGCAGGGACAACACTCGCAGGGACAATACTCACAGACACAACACTCACAGACACAACACTCACTGGGACAACACTCACTGGGACAACACTCACTGGGACAACACTCGCAGGGGACAACACTCGCAGGGGACAACACTCGCAGGGACAACACTCACAGGCAACACTCACAGGGAAAACACTCACAGACACAGCACTCGCAGGGACAACACTCGCAGGGACAACACTCGCAGGGACAACACTCGCAGGGACAAGACTCTCAGGGACAACACTCGCAGAGACAACACTCGCAGGGACAACACTCACAGGGACAAGACTCTCAGGGACAACACTCACAGACACAACACTCACAGGGAGAACACTCGCAGGGACAACACTCGCAGACTCAACACTCACATAGACAATACTCACAGGAACAACACTCGTAGAGACAATACTCAAAGAGACAACACTCACAGGGACAACACTCACAGGGACAACACTCGCAGGGACAACACTCGCAGGGACAACACTCGCAGGGGACAACACTCACAGGGACAAGACTCTCAGGGACAACACTCGCAGAGACAACACTCACAGGCACAACACTCACAGGGAAAACACTCACAGGGACAACACTCGCAGGGACAACACTCGCAGGGACAACATGCAAGGGCACAACACTCACAGGGACAACACTCACAGGGAGAACACTCACAGGGAGAACACTCACAGGGAAAACACTCACAGGGAAAACACTCACATGGAAAACACTCACATGGAAAACACTCACAGACACAGCACTCACAGGGACAACACTCACAGGGAAAACACTCACAGGCACAACACTCACAGGGACAACATGCAAGGGCACAACACTCACAGGGACAACACTCACAGGGAGAACACTCACAGGGAAAACACTCACAGGGAAAACACTCACAGGGAAAACACTCACAGACACAGCACTCACAGGAGGAACACTCACACGGACAACACTGACAGACACAACACTCACTGGGACAACACGCATGGGCATAACACTCACAGGCATAACACTCACAGACACAACACTCACAGGGAAAACACTCACAGGGACAACATTTACAGGGACAATACTCACCGGGAGGGCAATTAAGAGTCAACCACATTGATTGGGTCTGGAGGCCAGATCAGGTGATGACAATGAAGGATATTAGTGAACCAAATAGTTACTTAGAGTCAGAGAGTCATAGAGATGTACAGCACCGGTCCAACTCATCTGATCAGATATCTGATAGTAATCTAGTCCCATTTGCCAGCATTTGACACATATTCCTCCAAACCCTTCCTATTCGTATACCCATCCCGATATCTTTTAAATGTTACGATTGTACCAGCCTCCATCACTTCCTCTGGCAGTTCATTCCATACACATACCACCCTCTGTGTGAAAATGTTGCCCCTTAGGTCCCTTATATATCTTTCCCCTCTCACCCTAAACCTATACCCTCTAGTTCTGAACTCCCCAACCCCAGGGAAAAGACTTTGTCTATTTATCCTATCCATGCCCCTCGTGATTTTGTAAACCTCTATAAGGTCACCCCTCAGCCTCCGACACTCCAGGGAAAACAACCCCAGCCTGTTCAGCCTCTCCCTGTAGCTCAAATCCTCCAACCCTGGCAACATCCTTGTAAATCTTTTCTGAACCCTTTCAAGTTTTCTTACATCCTTCCTATATCAGGGAGACCAGAATTGTATGCAGTATTTCAAAAGTGGCCTAACCAATGTCCTGTACAGCCGCAACATGACCCCCCAACTCCTGTACTCAATACTCTGACCAATAAAGGAAAGCATACCAAACGCCTTCTTCACTATCCTATCTACCTGCGACTCCACTTTCAAGGAGCTATGAACCTGCACTCCAAGGTGTCTTTGTTCAGCAACACTCTCCAGGACCTTACTATTAAGTGTATAAGTCCTATTAAGATTTGCTTTCCCAAAATGCAGCACCTAGCATTTATTTGAAGTAAACTCCATCTGCCACTTCTCAGCCCATTGGCCCATCTGGTCCAGATCCTGTTGTAATCGGAGATAACCTTCTTCACTGCCCATGACATCTCCAATTGTGGTGTCATCTGCAAACTTACTAATTATACCTCTTATGTTCATATCCAAATCATCTATATAAATGACACAAAGCACTGATCCTTGTGGCACTCCACTGGCCACAGGCCTCCAGTCTGAAAAACAACCCTCCACCACCACCCTCTGTTTCTACCTTTGAACCAGTTCTGTATCCAAATGGTTAGTTCTCCCTGAATACTGGTGATCTAACCTTGCTAACTAATCTCCCATGGGGAAGCTTGTTGATAGACAGTGAGGGCCAAAGAGTGAGATATACGACATAATGGTGAAAAAAATTCAAGACGAAGCAAACTAAACAGTGGTAATAAAAAAGGTAATCCCTGAAGAATGTAGGAAACAGACCAGAGAGTGTCCACAGTACACTCTACATTGATGGTAAGCAACGCTGGTCAGATTCTGAACTCTTCAGAGAGTTTTCAGCATTTTGTGCTTGTATTTTGCATTTGGAATATTAGAATTCTCTCCTTCCAATTTGTAAACGTCTCTTGCTGATGTGATAACAAATGTGCGTGCTTTCGAAGATTGACCCTATACAAGCCTTCCCCTGGAGAGTTAACCAATGAGCTCGCAAATCTGTACAAACTATGGTTGGCACAGCTTTGAACAAGATTCCTAGAGTTTGGGGAGACATGGAAGAAATATCCATGGCACTTGTATATACATTCCTGGGGAGTGTGTGCAAGTTTGAGGAATATTTTGCTTGTTCACTTGTGTTGACACACAGACACCAGAAGAGAAGTTTGAAATGACTAGGTATTTCTCACCAAGCACACTCCCCTCGTCTGAGTCAGTGTTGACACACGTTTCAACCGAAAGAACTGTGGATGCTGTAAATCAGGAACAGAAGCAGATACTGCTGGAAAAGCTCAGCAGTTCTGTCAGCATCTGTGAAGAGAAATCAAAGATTTAGTTTCGGGTCCAGTGACTGTTCCTCAGAACTGTTCTAAGGAACAGTCAATGGACCCAAAAGGTTAACTCTGATTTTTTTTCACAGATGCTGCCAGACCCACTGAGCTTTTCCAGCAACTTCTGTTATTGGCATATGTTTCTTGCTTTAACTGTATGGGTTCTGTTATAAATATCTGCAGTAGTGAATGTTGCTGCAGACTGTAATGAGTTGAATACACGAAGGAAAGCCACATTGACCTGGTCCAGTATAATATTTCACTTTTCAATTAGTACATACTTGCTTTCTTTACTGCCATCTGCAGAATCCACATGTGCATCCATTTAAAGTGAACATTAATGGAGTACTGCCTCATTTACAACAATCAAAGGAAGATCAGAGAGAGAGAGAGCAAGGTCGTTAGCTGGTGAAATGAGTCTCTTATAGTTTATGTTTTTATTAACATCTCGAAGACATGTCCAGGTTTCTGCTGACATTAACAAGTTTGTGATACCAAGTTTTCAGTAGCACTCAGTGGGGCAAGACATCATGCCCACAGCCAGGGTATAACACCGTTCTCAGATTGGATTCATGAGCCTATCAGATTCTTCAGGCTGCTTCTTTACCCAAAACATTAACAACTTGACGTGAGTGAGGTAAAAAAGGAGAAAGTGAGGACTGCACTTGCTGGAGATCCGAGCTGAAAATGTGTTGCTGGAAAAGCGCAGCAGGTCAGGCAGCATCCAAGGAGCAGGAGAATCGACGTTTCGGGCATAAGCCCGAGTGAGGTAAGCAAGTTAACTGTGTGGTAGCCAGCCTCCCACCCAGGATTGTGCTGTATAGTATTATCACAGGAACATTAAAAATATTTAAAAGTCTCCAACTCCTTTGTCTTTGCATGGACATGTTTTTTAACTTGTCCCAAGGGTGTAATCAAGCCTCCCCAGTCCAGGAGTTGTCACAAAAGTTAAACATTTTAAAATAAGTACACGCAGTTCCCTGATTTCCTTGACTTTCAGACCAAGGCTGATAGAAAGTGCAGACCAGTTTCAGAAATCAGAATCACAAATTTATCACAAATAATTCGATTCTAGCTACAGTTAAACTGTTACAAATCATCAGTATTTATTGTATTTTATTTCTTTTGTGGGATGTATTGCCCGTCCCTAGTTGCCCCTTGAGAAGGTGAGGGTGAGCTGCCTTCTTGAAGGGCACCAGTCCATGTGCTGTGGGTTGACCCACAATGCCCTCAGGGAAGAATTTCCCGGATTTTGACCCAGCAAGAGTGAAGGAACAGTGAAATATTTCCAATTCCGGATGATGAGGGGCTTGGAGGTGAACTTGCAAGGAGTGGCATTCCCATGTATCTTCTGCCTTTGTCCTTCGAGTGGGTTTGCAAGGTGCTGTCTCAGGATCTTTGGTGAATTTCTCCAGCGGGGGCTGCTTTGTCCTGGATGGTGTCGAGCTTCTTGAGTGTTGTTGGAGCTGCCTCCATCCAGGCAAGTGGGGAGTATTCCATCACACTCCTGCCTTATACCTTGCAGAAGGTGGACAGGCTTTGGGGAGTCAGGAGGTGAGTCAGGGAGCTTCTGACCTGCTTTTGTAGCCACTCCTGCAACCACTCCAAGACCTCCAGGACCCTAGCACCAGAGAGGCACTGCACCATCCTGGACTCTTGTTTGTGCCACAGTAATGCCTATCGATTCCCCTTACAAATGAAGCTCCTATAATCTATCTATCTCAGACTTAAATATCCACAAGGACTCTGCCCCCACAGCTCTCTATAACGCAGAGTTCCAAACACTCACAACCCTCTGAGAGAAGAAATTCCTCCTCATCTCAGTCTTTAATTGGTGCTCCTTTATTCTGAGACTCTCCCATGATGGGAACCATTCTCTCAGCATTGACTCTGTCAAACCACTTAAGAATTCAAAGTGTTTCCATGAGATCACTCTAAACTCCAGGAGTAGAGTCCCAAACTGTTTAGCATGTGTTGATATGTCAGTCCCTCCTTACCTGGGATTACCCTTGTGATAACAGCTATTTTTTAACTGGAGCATGACTTTCCCATCTTGAACGGCAACAATCTTCATTAGATATGAACATCTCCCATTGCCTGAAGAGACAACACAGCGTGAAGAGTTTACAACAGCTGAATGAGTAGCTCTTGAAGAATTGGCCTGTAAAGAGCAGCAATTCAGGAGCAATTGGCCTTTGTTAAGTCATAGCCCACTCAGCTTTCAGCTCTACAGCCACCACACAACTCTGGGTGCCTCCAGTCCCACCTTTCAATATCAGTGTTGAGGGCGTGTCATGTTGGAAGTGACAGCCGCTGCTAAAGAGGTTTTAAATTGAAAGTTAATGTAAAACATCACAGTGCTTCTGTTCCAATTGGTTCAAAGAAGGATCTTCTTGGATCATGTACCAAAGTAAGTCAGGTTTACTGACTAAACGACAACCAAAAGGACTACAGACAGGCTAAATCAGAAACAAAAGCAGAAATTGTTGGAAAAGCTCAGCGGGTCTGGCAGCATCTGTGAAGATGGATGGGTCTGAGGAAGGGTCGCTCGACCCAAAACGTTAGCTCTGATTTGTCTCCACAGCTGCTGCCAGACCTGCTGAGCTTTTCCAGCAATTTCTGTTTTTGTTACTCACTCAACGACAGCCACTGGTCCATCAAAACTGACTGATTGCAGAGTTTTTTGAGCCATCTTATGGGCTTGAAATGGATTCGTTCGGACTGTCACATCTGTGCTGACCTGTCTACACTAAACCCTCAGCCTTGAATGTACTGACACTTCAAGTGCTCATCCAAGTCCTTTCTGAAGTTTGTGAGGTTTCCCACCTCAATTCAGCACACCCAGCCTCTACATCCCTCCCCCCCAACCCACCCACCCCAGGTAATACATTCCAGATTCCCACCATCCTAATCACATTTTCTTTCATTAAATTCAGGTTTGACCCTCATCGTGGGAGGCAAGCCCATGGCCCCCGAATGTCACTCCTGGGTTCTTCATTACCATCCCAGTGACAGTATCAGGAACTCCACCAGCATCCTCTCTGTCTGCTACTCTTAATATCAGAAGACCAACTGTATTTGTCTCCTTTTTAAAGTCTTTTGTCTCTGTGTGCATTGAAGAGATCCTTTCGCCCTCCAAGCACGTGATGATTGCATGAAGGTTGTGCAGCAGAGGACAAGAAAGAACATTGAAGTTTCTCTGCCTGGCACTGTTGGGTTGGCAGCTACCTCACAGTGCCTGGCTCCTGGATAGAGGAGAGGCAGATTGCCAACTCTCGGGACTTAGATCAAGAGCTGCATGCCTTTGGGGGAACCGCAATAGGATCTCACCCCAGGCTGCATCAAGACCAGCATGTGAACATGGCTCTATCCTTGACAGTGCTTTTTATAGCAATCAACAGCTTAATTTCCTATTCATTTCTATCAACTTTGACATTGACAGAAGGTGCTTTCAAAATGTACTTTCATTCGATATTTAAAGCATCCAAAATATCTGCACTGGAGCAGCAGCTGCCCATTCACTTATGTGCTTTTCAAAAATTAAAATTGTAAAATTGCATCTTGTAGTTTCAGAATGATTCCTTGCCTCAGTTCATTCCGAGTCCCACGTTTCTGGTGTTAAACATCTCCTGAGTTATTGTTTGACTCCAAAACAATTGTGTGCCTGTGTCTGTCAATCACCGTGACATTGCAGGAGAAACTTTGGCTCATTGTCAGCATGAACAGTCACACATGTGGACAGAAAGCTGCACTAAACTCTAGCCAGATGCCACGGGAGCTGTTGGCAAGCCCAACGTTTGAAGGGCATAGAGTAGGATGGGCAGAAAGTGATTCCTTCCTAATGATGAAGAAGGTGGCTCAGGCATCCTATTTTATAACACACATGTACGCTGACAGTTTGCAAATATCCATCAGGATTTACAGTGACAACCCATGACTAGAATCACAGTAAATGATCTGTCATGTAAATTCATCCAAATCACACGACACCTAACATTTATTCCAATGCAAGGGGCCTAACAGGGAAGGCAGATGAACTCAGGGCATGGTTAGGAACATGGGACTGGGATATCATAGCAATTACAGAAACATGGCTCAGGGATGGGCAGGACTGGCAGCTGAATGTTCCAGGATACAAATGCCACAGGAAGGATAGAAAGGGAGGCAAGAGAGGAGGGGGAGTGGTATTTTTGATCAGGGATAGCATTACAGCTGTGCTGAGGGAGGATATTCCTGAAAATACATCCAGGGACATTATTTGGGTGGAACTGAGAAATAAGAAAGGCATGATCACCTTATTGGGATTGTATTATAGACCCTCCAATAGTCAGAGGGAAATTAAGAAACATACTTGTAAGGAGATCTCAGCTATCTGTAAGAACAATAGGGTGGTTATGGTAGGGGATTTTAACTTTCCAAACATAGACTGGGACTACCATAGTGTCAAAGGTTTAGATGGAGAGGAATTTGTTAAGTGTGTACAAGACAATTCTTTGATTCAGTATGTGAATGTACCTACTAGAGAAGGTGCAAAACTTGACCTACTCTTGGGAAATAAGGCAGGACAGGTGACTGAGGTGTCAGTGGGGAAGCACTTTGGGGCCAGCGACGATAATTCTATTAGACTTAAGATAATGATGGAAAAGGATAGACCAGATCTAAAAGTTGAAATTCTAAATTGGAGAAAGGCCAATTTTGACAGTATTAGGCAAGAACTTTCAAAAGCTGATTGGAGGCAAATGTTCGCAGGTAAAGGGACGGCTGGAAAATGGGAAGCCTTCAGGAATGAGATAACAAGAATCCAGAGAAAGTATATTCCTGTTAGGGTGAAAGGGAAGGCTGGTAGGTATAGGGAATGCTGGATGACTAAAGAAATTGACAGTTTGGTTAAGAAAAAGAAGGAAGCGTATGTCAGGATAGATCGAGTGAATCCTTAGAAGAGTATAAAGGCAGTAGGAGTATACTTAAGAGGGAAATCAGGAGGGCAAAAAGGGGACATGAGATAGCTTTGGCAAATAGGGTTAAAGAGAATTCAAAGGGTTTTTACAGATATATTAAGTACAAAAGGGTAACTAGGGAGTGAATAGGGCACTCAAAGATCAGCAAGGCGGCCTTTCTGTGGAGCCACAGAAAATGGGGGAGATACTAAATGAATATTTTGCATCAGTATTTACTGTGGAAAAGGATATGGAAGATAGAGACTATGGAAGATAGGGAAATAGATGGTGACATCTTGCAAAATGTCCAGATTACAGAGAAGGAATTGCTGGATGTCTTGAAACAGTTAAAGGTGGATAAATCCCCAGGACCTGATCAGGTGTACCCACGAACTCTGTGGGAAGCTAGAGAAGTGATTGCTGGGCCTCTTGCTGAGATATTTGTATCATTGATAGTCACAGGTGAGGTGCCAGAAGACTAGAGGTTGGCAAACGTGGTGCCACTGTTTAAGAAGGGCGGTAAAGGCAATGCAGGGAACTATAGACCAGTGAGCCGGACCTCAGTGGTGAGCAAATTGTTGGAGGGAATCCTGAGGGACAGGGTGTACATGTATTTGGAAAGACAAGGATTGATTAGGGATAGTCAACTTGGCTTCGTGCGTGGGAAATCATGTCTCACAAACTTGATTGAGTTTTTGGAGAAGTTACAAAGAAGATTGATGAGGGCAGAGCAGTAGATGTGATCTCTATGGACTTCAGTAAGGCATTCGACAAGGTTCCCCATGGGAGACTGATTAGCAAGGTTAGATCTCATGGAATACAGGGAGAACTAGCCATTTGGATACAGAACTGGCTCAAAGGTAGAAGACTGAGGGTGGTGGTGGAAGGTTGTTTTTCAGACTGGAGGCCAGTGACCAGTGGAGTGCCACAAGGATCGGTGCTGTCCTCTACTTTTTGTCATTTACAAAAATGATTTAGATACGAGCATAAGAGGTACATATAGTAAGTTTGCAGATGACACCAAAATTGGAGGTGTAGTGGACAGTGAAGAGGGTTACCTCAGATTACAACAGGATCTGGACCAGATGGGCCAATGGGCTGAGAAGTGGCAGATGGAGTTTAATTCAGATAAATGTGACGTGCTGCATTTTGGGAAAGCAAGTCTTAGGAGGACTTATACACTTAATGGTAAGGTCCTAGGGTGTGTTGCTGAACAAAGAGACCTTGGAGTGCAGGTTCATAGCTCCTTGAAAGTGGAATCGCAGTAGATAGGATAGTGAAGAAGGCGTTTGGTCGCTTTCCTTTATTGGTCAGAGTATTGAGTACAGGAGTTGGAAGGTCATGTTGCCGCTGTACAAGACATTGATTAGGCCACTGTTGGAATATTGCGTGCAATTCTGGTCTCCTTCCTATCAGAAAGATGTTGTGAAACTTGAAGGGGTTCAGACAAGACTTACAAGGATGTTGGAGGATCTGAGCTACAGGGAAAGGGGCTGAATAGGCTGGGGCTGTTTTCCCTGGAGCATCGGAGGCTGAGGGGTGACCTTATAGAGGTTTACAAAATTATGAGGGGCATGGATGGGATAAATAGACAAAGTCTTTTCCCTGGGGTCAGGGAGTCCAGAACTAGAGGGCATAGGTTTCGGGTGAGAGGGGAAAGATATAAAAGAGACCTAAGGGACAACTCTTTCACGCAGAGGGTGGTACGTGTATGGAATGAGCTGCCAGAGGATGTGGTGGAGGCTGGTACAATTGCAACATTTAAGAGGCATTTGGATAGGTATATGAATAGGAAGGGTTTGGAGGGATATGGGCCGGGTGCTGGCAGATGGGACTAGATTGGGTTGGGATCTCTGGTCGGCATGGACAGGATGGACTGAAGGGTCTGTTTCCATGCTGTACATCTCTATGACTCTATGACCAGGTTATAGTCCAACAGCACTGCTCTGAAAGCTTGTGATTTCAAATAAACGAGTTGGACTCTCAGCTGGTGTTGTGTGACACTTGACCTTGTTCACCCCAGTCCAATACCTGCACCTTACCTCACCCAAATGGAAAGCCTATTAAAGGCCTCTTTTCCTCGTCCACTTGTTTAATGCAAAATTGTGACACTCATCGAGCAAATACTGCTGCTGGAATAAGTGTGAGGTGTTGTGGTATTGTCGTGTCACACTGACTCACTCAGTCTACCCACCACCAAGCAACACAGATGGGTAGAAATGTATTGTTACTTGCATTTCTGAAAATACAGTAAAATGTGTATAAGTTACCGCAAAAACAGTGCCATTTCATTACATAAAGTATATGTTTTAAGAAAATATAAAAGTTAAGATGAATGACATTTCTTGTTCTTTCCGTGGCCTCTTGGCCTCAACACCCGGCCACTGCCAAGAACCAGGGGCCTCTCGAAACTGCTCAGAATCAGGGGCCTGTCAAAACTGCCAAGGACCCAGGGCTGTGGAATGGAAAGCGCCACACCTTGTCAAAACATACACCCTCATAAAGTACTTGGTTAAGTTCATAAAATATAAGAGCAGGACTGGGCCATTCGGCCCATCGAGTCTGCTCTGCAATTCGATCATGGCTGATATGTTCCTCACCCCCATTTTCTTGCCTTCCTCCCATTACCCATTAATCCATTGCCAATTAAAAATCTGTCTAACTCCTCCTTAAATTGACTCACTGTCCCAGCATCCAACGCACTTTGGGGTAGCAAATTCCATAGATCCACAACCCTCTGGGAGAAGCTGTTTCTCCTCAACTCTGCTCTAAGTCTGCTACCCCTCATCCTGAGGAGAAAGTGAGGACTGCAGATGCTGGAGATCAATGCCAAAATGTGTGGGGGTATTGGTAAAGCACAGCCGACCAGGCAGCATCCGAGGAGCAGGACAGTCGATGAAGATGAAGAGCTCATACTCGAAACATCGATTCTCCTGCTTCTCGGATGCTGCCCGACCAGCTGTGCTTTTGCAGCATCACTCTTTTTTGACTCTACCCCTTATCCTGAGATCATGGCCCTGCATCCCAGAATGAACTTCACAGATTTACTCCGTTTCTTCAGGTAGCCTCTGGCAATGAGAGCATGTTAGGCTCCAGGACCGGGCAGGGGAAAGTGACTAGAGTGGTGCTGGAAAAGCACAGCAGGTCAGGTAGCATCCGAGGAGCAGGAAAATCGATGTTTCGGGCAGGAGCCCTTCATCAGGAATCACTCCAGGACTGTGGACCCTCTCATCAATATCTCCATCCTGCAGCTCCATTTGACAATGCTCCCCCCTCCAAGACCCAGGCTCTGGGAACTGTGGCCTCTCATCCATGCTTTGGCAGCTCCTGTAGTTCACAAACACCTTCAGATTGCGATGTGCTACAAACAACAGCTCGATGGACCAGCTCTGTATAATAATAGAACTCTGTCACACATAGGTTGGGCAACACACTGGCCAACACTTTATTACAAACTTTACCTCACATTGTGGGGGGGGGGGGTGGTGGTGGCCAGAACAGTAGCTCAGTGGTTAGCACTGCTGCCTTACAGCACCAGGGGCCCAGGTTCAATTCCAGCCTCAGGTGACTGTCTGTGTGCAGTTTGCACATTCTCCCTGTGTCTGTGTGGGTTTCCTCTGGGTGCTCCGGTTTCCTCCCACAGTCCAAAGATGTGCAGGTCAGGTCAATTGGCCATGCTAAATTGCCCGTAGTGTTAGGTACATTAGTCAGAGGGAAATGGGTCTGGGTGGGTTACTCTTTGGAGGGTTGGCGTGAACTTGTTGGGCCGAAGGGCCTGTTTCCATACTGTAGGGAATCTAATCAACATGAATTCCTGACTTAAAAACAAAATTTTATGGGTCCTTCAAGATAGAGTAAATCTTGCATTGCTCGATAACGTGCTTTGCTATATCAAAGTGAGCAGGTTCTAGTTTAGATTGCATCGAGAGCTCCATTTATATTTGGCCCAGCACAGACAGCAGAGGGTCCTGTGGCACATTGAGATGGTTTTTGATGAATTAGCTGTGCAAACGCCAGAGGATCGAAAACTATTTAAAGGCGACCTGTCAGGCTGAGAGGCAACGTGACATATTTTAAAATTTGACAAATGTCATGCGTGTTTTTCTTCTCCATGGCTTTGAGCAAACCTCAGAAATAAAGTAACGTGATTCTCTCGGGAAGATCCCAATTCTCCTCCTAAAGCACCCAATAAAGGAGTCACTGCCCTTCGGATACCAAAGAGTAAAACTGAAGGACAGCAAACAATTTGCGACTATTTCCTTGAACGTGGCAGAACCATTTGAAAGTGGTTCTTTGTATTTAATATGTGAAAAAAAATCAAGGATTATGGGGAAAAGGCAGGAAAATGGAGTTGAGGATTATCAGATCAGACATGATCTCATTGAATGGAGGAGCTGACTCGATGGGTTGAATGGCCTACATCTGCTCCTCCATTTTATAAAAGTATTTTCTGGAAAGTGTATGTAGCCGAGTTAAGAAAGAACAATAGGCCAGCTTCATGAACCATTCCCACAGGCAACAAAGGTGCGCACTCAGGAATGCTTCGTGTAATAAAGTGAAGCCCAAATATTTTATATTCGCACATTAATAGTGGTCAATGGGACAGTAATAATTTCTCTAGAAATGTTCTTCTTCCCTGGAGAGTCGCAGTGAAACAATGCCAAACTTTTTCATGCTCACTTTCAAAGGCAGAGGACATCAATCGAAAGCAGCTGCTTTGGTTTCAGTGCCAGGTTGATAAATCACAGTGAGAGACAAGTGTCATCATTCTGTCAGCCTGCCTCAGTATCTATTGGTCAATCCAGCCACATCCAATTACCCTCAGGGTTGACACTGATGTTGAAATAATGTAAATTCACCTTGTTTACGTGTGTGTGTATGTGTGTGTGTGAGCGTGTGTGCGTGTGTGTGCATGAGAGTGTGAGTGTGTGTCTGTGTGTGTGTGTGAGCGTGTGTGTTTGTGTGAGGTGTGTTTGTCACTGTGTGTGTGTTTGTGAGTCTGTGTGTGTGTCAGTAAATGTGTATATGTGTGTTTGTGTATCTGTGTGCATGTGTCTGCACGTGCATGTGTGTCAGTGAATGTGTGTATCAGTGAATGTGTGTGTTTCAGTGAATGTGTGAGTGAGAGTGTGTGTGTGTGTGAGTGTGTGTGTGTGAGAGAGAGTGAATGTGTGTGTAAGACAGTGAATGTGTCTGTGTCTGTGTGTGTGTGTATGTCTATACACGGCCCTTTACACTGCACGTGAGGCCCTCATTTGCAGCTGATTTGATATAAGCTCTCTGTGTAGCCTGTTGCTAGTCTGGTTATCGAGCTGGCCTCTGCGCGGGGACCATCCCGTAGATGGGGAGTCAAAAACTTAAGTTGAATACCTCTTCATCCTTCACTTTCTTGTACCCACCGCTCCACCCCCTGTCTGGGAATCTTGTCAAATCCAGGAGAGACATTGAAGCAGCTCGCTGCTTTTAGGATCGGAGTTAATAAACAAGAAAACATCCTCCCTATCCCAAACCCAGAGCCAAGTTCATTCAATTTTCTTTTGAGATAATCATCACCAGAAATGAAATGGTGAGAAGACTAGTTTTAATCGGTTCCAAGTCTGTTGGAAAAGTTGAAATCAAGTAAGGCAAATCTATCTTTTCTGGAGAAAGTTTATTGGTTTCAGTTTTACTCAGCCCATTCTTCCACATTTTCTCACATGTCTTCACCCAGTGAGTGGGGAACCTGTGGAATTCTCTGCTATGGACAACAGTAGAGACCAAAACATTGGATGTTTTCAAGAAGGTGTTAATTATAATTTGTTGAACTAAAGCTTGCACCAGGGGCTCGCCAGGAGCAGTTACTCACTGATTTGTGCTTTTAAATTTGAAGTCAGAGAACAGAAGTTTCTAGGAAAGAAGGGACTTCTTATTTTTATTTCCAGCCAGCTATATAAGTCAGTGAGTCTGTCCCTGTTGCACAGAAGGGAAGGAGGGAAAGGAGGAGAGTGTTAGTCACTGGGGACTCAATAGTTAGAGGGTCAGGTAGAAGGTTTGTTGGGAACAAATGAGACTCGCGGTTGGTGTGTTGCCTCCCAGGTGCCAGGGTCTGTGATGTCTGGGATTGTATCTTTGGGGTCCTGAAGGGAGAGGGAGACCAGCCTCAAGTCGTTGTCCATGTAGATACCAATGCCATAGGTAGAAAGAGGGATAGAGATGTAAGGCAGGATTTCAGGGAGCTAGGGTGGAAGCTGAGAGCTAGAATAAACAGAGTTGTTATCTCTGGTTTGTTACCCGTGCCACGTGATAGCGAGGCAAGGAATAGGGAGAGATATCAGCTAAACACCTGGCTGCAGAGATGGTGCAGGAGGGAGGGTTTCAGGTTTATGGATAATTGGGGCTCATTTTGGAGAAGGTGGGACCTCTACAAACAGGACGGTCGTCACTTGAACCAGAGAGGTGCGAATATCCTGGGTGGGAAATTTGCTGGTGCTATTCGGGTGGGTTTAAACTAGCTCAGCTGGGGGATGGGAACCGGAGGTGTAGTTGCAGTGCACAGGAGGATGCGAGTAGGGAGGACAGGGACAGGATTTCAGGGTCACAGGAATGTGCTGGCAGACAGCAAGCTGATTTGAAGTGTGTCTACTTCAACGCCAGAAGTATCTGAAATAAGGTATGTGAGCTTGCAGCATGGATAGGTACCTGGGACTTCGATGTTGTGGCCATTTCGGAGACATGGATAGAGCAGGGTGAGGTATGGATATTGCAGGTTCCAGGGTTTAGATCTTTCATTAAGATCAGGGAAGGTGGTAAAAGGGGGAGAGGGGTGTGGCTTTGTTAGTCAAGGACAGTATAGCGGTGGCTGAGAGAACTTTTGATGAGGACTCGTCTACTCAGGTAGTGTGGGCTGAGGTTAGAAACAGGGGAGGGAGAGGTCACTCTGCTTGGACCTTTTTATAGGCCTCTGCAGAGTTCCAGGGAGGTGAAAGAGAGGATTAGCAAAACAATTCTGGGTAGGAGTGAAAGGAACAGGGTGGCCATTATGGGGGACTTTAACTTCCCCAACATTGACTGGAAATGCTATAATCTAGTAGATCGGATGGATCAGTTTTTGTCCAATGTGTGCAGGAGGGTTTCCTGACACAGTATGTCGAAGGGCCGACAAGAGGTTAAGGCCACACTGGATCTGGTACTTGGTAATGAACCAGGCCAGGTGTTTGATTTAGTTGTAGGTGAGCACTTTGGAGAGAGTGACCATAATTCAGTTATGTTTAGTTTAACGATGGAAAGGGATAGGTGCATGAGACAGTTCAACAGTTATCGATGGGGCAAGGGAAATTATAACACAATTAGGCAAGAATTAGGATGCATTGAATGGGGTAGCAAAATGTGGGGGATTTAGACAATGGAAATGTGGAGCTGGTTTAAGGAACAGATATTGCATGTCCTTGATAGGTATGTCCCTGTCAGGCAGGGAGGAAGTGATAAGGGAAGGGAACCGTGGTTTACTACAGAAATTGTATCTCTTGTTAAGTGGAAGAGGGAAGATGGTGTTGATGAGGCAAGATGGTACACACAAGGCGATGGAAAGTTACAGATCAGCTAGGAAGGATTTAAAGAGAGAGTTAAAAATAGCAAAGTGAGGACACGAGCAGTCTTTAGCAAATAGAATAAAGGAGAATCCTAACGCTTTCTATAGGTATGTGAGGAATAAAAGGATGATTAGGGTAGGAATAGGGCCAAAAATGTGTTGCTGGAAAAGCACAGCAGGTCAGGCTGATTCTTGCGCTTTTCCAGCAACACATTTTCAGCTCTGATCTCCAGCATCGGCAGTCCTCACTTTCTCCCAGGAATAGGGCCAGTCAAAGACAGAAATGGGAAGTTGAGTATGGACCCTGTAGAGAACGGAGAGGTGCTAAATGAACATTTCTCATCAGTTTTCACTCAGGAAAAGGAGAATATTGTAGAGAAGAAGAATGAGGTTTTGAATATTAGACAAGAAAGGATTGAGGTTAGTTACGCACAGGTGCTATCAATTCTAGAAGGAGTGAAAGTAGACATGTCCCCTGGGCTGGATGGGATTTATCCGAGGATTCTCTGGGAAGCTAGGGAGGAGATAGCAGAACCTTTGGCTTTGATATTTGAGTCGTCATTGTCTACAGGTTTGGTACCAGAGGACTGGAGGATTGCAAATGTTATGCCCTTGTTCAAGAAGGGCAGTAGAGATGATTCAGATAATTATAGACCGGTGAGCCTTACATCTGTTGTAGGAAAGGTTTTGGAAAGGATTATAAGAGATAAGATTTATAACCATCTAGCAAGCAACAATTTGATTTCAGATAGTCAACGTGGTTTCATCAAGGGCAGGTCGTGTCTCACAAACCTCATTGAGTTTTTTGAGAAGGTGACCAAGCATGTAGATGAGGATAGGGCAGTTGATGTGATGTACATGGACTTCAGTAAAGCCTTTGATAAGGTTCCACATGGTAGGCTGTTGGAGAAAATGCAGAGACATGGAATAGACGGTGATTTAGCAGTTTGGATTAGAAACTGGCTTTCTGTAAGGAGGCAGCGAGTGGTGGTTGATGGAAAATATTCAGCCTGGAGTCCGGTTACTAGTGGTGTGCCACAAGGATCTGTTTTGCCACCACTGTTGTTTGTCATTTTTATAAATGCCTTAGACACAGGCATAGGTGGATGGATTAGTAAATTTGCAGATGACACGAAAGTTGGTGGAGTAGTGGACAGTTTGGAAGAATGTTACAGGTTGTGGGGAACTTGGATAAATTACAGAATTGGGCTGAGAGGTGGCAAATGGAATTCAATGCAGCTAAATGTGAGGTGGTGCACTTTGGGAAGAATAACAGGAAAGCAGAGTACTGGGTCAATGGAAAGATTCTTGGTAGTGTGGATGCGCAGAGGGATCTTTGAGTCCATGTACATAGATCCCTGAAAGTTGCCACCCAGGTGGATAGTGCTGTTAAGAAGGCATACGGTGTGTTAGGTTTCATTGCTTGAGGGATTGAGTTCCGGAACCGCAATGTCATGCTGCAACAATACAAAACGCTGGTGCGGCCACACTTGGAATATTATGTACAGTTCTGGTCGTCCCATTCCAGGAAGGATGTGGAAGCATTGGAAAAGGTGAAGAGGAGATTTACCAGGATGTTGCCTGGTCTAGAGGGAAGGTCTTATAAGGAAAGGCTGAGAGACTTGGGTCTGTTCTCATTGGAAAGAAGGAGGCTAAGGGGGGATTTGATAGAGACATACAAGATGATCAATGGATTAGATAGGGTAGACAGTGAAAGATTTTTTCCTAGGATGATGATGTCAGCTGGTACGAGGGGGCATAACTACAAATTGAGGGGTGATAAATTTAAGACAGATCTCAGAGGCAGGTTCTTTACTCAGAGAGTGGTAAGGGTGTGGAATGTAGTCAATGTAATGTAGTCAACCTGCTAATGTAGTCAACTCAGCCACATTAGGGGGATTTGAACAATCCTTAGATAAGCACATGGATGATGATGGGATAGTGTAGGGGGACGAGCTGAGAATAATTTACAGGTCAGTGCAGCATCGAGGGCTGAAGGGCCTCTTCTGCGCTGTATTGTTCTATGTTCTAAAGGTATCAAAGGGTAAACAAAGAAAGTGGGAATATGGGACAGAGTTGGATAGTCAGCCATGATCATGTTGAATGGTGGAGCTAGTTTGAAGGGCCAAATGTCCTCTTCCTGCTCCTAGCTTCTATGTTTCTTTGTTTCAATTAGCAAACTAAGCAATGTGATTAACCAAACCCATCAATCTCAACTTCCTTCTGAAATAAGCTCAATTCTTTAAGGAGACCAATCTCGTTGTGGGATGAGTATTCTGCTGAAGGATTCCACTGCTCCCACAGACAACTAGCCTGTGGCCTTGTTGTTAGGTACATACGGCAGCACCTCTCAGAGGCTTGCATAAGTCGATTGAAAATCCCATAAGCATTGATAAATCAAATCAATGGTAATGAAAGGACACATGAGATGGAGGGGCTGCTGGGAACTAACGTTAGGTTTTCTCCGTCTCTTCCTGGGTGGCCTTATTAGCCGCCATTGAGGTCAGCATTTTGCCAAATCACCAAATCGCCACTGTTAGCCTCAGGACCCCTTGAGAAAGTCGGAAGTCACAGTAAATTTTATCCAATCTCTTCTGCCCATTTCAAATTTAAATAGGGAGCAGTATGTAAAAGCTAGGAAACAGTTATCAGCAATTGTATCGTGCTACATCAGGGGGTTAGCACTGGAGATTACATGGTGCTACATTGGGGTTAGTGCTGGAGATTACATGGTGCTATATCAGGGGGTTAGCACTGGAGATTACATGGTGCTGCATCAGGGGGTTAGCACTGGAGATTACATGGTGTTACATTATGGGGCTAGCACTGGAGATTACATGGTGCTATTTCAGGGGGTGAGCACTGGAGATTACATGGTGCTGCATCAGGGGGTTAGCACTGGAGATTACATGGTGCTGCATCAGGGGGTTAGCACTGGGGATTGCATGGTGCTACATTGGGGTTAGTGCTGGAGATTACATGGTGCTGCATCAGGGGGTTAGCACTGGAGATTACATAGTGTTACATTATGGGGCTAGCACTGGAGATTACATGGTGCTATTTCAGGGGGTTAGCACTGGAGATTACATGGTGCTGCATCAGGGGGTTAGCACTGGAGATTACATGGTGCTATATCAGGGGGTTAGCACTGGAGATTGCATGGTGCTACATTGGGGTTAGTGCTGGAGATTACTTGATGCTACATCAGGGGGTTAGCACTGGAGATTACATGGTGTTACATTATGGCGCTAGCACTAGAGATTACATAGTGCTGCATCGGGGGTTAGCACTGGAGATTACATGGTGCTGCATCAGGGGGTTAGCACTGGAGATTACATGGTGCTGCATCAGGGGGTTAGCACTGGGGATTACATGGTGCTATATCAGGGGGTGAGCACTGGAGATTACATGGTGCTGCATCAGGGGGTTAGCACTGGAGATTACATGGTGCTGCATCAGGGGGTTAGCACTGGGGATTACATGGTGCTATATCAGGGGGTGAGCACTGGAGATTACATGGTGCTGCATCAGGGGGTTAGCACTGGGGATTGCCTGGTGCTACATCAGGAGATAGCACTGAAGATTGCCTGGTGCTACATCAGGAGATAGCACTGGAGATTGCCTGGTGCTACATCAGGAGATAG
This sequence comes from Chiloscyllium punctatum, assembly GCF_047496795.1. Taxonomy (NCBI): domain Eukaryota; kingdom Metazoa; phylum Chordata; class Chondrichthyes; order Orectolobiformes; family Hemiscylliidae; genus Chiloscyllium; species Chiloscyllium punctatum. The sequence goes on along the minus strand of NC_092776.1, from coordinate 3,586,586 downwards.
CACTGGGGATTGCCTGGTGCTACATCAGGAGATAGCACTGGGGATTGCCTGGTGCTACATCAGGAGATAGCACTGGAGATTGCCTGGTGCTACATCAGGAGATAGCACTGGAGATTGCCTGGTGCTACATCAGGAGATAGCACTGAAGATTGCCTGGTGCTACATCAGGAGATAGCACTGAAGATTGCCTGGTGCTACATCAGGAGATAGCACTGGAGATTGCCTGGTGCTACATCAGGAGATAGCACTGGGGATTGCCTGGTGCTACATCAGGCGATAGTACTGGAGATTGCCTGGTGCTACATCAGGGGATAGCACTGGGGATTGCCTGGTGCTACATCAGGAGATAACACTGAAGATTGCCTGGTGCTACATCAGGAGATAGCACTGGGCCTGGTGCTACATCAGGGGATAGCACTGGGGATTGCATGGTGCTACATCAGGAGATAGCACTGAAGATTGCATGGTGCTACATCAGGGGATAGCACTGGAGATTGCCTGGTGCTACATCAGGGGATAGCACTGGAGACTGCATGGAGCTACATCAGGAGATAGCACTGGAGATTGCATGGTGCTACATCAGGGGATAGCACTGGAGATTGCCTGGTGCTACATCAGGAGATAGCACTGGAGATTGCATGGTGCTACATCAGGAGATAGCACTGAAGATTGCCTGGTGCTACATCAGGAGATAGCACTGGGGATTGCATGGTGCTACATCAGGGGATAGCACTGGGGATTGCCTGGTGCTACATCAGGAGATAGCACTGGGCCTGGTGCTACATCAGGGGATAGCACTGGGCCTGGTGCTACATCAGGGGATAGCACTGGGGATTGCCTGGTGCTACATCAGGAGATAGCACTGGGGATTGCATGGTGCTACATCAGGGGATAGCACTGGGGATTGCCTGGTGCTACATCAGGAGATAGCACTGGGGATTGCCTGGTGCTATATCAGGGAATGGCACTGGGGATTTGCTGACCTAACTTCCTGTGGAGCTTTCTATCCTTGACTCCTCCAGAGATAATCCAGGCATTTTCTTGGAGCCTATTTCACTTGGAATATATTCGGAAGATTTCCAAAGCATATTTCTGATGTGTACCCAGCTCTGTAGGAGGGCAGGTTTCACCTTAAGGTAAAAACAGGCTAAAAACAAGTACTGCAGATGCTGGACACCAGATTCTAGATTAGAGTGGTGCTGGAAAAGCACGGCAGGTCAGGCAGCATTGGAGGAGCAGGAAAATCAACGTTTCAGGCAAAAGCCCTTCATCAGGAATCCTTAAACCAGTCAATAACTGTTCAATACATCTAACCCTGTGACTGCAACATTAACATCAGAGAATATAGAATCAGACAGTACAAATAAGGCCCATCAGTCTATCAAGCCTGTACTGTCAAATCTACTGACACCTTAAGCTACATAAAACATACAATGATACTTTAATATGCAGCATCAAGCAATCACTTAATCTTCTTAAAAAAAACACAAGCTGAGTAACTGTTGGGAGATTAAACCTCAATTATATGTAAAACACAACAGTCTTCCAGAAAACGGGAAAATGAGCTGGCTGTATCTCAGAGAGGAGAAAGGGAGGACTGCAGATACTGGAGATCAGAGTCAAGAGTGTGGTGCTGGAAAAGCACAGCAGGTCAGGCAGCATCCGAGGAGCAGGAGAATCTCAGGGAAGCTTCTTGTGTTGCCTGGTCATGTTGCTGGGGGGTTAGAAGGGGGCGTGGGGGATGTGTTGGGTTGTGGCGGGGTGGGGAGAATGTTTTGGTGGGGAACGTGCCGGGGGGGTGGGGATAGGGAGCTTTTGCAGTAAAGGAAATGTAAACATGAACCGCGAATTCTGGAAGAAACATCAAGTTGAAAGAAAATGAGAGAAAGTTGAAAATGTGATCTGCTATTGCCCAAGAAGCGAGAAATTGGATTGAAGTGACCTTAGGCTGACCCTGGAGTGATTGACGCAATTACATCATCAATTTCTTCAGCTTCAAAAAATGATTGCTGCTGCTGTATTAAAGGTGCGCCCCAAACAGCAAGGTCATGTCTCTTCATTCATCAATTGGGCAGTTCAACAAGGGTCAAAGTAATTGGAGTGTATCAGACAGCTCCTGTGATCGAGGAGACATATTTAACTGCAAAGAAATGTGTACCATTCTATCTATCAATGTACCTTTCAACCTTGAGTTGGTCAAATGTGGCACGAAAGCTGCCAAAAATATGAGACGCACGGCTAAAATATGAGCCAGTCTTACGTGGAGGATTTACTGCATTGAAAAGCAATGAAGTAGGTACTGCAATATCTTTGGCAGTTTCACAAAGCAGCAGGGTCATTGAAAATTATCCCACTTCATTTGTCATCTCTCATAAGGCCTACCCAGGCAAAATGTTATGACCCCAGAAGAAATCTGTTACTCAGAATCGTCAGAAATGGGATGCAATCTCCTTCCATTGTCTTTAATAGCTTTTTCTTGTCAGTTTTTAATCTCTGCTTGCAGCCACATCCAGAACAAAGCAGCACTATCTCAGAATATCTTTTCACAAAACAACATAAAGGAAGAACAAATGAACTTATGTCTAATGACATCCAAAAGCTTTCACAGCCACTGTTTCAGTTAATTTCAGTTACATCATTGTAAAGGTTTACTATAAATTCTGTGTCCTACGATCTTATACTCCACAACCACCTGATGAAGGAGCAGTGCTCTGAAAGCTAGAGCTTCCAAATAAAGCTATTGGACTATAACCTGGTGTTGGGTGAGTTTTAACGTTGTACGACCCACTGAAGTACATTTGACGTGTGGCACTCATTGTATTGAAAACGTGGCACTCAAGTTCCGCACGATTAGCTCCCACAACAACGACAAGATAAATAAACAGAAACCCTCTTCAGGGATGGGGAATTAAACGTTTGTGAGGACAACAGGAAAACTCAATAAAAACCAAAGGAACTGCAGATGCTGGAAATCAGAAACAAAACCAGCAATTGCTGGAAAAACTCAGCAGGTCTGGCAGCATCGATTTGGAGAAATCAGAGTTATCATTTCGGGTCATAGATTCATAGAGTCATAGAGATGTACAACATGGAAACAGACCCTTCGGTCCAACCTGTCCATGCCGACCAAATATCCCAACCCAATCTAGTCCCACCTGCCAGCACTTGGCCCATATCCCTCCAAACCCTTCCTATTCATATACCCATCCTCAGATCTGATGGTTGCGAGCAAAATTTTGGGTTTTTTTGCAGAAGAGAGAATGGGGGAGGGGCAAAGGAGTAAATAATAGGTGGAGATAGAGTGCAGAGAGAGAGCAGAGAAGAACAGTGGGACAGACAAAGGGGTGGATAACAATCAGCCTGGGCAAACGAGTAGCTATTGATGGGGATTGTTGGTGGCTAACAATGGGTTGTTTGTAATAGCAGACCTTGATAACAGGACTAGTGTGTGAGGGTTGGAGTAAGGACACAGGAGGTGATGCCTCAATCCCCAAAATTGTAGAAGTCGATATTGAGTTCTGTAGGCTATCGAGTTCTCAAGTGGAAAATGGGGTTCTCATAGAGTCCTACAGCATGGAGACAGCATGAATTGATCCATGCTGACCAAAATGTTTGTCCACACTAACGCCATTTCTCTGCACTTGATCCATTTCCTTCTAAACCTTTCCTATCCATATAAGTTTGCACTGAACTTCACTGGAGCACTGCAGTAAGCCTGAGACAAAGATGTTGATCAGGGAACAGGGTGGAGTGTTAAAGAGGCAGGTAGCTGGAAGCTCAGCAAGATGTAGATGTTCTGCAAAGTGATAACCCAGTCTATGCTTCATTTCCCCAACATAGAGGAGACCACGTTGGGAGCAGTGAGTGCAGTCGACTAGATTGTGGGAAGTGCAGGGAAAGTGCTGCTTCACCTGGACAGGGTTTGGGCCCTTGGATACTGAGGAGGGAAATGGGCAGGTGTTACACCGTGGGCGGTTGGAGGGGAAGGTGTTTTGGCGGTGTTGGAAGGGGTGTTGGGAGTAAAGGAAGAGTGGACCAGGATGTCCTGGAGGGAACAGTCCCTACGGAAGGCAGACAAGGGAGGGGAGGGGAATATTGTCTGGTGGTGGTGTCTTGCTGGAGTTGGGGGAAATGGAGGCTGATGATCTTCTAGATGTGAATTCTGGTGGGATGGTAGGTTACAAGGGGAACACTGTCACTGTTGTGGGACGGAAGAGAGGGGGTGAGGGCAGAACTACAGGAGACGGGTTGGATCTGGTTGAGGGCCCTGTCTACAATGGTGCTGGGGAATCCTCAGTTGAGGAAGAAGGTATACATTTTGGAGGCCCCCTTGTCTAAGTTGTTTTCATTGGAATATTTTCATTGGAGACGGAGGAACTGGGAGAATGGAATGGAGTCTTTACAAGAAGCAGAGTGTGAGGATGTGTAGTCCAGGGAGCTGTGGGAGTCGGTGGGTTAATAGTGAATATTTGTGGCCTGTCTATCCCCAGAAATGGAAACAGAGATGTTGAGGAAGGGACGGGAGGAGTCAGAGATAGACCCATTTGAAAGTGATGGCGGAGTGGACAGTTGAAGTGAAGTCGATGAACTTTTTCAATTCAGGACGAGAGAGGGAAACAGCACCGAAAATGTCATCGATAGATCAGAGAAAGTGTTTGGGATGGGGGATGCACCAGAAAGGTCACTAGACCAGAAATGTTAACTCTGATTTCTCTCCAAAGATGGTGCCAGACCTGCTGAGCTTTTCCAGCAACTTCTGTTTTTGCAACAGGAAACTGCGTATTCACCCTCAACTGAACACTTTACTTAAAATGCACTCACTCTCTCAGCTTGGCTTCATAAAGTGTATAAAGTCTGGAATTCAGGGTCAATTGGCTACCAACCAGGACAAGGCTGGTTCATAATGTCCTTTAGAGAAGGAAGCTGTGACCTTACCTGATCTGGCCTACATGTAACTCCAGACCCACAGCAATGTGGTTGACCCCTAACTGCACTCTGGACAATTAGGGATTTCAATAAATGCTCGTCTGGCCTGCAGCACCCATCTCCCATGAAAGAATTTTAAAAACCGACATATTCCAGTCGGAAACCCTGACCACCATGCATTGTAGATCAATGTGAGATGGACATCACCATCACATTCAAAGACACAACTCAATTTTGTGTGCTCCATATTTTCTCACTACACTGAGAGCAGAATTATAATTCAAGGAGCTCTGACAGATTCAAGTCTAATGTTAGCTGCTGAGGTGCCTCAGAAGAGACAGGTTTAAGCAAAGAATTTCATTTGTTAATCATCCCGAGAGGATCCTCAGTAACAGCGATGGATTGTGCCGAGCAAGAACCAATCCCCAAAAAAGCAGAATTGAAGAAGGCATTTGGTATGCTTTCCTTGATTGGTCAGAGTATTGAGTACAGGAGTTGGGATGTCATGTTGCAGCTGTAGAGGACATTGGTGAAGCCACTTTTGGAATATTGTGCACAATTTTGGCCTCCTTCCTATTGGAAGGATGGTGTGAATCTTGAAAGGGTTCAGAAAAGATTCACAAGGATGTTGCCAGGGTTGGAGGATTTGAGCTATCGGGAGAGGCTGAACAGGCTGGGGCTGTTTTCCCTGGAGCGTCAGAGGCTGAGGGGTGACCTTATAGAGGATTATAAAATCATGAGGGGCATGGATAGGATAAATAGACAAGGTCTTTTGCCCTGGGGTGGGGAGTCCAAAACTAGAGGGTATAAGTTTAGGGTGAGAGGGGTAAGATATAAAAGGGACCTAAGGGGCAAGTTTTTCACACAGAGGGTGGTACGTGTATGGAATGAGCTGCCAGAGGAAGTGGTGGAGGCTTGTACAATTGCAACATTTAAAAGGCATCTGGATGGGTATATGACTAGGAAGGGTTTGGAGGGGATATGGACCAAGTGCTGGCAAATGGAACTAGATTGGGTTGGGATATCTGGTCGGCATGGACGGGTTGGACTGAAGGGTCTGTTTCCATGTTGTACATCTCTACGATTCTAAGTGAACAAGGTGATCTTGCCAACACTGTAATCACTGAGGCAGAATGACGGTTCCCCAGCTCATCAACAAAATACAGAGTCTACACATTCAACACAGATATAGCAGCAGGTTAAGAAGAAGGACCTGCTGATCGATCGAAGATATGGAATGCTATGGAAGCCACTACTGACAAGGGACAACAAATGTCCACTCAGTCAGAGTGCGGTCAAGAAGAGGTTACTTGGATCAAACATCCAGGGTACTGCAAAAAAGGAATTGTCTATTTTCAACAGGACAGCCATCCCCCACAAGGGAAATTCATGTGATTAAATGCCCTCCAGATATTTCAATGAAGCAATGATCTCTTTCAGCATGAAACACACCCTCTACAAAAGAAATCTGACAGACTAAAGGTCCTCCACTTTAAAGGTCTGTCAAAGTTAACTGTCTTCACCCAGAGACTGACCAATCACAGGAAACATGCTTGGGAAGAACAGTGAAACCCTCGGGCTGCCTGAATTTGTGAAATCAACATGGAAAACTCAGAAAGTTAGGAATGGGAGTAGGCCAATCAGTCCATCAAGCTTGTCACACCATTCAATAGGATTATGGCTGGTCAAACCTCTTCAATCCTCTTTCTCCCCTCATCCCCTTAAACCTGTACACCACTAGGAATCAGGAATCTATCCGTGTCCACCTTAAACATACTGAAAGACTCAAAACCCTCTGACGTAAAGAATTCCAAACCTCCTACCCTATTGGTATTGGCTTTTCCCACTGCACCAGCTCAGAGCCCAATAATAATCTCCCATGCCCCCAAAATGCTTCCTCCACCTTTACCTTCTTGAGAAACAACTCCCAGATCCCAGTGTATATCTGGCTGAGATTAGCAGCCTTGACCAGCAAAAATCACCATTTTAAGCAAACTTCTCCAAAATGCTGGCACAATCTTAAAATCTATTGCAGATGCTACAAAAGTGCATATCTCTCTGAGATAAGGAACTTTGCACACAAATCTTGTTTCTTTGCCCGTTCCAAAGCTTCACATTTGCCTTTGTCCTTCACTCCCGTTATCAGTTCACCGTTAGACTGCCTGGGGAATATTGTAAAGAAACTACATAAATACAATTCCTTTGCTAGTCCTGTCTAATAATTGGATGTGGAAAGGTTTAGCATTGACCACAGAAGACTGACAGCGTCTACTTTCTGTTGGAAAAGGAGAACAGAAATGTCTGATGAATATTGCATTAAAGACAAAATAGTGATGAGCGATTTGAAAGCTGAAATTCATTCTCAGGGATTCAGAAAAATGCTTTCATAAACCATTTGATGTCTACAGATCTCCTCAATTAGATTACAACCTTAAAATTCTTGTCTTACTAATCATTATTCTGCACAGGATCCCATGACAGCTAGGCAATCCCTTTTTAATATGAAAACAACAAATAAAGCATTCTATAATTTAGTTTAAAGGTTCCCTCTGCTGCTCTGTAAATGGGACCTCTCTGCCCTGAGATAGTATGCAGGTTTTCAGATGGCTGGTGGCTGCAACACACTCTACAAAGAATGAGTTTAACAATAAAACCTCCTCCCTGTCAGGCATTGTGAGTTTAAAAGGAAAAGGAAAAGGGAGCAAATAGTTGGACTAATTTGAACACACAAGATTAATAAAATGACACCTGTACTAAGCTGATGTCGTACCTCAGGGGAAGTCAATCATTGACAGCTTTGGAGACAATGGGAAGGAGCTGCGAGTGTTCAGGATGAGCCTCTGCTTTCCTCAGATTCTGAAAGCAGAGCAACAAACACTTGGTTCCGCTCTCATTGCCTTCTCCACTGTCACTGGGTCTTTCACAATCAGGAATTCAGCTGACAGTGTTGGGGGGTATTTGGGGTTCAGGGCACGTTTGTTATTCTCAGAATGTTAAATGAATCTGTGATTAGGTATCTGACACAATGGGGTATATTGCAGGCTCTACCTAGTAAACAGAATGGTGACAATAAAACTACAGCCATCAGTTATGACATTGCAACAATTATAATAACGCCAGCAATGTGACTATCTCCATACACAGCTCATAGACTATAAGAAATAGGAACAGGAGAAGGCCATTCAGCCTCTCTAGCCTGCTCTGCCATTCAATAGGATCATGGCTGATCTGACAATCCTCACACCTACTTTCCTGCCCTTTCCCCATAACTTCAATTCCCCGACTGATCAAGAATCTTGATCTCAGCCTTAAATATAGTCTTGCCTGGTCTGGTTAGACTGGTCTTGTCTGGTCTGGTCTGGTCTGGTCTGGTCTAGTCTAGTCCGGTCTGTTCTAGACTGATCTGGTCTAGTCTGGTGTGTACTGATCTAACATAAAGTGGTCTGGTCTAGTTTATTCTTGTCTACTCTACTCTGGTGTGGTCTGGTATAGTCTAGTGTGATCCAAGTGCTTCTAAGATTCTTCGTGACTTGACCAGGTAGATATGGAAAGGTTGTTTCCCTTTGTGGGAGAGTCTAGGGTCAGAGGGTATCATCACAGAGTAAGGGATCTCCCATTTAAGAGCGAGATAAGGAGGTATTTCTTGTTGCAGAGGGTAGTGAAGCTGTGGAATTCTTTACAACAGAGAGCTGCTGAGGCTGAGTCTTTAGATATATTCAAGGCTGAGATAGTCAGTGTTTATTCAGGAAGGGAATCGAGGGATATGGGGAAAAGGCATGGAAGTGGAGTTGAGGATTATTAAATCAGCCAGGATCTCATTGTCTGGCAAAGCAGACTTGATGGGCTGAGTGGCCTATTCCTTATGATCTGACTTCAAGTAAAAGTTCCATGGATGACATCTTTAAGGACTAGAGTTGCCTGATCTGGTTGAGGATACCCTAGGAGGGTTCTTTATGTTATACAAGAGCTGTTAGCACTGAGCTGCTTTGTGAGGGGCCGAGAGAGAAAGCATTGTGCTATCCAGCCATTTTAAAGAACTGTCTGGAGGATAACATCTCCATCACGTGCGGAACTAACAGGAAGCTGATGAGAGAGACTGGACTGAATCTCTCAACATTTGCTTTGAGAGTTCCTCAGCTTGATTGCAATGGTGTGCAGAAGATTTATTCACAATTCCAGGAGGGTTAGCAAGATTATTAGTGACAATGTTACTTTGAGAATATTAATGAGAGCCCTAGAGATAGTTTCAGGGCAGGAAGGATAAATTGAGGAAGTTACATTTATAAGACAGAACCTGCACTTGCATGTGCTGCCTGTTATATTTTCAATTTCCAAAGCGCTTGTTATGATTACCTAGAGGTTCTGTAGGTTTAATAAATCGATTGGCTGGACCTTAGATTGGTGGGAAGGCAGGGCCTGCTTTCAACCAATCTAAAGGAGAGGGGGCAGAGGAGGTTCACCAGGATGTTGTCTGGTATGGAGGACACTGGCTCTGAAGAGAGGTGGAGTAGATTAGGATTATTTTCATTAGAAAGATGAAGGTTGAGGGGGGACCCCAATTTAGGTCTACAAAATCATAAGAGGTATAGACAATGTGGATAGCAAGAGGTTTTTTCCCAGAGTGGGGGATTCGGGTCACGAGTTCAAGGTGAGAGGGGAAAAGTTTCATGGAGATATGTGTGGAAAGTTCTCTACGCAGAGGGTGGTGGGGGCCTGGAATGCATTGCCAGGAGAGGTAGTGAGGCGGGAACGATAGCTTCATTTAAGATTTATCGAGACAGGTACATGAATGGGCAGGAAACAAAGGGACGTAGATCCTTAGAAAATAGGAAACAGGTTTAGATAGAGGATCTGGATTGCCTCAGGCTTGGAGGGCCGAAGGGCCTGTTCCTGTGCTGAAATGTTCTTTGTTCTTTGTCTATCAGCCCACACTACCAGGCTGCGTTAGATCAATAAAACATTGGAGGGAGGTCAGAGAGAGACTTCTGCCCCTCAGACTGGGACACCCTAGTGAGGGGCAGGAATGGGGAGGGGTGTGTCAGATTTCAGAGGCCAGGAGGCATGAAGGGGTAGGGTAACATCTTGTGGTGAGATGTCCCAATAAGCACAGGGGCATTGCCCCCCCTTCAACTGATGGTGGAAGGGTCTCAGGAGGCCTAAAGGGGGAGAGGGCAGCTAACTGCCTTACACCTTACTGTCCTCCAATAACATGGGGGGTCACTTGGAGATGGTGTGGGCAAGCAACCACAGGCCCACTATTGGACATTTTTAAATTGGCCAACAGCCAGAGGAATCAGGCCTGACAGAAAATTCGCCCAAACTAAATTAAACAACAGCAGCTGCTTTTGTCTACAGAGAACAAAGATCAAAGAGGCCACAACAATTCATAGGGTGTCAGTTACAACTAGCCTGCGGGTTGTATATTGGAGAAGTATCAATCAGACTTTCTTGCATCTTGACTCCCAGCGAGTGCCTGAGGCTGTGCACTTTACAGCAGCTGGTATGGTGCAATCCCATTGGATGCTTTGAACCCTGGTCATGACCCCATTGGCTAAAGGCCACAGAACATTCTGGAAAATCCAGGATGAGGGAGACAAGAAAACAGACTTGTAAGCAAACCCCTCAGTGAGGACTTGCAGCAAGACCAGTGGCAGAAGACCACATGACAACCCTGACCTGAGAGACCACCTTTGTGAGAGAGATCCAGTCCTAGGCCAAAGGGGAACAGGATGTCTGCAGCCCAGCTCAAACACATGGAGGATTGAGGGTAATATCTTTCCTCAGACCAATGGAGCTAGAATATTGGCGGAATTTGGGAACTGCTCTAATGATGTCTTTAATGAAGAACATTTTGTTAATAAATTCAAGTTGAACTGCAAACCAAATTCTGTATCCTTTTGTTCTGTCTCACTGATAGGAGCAGTTGGATAAAGTGCTTTTAATAGCGAAACTGGTCACAGTGTCCAAAGAACAGCCAATAACGGGCAGGAGACTGTCAACTGGCCAGGCCCTTTACTCAGTTTTATGCGTCCTCCCTATCTTCAAATATGGCAGTGCTGGGGCAGGTGGGAGGGAGTGGGGTGGGGGGTGTGGACTGTATAACTCCCCTGGTGTTCCTGGAATGATCTAAAAGCTACAGATTCACGGGTTTCTAGGGAAGCGTCCCGCGAGCAATGTTGCTCAATCTGACCCATTTAACACCCTGACTTTAACTCATTTAAGAGCAGGCGGATGACATTAAGATTTAAAAACTCTTTCATAGCTGTGGGCATTGCTGGCAAACCCAGCGATTTTTCTCAACCCTAACTGACCTTGAACCGAGTGGCTTGCTCAGCAATTTCAGAGGGCAGTTAGGAGCCAATCGCTTTTCCGTGGGTCTGGAGTCACACATAGGCTCAACTGGGTGAGGTTTCTCCTTCAAGGATGTTTGTGCGCTAGTCTGGTCCCTTCACAGTCACCAAATCAGATTCACTAACTAAACCTAAATTAGATCATGTGCAGACAGATAAGATTAATTAGAGTGGAATTTTGGTCAGCACAGACACAGTGGACCAAAGGGCCTGTTCGTCCAATATTCCTTCCACCAGCTAGTGTTGAACCCTTGAACCCAGAGCATTAACCTGGGCCTCTGGGTATTGAATCCAATGACATTACCATTACACCCCCTCCTCCCCTCCTCCCCTCCCTGCTGGATTTCAATTCCACCAACCCAAGGGCAAAGGAAACCTTTCTTTTGGATGTGAACATGTGCTGAAAGGTGTAAGCTTTGGAAATGGCAGAAAGGTATCCCTGTTCCCTCAATTGTGGACATACACATGACATAGATCAATCATGTTACAGAGTCATCGACTCATACGGCACAGCTATGTGACAGTGACAATGCTTGTTCCTATGGCAACAAACAGACAGCAAATAAACTGGCGTAAATCAGAAAACCTGAGGGGCCTCTGTGCCGCTAAGTGTCAGAACGAGAGAACACCTTCCAGGAGCTTCCTGAGTCACCGCAGAGATGTGGGAAACTCAGCAACAAGTAACCGAGTTCACGGCCAAGTACAAAGCTCAGGCAGCTTCCCCGATTCCCTGTCAGCCTGCAGGGTCTCTGTTAGAGCTACACCAGCTCCTGCTGCATTTCCGTAACTTGGCAACCAGCACCTTCACAAGTGAATCATGGGTCAAGGGGGATGTGTATGTTTGGAATGGGCTGTATGATCCTGCCACTGCCCCCAGCAGTGGAACCTTGCCCTGGTTGAATAGCTTTCTAATGCTTATGGCTTTAGCTCACACACTGTCCATTTGAGTCAGGCACAAAAGAGCGACAATGACCTGAGGTATTTTAAAGCAGCAGACATTAACTTAGTCAGAGTTTGGGAAGAATGGGATTCCATCTTCTCTCTAATATTGAATGTTTTCGAAAAAGTGTTATTTATAGTGCTTCAGGCTAAAGGGTACGGGGCTAAATCAGGAACAAGGTATTGTGTAAGACATCACCATGATATTGAATGGCAGAGCAAACCCATGACGGTGGAATGGCCTATTCCCATTTGGGACAACAGATTTTCTCCCCTACAGAAGATGAATGAAGCAGATGGGTTTTTACTGTTAATTACTGAGGGCTTTATGATCATCATCACGGACAGCTGCTTTACAACTCCAGGCCTTTTATTAACTGTATTCCACCAGCGGCCATGGTGAGATTTGAACCTGTATACTCAATGTGTTATCCTAGGTGTCTACGTTACTAACCATAACACAATCACCACAGTGCACAGAGTATTGCAACCTGGAGATCTTATACTGAGAAAGATACCAGACTACTGATAATGTTAAAGGGACAAAGTCATAACTTCAAGTTCAGGCAACAGCAGGAAGAGATTAAGTAGGTAAGGACATGAATAGGCAAGAATTGGAGGGATATGGGCCAAGAGCAGGCAGGTGGGACGGGTTTAATTTGGGATTAAGGTCAGCATAGACTGGTTGGACTGAAGGGTCTGTTTCTGTGCTGTATGGCTATATGAGTCTAAGAAATAGCTTGGGACCTTTGCTGAGTGGACCCAGTCACGTAGTTCCCACAGAAACCTGGACCGTTCAGGCATGGTTGGGAAGGTGTGTGTGTAACAAAGTGTTTACAGCTTCTATCTTGTGTAACGGTTGTCCCAGATTCACAGAATGGAATGTTAAAGGAATATTGGCAATACAAGAAGCAGTGCTGAGATTGTGTGGATTCAGGTCAGATTTGTGGATGAGCTCAGAAGAGAATGAATGATTGGTTGAGACTGAACCATGAATGTAATTTGTCATCAATTTATCATCAATGTTAACTGTTCATACATTGGAAGGGCTGCACCACAATGTGCTATCACTGTTTACAATGGGCTGGTCCAGGAGCAGAGCCAGAGAAAGCTGCATGTGCTGCTGATGTCATCACAATAAAGAGAATCCATCTCTCGACTTAAACAAATCAACTCATAACCCAGGAGAAAGTGAGGTCTGTAGATGCTGGAGATCAGAGTCGTGGGTGTAGTGCTGGAAAAGCACAGCAGGTCAGGCAGCATCCGAGGAGCAGGAGAATCAAACTTTCGGACATAAGCCCTTCATCAGGAATGAGGCTTGTGGGCCGGGGGAGCTGAGAGATAAATGAGAGGGGGTTTGGGTTTGGAGAAAGGTAGCTGAGAAAGTGATAGGTGGATGTAGGTGAGGGAGAAGGTGATAGGTTGGGGGGTGGGGGGAGTGATGGACAGGTCTGGACGGTGGTGCCAAGTTGGAGGCTTGGGACTGAGATAATGTGGGGGAGGGGAAATGAGGGAGCTGTTGAAATCCACATTTATCCTGCGTGGTTGCAGGGTCCCAAGATGGAATATGAAGCGTTCCTCCTCCAGGCGTCGGGAGGTAATGGTTTGACGGAGAAGGAGGCCCAGGACCTGCATGTCCTTGACAGGGTGGGAGGGGAGTTGAAGTGTTCAGCCACGGGGCGGTGGGGTTGGTGGGTGTGGGTGTCCCAGAGATGCTTTCTGAAACAATCCACAAGAAGGCATCCTGTCTCCCCGATATAAAGGACACCACAGCTGGGTGCAACAGATGCAGTCGGTGACATTGGTCGCGGTACAGGTCAATCTCTGACGGATGTGAAAGGATCCTTTGGGACCTTGGATGGGGGTGAGGGGAGTGGTGTGGGAGTAGGTTTGCACTTCCTGCGGTGGCAGGATTGAGGTCTGGGCTGGTGGGGGTGTGGACCTGACGAGGGAGTCAAGGAGGGAATGGTCACCCCAGGGTAGGAGTAGGGAGGGAAATATATCTTTGGGTCCATTTGGAGGTGGCGGAAATGGCGGAGGATGATGCAGTGTATGCAGAGGTTGGTGAGGTGGAAAGTGAGGGCCAGAGGGGTTCTGTCCCTGTTGCATTGAGAGGGGTGGGGTTCAAGGACGGTGGTGCGTGAAGTGGCGGAGATGCATTGGAGGGCATCATCAATCACATAGGAAAGGAAGTTGTGATCCTGGAAGAAGGAGGCCATCTGGGACTTTCTAAGGTAGAAATTGTCTTCCTGGGAACAGATGCAGCAGAGGAGGAGGAAATGGGAATAAGGGATGCCATTTTACAGGAGGTAGGGTGGGAGGAGGTGTAGTCTAGGTAGCTGTGGGAGTCGGTGGGCTTGTTGTAGATGTCCATGGTTAGTCGGTTGCCGGAGATGTTGATGGAGAGGTCCAGGTTGGGGATGGAGGTGGCCAAGATGGTCCAAGTGAATTTGAGGTCGGGGTGGAAGCTGTTGTTAAAGTTAATGAACTGTTCAACCTCCTCGTGGGAGCATGAGACAGTGCTGTTACAGTCATCGATGTAGCGGAGGAACAGGTGGGGGTGGTGCCAGTGCAACTGCGGAAGATGGACTGTTCTGTGTATCCAACAAATGGGCTTCCTCATTTCCCCTTCCCCCACATTATCCCAGTCCCAAGCCTCCAACTCGGCACCACACTCCGGACCTGTCCATCATTCCCCCCATGACCTATCACCTTCTCCCTCACCTTCATCCACTTATTTTCTCAGCTACCTTCCCCACACCCCCTCCCTTTATCTCTGCACCCTGGTCCACAAACCTCATTCCTGATGAAGGGCTCTTGCCCGCAGTGTTGATTCTCCTGCTCCTCGGATGCTGCCTGACCTGCTGTGCTTTCCCAGCATCACACTCTCAGTTCAAATCCTCCTTCTCCTCCTCGTCATTACCAACTAAACATTCAGAGAGTAAAACCAGAAATTGCTGGAGAAACTCAGCAGCATCGAGAGAGAGAGAGAGATAATTAACATTCCGAGTGCAGTGACCTGCTTTTCAGATCACTTAGACAGCAGCTTGTTAGTGAATACAACTTGACACTGTGTATGTGTATCACTGTGTCCCTGTATGTGTATGTGTCTGTGTGTGTGTGAGACAGTGTGTCTGTGAGTTGTTAAAGTGGAGTGGCCTTCTGCTCCAATCAGGGATAAATGAGTTCCCTAACAGACAGGCAGCTGCAGTGAGTTAATTAAGTAATCATTTTAAACTAGTTCCTCTAACCAGCAATGCTGCTTTATCTCTGTACAATTTTCGTTTGAATAAATCTCTCAGAGGGTTTTGAGTCTTTGGAATTCCTTTCTTCCAAAGATAGTGAATGCAGGATCATTGAATATTTTGAAGGCTGAGGGAGATAGATTCTTTAATACAGAGGAGGTGAGAGGTCATTGGGGGATCTGTAGAGGTCAAGTTAACTTCAAATCAGACCATAATCTGAGTGAATAGCAGAGCAGGTTCAATGGTCAAATGACCTCTTTGATTAAAAATCCCACAACACCAGTTATAGTACTAGCTTCCAAATGAACCTGTTGGACTGGACTATATCCTGGTGTTGAGGGATTTTTAACTTTGTTCACCCCAGTCCAACACCAGCTCCTCCACAACATACCTCGATGAGATTTTGGTTTGTTTGTGAAGTGAGATTTCCTTGCTGGGTGCACATTGGAAGCCAGCTATTGATCACTGACACAGCTAGACTCAGCTGTGGTCCTGGGTGAGGGAGGAGATTTGGCACCAGGAGGAAGAAGGTACTCTTCACTGAAGGAGCTGCCGTCACTTGGAGTTTAAAACCGAGCGACTAAACAGCAGAAACAGCAACTCTGAAAGAGTGACAGGGTCTCAGTTTGTGGACTGTCCTCATTTGAGAAAATAAACTGTGACATCACAGGAAATAGGTTAGAGATTGTTTAATGAGTTTTTGGTCACTTCTCTTTCAGACTTGAATTGAATGAGCTTTATTGTCACATGGGTAAAGTGAAAATTTTACAAGTCACTACTTATAGTAGCATCTTAGGCACAAGGTACCTCGGTAGAGATTCTTCAGAACAAGGTCTTAAGGGAAAAAAAATTATCAAAATAAAGAAATAAAAAGTCCAGCGCTACACAGATGATAGGAATAACTTGCATCATTATTTGTAATTGTAAGGTTTATTGGTGTTTTAAAGTTTATCTGCAGTGATTAAACTTGGAATTTGTAGGGTTTATTTTGGATAAATTAATTAAAAAGATGATAATAAACATGAAAGAGAAGGTGATCTGTTTTGGATGCAGATATGGGAAATATATAAGATTATGACATGGGTAATATTAATCTACATATGGCTTGGGTAAATCAGATTAACAATTGGAGCATAAAGCAGAGTTTTTGGAACAGTTTCTCAGAGCAGCTGTTTGTCCCACCAAGCAGAAAGCAGTCTATTCTAAGTCTGGTTACATGCAATGAGACAGGATTATTTTGTGGTCTTATATTATAAAAGCACCCCAATTAGAAAGGATCATACCATGATTGAGTTTCACCTTTCATTTGAGAGAGATGAGTGGAAAAGAGGAGAAGGCAAATGTTTTAAACTTAAACAAAGACATCAATGAGGGCACAAAGACAGAGCTGGCTAAAGTGAACTGGGAAATTAGATTGCCAAAAGGTCAGCAGACAGATGTTTAAGATGTCACAATACTCAGCAAAGGAAGAAAAAGTGAGAAAAAAAGACATGTGTAACAAAGTAAGGAAGTTAAAGTTGGTGTAAAATTGAAAGAAATGGTGTGTAATTCTGTGAAAATTAGTGACAGGTCAGATGATCAGGCAGAGTATAAGAAAGATCAAACAAATGAGGCAGTTGCTTATTTTATTGGCTGCAACAGAGTTCCAGTCACTGAGTGATCACTGCTCCCAGCTCACACCCACTGGGATTGGGGATTGGTTACATTCTGCCTGGGGGGATGGGGGGGTTGTCACGTCTGACAGTCCATCATACAGAGGCCAATGGTCCTCCTAGTCAATGCCCTCAGAAACCTGTCCCCCCTCCCACTCTCCCAGCTCCCGACCCTCCGTCATGTCCCCTCTGTGCCTGCTCCAGTTGTGCTGGGGTTTACGTGGTACACTCTGCCCACACCACACTGTAAGGACACCCTCCCAGACCAGTTCAAGCATTGGAGCCTCATCCTCAGGAGGCCTTTTGTCTGCTACCCCATGGCCCTGTGGGAAGGATGGGCTGCACTGTACCTACACGCATCCTGAGACAGGGGGCAGTGTAACAGGCTGATCAGCCAGGGTCACAGAGGGTCACAGCCCTTGTCTCTCAGTGACCACCCCATGCCCTCGTTCAGGCATCTGGCCCCTCAATCACAGCAGGAACACGGGAGGCTATAGAGATGTACACAGCTCCCAGGGGAGCTGCTGCAGAATTCTCAGATTGAGTACTGATGCTCACAGATCAATTGCACATTGAAGGAACAGACCCCCTTTTTTTATTGAAGACCTGAGCTGTGAAGTGTCCTGGGCCTTGCAGGGTGACATGTGGGCACTCTCTCCGATCCTGCACCAGGGGAGGGGGGCGTGGGGGAGCCCAGTAAGGTCAAAGCCTCCCACCATCAAGAGAATCCCAAGTAGTTGGCCATCTCACTCCCATTGCAAGCTCTCGCCTCCCCTACTACCCCAATAACCTCAAAGGAACTGCACCTCACCGTCTGATGAGACATTTCACAGCTTTTCAGATTCAATGCCAAATTCAACAACATTCTGTCATAACCAGCTGTACCTTTGGTTCTCAGACAGTGCCTGGGGTTAATGATGCTGATTTTGCTAATTACAACGGCTCTAGCCCACCTTCACTTGCCTTCTTATCATTGCCCCCTCTCTCTTTCAGGGACAGTATCCCTCCAGCCTCCCACCACATCACTGAGCTAACATGGTCACCTGGGCCGAGTTGGAAGCTCTCTTGTGTTGGAGAGCGAAGGTTGTGGATTCCATTCGTCCTTCAGAACTCTGAACACGAGTGTGTAGGCTGATCTCCACGTAAACCTCGAACCATCTAACCAAGCAGTCACTGAGCCCCCAAGTTTCTGTTTCTCTACCGTCACCTAACATCACCCCCCTGAGATTTCTCCAATTCAATTTTGGAAAGTCAAAGCCCATTGTTTTTGGTGTCTGTTCCCTAAATTCCAACCCGATCCATCTCTCTGGTTACAGACAGATTATGAGGACATTGCTGTTTATGGGAATCGGCTGTTTATGGGAATTGGCTGTTTGTGGGAATCGGCTGTTTATGGGAATCGGCTGTTTGTGGGAATCAGCTGATAATGGGAATCGGCTGTTTATGGGAATTGGCTGTTTGTGGGAATCAGCTGATAATGGGAATCGGCTGTTTGTGGGAATCGGCTGTTTGTGGGAATCGGCTGTCCTTTCCTGTGTATGTGACTGTACTTCAAGAGTACTACAGCAGCACCTTGAGAATTCCTGTGGTCACAAAAGGCAGTTTACAAATTCAATCCCTTCTTCTGTGTTCTTCTCTCCTTCCCAGTCTTTCCTGCCTCTGCATTTGCTTGCAAGCTGCGACAACACTAATATTTCTCTTCATCAGGAATGAGACTGGAAGCCTCGGGAGTGGAGAGATAAATGGGAGGGGTTGGGGGTGGGGAGAAGAGGTAGTCAACTACCTTCTCCCCACCCCACCCCCCCTCCCATTTATCTCTCCACCCCCAAGGGTTCCAACCTCATTCCTGATGAAGGGCTCCTGCCTGAAACGTTGATTTTCCTGCTCCTCGGATGTTGCCTGACCTGCTGTGTTTTTCCAGCACCACTCTAATCTAGACTCTAATCTCCAGCATCTGCAATCCTCACTTTCGCCCAATATTTCTCTGTTTTGGCAAGTAGGTCAGTGCCCTGAAATCTTACTGCCTTTATCTCTCCCAGCCACTGCCAGGCTCACTGCGTATATACAGCCTTTTCCATTTCCATTGGATTTCTGCAGTGTCCTTAATGCAGGAAGGAGTGTAACCAGAGACGCTCCAAACTAAGAGCTGTTTGTTAGCTTGCCAGCACTTTTCATTTTGTGCAATTCTCTGCCACAAAAGCAGTTGAAGCCAAAACAATGAATGTTTTCACGAAGGCGTTAGGCGTAGTTCTTCAGCTTAAAGCAGGAGAAAGGGAGGACTGCAGATGCTGGAGATCAGGATCAAAAAGTGTGGTGCTGGTAAAGCACAGCAGGTCAGGCAGAGTCCGAGGGGTTAAAGTGTATGGGGGGGGGGGCAAGTGGGCGTTGAATTGGCACAATTGTGGGCGACACGGTGGCACAGTGGTTAGCACTGCTGCCTTACAGCGCCAGAGACCCGGGTTCAATTCCCGCCTCAGGCGACTGACTGTGTGGAGTTTGCACGTTCTCCCCGTGTCTGCATGGGTTTCCTCCTGGTGCTCCGGTTTCCTCCCACAGTCCAAAGATGTGCAGGTCAGGTGAATTGGCCATGCCAAATTGCCCGTAGTGTTAGGTAATGGGTAGATGTAGATGTAGGGGTATGGGTGGGTTACGCTTCGGCGGGGCGGTGTGGACTTGTTGGGCCGAAGGGCCTGTTTCCACACTGTAAGTAATGTAATCTAATCTAATCAAATTGAATGGCGGAGCAGGCTCGAAGGGCTGAATGGCCTACTCCTGCTTCTGTGTTTCCAGGTGGGATGGTGACCAATGATCTTTGAAGGCGTAGAAATAAATAACGCAGCAGACAGTGTGAGGGAAAAATTACCAGAACTTCAGACCAAAGCAGCAGAGGGTAGATCTTAGGGTCTGACAAACAGAAGGTGAATATTAAAATCTAAAGTGACAACAATAAATGCTGGACGTATCCAGAAACCTGGCCAGCCGTGTAAAGTTTAATGAGAGGTTAATGTTCCACAGTCAGTCCTTCAGCACTGTCTGCATCTCGAAAGTGTTCCATCCTTCCAAAGGAATGAGCACCTCTGAAAATATAATCCCATCTTCCCGGGGTTTGTTAGATGCCAAGATTTCAAATGTCGATACAGCTACAAAAAGCCAGTAACGATTTCTCCACTGCAATCAGCGGCTGCTGAAAATACCTACACTGTGTCGATAAGATTACAAAAGTAGGTCAGTGCTGAGAGCTAGATACTGGGCATCTTATCTGTCAGAGAACTGCAGAGTGCCGAGGAAGGTCATTGAGCTCATTGTGCAAGTGCAGCTTTATTGAAAGGGCCTTTCCTCTTAATCTTTATTGCTTTCCACATTGAGCTGAAGACTTCTTCCTTCTCTCTCGTTTTTGGTGTGCTCCCATTACTCTATTAGAAAGTTTTCCTGATGTCCTGGATTCAGTTGACACCGCCCAAGATGTGGACGTGCCTGGGGTGGACAAAGTCAAAAGGCACACGCCATCAGGTTATCGTTCAACAGCTTTGAAAGCTTGTGATTTTAAATAAATCTGTTGCACTATAAACTAGTGGGGTGTCCCACTACCCAGCACAGATTGATTGATCCTTGTCCCCCTGGTGTTTGTGAGATCCTGCTTAAACTTACAGGAAATCTCTTCAGAGCAGAGAAGGAATTTGATTGAGTTGTAAAAACTCACGAATACTTTGAATCAGTAAGGACACTGTTCCCACTGGTAGAGAGTCAGCATTAA
Source organism: Chiloscyllium punctatum (assembly GCF_047496795.1). Taxonomy (NCBI): domain Eukaryota; kingdom Metazoa; phylum Chordata; class Chondrichthyes; order Orectolobiformes; family Hemiscylliidae; genus Chiloscyllium; species Chiloscyllium punctatum. The sequence goes on along the minus strand of NC_092776.1, from coordinate 3,565,720 downwards.
GAGGACACTGAGTTAAGGAAATCAGCTAAAGGAGCAGACAGACAATGAGAAGTTTTTTTTATTAACACAGACTTGCTGTGCTCTGGAATGTACTGGGTGACTGCAGCAGATTCAATAGTGTCTCTGAAAAGGAAACTGGATAAATACTGAAATGAAACGAAATGGCAGCACTATAAGGAGAGTGCGGAGAAGATGGATAAATTGGTTATCTCCATTACAGAGTGACACAGACAGACTCTATCCTCTATTATTCTGAGATTACAACTGTTACAGCACTAGCCTGTGAATATCTTTCACATGAAAGTGGGTCTACATTTTTGAAACTTTTCACACTTCAAGATGTTTCGGAGATTAAGAGGCATTATGCAAATCCCATGGTTTCTTCCCTGAAAACCTCCCAGTGTAAGACATTAAATAAGAAATGGCTGGCAAGATGTGTCAAACACAGTAACTTCAAACTCTCCTCCAGATCAATTACTCCACTGACTATGTTGTTGCAGACAGACTGATAGACACTTGAAAAGGAAAGGGAAAGTTTCTGAAAATAAAGGAAGACAAAACTCTAAATAATTTCTGGTGCGAATCATTCTTTCCAAAACTGTATCATCTTAAAAAGTGGATTGATTCTTTAAAGGCAAATCAAAGATGTAAGGTTTCTGATTTAATGGTGCTGATATGAGGCTTTTACTTTGACACTGGCAACTACGCTTTCAGCAAGGCGAACTCACTTGTCTGTAAATTTCTAAATATAGCATTAAGTTAAAACTCTAGCTACCTGACAAAGGAGCAGTGCTTCGAAAGCTAGTGCTTCCAAATAAACCTGTTGAACTATAACCTGGTGTTGTGTGATTTTTAACTTTGCCCACCCCAATCCAACACTGGCACCTCCACATCGTGAATCTAGCAATAGGCATAGATCAGGTTGGCAGGGCACTTGTGCCCCTATGTTCAGGGCCAGAGGTTGAGGTTCGCATCCCACCTGTCCTGGATGTGTGTCATGTCATGTCTGAATAGGTTAATTCAAACAGCTCCAACAGACTGTGTTGAATTTCAGTGGGATAAGTCCCCGAGTCAATGAAATTCACATCCAGAGTACTCTCAGCTGCTGCTGTCATTGGACAGAAGTTCAATTTTATGACCACCATAAATTGAAATAGATAATACTTCTTAAAAACGTGGCAGGATATTAAACTTAGCAATTCAAAGTGCGAACTGTTTGATGGAAGATCAGTGACAGTGAAATTAACAGTGTAGCACATAAAGTAAGAGTACACAAGCATGACACAATGTGCAAAACAGGACGATAAAAACAATCAGAACCAATAACACAAAGCATTTCCTGGTCAGTAATGCATTGTCTAAAAGGGGGTGAAAGCAGATTACATAGTAACTTACAATTATAATTAGTTTTATTATCACATGTACTCACATGAATACAGTGAAAAGTTTATAAATTGCCACTTACAGGAGCATCTTAAGTACAAAGGTATCTAGATACAGATTCATCAGGACAAATTCTTAGGAAAAAGAATTAGAAAAGTAAAGAAATAGAATGTGCAGCGAGTTTTGAGAAGATTTGTAGCTCATGCTTGAGGTTCTGGATATAAGTTTGCTTGCTGAGCTGGAGGCTTCACCAGAGGCTCACTGAAGATGTTCCCTCGTATAGTGATGAAACATCTCAAAATGAACCTTCCAGCTCAGCCAGCAAACCGACATCCAGAAAGTGCAGCATTATAGATCATAGGAATAAATTAGACAAAACAGAGAAATAAAAATTCAGAATAATGTACTCATAGAAATTAGAGTTGTAGAGATCCACAGCACAGAAACAGGTGCTCTGCCCCATGCACCAGTCATAAACAAACACCTCTAACAATTCCTAACTCATTTTCCTGCACTTGGCCTATAGCCTGTACGCTTTGGCATCACAACTGCACACCGAAATCCTTCTTCAATGTGATGAGGCTTTCTGCCTCTCCCATCCTCACAGGCAGTCAGTTCCAGATTGCCACCACCCTCTGGGTGAAAAAAAATGTTTCCTTATATCCCCTCGGCGTCTTCTGCCCCTTACCTTCAATCATTACCGCACAGCCCCCAGCTCCGCGATCTGTCCATCAATGTTTACAATCTCAGTGTTTGTGGGGGTTATTTAATTGTTTTAGTTGGAACAGCTTGCAAAATAACTTTTACTGATGTTAAAAGTGCACAGAAAATATGGCTGTGTTTTCCATGTGCTATATGTGACATTTTACGCACTTAATATTTCTAAATATGGACTTGGAATAAAATATTGCTGCTGTTGATGGCCCATAACACCTCATGGCTGCCCAGTCTTGAGCTGGTAGTTCTTTTCAGAGTCTGTCCCATTTAGCACAGTGATAGTGGCACTCAATACAATAGAGGGGATTCTCAATGTGTAGGCAGGACCTTTATCTCCACAAGGACTGTGTGCTGGTCACTCTTACCGATACTGTCATGGACAGATACATTCGCAGCCGGCAGATTGGTAAGGACAAGGTCAAGTGTGCTTTTTTTCCTCTCGTTGGCTCCCTCACTACCTGCCACAGACCCAGTCTAGCAGTTATGTCCTTTAGGACACAACCAGTTTGATTAGTTATGCTGCTGCTGAGCCACTCTTGGTGATGGACATTGAAATCTCCCATTTAGAGCACACTTTGTGCCCTTGCTATCCTCAGTGCTTCCTCCAGGTGCTTGCAACATAGAGGAGTATAGATTCATCAGCCAAGCGAAGATGGTACGTGGTAATCAGTTTCCTTGCTCATGTTTAACCTGAAGCCATGAGCCTTCATGGGGTCCAGAGTCAATGTTGAGGACTCGCAGAGCAACTCCCTCCCAACAGTCTCCCACTGTGGCACCACTTCTGCTGGGTCTGTCCTGCCAGTGGGGCAGAACATATCCAGGGGCGGTGATGGTGCTGTCTGGGATATTGTCTTTAAGGTGTGATTCCGTGAGTATGACTATGCCAGGCTGTTGCATGACTAGTCTGTAAGACAGCTCTCCCAATGTTGGCACCAGCCCTTAGATGTTAGTGAGGAGGACTGTGCAGGGATGACAGGGCTGGTTCTGTATTTTCCAGTGTCTTAGTCAATGCCCGATGACCCTGTCCATTTTGATTTAGTTGAGATTTTGTAGCAATTGATATGACTGAATGGTTCACTAGGCCACTTCAGACAGCAACTGAGAACCAACCACATTACTGTGGGTCTGGAGTCACATGTAGGCCAGACCAGGTTAAGAATGTCAGACTTCCTTCCTAAAGGACATTAGTGACCTAGATGGGTTTTCTATCAACAGCCAATAGTTTGTCTCAATAATTTGCCTTTGAATTATATTCCCATCATGCTGAGATTCAAACCCATGACCCCAGAAACATTATTTGGGTCTCATCCGGTGATACTCCAGCAGATTTCCAACAATCAACTCTTTCTAAAGTGGAGATAGCACACACAATCATCACCTTTCTGAGGTAACAAAATCCCAGGAGATGCCAAATGAGGACTTTATCGTGCATGGCATCATCTCCTAGTCAATGCACTAACTTTAACTAACTATAGAAAACTCACAGAGTTTCTCCAACAAACCCAAATAGATCCAACAGAAACCAAACCAACAACCAAGCCAAACATAGCTAATGATGCCTTTATAAAGCACTGATTGAGATCCTTACTGCCTCTAAACATATATTCATCTCCATGTGGGTGGCTCAGTGGTTAGCACTGCTGCCTCACAGCACCAGGGTCCTGGGTTCGATTCCTGCCTCTGTGTGGAGTTTGCACATTCTCCCCGTGTCTGTGTGGGTTTCCTCCGGGTGCTCTGGTTTCCTCCCACAATCCAAAGATGTGCAGTTCAGGTGAATTGGCCATGCTAAATTCCCCACAGTTTTAGGTGTGTTTAGTCAGAGGGAAATATAGGGTAGGGGAATGGGTTTGGGTGGGTTTCTCATCAGCAGGTCAGTGTGGACTTGTTGGGCTGAAGGGCCTGTTTCCACACTGTAGAGAATCTAATCTAATGAGGGTTAAGGAGTAAAAATTGCCACCACTAGCATCAAATCAGTGACTGGCATCATTATCCCTACACTCTCGGTAGTTCTGTTCAGAGATGCTTTGATACACCTCTGCAACTAGCTGGACTGGAGTCTGGGTTGCCTGGCTAAAAGATAAGGACACTACCACTGCACCACAAAAGACCTGTGTCTGCTGCACTCCCAGGTCACACATCTAACATCCTGTGCTACTGCCCTCACCAAAATAACAGCTATAGTACTGAGAATATAAGACAGATTTCTGGCAGGAGATCTTTTGCCTTAGAGGATTAATTGAGCTCGGTGTAGGATCTGCTCTGACAAGCAACACTTCCAACAATGCAGCATTCCCTCATGTGACGCTTAAACCTGGACCTTCTAACTCAGAAATAGGGGTAATACCTCTGTACCACAAAGGCCCTCACAACTTGCATTTACATAGTGCCTTTAACATTGTCAAGTATCCTAACGTGTTTCACTGGAGCAGTATCAAACATAGGTTTGTCTAGAAACCACATAGTGGAGGTACTAGGAGGGGTGACCAAACATTCTGGCAAGGAATAGGATGCTAATTCATGCCTTGCAAAGGAAACGAGAGATTCAGACATTGGGACTGAGTATTCTAGAACTAGGAGAACTTGCAAGAAATAATCAAAGTGATAACTGTTTTCCACAGCATTGCTTAGCCATCTTAATCACACATAATCCTCACTGTGTGGTGCCCAAACTAACACAATGAAGACAAGGAAACCATCTGGGAGAACATTTCCTCGCTAAAATTACCCATAAACATGTGCATGGAGTAAAATCAGTCATTCTGTGACAGCATTTAGTCTCTGGCTGTTGTCCCTACTCTTACTGGCTGGATTTGTTCTCTGTTCCCATTTTGTAGATTCTGGATTAGTGGTGCTGGAAGAGCACAGCAGTTCAGGCAGCATCAGAGGAGCAGTAAAATCGACGTTTTGGGCAAAAGCCCTTCATCAGGAATACAGGCAGAGTGCCTGAGGGTGGAGAGATAAGTGAGAGGAGGGTGGGGGCGAAGACGGCAGTGGAGGTGGGGTGGGGGGGGCGGGGGCGGAAGTCACTGAGCACGTAACATCAGCGATGATGTGTGGGGCGGAAGTGATGTCATGTGTGGTGCATGAGGAATTGTGAGGGGAGGAAGTGGCTGTGGAAGCGGCCATGATAGGGGCGGAAGTGACATCATCAAACAGTGTGGGGATGGTGGCTGCACGGGCCACACGGCTAATGGTGTCCAAGCAGTTGCAGAGGCCGGGGGAATCTACTGGAATGTTTGAGGAAACCCACTGACTCTCACAGCTACCTGGATTACACCTCTTCCCACCCTACCTCTTTCAAAAATGCCATCCCGTATTCCCAATTCCTCCGCCTCCACCGTATCTGCTCCCAGGAGGACCAGTTCCACCACAGAACACACCAGATGGTCTCCTTCTTTAGAGACCGCAATTTCCCTTCCCACGTGGTTAAAGATGCCCTCCAATGCATCTCGTCCACATCCTGCACCTCTGCCCTCAGACCCCACCCCTCCAACCGTAACAAGGACAGAACGCCCCTGGTGCTCACCTTACACCCTACCAACCTTCGTATAAATCAAATCATCCGCCGACATTTCAGCCATGTCCAAAAAGACCCCGCCTCCAGGGATATATTTCCCTCCCCACCCCTTTCCGCCTTCCGCAAAGACCGTTCCCTCCGTGACTACCTGGTCAGGACCACACCCCCCTACGACCCACCCTCCCATCCTGGCACTTTCCCCTGCCACCGCAGGAACTGTAAAACCTGCGCCCACACCTCCTCCCTCACCTCTATCCAAGGCCCTAAAGGAGCCTTCCACATCCATCAAAGTTTTACTGCACATCCACCAATATCATTTATTGTATCCGTTGCTCCCGATGTGGTCTCCTCTACATTGGGGAGACTGGACTCCTCCTAGCAGAGCGCTTTAGGGAACATCTCCGGGACACCTGCACCAATCAACCAAACCGGCCCGTGGCCCAACTCCCCCTCTCACTCTGCCGAGGACATGGAGGTCCTGGGCCTCCTTCACCGCCGATCCCTCACCACCAGACGCCTGGAGGAAGAACGCCTCATCTTCCGCCTCGGAACACTTCAACCCCAGGGCATCAATGTGGACTTCAACAGTTTCCTCATTTCCCCTTCCCCCACCTCACCCTGGTTCCAAACTTCCAGCTCAGTAACTATCCCCATGACTTGTCCGGACTTGTCCTACCTGCCTATCTCCTTTTCCACCTATCCACTCCACCCTCCCCTCCCTGACCTATCACCTTCATCCCCTCCCCCACTCACCTATTGTACTCTATGCTACATTCTCCCCACCTCCACCCTCCTCTAGCTTATCTCTCCACACTTCAGGCTCACTGCCTTTATTCCTGATGAAGGGCTTTTGCCCGAAACGTCAATTTCGAAGCTACTTGGATGCTGCCTGAACTGCTGTGCTCTGCCAGCACCACTAATCCAGAATCTGGTTTCCAGCATCTGCAGTCCTTCTTGTTACCTCCCATTTTGTAGAGTTTCAACATTCTGCCTGATGCCCGCTTGTGTGATAAAGCTGGGCAGGAATTTTGCATCCTGCATTTAGACTTTTCTTTTCAAACAGATTTGCATTAAATGTCACTGCAATGTACCTGACAAATCGAGAAATGAAAAATGTGATTCACTTTTCAAAGAAAATGCAAATGCGTTTTGTTATTCATTGAGAATTCACACCAGAGACAAGAGTCAAGTTCCCAGTTTGTGAATCAACTCAGAAAGCAGTCGATCGGGAATGATAACTCCATGCTTTTGTGAGCAATTTCTGAAGCACAATGGGTGGACTGACAGTTACCTGCAGAGGACATTGAAGGGGAAAAAACAAACCTCTGGTAACTACAGCAACCATCCTCCGTCTCTAGTTAAGAATGCGGCGTTTATTTGTACACGGTCTCCTGCTGATGTCTGCTGGGAACTCACGTGCTGCCTGTAGACAAACATCTTTGTGTTTGACATCAACACAAATGTCAGGCTCCTGGAACCAAACCAAACAATGATTATCTCGGCTATTAATTGAGTTCTTTGGATAATTGCTGAAAAATGTGTTGCTGGAAAAGCACAGCAGGTCAGGCAGCATCCAAGGAGCAGGAGAATCGACGTTTCAGGCATAAGCCCTTCTTCAGGATAATTGTTGGTTGAGCTAATGTATCTATATGGCTTATGGACTCGGAGCAGGAGGAGGCCTTGAACCTGCTCTGCCGTTCATTACGATCGTGGCTGATCTCACCTCGGCCTCAACTCACTTTCCTCTCCGCTCCCCATATCCCTTCAACTTCATTACTCATTAAAAACCTATCTGCCTCCTCCTTAAATTTACTCAATGTCCCAGCATCCGCAGCACCCTGCAGATTCATGACCCTTTCAGTGAAGTAATTTCTCCTCACCTCTGTTTTAATTCTGCTATTCCTTATTCTAAAACGTGACCTTGCTTTCTAGATTTCCCCACATCAGGAAACGTCCATTCTGTGTCAACTTTGTCAATCCCCTTTAACATTGTGGTCACGTTTGACTGTGAAGTTATATTAAGCATTGACAAAGTGCAATGTTGTACTGATGGATGCAATAAACATATGTATGTTATGACTGTTAAGAGTGGATCATTTTTCAGCATTCACTCATGCGACATAGGCATTGCTGGCTGGCCAGCATTTATTGCCCTGACCAGCTGACCTTGAACCAGGTGGCTGACTGAGCTATTTCAGAGGGCAACTGAGAGTCTAGAGTCACACCTAGGATGGCAGATCTCCTTCTCTGAACGACATGGGTGAGCCAGATGGGTTTCTCATGGTCATCAGTAGATTCTTAATTCCATTTTTTCTTTATTGAATCCATATTCTACCATCTGCTGTGGCAGGATTTGAACCTGAGTCCCCAAAGCATTGGCTGCATTTATGGATTCGCAGTCCAGTGATAATGCCAGTAAGTGACCAACATCTCTTGGTGACATCCAGGGTAAGAGTGCCTCAGACCATGTAGAGAAGGATGTTGGCTCATTTATGATGCAATAAGAGTTAAGAAATTTCCCAAAGTTCTCTTGGCAGTCACAATAGCAGCCCTTTCTCCTTCTGTGACAGACTGTTATGATTCATCTCCTGAGAATGGAGTGTTATGAATTACTGCAGTGATCAGTGTGGGTTTGCAGACATCGAAGGGTCTGCTGATCTGATCTGAGACCAATCCTTCTTCTGGAGTTCTGGTTTGAACAGGGATGAGCTTCACCGAATGAGGTGACATTGATGGGAGTCAAACTTGAACTTTGAGAGACAACCTCAAAAATGACATACTTTTACAAAAAGTTTCCATGCTTCCCCTTTATTATTTGTGATTAATCTGAGAGATTTTGCAACGGAGAGCCATGAGTGGAGCAGAGAGACCTCTTTCTTTTGCTGGACAGCCCCATTACCTTTAACTGCAGTGGTTCGGGGTCAGGGTGAAGGCAACACATTCTCCCCCAGAGAAATAGCAACAACTAAAGAGGTATTTTCATTGTCCCAAGGTAATGTTCGGAATCCCGTTCTTTATTTCAAAAGCACTCTCTGCTGCTGGGAAACACGCTGATTGGAGAGTCAATGTGTTCACTGTCTTATTCACTTTCCCAGTAAATGGATTCCAAACACCAGCCGGAGACACATTAAACAGTCACTTCAGAATGAGGGCTGGCAGATGGTGGACCTTATTCACTCAGTGAATAAATAGAACTGTACTCAGCTACTCATTTTAATCAGCCAAATCAAATCATACTGAGGGGATTAGGCCTTGTGGAATAAAGTGAACTTTAAATGTAAGATATTGTTTTGTAGAAATAATTTAATGCAAAATGTGATTTTTTTTTTACAAAATCATGTATTTCGTATTGTCTCAGTTCTCTCATTTATTCTGCACCTCATCTTCCTCTTTCATTGGTGCAGCCTTGGTTCAGAGTCCAGTTCAGTAATGGGGAAGCTCTTCCATCTCTCTCCAAGCTTTCTTTGTGACCGCAACATTGGATGTCGAATCAAACTTAGCGTCAACTCTGATTGTGTTCTCAGTCTTCACAGAGATTGATCTCCTTGAGAAATCATGGGCAGTGACGAGGAGTGCTGACAAAGCTCAGCTTGATCATTCAGAGTCCAGGACATTCTTGCCAATTGAGACTTGCCAGTCAATTATACATTGGGGGAGAAAAAAACACCACCACTTGCACCAGCGCTGAAACCTGTGAGCTTCCTTAAGGCAGAGGTATCTCCATAGCTTCACCTGAGTTATTCACTCACCGCCATCTTTTTTGGTTCACTCACGAGATGTGACCATCACTGACTGGGCCCACATATATTGGTCATTTCCAGTTATTCAGGTGCATCAAATGTTATTACCGAAAATAAATATTCAAATATCGGCATGGATAGATGATTGGCTGGCAGCAGGGAGGAGGAATAAATGGGTCTTGTTTAGATTGGTGAGAGGTAACGAGTGGTGTGTGTTATGAAGGAATAAGGGGTACTGTACCTTCAAGAGAATTTAATTGTTTGAGGGCTCGACATTGGGAATTGAACAGTTTGGGTCTTGGATTCGTGATTTGAATAAGTTTAGACAGATTTGAGGTACAAAAAAGCCCAGTAGATTTAAATACTTACAGGTTCGTGTCCTTTAAATAAATCGTAGGTGCGGCAATCTGTTTAATTTTGGTGACATGTGGTTGTTCAGATTAAAAGTGAGAAAAATGGCTCTTAAAATTGTTAAGGAGGTTCTGAGATTTAAAGATGATTCTCAAAATTGCTCAGAAAGTTTAGAAGGAAAGAAAAATACCATACTTTTAGAATTAACAAAGAAGTTAGAATTGAGTTTAACCAGAGACAAAAGTCAAGCTGAAATTGTAAGAGAGTTACTCAAACACTTAGGTGTGTCAGAGAAACAGACAATTGCAGTCGAGGTAGAAAAACTTAAGTTATAATTGAGGAAAATGGAGTTAGAAGATAAACAAAGAGAAAAAAGAGACATGGAGAGAGAGAACGAGAGAGGGAGAGACAGAAGAGAGAGAGAGGAAAGAGAGAAAGAAGGTTCTTGGCTGAGAAAAGAGAGAGAGAAGAAAGGGAGAGAGAAAGAGAGAGAGGAGAGAGAGAGAAGAGAAGGAGAGACAGAGAGGAAAAAGAAAGAGAGAGAAGGGTCTTTGCTGAGCAATAAGAGGGAGAATTTGAACTTGAGAAGTTGTGACTTAGTCAGCAAAGTCAAGTTAACAGGATGGAGATTGAAAAGGAAGGTAGTGATATATATAAATATGTCAAAGCACCGCCACATTTTGATGAGAAAGATGTTGAAGTCTTCTTTATATCATTTGAAAAATTACCTCGCAGATGGAGTGGTCCAATAATTTATGGGTAATGTTAGTGCAGACCAAACTGGTAGGTAGAGCTGGTGAGGTATTTTTCGTGCTGTCAGGTGAGGGGTCAAGAGATTATAAAGAGTTTAAACAGGCTATTTTAAGTGCTTATGAATTGGTGCCAGAAGCATATAAACAGCGGTTCAGAAACACAAAGAAGGAACCAGGTCAGTCTTATGTTGAGTTCGAAAGAATTAAACATAGTCATTTGGATAGATGGGTGCGTGCTTTAAAAATAGATAGGACTTTTGAGGCTCAATGACAGTTTATTCTGCTGAAGGAGGAGTTTAAAAACTCACTTCCAGAGATGGTAAGAGTTCACATGGAGTTCAGGAAGTGAGAAGGGCCGCAGAATTAGCAGTTGAACACGTGTTGGTGCATAAGACAAGCTTCCAGCCAGAATCTCATCCTGATAGAAGTTGGGAGACGGGCAGATCCTACAATACGAAACCAAGAGTAGAGAGCACTGGTAAGAATTTGCTACATGTTAAAGAAGCCCAAGAGGTTGAAAAGGAGGTGAAAGGCCTCAGGTGTTTTCACTGTAATGGGACACAGAAAATCACAGTGCTGATGGTTTCAGAAGGGCACTGGGAAAAGGTGTTTTCACTGCCAGAGTGGGACACGTAAAGACACAGTGCTGGTTGTTAAAGAAAGGCGCTGTGGGAAAAGATGTGGCAAAAGAAGCTAAGCCAGTGGCATTAGTGAAGGTAGTAAAGAAGATGCCAAGAGGAGCTGAGGAGCTGCAGGAGAATGCCCACAACTCGGGCAGGGACTGCGTATTAAGTTAGTACCTGATTTCTACAAAGAATTCACCTGTGGGTAAAGTTTACTCAGAAAGAGCAGGGGGAAGAAGGACAAGAAGTTAAAAATTTGAGGGATACAGGATCTCACCAGTTGCTGATCGTAAGAGATGAGTGAATATGCACTCTTTCTGCTCTGTTACCCAAGAGTGTGGTAATTTGTGGGATAGATAGAAAGAAATGTAGCATTCCCCTATGTAAGGTCAGGTTGGAGTGCCAACTCAAGACTGGGGAAGTAACAATGGGAATGATTGACAGTGTGTCAGTTCCAGGAATTCAGTTTGTTCTTGGGAATGATTTGACAGGATCCAAGGTGGGAGTGACACCCCTTGTTGTGGAGAAGCCCAAGGAAGACCAAGAAACTGAGGAGTTAAAACAGAAATATCCAGTTATTTTCCCAGACTGTGCGGTGACCAAATCCCACAATCATAAATCATAGCATGAAGCGAAAAGTAAAGAGAAAGATGGAGTTGAGGTTCAGTTAATGAACACTCTGTTTGACACAATGATGCAGGAAAAACCTGAACAGGCAGAGGGTCATACATGCCAAATGGTAGGTAAGCCACAGGTGATAATAAAACCAGCCCCTTTGTTGCCAATTCCCACATTTGAAGAACCTTTCACACGGTCTACAATCGATTGTGTAGGTCCCCTCCCGAGAGCTAAAGGTGGGAACCAATACTTGTTAACCATAATGGATGTGTTTCCCAGATTTCCAGAGTCAATTCCATTATGGAGTATCAAGGCAAAAAAAAGAGTGGTAGAGGAGTTAGTAGCTTTCTTCACACGGTGTGGGCGACCCAGAGAGATTCAATCAGACCAAAGGTCAAACTTTACTGCTGGGCTGTTTGAGGTGGTTATGGATCGTTCAGGTATACAGCACTTTAAATCCAGTGTGTATCATCCTGAATCCCAGGGAGCTTCAGAAAGGTGGCATCAGACCTTGAAGACCACGTTGAGAGCGTACTATCAAGATTACCCGAGTGATTGGGATAAAGGTATCCCATTCGTATTGTTTGCTATTAGACATGCCCCAAACAAATCTATTCAGTTCACTCCCTTAGAGTTAATATTCAGGCAGGAAGTGAGAGGCTCTTTGAAATTAAAGAAAAATTGACAGGACCAAAGTGGGAGATCTCACACTTAGATTATGTATCGGAGGTGAGGGAGAGATTAAATAGAGTAGGTGAGTTAGCTAAACAGAACGTAAAGAGGGCACAATGAAGCAAGTGGCAGATAAAAGCTCTGAGGTTTGGACGTTATCCCAGGGGATAACATGTTAGTACTGCAACCGGTGATAGGAGATCCCTTCAAAGCCAGGTTTAATGGTCCCTATCAAATTGAGAAAAAGTTGAGTCAGGTAAATTATTTAGTAAAGATGCCAGATAGGAAAAAAAGGTATCAGGTATGTCATGTGAATATGTTGAAACCGTATTATACTAGAGACAAAGAACTGGAGAAACAGGTGTGAGTTACTGCCCCGCAGAGCGAGGAATCAAATCCAGATGATATGGATTTTGATGTGCCTCAAAATAGATTTTAAAAGTAGAAGTCCTTGAGGATTGGGAGAGTTTAGTAAGCTATCTGTCTCAGGAGCATAGAATGCAGTTAAAAGATTTGTTACTGCAGTATTAGGACATATGTAAGAATCAGATGGGGAGGACTAATGCTATTGTACATGAAGTAGATGTAGGGAACACTGCTCTGATAAAACAACATTTAATCCTCTCAAAGCCAGACAGGTCCAGATGGAGGTGGAGACCATGCTTGACGAGGACATCATCACACCAAGCCAGAGCGAGTGGAGTTCGCAGATCGTCTTAGTTCCCACACCGGACAGGACTCACCATTCTGCATGGATTATTGGAAGGTCAACTCTGTTACAAAATTGGACTCATATCCAATTCTGAGATTGGAGGACTGCATCGAGAAAGTCAGACAAGCCAGTTGCATCACTAAGTTGAACTTAATGTGTGGTTCCTGGCAGGTAGCTTTATCAGAGATGGTGAAAGAAATTTCTGCATTTGTAACCCCAAATGGGCGATATCAGTTTAAAGTGATGTCCTTTGGAATGAAGAATGTACCTGCCACATTCCAAAGACTCATGAACAGAGTTGTGGCTGGGTTAACAAACTGTGCAGTTTTTTTGAACGATGTAGTGACCCTTAGTAAATCCCGGAAAGATCACATGGTACAGTTGGCAGAGCTCTTTGAACAACTATGAGAAGCAAAACTGGTGATAAACTTAAATAAAACGGAATTCACAAAAGCACAGTTGACGTTCTTGGGACATAACATTGGTCATGGAAGGTTGACCCCACGGAACGCAAAGACGAAGGCTATCGAGGAATTTCCATGACCAACCTTGAAGAAAGAAGTACTTCAATTCTTGGGAATCAGCGGATTCTATCGGAAGTTTGTTCCACACTTCAGCAGTGTAGTGACACCGTTAACCGATTTGCTGAAAAAGAACACAAATATTTGGTGGACAGAGCAATGCCAGGCGGCATTCGACCATTTGAAAGCAATATTAACCACCAAACGTGGAGTTGGAGCTGTACTGCTACAGGAAGATGAGGATGGGATTGAACGGCCAGTTGGTTAGTTTTTGAAGAGACTCAACATCCACCAGAGGAAATACTCCACAGTCGAAAAGGAATGATTGAATTTGGCACTGGCCTTACAGAATTTTAATGTGTACGTCACAAATAATGTGTCAGAGATGATTGTGTACATAGATCACAATTTGCTTACATTCTTAGAATGCTTTCCAGACAAGAATATGACACTATTTTGTTGGAGTCTTATGTTACAGACATTTAATTTAAAAATCGGACATGTTGCAGGTTAAATTTAAAATGTAACAGTTGGTCGAACAGCTAAATTAACTGAGTTGTCTGGATACAAAAGCAAGCAGTTTAAATTATGCCCCAAGATATTAAACTCCAATCAAGTTTCAATTTGGTATTTTGATAATATTAAAACCAATGACACAATCCAATGCCTTGCGATATAAATATTAAACAAATTGAGCAGAAGGGGAAGAACTGCCGAAAGACCAACAGATGTAGGCTGCTAGTAAGAACTCTCTGAGAGGTTCCTGTCTAGAGAAGGAGTTTGCACAGAGGCAAAACATCGACAACAACCTGGAAAGCAAAGCTACAGAGGAAGATACAAAAGGAAGATTTGATAGCTGGCTGGTTTTGAAATTTGAATTTTTCAGTAAATCTTAATTGAGGGGTTTTATCGACGAGGATTGTAGAGGGGACAGTAAAAGACAGGTTAGAGAAAGGAGTTGTAAATAGTTGTTAGTTAATTATTCTCTGTTAGACTTTGAAAAATAAAGTTGTTAACTTTTACTTTAAATAGTGATGTTTGGAATAGCTCTTTGCCTCTAGACGTTTCACAGATTACTGCACAGGGTAAATCTTTTCTGTGTTGCTGGTTTTACATTTGCGGGGGTGGGGGTGGGGGGTGTGGTGGTGAGATTTATGCCGTGTCATAATGTCTGCCACAGAGATCAGGAACAGGACCCCAACAGTTAACAATTCACGGAACTGACTTGGCTGAATGAGCACAAGGTTTGGGAGCTACATTTGCTGACAACACAACGATGGGTCAGAAAGTATGTTGTGAATAGAATATGAGGAAACTACAAAGAGATGTAGTTGGGTTAAATGGGTTGAATGATGGGTAAAATGAGTGGGTAAAGAAATGGCAAATGGAATATAATGTGGGAGAGTGTGGAATTGTCCATTTCAGCAGAAAGAATAAAAAAGCAGCACCTTCCCTTCATAGTACACCTACAATTTTCCTTCGCTTCCAAAATAACATTCAACTATTTACAACAACAAGTGAACCTATGAGACTTTTTATTCATTTTGCAGGATGTGGACATCACTGGCTGGGCCCAGCATTTATTGCCCGTCCCTAGTTGCTCCTTGAGAAGGTGAGGGTGAGCTGCAGTCTGTGTGCTGTAGGTATACCCACAATGCCCTGAAGGAGGAAATTCCAGGATTTTGACCCAGTGACAGTGAAGGAACGGCGATATATTTCCAAGTCAGGATTGTAAGTGGCTTGGAGGGGAAGTTGCAGGTGGTGGGGTTTCCATGTATCTGCTGCCCTTGTCCTTCTAGAGGGAAGTGGTTGTGGGTTTGGAAGGTGCTGTCTCAGGATCTTTGGTGAATGTCTGCAGTGCATCTTGTAGACAGTACATACTGCTGCTACTGAGTGTTGGTTGAGGGGGGGTAAGTAGATGCTTGTGGGTTGATGCCAATCAAGCAGAGGCTGCTTTGTTCTGGATGGTGCCATGTTTGTTGAAAGTTGTTGGGGCCGTAGCCATCCAGGCAAGTGGGGAGTATTCCATCACCATCCTGATTTGTGCCTTATAAATGGTGGGCAGGCTTTGGGGAGTCAGGAGGTAAGTTACTCGGTGGACGATTCCTGGCTCTGACTTGCTCTTGTATCCTTTGTGTTTATGTGGTGAGTCCAGTTGAGTTTCTGGTCAATGGTAACCCCCAGGATATTGATAGTGGGGGATTTAGTGATGGTAACACCATTGAACATCAAGGCACAGTGATTAGATTGTCTCTTTTAGGCATTTGTGTGGTGTGAATGTTTCTTGCCACTTGTCAGCCCAAGTCTGGATGTTGTCCCGATCTTGTTGCATTTGACCATGGACTGCTTCAGTATCTGAGGAGTCGTGAATGGTGTTGAACATTGTGCAATCATCAGTGAACATCCTCACTTCTGACCTTATGATGGAGGGAAGGTCATTGATGAAGCAGCTAAAAAGGTTTGAGCTTAGCACACAATCCTGAGGAACTCCTGCAGAAATATCCTGGAGCTGGGATGACTGACCTCCAACAAACACAACCATCTTCCTATGTGCCAGGTACGACTCTAACCAGTGGAGAGTTTGTCCCCTGATACCCATTGATTCCAGTCTTGCCAGGGCTCCTTGATGCCACACTCGGTTGAATTCAGCCTTGATGTTAAGAGCTGTGCCCCTCCCCTCCCCTCAGGAATTCAGCTCTTTTGTCCATGTTTGAACCAAGGCTGTAATGAGGTTAGGAGCTGAGTGACCCTTGGGAATCCAAACTGGGTGTCACTAAGCAGATTATTGCTGAGCAGGTGCTGCTTAATAGCCCTGTGGATGACCCCTTCCATTGCTTTACTGATGATGGAGAGGAGACTGATGAGGCAGGAATTGGCCGGGTTGGATTTGTCCTGCTTTTTGTGTACATAACATACCTGGGCAATTTTCCACATTGTTGGGTAGATGCCAGTGTTGTAACTGTACTGGAACAGCTTGGCGAGGGGAGTGGCAGGTTCTGGAGCAGAAGTCTTCAGTACTATTTCCGGAATGTTGTCAGGGTCTGCAGCCTTTGCACTATCAAGTGTTTCCAACCATTTCTTGATATGACGTGGACTGAATCGAATTAGCTGAAGACTGGTATACTTCTGGCTGAAGATTGCTGTGAAAGCTTCAGCCTTCTCTTATGCTGGAGTTTTTCATCATTGAGAATGGGGATATTTGTGGTGCCTCCTCTTCCAGTGAGTTACAAATTTGTCCACCACCATTCATGACTGGATGTAGTAGAACTGCAGAGATTAGCTCTGATATGTTTGTGTAGGATCACTCAGCCCTGCCTGTCACTTGATAATGTCTTGCTGATTTGCTGATCTCACCATAATGGTGTCATGTCTGGATTGTCATAGTTACAGTGAGGATACCAGATCTCAAAGACCAATGAAGAGCTGAGTATCACTGATACCCCTGTCACCCGTGTTTGCGTTTTCAGATTGTCTTCAATGTAATGCAGATGCTGTTCCAGAATTCCACACTTGCTCCAGCCATGTTAGTCACTGACTAATCCCGTAGCTCAGGATGTTTCAATTGTTGGAATTTACATTCTGATTCCTCGAGAGTTTCTCACTTATTCTGAAGCTTTTACTCATTCTATCAGGCTTTTAAATTCCTACCGACCCAGATCTGTTTCCTTTCTTCATCACCAGCCTCCTCAAATGTTTCTGTTTTAAATTTTCTTGGAAATCAGGATCTGTTCCACTTGCTGCTTCAGTAATTGTTTAGGTTTCTCTTTGGCCTGCTTGAGTTCTTTCACACCAGCATCATTTCTTTCTGAGAGGATGGTCTGATCTGGTGTTTGTAGCTTCATGTGGTGTGTAACTCCTCCTATCAGCTAGCTCTGTCTTCGTCTGTAGTGTTGCCTTGAGCTTAAGCTGATGTTTTGTAACTGCAGCTGCTGAAACTGATCTGGTTTATGTTAGAGTTACAAATCAGCGATCTTTTAATTGGATAACAACAGGTCCTAGAGATCACAGCAGGTCAGACAGCATCCATGGAGAGAGCGAGGGAGCTAATGTTTCAAATTGACTCGAATAGGCAGGTCTCAGTGGTGTTTTTTTTGTCCATGGACACATTGGAATCTAGAAACACTAGCTCTGAATTTTACATTTTTTTGGAGGTCGCTCTCTCCATTTTAAACTAGGGAAATTTGTGTACCTTCTACCGATATGTCTTTGACCCTCTCCTCATTTCTATTGATCTAACACCCACTCTGATCAAAAACAGAAATTACTGGAGAAACTCAGCAGATCTGGTAGCATCTGTGGAGCGAGGAACAGTTAACATTTCGAGCCCAGTGACCCGCCCTCAGAAACCATGCTGATCATATGCTTTTCTCAGGAGAATTCAACACACACCTCATTTGGGATTTTTCTGCTGAGCAGAAAGTTATTGTTTTCAACCCTCCCAATGCTGAACAAAGATATTTGGGGTTGTCTCATAAATTTCAGAACAGTGTCGAATTATTGACCCTGTGGTTTACCTGTAGTGATTCTGCTCACTGTCTGTTTTGGAGCCATAGGCTTCATCAGCAGAATATTTTCACCAGTGTTCGTTATATCATGCAAATAGAGTCATAGAGTCATAGAGATGTACAGCATGGAAACATACCCTTCGGTCCAACCTGTCCCTGCCGACCAGATATCCCAACACAATCTAGTCCCACCTGCCAGCACCCAGCCCATATCCCTCCAAACCCTACCTATTCATATACCCATCAAGGTCCTTGTTAAATGTTGTAATTGTACCAGCCTCCACCACTTCTTCCAGCAGCTCATTCCATACACGTACCACCCTCTACATGAAAAAGTTGCCCCTTAGGTCTTTTCTATATCTTTCCCCTCTCACACTAAACCTATGTCCTCTAGTTCTGGACTGCCCGACCCCAGGGAAAAGACTTTGTTTATTTATCCTATCCATGCCCCTCATAATTTTTTAAACCTCTATAAGGTCACCCCTCAGCCTCTGACCTCCAGGGAAAACAGCCCCTCAAGGGGACATAGCTTTAAATTAAGGGGGGGTAGATATAGGACTGATGTTAGGGGTAGGTTCTTCACTCAGCGAGTCGTAAGTTCATGGAATGCCCTGCCAGTAGCAGTGGTGGACTCTCCCTCTTTATGGGTATTTAAACGGGCATTGGATAGGTATATGGAGGATAGTGGGTTAGTGTAGATTAGGTGGGCTTTGATCGGCGCAACATCGAGGGCCGAAGGGCCTGTACTGCGCTGTATTCTTCTATGTTCTATGTTCTATAAATCCTCCAAGCATGGCAACATCCTTGTAAATCTTTTCTGAATTCTTTCAAGTTTCACAACATCTTTCCAATAGGAAGGAGACCAGAATTGCACGCAGTATTCTAACAGTGGCCTAACCAATGTCCTGTACAGCCTCAACATGACCTCCCAACTCCTGTACTCAATACTCTGACCATTAAAGGAAAGCATACCAAACGCCTTCTTCACTATCCTATCTACCTGTGACTCTATTTTCAAGGAGCTATGAACCTGCATTCCATGGTCTATTTGTTAAGCAGCACTCCCCAAGACCTTACCATTAAGTGTATAAGTCCTGCTAAGATTTGATTTCCCAAAATGCAGCACCTCGCATTTATCTGAATTAAACTCCATCTGCCACTTCTCAGCCCAATGGCCCATCTAGTCCAGATACTGTTGTAATCTGAGGTAACCTTCTTCGCTGTCCACTACACCTCCAATTTTGGTGTCATCTGCAAACTTATGAACTATACCTCGTATGCTGATATCCAAATCGTTTATATAAATGTTAATATTCTAATAGTCAACCACTCATCAGGGTTTGATTAACTCGATTTGTTTGCTCATTTAAAATAGAAAATCATTTTATAATTCAAAAAGCAGACTTATAGCTAAGCAAATGAACAACAAGATAAAGTGCATAGGTGTCACAGAGTCACAGTGTCATAGAGATGTATTGCACGGAAACAGACCCTTTGGTCCAATTCATTCATGACGACCAGATATCTTAACCTAATCTAGTCCAATTTGCCAGCACTTGGCCCATATCCCTCTAAACCCTTCCTATTCATACACCCATCCAGATGTATTTGAAGAAGTCTAACCCACTCTTGAGTGTGTCACTTTAAAAAACATCTGTGTTCACATGGTGGACAATCTATCATCTCACCTACTCTGGACTACATGCGACTCCAGACACAAAGTAATTGTGGTTGACTCTCAGTTGCCATTTGACATGACCAAGAAAGCCACTCAGTTTTATCAAGATTGTTATAAAGCTGAAAGAAAGGATTGGAAGTGATTGGAATGCCTGGCATTGATTGTCCCTCCAAACACAACACCGAAACACATGATCCTGTTACCTTCACAAAGTTCTTCTTCCCCAGGAGCTGGGGGATTATGCGACACATGGTTTTACCCTGAAGATAATTCTTGACTTTATCTTCTCCTCAACCAGTCCGATACTCCACCCAAGTCATTTCAGTGACTGAATCCTCCAGCTGTCAACACAAAATGTTAGCAAATGCCCGAGGGATGAGGACAGTCTTCAGTTATCACACGTTTGCTATGGTTTAATTTTGTTCTCATTGGAATACAGATAACAACCCACTGTTCTGAGAATATCACTCAGTCTCACCCTTTACAGTGTAATCACCTTCACACTTTTTACGTTTTATGACATTTCTGTGAGCCAGTCGCTCAATGCCAGCTCTGCTGAAGGCCAAGAGCAGAAACTGCTGCTTAATAATTAGTTTCTGGATTAGTGGTGCTGGAAGAGCACAGCAGTTCAGGATGTCTACCTAATGGTAACAATTTCTCAGCTGAATTTCTGAAGTGGCCCTGAATCTAGTTGCAGGAATTCAGAAGTGCAGCTGAGTTGGTTGCAGTTGAAAGGAACTGGAATCTGGAACTGAATGTTTGTCATGAACTAAGTTGGGTAGCATTTTTATCGATTGATAATTTCAAGCAAGTGAGAAATTAAGTTATATCCTGTTTAGTTGTGAAACACTTTCTGTCAGGAAGAATAACCTTATGTCTCAGGTCAAAAGTAACATAATAGGTTAATGATTTCATGGCTGTTTTTCTAACCCAAGCTAACGGGAACTTACACTGATAAATGTAAAAATACTTAGAGTTAACAGACTTTTCCTCAAAGACACAGGAATGTCTTAAATGGTTGAGTTTAGTAACAGCATGTGTTGGGTGGGTGCGGATAAGTTTTTGTGGTTATTTTGGATTTAAACTTGTTTTGGGCATTAATAGTTCTCACAGGGTCACATATGCCTCTTTTGGCTAGACATGGAACCTAGAACATTCCAGCGCAGTACAGGCCCTTTGGCCCTCGATGTTGCGCCAACCTGTGAAACCAATCTGAAGCCTATCTATCCTACACTATTCCATTATAATCCATATGTTTATCCAATGACCATTTAAATGCCCTTAAAGCTGGCAAGTCTACTACTGTAGCAGGCAGGGCGTTCTATGCCCCCACTACTCTCTGAGTAGAGAAACTACCCCTGACATCTGTCCTATGTCTGTCACCACTCAATTTAAAGCTATGTCTCCTCGTGCTAGCCATCACCATCCAAGGAAAGAATTGATAAGCTAGAATTTTTCAGAATACTTAAATTTATCAATTAAGCATTTAAGATAGGCACAGAAATGAGTCTACTGCTACCACTGGATCAGTGGTTAGCACTGCTGCCTTACAACACCAGAGACCTGGGTTCAATTCCAACCTCAGGCAACTGTCTGTTTGGGCTTTGAGCATTCTCCCTGTGTCTGCATGAGTTCTCTCCAGGTGCTCCAGTTTCCTCTGACAATTCAAAGCTGTGCTCGTTAGGTGGATTGGCCATGGGAAATTGTCCCATGGTGCTCAGGGATATGCAGGCTAGGTGGGTTAGGCAGGGTTTATGGTGGGGAGGGGGGCTGGTTGGGATGCTGTTTACAGGTTTGGTCCAGTCTCAATGGGCCAAATGGCCTATATCTGTCCTGTAGGAAGTCTGTATTATCTTGTAAAAATTTATAAAGTTAGTCAGCAAAGAGGGACATGCTGCAAAAGGAGGAATAATCTTACAGTGGATTGAAATCTTCAGGAAAAGAAACCAGGAACTAGCAGACAGTAACATCTGTAAGCATGTGCCATTGTCATTGTTAAAGAACCCACTTAGAATCTGGAGACACACTACTAAGCCAACCTAAGATTGATCAAGTATTCCTGATGAATACATTCCTGATGAAAGGCTTATGCCTGAAACGTTGACTCTCCTGCTCCTCAGACACTGCCTGACCTGCTGTGCTTTTCCAGTGCCACACTTTTCAACTCTGACTCTCCAGCATCTGCAGTCTTAAGCTAATGAGAGTGCAGCATGATGTTAATAATATTGAGGACAGCGGGTGTCCTTGGAGAAGGAGCACGCGGTGTCCACCAACACCATGGAGTTGTTCAGAAAGAAAAAGAAGAAAAAAAGAGAAGAAGAAAAAAAAAGAAGAAAATAAAATATTGAGGACAGGGTAGCTAATAGGGATTAACAAACTCTTGTGCACAGTGAAAAGACAGAAAAATAGTGTGAATCAACAGAACAGAACTAGGTAGACATGCTCTGTCAGCTGGAAACCACAAGCTTTTATGTTTTTTTGTGATTTTTGCTTGTACTTGTCTTGATCAACTTAAATTCCATGAAACATGTGAAAACATACTTATACCTGATCTTGTAAGGAATCAGGACAAGTAGTACATTTTGTTTGCACTCTCAACTGATTCTACAATTGCAATGGAAAGGACTCTTGCAACACAGTGGTTGTGTCACTACCTGCAAACCAGGAGGCCTGGGTTCAAGCCTTATCTGCTGCTGCAGTGTAGTGATTAATATCCATTTGGGTATGAGTGTGTGTCTAGCTATTAGGAACAATGGCTTATGATGCAGGTTGAGGTATTTTGAATTAACCTATTCAGGTGCAATATGCCACAGACCTGGGGAACATTGGGACATAAACCCAGACCTTCTGCTCCAACTTTAGCAGTGTATCCTAACATGACTGAACAGATTTCTTTTTAGAACTAGTTATAATTGACCGTAATTAAAGTTAATGTGAACCCTCTGTTTTAGGTACACTCAATGGCTTGGCCTCCACAGTCCTCTGCAGCAATGAATTCCACAGATTCCCCACACTTTGGCTGAAGGAATTCCTCCTCATCTCAGTTGTAAAGGGTCATCCCTTCATTCTGAGGATATTCCCTCAGGTCCTAGTCTCTCCTCCTGGTGGAAACATCTTCTCCATGTCCACTTTATCCAGGCTTTTCAGTATTCTGTAAGCTTCAATTAGATCCCCCCCCCCCCCCCCCCCCATCCTTCTAAACTCTATCATGTACAGATCCAGTGTCTTCAACTGCTCCTCATATGACAAACCCTTCATCACCAGCATAGTTATTCTGAACATCCTCTGGATCCCCTCCAAGTCCTGCACTTCCTTCCTTAGATACAGGGCCCAAGATTGCTCACAAAATTCCAAATGTGGTCTGACCAGAGCCTCATACAGCCTCAGGAGTACATCCCTGGGCATGGATTCTCACCCTCTTCAAATGAATGTCAATATTGCATTTACTTTCCTAACAGCCAACTGAACCTGTATGTTAATCTTAAGAGAATCCTGAACCAGGACTCCCAAGTCCCTTTATGCTTCAGATTGCTAAAACCTTATCCCATTTAAGAAATAGTCTGCGCCTCTATTCTTCCTACCAATGTACATAACCTCACCCTTTCCCACATTGTATTCCAGCTGCCACGTCTTTGCCCATTCTCCCAGCCTGAGTCCTACTGTACCCTCCCAGCTTCCTCAACACTAGTTGTTCCTACAGTGAAAGTGAGGAGCACAGATACTAGAGATCAGAGTCAAGAAGTGTGGTGCTGGAAAAGCACAGCTGGTCAGGCAGCATCCAAGGAGCAGGAATGAAGAAATTCTTGATGAAGAGCTTTTGCTCAAAATGTCGACTCTCCTTTTCCTCGGATGCTGCCTGACAGGCTGTGCTTTTCCAGCACCACACTCTTTGACACTACTTGTCCCTCCATCTGTCTTTGTGTCAGCTGGAAACTGAGCAACAATGCCCTCAATTCCTTCATCCAGATCATTAATGTGTAATATGAATATCGATTGGCAGGACAGGCCTGATTGACCAAGTGGACTTCTCTTGTTTGTTGTTTCTATGTACCTGTTTATTGGAGATTATTCCCTGCAAATTGGTTGCCATGTTTCTTATATCACAAGAGTGGCTGAAATTCATTAAGTGAAAAGACCATTGACACATGTTGGTTTTCCTCACTGTCTGATGTCTATTAATTATGTCTAATTGGAGTAGGTGGGAATTATCAATGAAGGATTTATTTGAACTCCTAAGGAGAGGGACACTGGAAACTGAGTATGAGTTTAAGGAGTACACGCTTGCACATCAAAGGAGATAAATGCTCATAGGAGGTACAGTTAGTAAGTTTGCAGATAACACCAAAATTGGAGGTGTAGTGGACAGTGAAAAAGGTTACTTCAGATTACAACAGGATCTGGATCAGATGGGCCAATGGGTAGAGAAGTGGCAGATGGAGTTTAATTCAGATAAATGCGAGGTGCTGCATTTTGGGAAAGCAAATCTTAGCAGGACTTATACACTTAATGGTAAGGTACTAGGGAGTGTTGCTGAACAAAGAGACCTTGGAGTGCAGGTTCATAGCTCCTTGAAAGTGGAGTCACAGGTAGATAGGATAGTGAAGAAGGCGTTTGGTATGCTTTCCTTTAATGGTCAGAGTACTGACTATAGGTCATGTTGCGGCTGTACAGGACATTGGTTAGGCCACTGTTGGAATATTGCGTGCAATTCTGGTCTCCTTCCTATCAGAAAGATGTTGTGAAATTTGAAAGGGTTCAGAAGATGTTACCAAGGGTTGGAGGATTTGAGCTATAGGGAGAGGTTGAACAGGCTGGGGCTGTTTTCCCTGGAGGTCAGAGGCTGAGGGGTGATCTTATAGAGGTTTACAAAATCATGAGGGGAATGGATAGGATAAATAAACAAAATCTTTTCTGTGGTAGATTAGTCCAGAACTAGAAGGCATAGGTTTAGAATGAGAGGGGAAAGATATAAAAGAGACCTAAGGGGCAACTTTTTCACGCTGAGGGTGGTACGTGTATGGAATGAGCTGCCAGAGGAAGTGGTGGAGGCTAGTACAATTGCAACATTTAAAAGGCATTTGGATGGGTATATGAATAGGAAGGGTTTAGAAGGATATGGACCAATTGCTGGCAGATGGGACTAGATTGGGTTGGGATATCTGGTCGGCATGGACGGGTTGGACTGAAGGGTCTGTTTCCATGCTGTACATCTCTATGACTCTATGACTCTAAGTGTGTGAAGATGGCATCCTGGGCTTTCTGGAGAGTAATAGATGCCAAAATTCAGAGTTCATTGGCAAGGACATGTCATTCCTAATGAAGGGCTCTGGCCCATAATGTTGATCTTCCTGCTCCTCGGATGTTACCTGACCTGCTGTGCTTTTCCAGCACCACACTCTCCACTCTGAACTCCAGCATCTGCAGCCCTCACTGTCTCCCATTGCACTCAGATAGCAAGGTCAAAAATCACAATCCTGGAGCAAGGCTCAAAAAGCTTGTTATTTCACATAAACCTGTTGGACTATAATCTGAGTGATTTTTGACCTTGTCCACCCCAGTCCAACACCAGCACCTCCACACCTCAGATAGCAAGGTCAGTGTTGGCAGTGTAAGTTTGATCTTAGAGACAGAGAGAGAGAGATGACCAAGGAAGGAAATGTTCAAATATTTATTTATTAACCTTCCACCAATAATTAATTTCTAAAATAAAAGAACTGCAGATGCTGGAGATCTGAAACCAACAGAAATTGCTGGAGAAGCTCAGCAGGTCTGGCAGCATCTGTGAGGAGAGAAGCAGAGTTAATGTTTCAGGTCAGATGAGGAGTGACTAACTTAAAATGTTAACTCTAATAATCAAAGTCTGCACACGTCTGAAAGATTGTGGCCTGAAATGTTCATTGGCTCTTATTAAAATGTAATGGCCATTTAAATGAACAGCCCCTGATGCTCAAAGTACAACCTCACAATGTTTCAGGCAGTTCAATACCCAGTCTCTCAGCAAGATACACTTTTAATGACTGAGCCTCTTTGTAACTGGACAGCCTGTCCCAAGTCTCAATTACTGGACTGTCCACCTCTCAAAATGTCCAGACCTCCCTCTGAAACTTGACTGAATTGAAATTATCAAAGTGAAAGGGAAGCCAGCTGGGAAACTGGCTTACTCACAGAAATGATGGTATGACTGGCCGCTCTCACAGAATAGACAAATCAGCAATCACAGAGAGAATCAGAATTAAATTGTGTTTTGCCTTGATTGAAAAGGAGAGAGACTGTGAACATAAAATCAAGGAGGGCATTAAATTGTTGAGAAAAACAAACCAAAATGCTCCTACACATATTGTTTGTTGCTGTCTGTCACCTTTTGTAATAGTTTACAGCACCTCTGAATGCTAATATTTTGTTGCTTTGCAAGATGATAATAAAATGTAGCACTTCAATACCAACAATAAACTGCAACCTGCTATAATAACCATCAGCACAGCAAGATGTTCATGACATGCATTAGATCTCAGTGAAATGACGAGAAACATATTTCCTATTGCTCTTTCTACTGTCCAGGTTCACCAAGTTAACGATGGAATGTTGTGTCCACAGGCACAGTGAAATAAAAAAGACTAGATTCAAATGGAAAGCATCTGCCTTTCAGCAGGAGGCCTGAACAATTACTAAGTGGGCAGTAGTTAGAGAAACTGGAGTTGGCCAAGTCAATCATTAGGAACTGCAAACCTTCCAAAGACAGGAAGCAACTAAAATGTTTTCAAGAGAGTTGAAGGCAAATATTTGCACCATGGACATGGCCTGATGCCGTAAAATATCGTTCGAGCACCTCAGAAAAAAATAATTTAAAATCAGGAACAGATACTTAAGGAACAATGTGACACAGTGACATGAAATATTTCCATTCTGGAATTATTACATAGAATATAGAACAGCACAGCACAGCAACAGGCCCTTCGGCCCATGATGTTGTGCCGAACATGATGCCAAATGAAGCTAATCCCTCCTGCCTGCCCTTGGTCCATATCCCGACCAAGGGCTCCAGCCCAAAACATCGATTTTCCTGCTCCTCGGATGATGCTTGACCTGCTGTGCTTTTCCAAAAACATACTCTCAACTTGGTCCACATCCCTCCATTCCTTACATACCCATCTGATATCTAAAAGCCCCTGAAACGCCCCTATTGTATCTGCTTCCAGCACCACCTCTGGTAGCACATTCCACACTCTTATCACTCTCTGGGTAAAAAAAAACTGCCCCTCACATCTCTTTTAAACTTTTCCCCTCTCATCTTAAATGCGTGCTCCCCTAGTTTTAGATATTTCAACTCTCAAGGATAAAGTGATTCTGACTGTTAAACCTACCTGTGCATCTCATAATTTTATAGACTTCTATCAAGTCCCTCTTCATCCTCCACCACTCTAGAAAAGCCAACCTGAGTTTTTCTAGCCTGTCCTTATAGTCATACCCTCTAATCCAGGCAACATCCTGGGAAACCTCTTCTGCATCCCCTCCAAAGCCTCCACAGCCTTCCTGTAATGAGGCAACCATGATTGAATGCAATACTCTAAATGTGGCCTAACCAAAGCTGCAACATGACATCCTGACTCTTGTACTCAATTCCCTGAACAATGAAAGCAAAATGATAAGCCTCCTCTACCACCCTATCTACTTGGGTGGCCACTTTCAGGGAGCTATGAACTTGAACCCCAAGATCCCTCTGTACATGAACGCTGTTCAACGTTGCTACTAACTGTGTACTTTTCCCTAACATCTGATCTCCCAAAGTGCAGCACCTCACACTTACTCGGATTAAACTCCATCTGCCATCTATCCATTATATGAAAAATATAAATTATAAGATGCCAAACAATCCATTTTTAGATTGAAATCAGATATTTGATTTGATAGATTTATGAGTTTACTTCATATTTCGGTCTCATTATTGTAGAGTCATTGAGTCATACAGCAAGGAAAGAAACCACTCAGTCCAACTTGTTCATGCTGGCCAAGTTCCCCAAAGTAACTCATCCCACTTGTCTGCATTTGGCCCCTATTCTTCAAAACCTTTCTTATTCATGTTCCTGTCGAAATGTCTTCGAAATGTTGCACCACCATATACCATTTCCTCTAGCAGTTCCTTACATGAACTAGCCTCCGTGAGAAAATGTTGCCCTTTGGTTCCCTTTTGAATGTTTCCCTTCTCACCTTAAACCTAGGCCCTCTAGTTTTGAACTCCCCCACCGTAGAAAAAAGACCTTTGCTATTTCTGCACCCTCTCCAATTTAATAATATAACAGGGTGACCAGAACTGGACACAGTACTCCAGAGGTGGCCTCACCAACATCCTGTCCAACCTCAGCATGATGTCCCAACTCCTCCATCAGTGATCTGAGCAATGAAGGCAAGTGTGCTAAGTACTTCTTAAACCACCCTGTCTACCTGTAATGCAACTTTCAAAGAACTATGTACCTGAACTCCTAGGTCTCTACTCAGCATCACAATCCAGGGCCCTGTCGTTAAATAGATAAGTCCTAGACTTGTTCATTTATCAAAATGTAATGCCACATATTTATCCAAATCAAACTCTATCTGCCACTCTTCAACCCATTGGCCCAATTGATCAAGATCCCTTTGTAATCTTAGATAACCATCTTCAATGTCCACTACACCACCAATGTTGGTGTCATCCACAAACATACTAATAATGCTTCCTAAATTCTCTTCCAAATGGTTTATATCAATGACAAATAACAGTAAACCCAGCACCAATCCTTGCAGCACACCATTGGGTCACAGGCCTCCAGTCTAAAAAACAACCCTCCTCCACCACTCTCTGTCTGCTAATGTCAAGCCAATTTTAGATCAAGAGTGTTAAACAGTATGAAGAGAGTTGCCCTCAAAATTGACTGTGGACACCATGGAATCACATGGCATCAAGATACACTCAGCTCATTAAACAGTATTCCACAACATGAGACAACACTTGGACCAGGTCTGTGGGTAGCAAGGGTACAAAATGTCTTCTGGGTGCGGAACTTCAATGTTCAATGGCAAAAAGGTAAATTCCATCACAGATTCCTACAGGCATGAAGGAGTAACATTCAGAGAGATATTTCAGAGAAAGCCACTTCAAAATCATTTACTGAAGCTTGCAATCCCTGGACTCTTACATCTTGTTAAACCGGCCACTCCCCTTCCATTGTTAAACTGGCCACTCCCCTTCCATTGTTAAACCAACCACTCCCCTTCCATTGTTAAACTGGCCACTCCCCTTCCATTGTTAAACTGCCCCCCTCCCCTTCCAATGTTAAACTGGCTGCTCCCCTTCCATTGTTAAACTGCCCCCCTCCCCTTCCAATGTTACACTGGCCACTCCCCCTCCATTGTTAAACTGGCCACTCCTCCTCCATTGTTAAACTGCCCCCTCCCCTTCCATTGTTAAAATGGCCACTCCCCTTCCATTGTTAAACTGGCCACTCCCCTTCCACTGTTAAACTGGCCACTCCCCTTCCAATGTTAAACTGGCCACTCCCCTTCCATTGTTAAACTGGCCACTCCCCTTCCAATGTTAAACTGGCCACTCCCCTTCCATTGTTAAACTGGCCACTCCCCTTCCAATGTTAAACTGGCCACTCCCTTTCCATTGTTAAACTGGCCACTCCCCTTCCACTGTTAAACTGGCCACTCCCCTTCCATTGTTAAACTGGCCATTCCATTTCCATTGTTAAACTGGCCACTACCCTTCCATTGTTAAACCAACCACTCCCCTTCCATTGTTAAACTGGCCACTCCCCTTCCACTGTTAAACTGGCCACTTCCCTTCCATTGTTAAACTGGCCACTCCCCTTCCATTGTTAAACTGGCCACTCCCCTTCCATTGTTAAACCAACCACTCCCCTTCCATTGTTAAACTGGCCACTCCCCTTCCATTGTTAAACCAACCACTCCCCTTCCATTGTTAAACTGGCCACTCCCCTTCCATTGTTAAACTGGCCATTCCATTTCCACTGTTAAACTCTTTTTAAAAAAACTGAAAGGCCTCCTTTGATTGTTGACTGAAGATATTTCTCGTAACCAGTTCAGCACCTCTGCCTTTACAACCTCTCTTCAAGACAAAACCCAGGACAAAATAGCAAAGAGACCTCGGAGTGCAGGTTCATAGTTCCTTGAAAGTAGAGTTGCAGGTTGATAGGATGGTGAAGAAGGCGGTGAAGATGTGGGCGGCATGGTGGCACAGTGGTTAGCACTGCTGCCTCACAGCGCCAGAGACCCGGGTTCAATTCCCGCCTCAGACGACTGACTGTGTGGAGTTTGCACGTTCTCCCCGTGTCTGCGTGGGTTTCCTCCGGGTGCTCTGGTTTCCTCCCACAGTCCAAAGATGTGCAGGTCAGGTGAATTGGCCATGTTAAATTGCCCGTAGTGTTAGGTAAGGGGTAGATGTAGGGGTATGGGTGGGTTGCGCTTCGGCGGGGCGGTGTGGACTTGTTGGGCTGAAGGGCCTGTTTCCACACTGTAAGTAATCTAATCTAATCTAAAAGGCGTTTGGTATGCTTTCCTTTATTAGTCAGAGTATTGAGTATAGGAGTTGGGAGGTCATGTTGTGGATGTACATGACATTGGTTAGGCCACTTTTGGAATATTGCATGCAATTCTGGCCTCCCTGCTATAGGAATGATGTTGAGAAACTTAAAAGGTTTCAGAAAAGATTTACAATGATGTTGCCAGGTTTGGAGGATTTGAGTTATAGTGAGAGGCTGAACAGGCTGGGGCTGTTTTCCCTGGAGCGTTGGAAGGGTGACCTTATAGAGGCCCAAGGTAGGAATAGACAAGGTCTTTTCCCCAGGGTGGGGGAGTCCAAAACTAGAGGGCATAGGTGCGAGGGGAAACATTTAAAAGAGACAACATCTAGGAACAGAGGGTGATGCATTTATGGAATCAGTGCCGGAGGAAGTGGTGGAACCTGGTACAAATGCAACTTTTAAAAGACATCTGGATGGCTATATGAATAGAAAGGGTTTAGCTGGATATGGGCCAAGTGCTGGCAAACAGGACGAGATTAAGTTAGGATATCTGGTGGGCATGGACGAGTTGGACTGAAGGGTCTGTTTCTGTGCTGTACATCTCTATGACTCTAACCTTTTTGAAGTGAATCATCACAAATGCTGCAAGACCAATGAAGTTCTGCAGCACCTTCTGTACCTTTTAAAGTCCGACCTGATTCCCCCATTGTGTTGTGGATCTTTTCCTCTAGCAGGGTATTTGGATGTGGAGGTGTAATACAAATGTTCACACTCATAACATAATATCGAGATATGGATAGAAAAACGTAATAGACTGAAAGACTTAACAGATGTTTATTACAGTTCTTGCTATGTACCTATATACTTACTACACCTACTCACTGTGAGACGTAACACAACCCAGACAGTTACCTTTCTAACAGTCCACTGTTAAATGTCGATCATCAGTAAAGTGATGGATGGTGTCAATAACAGGGCTATCAAGCAGCACCTGCTCAGCAATAACCTGCTCAGTGACGCCCAGTTTGGGGTCCCCCAGGGTCACTCAGCTCCTGACCTCATTCCAGCCTTGGTTCAAACATGGACAAAAGAGCTGAATCCCAGAGGGGAGGGGAGAGGGACAGCCCTTAGCATCAAGGCTGCATTTGACCGAGTGTGGCATCACAGAGCCCTAGCAAAACTGGAATCAGTGGGTATCGGGGAAAGATCTCTCCTGGTTGATGTCATACCTGGCACATGGGGAGATGGTCGTGGTTTAGACTAGATTCCCTACAGTATGGAAACAGGCCCTTCAGCCCAACAAGTCCACATTGACCCTCCAAAGGCTAACCTACCCAGCCCATTTCCCTACATTTAGATTAGATTCCCTACAGTGTGAAAACAGGCCCTTCGGCCCAACCAGTCCACACCGACCCTCTGAAGAGTAACCCACCCCCCTCTGACTAATGCACCTAACACAGTGAGCAATTTAGTACGGCCAATTCATCTAACCTGCACATCTTTGGACTGTGAAAGGAAACCAGAGCATGTGGAGGAAACCCACACAGACACGGGGAGAATGTACAAACTCAACAGACAGTCGCTCAAGGTGGGAATCAAACCTGGGCACTGAGAGGCAACAGTGCTAACCACTGAGGCACAGTGCTGTGGTTGTTAGAGTTCAGTCATCTCAGTTCCAGGACATCTCTGCAGGTGTTCCTCAGGTTATAGGTGGTTGTCACTTGATGAAGGACCATCGCTCCGAAAGTTAGTGTGCTTCCAATTAAACCTGTTGGACTATAACCTGGTGTTGTGTGATTTTTAACTTTGTACAACCCAGTCCAACACCGGCATCTCCAAGTCATGTGTTCCTCAGGGCAGTGTCCTAGACCCAACCATCTTGAGCTGCTTCATCAATGACCTTCCCTCCATCATAAGGTCAAAAGTAATGTTGATTACACAATGTTCAGCACCATTTACCACTCCTTACAGACATAAATGAAAACAAACAAAAATGCAGGAGAAATTCAGAGGGTCTGGCACTATCTGTGCAGAGAGAAAGGGAGCTCATCATTCAAGTCCAAAGACTTGTCCTTAGAACTGAAAGAAGCTGGAAATTAGCCATTTTTCTGCATTGATGAAGGGGTAGGAGGAGCAAGTGGAACTGATGGTGAATATGTCCTGTGTAAAAGACAAAGAGAATTAACGTAGGCTTGCTTACTGAACTGGAAGGTTCATTTCCAGACATTTTGTCACCCTATTAGGTAACATCTTCAGTGGTCCTCCAGGCGAAGCACTGCTAATGATTCCTGCTTTCTATATATATGTTTGGGTTTCTTTGGGTTGGTGATGTCATTTCCTGTGGTGATGTCATTTCATGTCTTGATGTCATTTCCTGTGCTTTTTCTCAGGGGATGGTAGATGTTCGCTGACAACACCAACCCAAAGAAACCCAAACATATAAATAGAAAGCAGGAATCATTAGCAGTGCTTTGCCCAGAGGCCCACTGAAGATATTACCTGAAGATGGTGAGGAAATGTCTGCAAATGAACCTTCCAGTTCAGCGAGCAAACCTACATCCAGAACCTCAACCTGAGCTACAAACCTTCTCAAAACATGCGAAAACAAAGAGAATCTTCACGGCGGTGAAGCAAATCCTGTGATGGAAATCGGTAGATTTGAATTGGAGAAAACAAACTACAGACGGTGGTGTTAGTGTGGGGTGGGTGGGGGGGGGGGAGTGTGTGTGTTATGGGGGGTTCATCAAGATGGAGGACTGCCTTCATGTTCAAAACTTCATTAAATTCAATGTTGAGGTCTGATGGCCATGAAGTCTCTCATGGGAAAATGAGGCGTTGTTCCTCCAGCCTGTATTGAGTTATGTCAGAACACTGTAGGTGGCCGAGGTTAGTGTGGGAGCAAGGTGGTTTATTGTAATGAGGAAGAGCTGGAGGCTTGGGGTCATCCTTATGGCCAGTGTGGAGGTGTACCACTCACACCTTGTCCCCTTTTTCCGACAGCATAAAGCCAGTTTTATCCAGCTATTTTCAATTCTGAAGAAGTCACGTCAGACTCAAATCATTAACTTCTTCATCTGTCTCCATAGCTGCTGTCAGACTTGCTGAGTTTCTCCGGCACTGTCTGTTTTAAGTTCAGATTTCCAGTATCCACAGTATTTTGCTTTATTTGGGTGTTCCGCCAATATTGAAGCAGTCTTTTCCATATGCAACAAGATCCAGACAATATCCAGGCTTGGACAAACCAGGGGCCAATAACAATTATGCAGCACAATGGATAGGCAATGACCTAAGGAGAATCTCAATTTTGCACGTTATTGCTCGAAGATATCTCTATCACTGAATCCTCCACTATCTACATCCTTGGTCACCATTGACCATAAACTCAACTGGACTCACCACATAATT
This sequence comes from Chiloscyllium punctatum, assembly GCF_047496795.1. Taxonomy (NCBI): domain Eukaryota; kingdom Metazoa; phylum Chordata; class Chondrichthyes; order Orectolobiformes; family Hemiscylliidae; genus Chiloscyllium; species Chiloscyllium punctatum. The sequence goes on along the minus strand of NC_092776.1, from coordinate 3,532,006 downwards.
ACAATGGCTACGAGACCAGGCCAGAGGCTAGGAATACTGCAGTGACCTCCTGACTCCCCAAGGCCTGCCCACCATCTGAAAGGGACAAGTCAGGAGTGTGATGGAATACAGTAAATGCACATCCACACACGTCATTTATTGTATCTGTTACTCCTGATGCGGTCTCCTCTACATTGGGAAGACTGGAAGCCTACTTGCACAGCACTTTCGGGAACATCTCCGGGACACTTGCACCAATCAATCTCACCAGCCTGTGGCCCAACATTTCAGCTCCCCCTCCCACTCTGCCGAGGACATGCAGGTCCTGGGCCTCCTCCATCGTCATTCCCTCACCACCTGACGCCTGGAGGAAGAATGCCTCATCTTCCACTCAGGACCCTTCAACCCCAGGGCATCAATGTGGACTTCAACAGCTTCCTCATTCCCCCTCACCCCCACCTTACCCCAGTTTCAACCTTCCAGCTCAGCACCATCCTCTTGGCCTGTCCTAACTGCTAATCTCCCTTCCCACCCATCTGCTCCACCCTCCTCTCCGACCTATCACCTTTACCCCCATCTCCATCTACCTATTGCACTGTCAGTTACCTTCCTCCCAGCCCCACCCCCACCCCCCCCTCCACCCCCGAGGCTCACAGCCCCATTCCTGATGAAGGGCTCCTGCCCGAAACATCGATTCTGCTGCTCCTCAGATACACTTAGTGCCTTTTTTAAAACTGGTCAAAATAGCCTCTGGTGTGACACTACAAGAGGTTTCCAATCTAATTGGGTGAAGAAATCAATAATTGCTTGCATTGTTGTAATCTCTAGATCACTGCAGGGGCAGCCAGCCAACATTCCTCACAGAAAACACCTGGGTAAAAACAGGTGAAGTTGTTGTCATCGTCATTTCATCACAGAATGTATCATCTAAGCTTCTGTTCCATCAAATATTGATATAAAAATTATTGATTCACTACTTTTGTGAGTTATCTGACTATGTTCATTGTCCCGCTCATAACCCTGTAAACTGTTAAGATTTAAAATATTAATCCATTTTGTGTTTGCTTTCATGTAAATCCTTGCTGTAACGTGAGTGTCTGGGGGAAATGTGGAGACACAAGGTTGGATGTTTAAACAGATGAAAGGATGGAATAGAGTTGAGAGACTCCTGAGGCTGAATCCTGATAGTCTTCCACTTTGTAAAACAAAATCCAGTTGAGTGTGATAAATGGTTAGCAATGTGGAATTGGAGTGAATGCCATAAAGCTACAGTTGGGAGGAACAAGTCTCGATTAATAATCAGTAGGAAATGTGCTTGGCTTCATTACAAAATGTTACATTAATAATGCAGCCCACAGACATGTTTACTTTAGATATGTCTCATCATTAAATATGATAAATGGTTAGGAGGGAATGTGTGACTGAATTAATAGCAATCTTTTGTGATATGTGTTTTTCTTCCACCTTAGACCGTTGATCAGTGATTTAACTTCAGCAAATTAGTCTAACTTACTAACAACCTGTCTCTTTTAATGAATGTAGCCGTGAGGAAGGAGCAAGTTCAGATTACACGATGGGGAACACCAGCTAAGGTGTTACCTGTTCCTCAGCTGATGTGGAGCAGCTTCTCCAGTCAATCAGGGGAAGAAATCCCCTGAATGGAGACACGTGAGAAATACTTCCTTATCTTTATCCTTAACATCAGGGATAAGAGAGTTTGATTACAGGAGAAATTAGAGATATTGTAAAAGTCAGTTGGGAGCTGAAAGGGTTAACTGATACAACTAAGCTTCATTCAACAGGACACAAACTTCCTGAAACAAGTTAACCTGTCAGTGCTCAGCTGTATCAAAGATGACTACCAGACCACTTCTGTCACAATAACGGGTACTTACTCTTAAACAGTAGGCTGACGTCTTACAATGGATTCCTGTGTATCTCAGATGTAACAAATATGATGTAACAAATCTAGGAAGTTGATCAAGACTGAGCTTAGGAGAAAGTGAGGACTGTGCAGGCTGGAGATCAGAGTCAAAAAGTGTGATGTTGGAAAAACACAGCAGGTCAGGCAGCAGCCAAGGAGCAGGAAAATCAATGTTTTGGCATAAGCTTTTCCAGCACCACACTTTCGACTCTGACTATCCAGCATCTGAAGTCCTCACTGTCTCCTGTTTGTTTATTTTGCCAGTTTCGAAGACCTGCCCATGCCACTGGATGGCTGTGTGTTTCACTGTATTTGAAGAGTAGGTTGGAGGATGCATAAGGCCATGGGAGGGACATGTGGGACATGGGAGGGACATGGGAGGGATATGTGGGACATGGGAGGGACATGGGAGGGACATGTGGGACATGGGAGGGACATGTGGGACATGGGAGGGATATGTGGGACATGGGAGGGACATGTGGGACATGGAAGGGACATGGGAGGGGCATGTGGGACATGGGAGGGACATGGGAGGGACATGTGGGACATGGGAGGGACATGTGGGACATGGGAGGGATATGTGGGACATGGGAGGGACATGTGGGACATGGAAGGGACATGGGAGGGGCATGTGGGACATGGGAGAGGCATGTGGGCCATGGGAGGGACATGTGGGACATGGGAGGGACATGTGGGACATGGGAGGGACATGGGAGGGATATGTGGGACATGGAAGGGACATGGGAGGGGCATGTGGGACATGGAAGGGGCATGTGGGCCATGGGAGGGACATGTGGGGCATGGGAGGGATATGTGGGACATGGGAGGGATATGTGGGGCATGGGAGGGACATGTGGGCCATGGGAGGGACATGTGGGCCATGGAAGGGGCATGTGGGACATGGGAGGGACATGTGGGCCATGGGAGGGATATGTGGGACATGGGAGGGATATGTGGGGCATGGGAGGGACATGTGGGCCATGGGAGGGACATGTGGGCCATGGGAGGGACATGTGGGCCATGGAAGGGGCATGTGGGACATGGGAGGGACATGTGGGACATGGGAGGGATATGTGGGGCATGGGAGGGACATGTGGGGCATGGGAGGGATATGTGGGACATGGGAGGGACATGTGGGCCATGGGAGGGACATGTGGGACATGGGAGGGACCTGTGGGCCATGGGAGGGATATGTGGGGCATGGGAGGGACATGTGGGCCATGGGAGGGACATGTGGAACATGGGAGGGACATGTGGGGCATGGGAGGGACATGTGGGGCATGGGAGGGATATGTGGGACATGGGAGGGACATGGAAGGGACATGTGGGACATGGGAGGGATATGTGGGCCATGGAAGGGGCATGTGGGACATGGGAGGGACATGTGGGAGATGGAAGGGGCATGTGGGACATGGGAGGAACATGTGGGACATGGGAGGGACATGTGGGCCATGGAAGGGGCATGTGGGCCATGGAAGGGGCATGTGGGACATGGGAGGGACATGTGGGCCATGGAAGGGGCATGTGGGACATGGGAGGGACATGTGGGACATGGGAGGGACATGTGGGCCATGGAAGGGGCATGTGGGCCATGGAAGGGGCATGTGGGACATGGGAGGGGCATGTGGGCCATGGAAGGGGCATGTGGGACATGGGAGGGACATATGGGCCATGGAAGGGGCATGTGGGACATGGGAGGGACATGTGGGACATGGAAGGGGCATGTGGGACATGGGAGGGACATGTGGGACATGGGAGGGACATGTGGGACATGGGAGGGACATGTGGGCCATGGAAGGGGCATGTGGGCCATGGAAGGGGCATGTGGGACATGGAAGGGGCATGTGGGACATGGGAGGGACATGTGGGCCATGGAAGGGGCATGTGGGACATGGGAGGGACATGTGGGACATGGAAGGGGCATGTGGGACATGGGAGGGACATGTGGGACATGGGAGGGACATGTGGGCCATGGAAGGGGCATGTGGGCCATGGAAGGGGCATGTGGGACATGGGAGGGACATGTGGGCCATGGAAGGGGCATGTGAGACATGGGAGGGACATGTGGGACATGGAAGGGGCATGTGGGCCATGGGAGGGACATGTGGGACATGTGGGGCATGAAAAGCACATGGCGATGCATGGATGGGGGGATTAGAGGATATCAGAGGTTAAACCTTTTAAACTTACCTGTCTAAAGTTTTCCTACTCCAAGGTGCACAAAGTGACTTACTCAGCAATGTTCTCACAGCCCCCAGGAACATAACAAACCTCCCAGGAAAATACCATGAGAAAGGAAACAAATTTCTAGTGAGATTTGATTAGATGATTAGATTCCCTACAGTATGGAAGCAGGCCCTTCGGCCCAACCAGTCCACACCGACCCTCTGAAGAGTAACCCACCCAGACCCATTTCCCCTCTGACTAATGCACCTAACAATTTAGCATGGCCAATTCACCTGACTTTCACATCTTTGGACTGTGGGGGGAAACCCACGCAGACACGGGGAGAATGTGCAAACTCCACACAAACAGTCGCCTGAGGCTGGAATTGAACCTGGGACCCTGGTGCTGTGAGGCAGCAGTGTTAACCACTGAGCCACCATGCCATCCAAAGGATGGTACAATGCATTGATCGGGAAACGAACCTGGGCCTGCCGCAGGGCAGACGAGAATTCTACCACTGAACCACAATATAATGTAAATCCTATCGCACACTAACGGCTCACTGGACCTTGACCAGCCAAAGGCCTCGAAGACTTGGAATCATGGTCCCAAGATTCCCAGGGCAGCTTTGGTCAGGCACCATGCATCACACACACACACACACACACACACACAGTCACTCACAAACCCACACACATACACACACACACACACACAGTCACTCACAAACCCACACACACCCACACACATACACACACACACACACACACCCACACCCACAAACACACACACAGACACACACACACACAGTCACTCACAAACCCACACACACCCACACCCACACACACACACACACACACACACACACCCACAAACACACACACACCGACACACACACATCCACACCCCACACACACCCACACAAACACACATACATACACCCCTTCACACACAGTCACTCACACACACACCCACACACACACACTCACACCCCCACCCCCCCCCCCCACACACACACACACACACGCGGACACACACGCCCACACACACACACGCCCACACACACCCACACACACACGCACACACACGCCCAACACACACGCACACCCACACACACCCACACACACTCTCACACACACACACCCATACACACACAGACACCCACACACACACGCGCGCACGCACACACGTGCACCCACACACACACATCCTCACACACACTCGCACACACCCACACATCCATACACACACACCCACACACACACACCCACACACACCCACACACCCCCACACACATTCATACACACTCACCCATACACACACATGCACCCACACACACACACATGCACCCATACACACGCACCCACACACACGCACACACATCCACACACACACCCCACACACACACCCACACACGCCCACACACACACCCACACATACAACCAGACATACACTCGCACATATGCACCCACACACACACCCACACACACACCCACACACACGCACCCTCACACCCACACACTCACACACACACTCACACACACACACAACACACCCTCACACACACACCCACACACACACTCTCACACACCCACACCCACACACACACACACCCACACACACACCCACACCCACACACCCACTCACACACCCACACACACCCACACATACACCCACTCACACACACACACAACCACACACACGCACCCACACACACACACCCTCACATACACACTCACACACACACACACACCCCCAGACACACACACCCACACACGCCCACACACACACCCACAGACACACACGCACCCACACACACACACACCCTCACACATGTACCCATACACATACACCCACATGCACGCACACACACATTCCACACACGCCCTAACACACACATCCACACACACACGCTCACTCACACACAAACACAACAACAAACACATACACACATGCGCACCCACACACACCCACACACACACGCACACACACACTCTCACACACTCACTTGCTCGCACACACACACCCATACACGCACACCCTCACATACACATTCACACACACACACACACACACAAGCACACACCCACACACACCACACACACACGCCCCACACACACACCCACACACGCCCACACACACTCACACACACGCCCATACACACACATGCACACCCACACATACACACCTCACACACACACCCACCCACGCACACTCTCACACACACACACCCACACACACACGCACACCCACACACACATCTTCATGCACACACCCACACACACTCACACACACACACCCACAAACACACCCACTCACACACACACCCACCCACGCACACTCTCACACACACACACCCACACACACACGCACACCCACACACACATCCTCATGCACACACCCACACACACTCACACACACACACACACAAACACACCCACTCACACACACACACACATACACACCCACATACACACACCCACATACACACGCACCCTCACACCCCCAAACATACACACACACTCTCACACACACACCCACACACACATCCACACAACACACCCACACACACACGCACACCCACACACACACATCCTCATGCACACACCCACACACACTCACACACACACACCCACAAACACACCCACTCACACACACCCACACACATGCACACCCACACACACACACCCACACACACACGCACCCTCACATCCACACACACACATCCTCACACACACTCACCCACACACACACTCGCACACCCCCACACACACCCATACACACACACACTCACAGACACACACGCACCCACACACACACCCACATGCACACACACGCACCCCCAAACATACACACACACACCCACACACAGACACCCACACACACCCACACACACTCCCACACACACATACACACCCACACACATGCCCACACCCACACACCCACCCACATACACACGCACCCTCACACCCACACGCTCACACACACACTCTCACACACACACCCACACACACATCCACACAACACACCCTCACACACACACACCCACACACACCCACACACACTCACACACACACACACGTGCACCCACACATACACACCTCACACACACACCCACCTGCGCACACTCTCACACGCACACACACCCACACACACACATGCACCCACACACACATCCTCACACATACACCCACACACACTCACACACACACCCACTCACACACACTCGCACCCATACACTCTCACACACACACCCACACACATGCATACCCACACACATGCACACCCACACACACACCCACACACACACGCACCCTCACATCCACACACACACATCCTCACACACACTCACCCACACACACACTCGCACACCCCCAGACACACCCATACACACGCACACTCACAGACACACACGCACCCACACACACACCCACACGCACACACGCACCCACAAACATACACACACACACCCACACACACCCACACACACTCCCACACACACACATACACACCCACACACATGCCCACACCCACACACACACCCACATACACGCACACCCTCACACCCACACGCTCACACACACACTCTCACACACACTCCCACACACACACTCTCACACACCCACACCCACACACACTCACACACACACACCCTCACACACACACACTTACACACACACACCCATACAACCACACACACACACGCACCCACACACACATCCTCACACACACACACACCTACACACCCCCAGACACACACACCCACACACACAAACACACCCACACACACCCTCACACACACACCCATACACACACACACAGCCCACACACACACACCCACACACACCCACACACACACGCTCACTCACACACACAACAACACACACACACCCACACACACACTCACCCACACATGCGCACCCACATACACACCTTGCACACACACACCCACACACACTCTCACGCACACGCATCCACACACACATGCACACCTACACACACACATCCTCATACACACACCCACCCACACACACACGCGCACCCACACACACTCCTCACACACACGAACACACCCTCTCACACACCCACACGCACCCACACACACATACACCCACACACACACTCACACACGCACCCACACACACACACGCACCCACACACATACACACTCACACACACCCACACACACACATGCGCACCCACACACACACCCTCACACAATTACACACTCTCACACACCCACACCCTACACACATGCCCACACACACCCACACACACACACACTCGCACCCATACACACACCCACACATATCCACACACACAAGCCCAAACACACCCACACACAAACACTCTCACATGCCCACACCCACACACATCCTCACACACACACCCACACACACACACACACACGCACCCACACACACACCCACACCCACACACATCCTCACACACACACCCACACACACACACCCACACTCACATACACCCACACACACATCCACACACACCCACACACACCCACACACACACATACACCCACACACACTCACATACACCCACACACACACACCACACACACACCCATACATGCCCACACACCCACGCACACCCACACACACTCTCACACACACACCCACACACACCCACATACACACGCACCCACACACACCCACACACACACCTACACACCCACGCACACCCACACACACTCTCACACACACACCCACATACACACGCACCCACACACACCCACACACACACCTACACACACACCCACACACACACACACTCACACACATACCCACACACACACCCACACACACACACACCCACACACACTCACATACACCCACACACACACACCACACACACACCCATACATGCCCACACACCCACGCACACCCACACACACTCTCACACACACACCCACACACACCCACATACACACGCACCCACACACACCCACACACACACCTACACACCCACGCACACCCACACACACTCTCACACACCCACACCCACACACACACACACCCACACACACACCCACACCCACACACCCACTCACACACCCACACACACCCACACATACACCCACTCACACACACACACAACCACACACACGCACCCACACACACACACACCCTCACATACACACTCACACACACACACACACCCCCAGACACACACACCCACACACGCCCACACACACACCCACAGACACACACGCACCCACACACACACACACCCTCACACATGTACCCATACACATACACCCACATGCACGCACACACACATTCCACACACGCCCTAACACACACATCCACACACACACGCTCACTCACACACAAACACAACAACAAACACATACACACATGCGCACCCACACACACCCACACACACACGCACACACACACTCTCACACACTCACTTGCTCGCACACACACACCCATACACGCACACCCTCACATACACATTCACACACACACACACACACACAAGCACACACCCACACACACCACACACACACGCCCCACACACACACCCACACACGCCCACACACACTCACACACACGCCCATACACACACATGCACACCCACACATACACACCTCACACACACACCCACCCACGCACACTCTCACACACACACACCCACACACACACGCACACCCACACACACATCTTCATGCACACACCCACACACACTCACACACACACACCCACAAACACACCCACTCACACACACACCCACCCACGCACACTCTCACACACACACACCCACACACACACGCACACCCACACACACATCCTCATGCACACACCCACACACACTCACACACACACACACACAAACACACCCACTCACACACACACACACATACACACCCACATACACACACCCACATACACACGCACCCTCACACCCCCAAACATACACACACACTCTCACACACACACCCACACACACATCCACACAACACACCCACACACACACGCACACCCACACACACACATCCTCATGCACACACCCACACACACTCACACACACACACCCACAAACACACCCACTCACACACACCCACACACATGCACACCCACACACACACACCCACATACACACGCACCCTCACATCCACACACACACATCCTCACACACACTCACCCACACACACACTCGCACACCCCCACACACACCCATACACACACACACTCACAGACACACACGCACCCACACACACACCCACATGCACACACACGCACCCCCAAACATACACACACACACCCACACACAGACACCCACACACACCCACACACACTCCCACACACACATACACACCCACACACATGCCCACACCCACACACCCACCCACATACACACGCACCCTCACACCCACACGCTCACACACACACTCTCACACACACACCCACACACACATCCACACAACACACCCTCACACACACACACCCACACACACCCACACACACTCACACACACACACACGTGCACCCACACATACACACCTCACACACACACCCACCTGCGCACACTCTCACACGCACACACACCCACACACACACATGCACCCACACACACATCCTCACACATACACCCACACACACTCACACACACACCCACTCACACACACTCGCACCCATACACTCTCACACACACACCCACACACATGCATACCCACACACATGCACACCCACACACACACCCACACACACACGCACCCTCACATCCACACACACACATCCTCACACACACTCACCCACACACACACTCGCACACCCCCAGACACACCCATACACACGCACACTCACAGACACACACGCACCCACACACACACCCACACGCACACACGCACCCACAAACATACCCACACACACTCCCACACACACACATACACACCCACACACATGCCCACACCCACACACACACCCACATACACGCACACCCTCACACCCACATGCTCACACACACACTCTCACACACACTCCCACACACACACTCTCACACACCCACACCCACACACACTCACACACACACACCCTCACACACACACACTTACACACACACACCCATACAACCACACACACACACGCACCCACACACACATCCTCACACACACACACACCTACACACCCCCAGACACACACACCCACACACACAAACACACCCACACACACCCTCACACACACACCCATACACACACACACAGCCCACACACACACACCCACACACACCCACACACACACGCTCACTCACACACACAACAACACACACACACCCACACACACACTCACCCACACATGCGCACCCACATACACACCTTGCACACACACACCCACACACACTCTCACGCACACGCATCCACACACACATGCACACCTACACACACACATCCTCATACACACACCCACCCACACACACACGCGCACCCACACACACTCCTCACACACACGAACACACCCTCTCACACACCCACACGCACCCACACACACATACACCCACACACACACTCACACACGCACCCACACACACACACGCACCCACACACATACACACTCACACACACCCACACACACACATGCGCACCCACACACACACCCTCACACAATTACACACTCTCACACACCCACACCCTACACACATGCCCACACACACCCACACACACACACACTCGCACCCATACACACACCCACACATATCCACACACACAAGCCCAAACACACCCACACACAAACACTCTCACATGCCCACACCCACACACATCCTCACACACACACCCACACACACACACACACACGCACCCACACACACACCCACACCCACACACATCCTCACACACACACCCACACACACACACCCACACTCACATACACCCACACACACATCCACACACACCCACACACACCCACACACACACATACACCCACACACACTCACATACACCCACACACACACACCACACACACACCCATACATGCCCACACACCCACGCACACCCACACACACTCTCACACACACACCCACACACACCCACATACACACGCACCCACACACACCCACACACACACCTACACACCCACGCACACCCACACACACTCTCACACACACACCCACATACACACGCACCCACACACACCCACACACACACCTACACACACACCCACACACACACACACTCACACACATACCCACACACACACCCACACACACACACACCCACACACACACCCACACACACACACCCACACACACCCACACCCACACACTCACACACATACTCACACACACATCCACACACACACCACACCCACACACACCCACACACACACCCACACACACACCCACACCCACACCCACCCGCGCACACACACACCACACCCACACACACCCACACACACACCCACACACACACCCACACCCACACCCACCCGCGCACACACACACCACACCCACACACACCCACACACACACCACACCCACACACACCCGCACACACACCCACACACACCCACGCACATACCCACACACGCCTCTACAAGGCCGTGTCAAACAGAGGGTTTTATTTACCCTCTCAGGTAGATGTGAAAGACCCCATGGCCCTACGTTGAAGAACAGCAGGGGACATCACTCCAATGTTCTGACCTGTGTTTCACCTCCCATCAACTGCCATCACAATAACAGATACAACCTGGGCATTATCACATTGTTATTTCAGCAGATCTAAACATGAGCCAACTGGTACCTGGCAGAACATTCGAGGGGCTGAATGGCCTCCTGTTCCCATGACTATACAGGTTTTTGCACTTCAAAAGCAATCCGTTAGGTGTAAAGTGTTTTTGGATACATTGAGGTTAAAATCATGTAAATTAACAACACATTTTTTATTCATTCACAGGTTGAGGGCATCACTGACTGGGCCAACATTTATTGCCCATCCCTAATTGCCCAGAGGGCATTTAAGACTCAACCCCATTGCTGTGGGTCAGGAGTCGCATGTAGCCAGACCAGGTAAGGATGGCAGATTCCTTCCCAAAAGGACATTAGTGACTCAGATGGATTTTTACAACAATTGACAATGGATTCCTGCTCATTGGTAGACTCCTAACTCCAGACCTGTGCCTTTAATTTGAGTGGGAGCAGCGGCCGAGGAAAAACGAACCCGGGAGACTACAGCTAAGGTAAGACAGTTTGTTTCAAAATTACTTACCTGTAGCGGGCAGCGGAAGTGAGGTTGGAGCGCATAGCCGGGCGGGAAGGCAAGTGATTAGTATTTGAGTGGGTGTGTTCTAGACCCCAGGTTATTGACTCAGTGTTCTTGTTTTTGGAGACAGTGTACAGTCATGGCAGCGCAGGCGGTGGAATGTTCCTCCTGCAGGATGTTTGAGGTAGGGGTGACCACCGATACTCCTGCCGACTTCGTCTGCAGGAAATGCAGTCAGATCCTGATCCTCACCGAACGGGTAAGGGAACTGGAACTGGAGCTGGATGAGCTGAGGATTATTCGAGAGGCAGAGAGGGTGATCGATAGAAGCTACAGGGACATAGTTACGCCGGAGAACAGAGGTAACTGGGTAACAGTTAGAGGTGGGAAGGGGAAGAAGCAGGCAGTGCAGGGTTCCCCTGTGGTCGTTCCCCTAAAAAATAAGTATGCAGCTTTGGAAACTGTTGGGGGGGACAGCCTTGCAGGTGTAAGCTGCAGTGAAGGGGTCTGTGGCTCTGAGATTCAGAAGGGAAAGGGGGAGAAGAAGAGAGCGCTAGTTATAGGGGACTCTCTAGTTAGAGGGACGGACAGGCGGTTCTGTGGACATGGGCGAGACTCTCGGATGGTTTGTTGCCTCCCGGGTGCTAGGGTCGGACCGTGTCTTCAGAATCCTTAAGGGGGAGGGTGTGCAGCCAGAAGTCGTGGTACACATTGGCACCAACGACATAGGTAGGAAGAGGGGCGGGGAGGTCATTCAAGAGCTCAAGGAGTTAGGCTGGAAGCTAAAAGCTAGGACAGACAGAGTCGTCATCTCTGGGTTGTTGCCGGTGCCACGTGACAGAGAGGCAAAGAATAGGGAGAGAGTGCAGTTGAACACGTGGCTGCAAGGATGGTGTAGGAGGGAGGGCTTCAGATATTTGGACAATTGGACTGCATTCTGGGGAAGGTGGGACCTGTATAAACAGGACGGGTTGCACCTGAACCAGAAGGGCACCAATATCCTGGGGGGTAGGTTTGCTAGCACTCTTCGGGGGGGTTTAAACTAATTTGGCAGGGGGATGGGATCCGGACTTGTAGTCCAGCAAGTAAGCTAGCTGTGTGTCAGGATGTCCAAGAATGTAGGGAGGCTGTGGAGAAGGTAGCACTGACAGGGACTACTTACAGACACAGAGATGGGCTCAAGTGTGTATACTTCAATGCAAGGAGTATCAGAAATAAGGTGGGTGAACTTAAGGCGTGGATCGGTACCTGGGACTACGATGTTGTAGCCATCACGGAAACATGGATAGATGAGGGACAGGAATGGCTGTTGGAGGTTCCTGGGTACAGCTGTTTCAGTAAGATTAGGGAGGGTGGTAAAAAAGGAGGGGGGGTGGCATTGCTAATTAGAAATGGTATAACGGCTGCAGAAAGGAAGTTTGAGGGGGATCTGCCTCTGGAGGTAGTATGGGCTGAAGTCAGAAATAGGAAAGGTGCAGTCACCTTGTTGGGTGTTTACTATCGGCCCCCCAATAGCAGCAGAGATGTGGAGGAACAGATTGGGAAACAGATTTTGGAAAGGTGCAGAAGCCACAGGGTAGTAGTCATGGGCGACTTCAACTTCCCAAATATTGATTGGAAGCTCTTTAGATCAAGTAGATTGGATGGGGCGGTGTTTGTGCAGTGTGTCCAGGAAGCTTTTCTAACTCAGTGTGTAGATTGTCCGACCAGAGGGGAGGCCATATTGGATTTGGTACTCGGTAATGAACCGGGACAAGTGGTGGGCTTGTTAGTGGGTGAACATTTTGGTGATGGCGACCACAATTCTGTGACTTTCACCTTGGTTATGGAGAGAGATAGGTGCGCACAACAAGGAAGATTTTACAATTGGGGAAGGGAAATTACGATGCTGTAAGACAGGATTTGAGGAGCATACGTTGGGAGCATAGGCTGTCAGGGAAGGATGTGGTGGAAATGTGGGACTTTTTCAAGGAGCAGATACGACGTGTCCTTGATATGTATGTACCGATCAGGCAGGAAAGAAATGGTCGTGTGAGGGAGCCTTGGTTGACGAGGGAGGTTGAATGTCTAGTAAAGAGGAAGAAGGAGGCTTACATAAGGTTGAGGAAACAAGGTTCAGACAGAGCAGTGGAGGGATACAGGATAGCCAGAAGGGACCTGAAGAAAGGGATTAGGAGAGCTAAGAGAGGGCATGAAAAATCCCTGGCGGATAGGATCAAGGATAACCCCAAGGCATTCTATGCGTATGTGAGAAACCTGAGAATGACGAGAACGAGGGTAGGTCCGATCAAGGACAGTGGTGGGAGACTGTGTATTGAGTCGGAAGAGATAGGAGAGGTCTTGAACAAGTACTTCTCTTCAGTATTTACGAACGAGAGGGACTGTATTGTTGAAGAGGAGAGTGTGAAACGGACTGATAAGCTAGAAGAGATATCTGTTAGGAAGGAAGATGTGTTGGACATTTTGAACAACTTGAGGATAGACAAGTCCCCCGGGCCTGACGGGATATATCCTAGGATTATGTGGGAAGCAAGAGAGGAAATTGCAGTACCGTTGGCAATGATCTTCTCGCCTTCACTGGCAACGGGGGTGGTACCAGGGGACTGGAGAGTAGCGAATGTTGTGCCCCTGTTCAAAAAAGGGAATAGGGATAACCCCGGGAATTACAGGCCAGTTAGTCTTACTTCTGTGGTAGGCAAAGTAATGGAAAGGGTACTGAGGGATAGGATTTACGAGTATCTGGAACGGCACTGCTTGATTAGGGACAGCCAGCACGGATTTGTGAAGGGTAGGTCTTGCCTTACAAGTCTTATTGAATTCTTCGAGGAGGTGACCAAGCATGTGGATGAGGGTAGAGCAGTGGATGTAGTGTACATGGATTTTAGTAAGGCATTTGATAAGGTTCCCCATGGTAGGCTTATGCGGAAAGTCAGGAGGCATGGGATAGAGGGAAATTTGGCCAATTGGATAGAAAACTGGCTAACCGGTCGAAGTCAGAGAGTGGTAGTAGATGGTAAATATTCAGCATGGAGTCCAGTTACAAGTGGAGTTCCGCAGGGATCAGTTCTGGGTCCTCTGCTGTTTGTAATTTTTATTAATGACTTAGATGAGGGAGTCGAAGGGTGGGTCAGTAAATTTGCAGATGATACAAAGATAGGTGGAGTTGTGGACAGTGAGGAGGGCTGTTGTCGGCTGCAGAGGGACTTAGATATGATGCAGAGCTGGGCTGAGGAGTGGCAGATGGAGTTCAACCCTGCCAAGTGTGAAGTTGTCCATTTTGGAAGAACAAATAAGAATGCGGAATACAGGGTTAATGGTAGGGTTCTTGGTCAGGTGGAGGAACAGAGGGATCTTGGGGTCTATGTACATAGATCTTTGAAGGTTGCCACTCAGGTGGATAGAGTTTGTAAGAAGGCCTATGGAGTATTATCGTTCATTAGCAGAGGGATTGAATTCAAGAGTCGTGAGGTGATGTTGCAGCTGTACAGGACTTTGGTTAGGCCACATTTGGAGTACTGTGTGCAGTTCTGGTCGCCTCACTTTAGGAAAGATGTGGAAGCTTTGGAGAGGGTGCAGAGAAGATTTACCAGGATGTTGCCTGGAATGGAGAGTAGGTCGTACGAGGATAGGTTGAGAGTTCTCGGCCTTTTCTCGTTGGAACGGCGAAGGATGAGGGGTGACTTGATAGAGGTTTATAAGATGATCAGAGGAATAGATAGAGTAGACAGTCAGAAACTTTTTCCCCGGGTACAACAGAGTGTTACAAGGGGACATAAATTTAAGGTGAAGGGTGGAAGGTATAGGGGAGATGTCAGGGGTGGGTTCTTCACCCAGAGAGTGGTGGGGGCATGGAATGCGCTGCCCGTGGGAGTGGTAGAGTCAGATTCATTGGCGACCTTTAAGCGGCATTTGGATAGGTACATGGATGGGTGCTTAATCTAGGATAGAAGTTCGGCACAACATCGTGGGCCGAAGGGCCTGTTCTGTGCTGTATTGTTCTATGTTCTATGTTCTATGTTTTAATCTAATGAACCATCCCTAGGCACAAGAGCATGATCAAACAAAGCAATGCAACATCATAATTTTAGAATAAGGAGTAGCAGAAACAGAGATGAGGGAAATTACTTCTGCCAAAGGTTCGTGAATCTGTGGAATTCCTTTCCCCAGAGTGCGGTGGATGCTGGGACATGAGTAAATTTAGGGAAGACACAGACAGGTTTTTAATCAATAATGAGTTGAGAGGTTATGGAGAGCAGGCAGGAACGTGGAGTTGAAGCTGAGATACCATTGTATTAAATGCTCCAAGTTCTTATGTTCTAATGAAAAATATGACATCAAATTACATTAAAACATTTAAGGTCAGACGGCCAGAGGTCAGCCCAACCTTTTCCCCTGTCCCTATCATTCTGAATCTCATCCATCCATCAATGTCCCAGTGTCTGCAGGAATCACCACAAAAGCAAAGCTTTGAGATATCCAATGGCAGGCAAAACAAAATATAGAGATGAATGGTATTTAAGTACAATCTTATTTCGATCAACGGAATGTTTCATTTTACACAGGCACCACACAAATTGAAGAAGCAAAGCACTGAAGCACATGTCACAATCCTCCACACTGCCAGCTGATGGATGGCATGTCATTTATAAAACATTGACAGACTACAGAGTAGGGTTTAACTTAACCCTCCGTTCCTGTTTGGTATCATTTATAAAGCTCTCAGCTAAACATATTCTGCCAATAAAGTGCAGGGACAGACACAAGGGTTTGAATGGCTCTGCAGCTGTGATGTCAATTTCTGGTCTGTTTCTCTCTGTCATTAAGTGGCTGCTTATTTTATAGGCAAGTGCTATGGTCGTGTCAGGCAAAGTTAGTGTCAGTCAGCTTTTACTGAAAGACAGACTGGCACAGGATAAACCTGTCATCACCCAGAACTGTGCAGATAATTCTTTTCTTGAATGAGCATCGTAAAGATAAGAAGCCAGCAGCAGAGTTCCAGGAGTCAGTGTTCTTCACCACCCCAGCTCTGATTTCCATAATAACTAACATCCCTGAACTGTGGGGGAGGAATCATTTACAGGAGGAGAGCAGTGTGTGTGTGTGTGTGTGTGGGGAGGGGGGGTGGGGTGGGGGGAAGGGGGAATGTGTGTGTGTGTGTGGGGGGGGGAAGGGGGAGTGTGTGTGTGTGTGGGGGGGGGGAAGTGTGTGTGGGGGAGGGTGGAGTGTGTGTGTCTGTGTGTGTGTGGGGGGGAGAGTGTGTGTATGTGTGTGTGGGGGGGTGGAGTGTGTGTGTCTGTGTGCATGTGTGTGTAGTGTGTGTATGTGTGATGGGGGGAGTGTGTGTGTCTGTGTGCATGTGTGTGTGTGAGGGGAGTGTGTGTGTGTCTGTGTGCGTGTGTGTGTATATCTGTGTGTCTGTGTGTGTGTGGGGAGTGCGTATGTGTCTGTGTGCGCCTGTGTGTGAGGGGGAGTGTGTGTGTGTGTGCATGTGTGTGTGAGGGGGAGTGTGTATGTGTGTGTGTGAGAGAGGGAGTGTGTGTGTGTCTGTGTGCATGTGTGTGTGAGGTGGAGTGTGTGTGTGTCTGTGTGCGCGTGTGTGTGAGGGGGAGTATGTGTGTGTGTGTGAGGGGAAGTGTGCGTGTGTGTGTGTGTCTGTGTGTGTGTGAGGGGGAGTGCGTGTGTGTCTGTGTGCATGTGTGTGTGTCTGTGTGTGTGAGGGGGAGTGTGTGTGTGTCTGTGTGTCTGTGTCTGTGTGGCTGTGTGTGTGAGGGGGGAGTGTGTTTGTGTCTGTGTGTGTGAGGGGGAGTGTGTGTGTCTATGTGCGTGTGTGTGTGAGGGAGAGTGTGTGTGTGTCTGTGTGGCTGTGTGTGTGAGGGGGGGAGTGTGTTTGTGTCTGTGTGTGTGAGGGGGAG
Organism: Chiloscyllium punctatum; assembly: GCF_047496795.1. Taxonomy (NCBI): domain Eukaryota; kingdom Metazoa; phylum Chordata; class Chondrichthyes; order Orectolobiformes; family Hemiscylliidae; genus Chiloscyllium; species Chiloscyllium punctatum. The sequence continues at coordinate 3,512,808 of NC_092776.1, read as the reverse complement.
TGTGTGTGTCTATGTGCGTGTGTGTGAGGGGGAGTGTGTGTGTTTGTGTGCGTGTGTGTGTGAGGGAGAGTGTGTGTGTTTGTGTCCGTGTGTGTGTGTGAGAGGCAATGTCTGTGTGTGTGGGGGGGGAGGGTGGGGTGTGTGTGTGTGTGTGTGTGTGCGTGTGTGCGTGTGTGTGAGAGGCAATGTCTGTGTGTGTGTGTGTGGGGGGGGGGAGGGTGGGGGGGGAGAGTGTGTGTGTGTGTGTGTGCGTGTGTGTGTGAGGGAGAGTGTGTGTGTTTGTGTCCGTGTGTGTGTGAGAGAGGCAATGTCTGTGTGTGTGGCGGGGGGAGGGTGGGGTGTGTGTGTGTGTGTGTGTGTGCGTGTGTGCGTGTGTGTGAGAGGCAATGTCTGTGTGTGTGTGTGGGGGGGGCGGGGGGGGAGGGTAGGGGGGGAGAGTGTGTGTGTGTGTGTGGGGGTGGGGGGGAGAGTGTGTGTGTGTGTGTGGGGGTGGGGGGGAGAGTGTGTGTGTGTGCATGGTTGTGTGTGAGAGTTAAATATCACACAACACCAAGTTATAGTCCAGCAGGTTTATTTGGGAGCACTAGCTTTTGGAGCGCTGCTCTTTAATCAAATGGTTGATCAACCACCTGATAAAGGAGCAGTGCTCTGAAAGCTAGTGCTTTCAAATAAATCTGTTGGACTATAACTTGGTGTTGTGTGATATTTAACTTTGTACAACCCTGCCCAATATTGGTACCTCCACATCATGTGTGTGAGAGAGTGGGTAGCGATGTGTAGTTGTGTGCATCTGTGAGAGTCTGTGCGTGTGTCTGTCTGTGTGTTTGTCTGTGTGTGTGTGTGTGTGTGTGTATCTGTGTGTGTGTCAGAATTTAGCCCAGTTAATCAGAGATCACAAACACACAGATTGGACTGAGAACTGACAAGGATTTATTTAACAAACATTGATATCGTGGAAGAGACTTGACTCTATTGAAACAGTCACTGTGATAGGCTGTTCCGAAGGATTTCGCTGCTCCTTGGATGCTGCCTGAACTGCTGTGCTCTTCCAGCACCACTAATCCAGTATTTGGTTTTCAGCATCTGCAGTCATTGTTTTTACCCTGTTCCGAAGGAACTACAGCTTCTTCCCCGAACAGAGAGTACAGCAGAGTTTTATACCCTTACAACAAAGAACTGTGAGTTTTGAGACAATGGTGTGAGTTATACAACAAAGAGAAATAAAGTTCATTCATTGAAAAGATTCAAGTGTCCAGTGCCTGACAATGAGTTAATTGACCCAGGAGATGTGGCTCCTTGGCTGGAGAGGGTGTTAGTGGGTACTGAGCTATCGTGGAGAGGGACGCTCATTTTCAGTTAATGTGAAGAAGTATATCCTCTTGATCTGGGGCTGGATGAGTCATGTCCTGAGGTATGTGTGATGTCTGGGGCAGCTGGTTTGGCCAATTTGAGGTATTGTGGGTAGGCTCAGTGGCTAAGTGCAGATATTTTGTGTTGGCTATTTTGTGGTCATGTCATGGGTAGGCCGGGACCTGTATTTCCTTCCACAGTGTGTGTGTGAGAGAGTGTGTGTGAGAGAGTGTGTGTGAGAGAGTGTGTGTGTGTGTATATATGTGTGTGTATGCGTGTGTGTGAATGTATGAGAGTGTGTATGTATGCATGTGTGTGTATGCGTGTGTGTGTAAGTCTGTATGCGTGTGTGTGAATGTATGAGAGTGTGTGTGTATGTATGAGAGTGTGTGTGAATGTGACTGTGTGTATGTATGAAACTGTGTGTGTGAGTGGGTGTTTGTGTGTTGGTGTGAGAGTGTGTGTGCGCATGTGAGTGTGTGCTTGTGTGCATGTGTGTGTGTGCACAAGTGAGTGTATGTGAGTGTGTGTGTGAGTTTGTGAGTGTGTGTGCATGTGAGTGTGTGCGTGTGTGAGTGTGAGAGAGGGTGTGTGAGTGTTTGTCTGCGTATGTGTGCATATATGTGCATGTGAGTATTGGAGTTTGGGACATTTCTAGGGGCAAAAGGCCATTCCAACCAAAGATTCAAATTCCAGAAAGCTGGAGGTGATGTTTTTGAAGATTTGGCTCTGGATCAGAGACAGGCAGCTGGGTGGGTTCGAGCCCCTTCCTCTGGGCTCAGGGGCTGATCATCTGCCACCAGGGGGCAGTGGATGGCTCATTTAGATCATTACAATTAATTACTGAAGGGGCCCATCCAGAGCTGGTCCCTGCACTGACTCAGCATTTTCCATTTAGTCTGGACCAGGATCAGGACGTGGGACTGGACTCTGGGTCACTCTCCGACTGCCTCCTTTCTCACCTCAGTCAGTGAGTCACTCAGACAATCCGAGTGATAGCTGGAATTCAGTGGTTAAGGAATGAGGAGAGATTATACAAACAAGGCTGGTTTTCTCTCAAATTTAGAAGGTCAAGGATAATCAGATCTAAATCTTCAAGATATTAACAGGAAAAGACAGAGATAAACTATTCCCACTGGTTGGGGATTTCTGGAACTAGGGGTATAGACTGAGAATTAGGACCAGACTGTTCAGGAGAGATGTTTGGAAGCACTTCCACACACAAAGGGTGGGAGAGGTTTGGAATGAGAGGTAGATGCTGGATCAATCATTAAAGTAAATCTGAAATAGATTATAATTTGGAGATGCCGGTGTTGGACTGGGTTGTACAAAGTTAAAAATCACACAGCACCAGGTTATAGTCCAACAGGGTTATTTGGAAGCACTGGACAACCACCTGATGAAGGAGCAGCGCTCTGAAAGCTCGTGCCTCCAAATAAACCTGTTGGACTATAACCTGGTGTTGTGTGATTTTTAACTTTGAAATAGATTAATATTTGTTAAGTAAAGGTATTAAGGAAAATGGACCAAAGGCAGGTGTATGGAGATCAGTCACAGGTCAGCCATCTCCTCACTGGGTGGTAGAACAGCCTCAAGGGACTGATTGGCTTCTCCTGTCCCTGTGTCCCTGAAAGGGATGAGAGAATCCCATTGGCCATCCAGCATCAGAAGTCTGTCCACACTCTCCAATTGGATAGAGAGCCCAATCCCTCGCCTGTAATTGGCCAAAGTTTTGAAAATTCATGGTGTGTGCATTGAAAGTACCCCCAAACATAACAGTAATTTCTCCAGTGCTGCTTTTATAATGTACAAAGACTCTGCTTCACCAAAGGTGCAAAGACTCACAACCCTCTGAGAGAAAGCTTTTTCCCTAATCTCTGTTTAAAATGGCTGACCCCTGATCTTTAAACTCTGATCCCCAGATCAGGGTTCTCCCATCTTCTCCACATTGATCCCTCAGGATTTTATCCAGATCAATCCGGTCACCCTTCACCCTGCTAACTTCATCTCCTCATCAAATAACCAACTCATTCCAGCTCCAGGCTGTTAAACTTTCTCTGCAGAGCTCTCAACATATTTACACCTTTCTGTCAATGAGGTGACCTCTGGCCTACACAACAACATCGTCCTTCATCATTTCTCCATCACCTTTAACACAATCAATCACTTTCTCCATCACTCTCCTCTGCTCCCTGCTCAGCCAGGGTCACTCCTTTACTTTCAGCCTTTCCTCCCCAGCAATACCCACTCTCCGCACGCTCACATTGGAACCCTGAGACCACAGGGATCTGTTCATGATTCCCAGCTCTCCCTCTGCAGCGGTAACCTGGATAATTTAAAAGATTCAAAGGGTGGATAGTGGATACCTCAAAGTAGTCTTTCCCATTCTTTCCCTGTCAGTCTCTCTCCCTCTCTGTTTGGTTATTCTGGTTCTCTGTCTCTCCCTCTGTCTGTCCACCTCTATCTTTGTCTGTCTGTCTCTGTCTCTCTCTGTCCCTCTGTATGTCCGTCCTTGTCTCTTGCTGTTTGCTATCTGTCTGTTTATCTCTCTGTCTGTCTGTCTGTCTCTCTCTCTCTGTTTGTCTTTCTTTTTCCCTCTCACTCTCTCTATCCATCTGTCTCTTTCTCTCTCCCAATCTTTTTTACTCTCTCTCCCTCCACATTCTTACCTAAACCACAAGGGGTTTCAGCTCCTTCTCAGTTAGAGACCCCTTTATTGGTTGCCTTATGGGGTAATGAGGAAGGACAGGAGCCAAAGCCAACATTCTCAGCTCCTTGAAGCTCTCACTTTGTAAACCTCGGCATTCCCGATCTCGGTAATGCTCAATGTTCCCGATCTCTGTAATGCTCAACGTTCCTGATCTCTATAACGCTCAACATTCCCAATCTCTGTAACATTCAACGTTCCCGATCTCTATCACCCTCAAAGTTCTTGATCTCTGTCACCCTCAGCGTTCCCGATCTCTGTCACTCTCAATGCTCCCGATCTCTGTACTGCTCAAGGTTCCCGATCTCTGTCACCTTCAACGTTCCCAATCTCTGTAACGCTCAACGTTCCCAATCTCTGTAACATTCAACATTCCCAATATCTGTCACCCTCAGCGTTCCCTTCTCTGTCACTCTCAATGCTCCCGATCTCTGTAACGCTCAACGTTCCCTATCTCTGTCACCTTCAACTTTCCCGATCTCTGTAACACTCTACATTAATAATCTCTGTCATCCTCAGCATTCCCGATCTCTGTCACCCTCAGCGTTCCCAATCTCTGTCACCCTCAACGTTCCCAATCTCTGTAACGTTCAATGTTCCCAATCTCTGTCACCTTCAACGTTCCCGATCTCTGTCACCTTCAACATTCCCGATCTCTGTCACCTTCAACATTCCCGATCTCTGTAACACTCAACGTTCCCGATCTCTGTCACCTTCAACGTTCCCGATCTCTGTAACGCTCAATGTTCCCTATCTCTGTCACCCTCAGCATTCCCGATCTCTGTCACCCTCAGTGTTCCCAATCTCTGTCACCGTCAACGTTCCCGATCTCTGTAACGCTCAATGTTCCCAATCTCTGTAACGTTCAACGTTTCCAATCTCTGTCACCCTCAATGTTCCCGATCTCCGTAACGTTCAACATTCCCAATCTCTGTCACCCTCAGCATTCCCAATCTCTGTCACCCTCAGCATTCCCGATCTCTGTCACCCTCAACGTTCCCGATCTCTGTAACTCTCAACGTTCCCAATCTCTGCCTCCCTCAGTATTACAACCTTCCCAAGGACTTTCCTTATTCCAACTCTGTTCACTTGTGCATTCCCCAAATCCCACACACCCTCAGTTGTCTGGACCCACAGATGTTTAGCTACTAAAGACGCACTGTCCCTTCCCACATTTCCACTTTGTTCTCTTCCTTTAAAGCTTCCCTTCAAACCTACTCCTGTGTCCCAGTTTTGCAGAACCTCATCAGGTTTGCTTTCGGAAAGATGCTCACTTAAGGAGCTGCTGCAGGTATGCTGGAGTGTGCAGTCTCTGCCAGCACTGTACCCAATCTGTGATTCACCCTCAGTTATCACTTATTAAGCTGGGGGGAGGTGATGGCCCGTTCAACCAGGTACCCAGGTAATGTCCTGCAGCCTTGTGCTCAAATCCTGCTGTAGCAGATGGTGGAAATTGAATTCAATAAAAATCGGGAATTAATACTCTAATGATAAGCAGGAGTCCATTCTTAATTGTTGGAGAAAACCACATCTGGGTAACTCATGCACTTTTGAGAAGGAAATCAACCATCCCTACCTGGTGTGGTCTCCATGTGACTCCAGACCCACAGCAATATGGTTGACTCTTAACTGCCCTCTGGGTAATTAGGGATGGGCAATAAATGCTGGTTTAGCCAGAGATGCCCTCATCCCCTGAATGATTAAAGAAAAATTGCCGCAAACTGCCTTGAGATGTTTCTCTGATAAAGGCACATCACAAATGCAGTTTGTGCGAGTTGAATATAGGTCAAAACTGGGATTTGAATGGGTGCCAGTCGAAGGCAGGATTTAACAACAATGATAAATCTGCTGTCACAAGATATCCAAGTGGCTCTGCAGTAAATTGATTGTCTCCATGGGATTGAGATAATTCAACTCATTAAATGCCTTCAAACAACAGTGTAATGAGCAGACCTATTCAAAAGGTGATTAATTGGATTTTTTAATCATAGTAATCACAATAGAATACAAAAAAAACCCCATCATTTTAGACACGATGATCTACAGAGTGGGACACTGTGCTGCACACTCTGTGTGGCTGTTCCTGTTCTGTTCATTTACCTCGTTAATGCTGCTGGACAATTTTATTTGGAAAGTTAAAACTCACACACCAGGTTATAGTCCCAACAGGTTTATTTGGAAGCACTAGCTTTCAGAGCACTGCTCCTTCATCAGGTGGTTGTGGGAGTATAAGATCATAAGGCACAGAATTTACAGCCTATTGGCCTATGACCTGGTGTCGTGTGATTTTTAACTTTGTACATCGCAGTCCAACACCGGCACTTCTAAATCATTTTATTTGGAAAGTTGATCATTACATCCTCTCATCTTTTTCTCTCACTCTGCCGACATTACTTCTTTGTATTAGCCACAAACAAACCAACCTCCAAACAGGCCGCCCCACACAGCACTCAGACATTGTGTATCTCAGAAAGCAGGCAAGCCCTGCAGTCTAAACCCACCCACCTCCGAAACCATGTCAGCTCCTGGATTACATTCTGACCAATGGGATTTCACATGGAAGACTGTCAGTAGCTCAACTCTCCAGGTCAACAATCCTCATTCAAAGGCACCAAGATCTTGCAAACTAACCTGACCAAAGACAGCTCCCAATAAAGATAACCTCATACCAACTAACCTGACCAGAGACAGCTCCCAATAAAGATAACCTTATACAAACTAACCTGACCAGAGACAGCTCCCAATAAAGATAACCTTGTACAAACTAACCTGACCAGAGACAGCTCCCAATAAAGATAACATTATACCAACTAACCTGACCAGAGACAGCTCCCAATAAAGATAACCTCATACCAACTAACCTGACCAGAGACAGCTCCCAATAAAGATAACCTTATACAAACTAACCTGACCAGAGACAGCTCCCAATAAAGATAACATTATACCAACTAACCTGACCAGAGACAGCTCCCAATAAAGCTAACCTTATACAAACTAGCCTTAATGTAGACAGCTCTTAATAACTCCTACACTGTACAAAGCAATTCGTCCTGTGAGTAAGAGCAGAGAAAATGACTAGAGATACATAGCGATTAGAGATTGGTATAAGGAAAGGACAGTAAGGCATTGGGACAGAAACAGGCCATTCAGCCAATCGAATGACAATGGAATAGGGTAAAATATTCTGAATATCAACAAGATTAATTCTACAGGCAGGTTGTTTAATTGAAAATACCTCCAGTACTCAATTAATGAAGAAAAGACCATTGTTGGTCAGGGGGGGCTGAGAGTCACTCAAGTACATATAACGTGACTTCACAGACCTCCCTTCACAGTGAGGGAAATTGAAATGCAGCTTTGATGAGTCAGGCTTCTGTCTGCAAGAAGCTATCTGCAAGCTGAAATATTGGGAATCTGTGCAGTTGAAAGAGGACACATCAGACTCATCCCATTACAGGATATTGGCCCAGAGTTTACATGGGGAAACAGGCTTTGTGTGAATGTACTCAGAAAGGTACACTAGGGAATCCCACATGGTGGTGTTTCACATTAAATACCCAGGAAAGGGTCAAGGGATTTAAGATTAGATTAGATTAGATTACTTTTTTTAGATTAGATTACTTACAGTGTGGAAACCGGCCCTTCGGCCCAACAAGTCCACACCGCCCCGCCGAAGCGCAACCCACCCATACCCCTACATCTACCCCTTACCTAACACTATGGGCAATTTAGCATGGCCAATTCACCTGACCTGCACATCTTTGGACTGTGGAAGGAAACCGGAGCACCGGAGGAAACCCACGCAGATACGGGGAGAATGTGCAAACTCCACACAGTCAGTTGCCTGAGGCGGGAATTGAACCCGGGTCTCAAGTGCTGTGAGGCAGCAGTGCTAACCACTCTGCTCTGAACCCTGGATAACTGGATCATTGAACCCAGCTCCCAACTAATGAGTGACACCAACTTCCCACCTTTAAAATCGACCCCTTTCCACCTTGAACAACCCAATTCCACCTGAACTCTCTGTTGCCTGTCCATTCCTAACCTGACCCCACCAAACCACAAACCCCAGGTTCACCCAACGTCCCAAACCTCAAAACCCACGTTCACCCAACATCCCAAACCTCAAACCCCACGTTCACCCAACATCCCAAACTCCAACCCCACACTCACCCAATGACCCAAACTCCAACCACACACTCACCCAACATCCCAAACCTCGAATACCACACTCACCCAACATCCTAAACCTCAAATCCAACACTCACCCAACATCCCAAACCTCGAACACCACGCTCACCCAACATCCCAAACCTCCAACCCAATGCTCACAAACACGCCAAACGTCCAACCCAACACTCACCCAACATCCCAAACCTCCAACCCAACACTCACCCAACATCCCAAACCTTCAACCCCATATCCACCCAACATCCCAAACTTCCAAACCCACACTCACCCAAAATCCCAAACTTCCAATCCCACACTTACCCAACATCCCAAACCTCCAACCCCACACTCACCAAACATCCCAAACCTCCAACCCCACACTCACCGAATATCCCGAAACTTCAACCCCACAAACACTCAACAGCCCAAACTTCCAACAGCACACTCAACCAACATCCCAAACCTCCAACCCAACACTCATCCAACATCCCAAACCTCCAACCCCACACTCAACCAACATCCCAAACCTCCAAACCCACACTCACTCAACATCCCAAACACCCAACCCAACAATCACCCAACATCCTAAACCCTTAACCCCACACTCACCCAACATCCCAAACCTCCAACCCCACACTCACCCAACATCCCAAACCTACAGCACCACACTCACCCAATATCCAAAACCTCCAACCCCACACTCACCCAACATCCCAAACCTCCAACCCCACATTCACCCAACATCCCCAACCTCTAACCCCACACTCACCCAACGTCCCAAACCTTCAAACACACACTCTCTCAACTTCCCAAATCTCCAACCCCACACTCACCCAACATCCCACACCTACAACCGAATACTCAACAACATACCAAACCTCCAACCCCACATTCACCCAATGTCCCAAACACCCAACCCAACAATCACCCAACATCACAAACCTCCAACCCCACACTCACCCAACTTCCCAAACCTCCAACTCCACACTCACCCAACATCCCAAACCCCCAACCGCACACTCACCCATCCCAAACCTCCAACCCAACACTCACCCAACATCCCAAACCTCCAACCCCACACTCAACCAACATTCCAAACATCTAACCGCACACTCACCCAACATCCCAAACCTCCAACCTCACACTCACCCAACATCCCAAAGCTTCAACCCCACACTCACCCAACATCACAAACCTCCAACCCCACACTCACCCAACTTCCCAAACCTCCAACTCCACACTCACCCAACATCCCAAACCCTCAACCGCACACTCACCCATCCCAAACCTCCAACCCAACACTCACCCAACATCCCAAACCTCCAACCCAACACTCACCCAACATCCCAAACCTCCAACCCCACACTCAACCAACATCCCAAACTTCCAACACCATACTCACCCAACATCCCAAACCTAAAATCCCACAATCACTCAACATCCCAAACCTCCAACACCACACTCAACCAACATCCCAAGCCTTCACCCCAACACTCACTCAAGATCCTATACCTCCAACACAACACTCACACAGCATCGCAAACCTCCAACCACACACTCAACCAACATCCCAAATCTCCAACCCCACACTCACCCAACATCCCAATCCTCCAACCCCACACTCACCCAACATCACAAACCTCCAACCCCACACTCACCCAACATCCCGAACCTCCAACCCCACACTCACCCAACATCACAAACCTCCAACCCCACACTCACCCAACATCCCAAACTTCCAATCACATATTCACCCAACATCCCAAACTTCCAACCCCACACTCACCAAACATCCCAAACCTCCAACCCCACACTCACCCAACATCCCGAACCTCCAACCCCACACTCACCCAACATCCCAAACTTCCAACACCACACTCACCCAACATCCCTAACCTCCAACCCCACACTCACCCAACATCCCAAACCTCCAACCCAACACTCACCCAACATCCCAAACCTCCAACCCCACACTCACCCAACATCCCAAACTTCCAATCACATATTCACCCAACATCCCAAACTTCCAACCCCACACTCACCAAACATCCCAAACCTCCAACCCCACACTCACCCAACATCCCAAACCTCCAACCCCACACTCACCCAACATCCCAAACCTATAACCCCACACTCACCCAACATCCCAAACCTCCAACCCCACACTCACCCAACATCCCAAACCTCCAACCCCACACTCACTCAACATCCCAAACCTCCAACCCCACACTCACCCAACATCCCAAACCTCCAACCCCACACTCACCCAACATCCCAAACCTCCAACCACATATTCACCCAACATCCCAAACCTCCAACCCCACACTCACTCAACATCCCAAACCTCCAACACAACACTCACCCAACATCCCAAATTTCCAACCCCACACTCACCCAACATCACAAACCTCCAACCCCACACTCGCCCAACATCCCAAACCTCCAACCCCACACTCACCTAAACCTCCCACATTGACCCTACAGGGCAATTTCCTCTAAACCCCCTCAACCTCTTCACTCCAAAGTCCTCTGACGAACATTACCCATCTGCCACCCTAGCCCCTCGTTCACACACCTGCCCTGTTGCCTTCTCACTGACTCACTTGCCCCTTGCTCCCACCCCTTTTATACATCTTCTTTCCTGTCATTTGCCAAAGTGCCTGTGGTACACTGAGAGCTGGCTGTATGGTGGTTGTGTCTGGGTGAAGAGGTCAGAGATTGGCCTCCACCATTGGTGTGTCCGGAGGTGCAGTGTGGACGCCATTCTGGAAATGTAGAACTCTGGGAAAAGGGAAAAGAAAGGAGCATTGTTGTGTTGTGATTGGCTCCCCTCTGAAGATTCAGCATTTAACTGGCAATGGAACTGTTGCACAGCGTATACATTGTGATTAATTGCTCCATAAATACACAACCCTTCATTTGATTACAAAGTTGGCGCAAAGGATTGAGCACATAAAAGCTAAATTCAGCTTCTTCCCTTAGCTCAGTCTCTGTCAACAGAAACATATCCCACTTGGAATATCGCCAGGTTTCCATTCTTCCTCATGTTTCCCTGCTGATTGAAATAGGGCATGTTCCGTTTACAGAATGCACAATGCAACTAAAACGAATTGGCCTTGTTTAATTGCTCAGTTCTGTGCATAAATCTGTTTCCCAGATTACACAAAGGAGAGGCAGTGCTGGAGGTACTAACGTACACCTGTCAGAATGTTACCGAGGCTACAGAGTTATAACAGAATTGGGAGAACAGAGAAACCCGAAGAAGGATCTAATCGATGGGTTCAAAGTAGTTTGATAGGAATAGACATGGAAACGATATTCGGAATGTCAGACAGTCATAGTGACGGAGACTCATGGAGTATTGGAGTTCCGAAATAAGGCCAGCTCTTCGTGTCTGTGTTGACCATTAATCACCCCCTGCCCACTAATTCCAGCACTGGGCCTGGAGCTGCATAGAATAGAAATTTATTTTCACGTGTAACTTGTGGATGAAAAATACAGTGAACAGTTTTATAAGTTGTCCCACTGCAGCACCTACAGTAATGATGCAAGTCATACATAATAATAAGAAATAGTAACATTAAAACAAAGCTCAACCTGGTTCAGTGACTAGCTCCTGGGCATGGGGAAAGCCAATTAAGGAACAGTGGAATACTGGGAAGATGCAGCCAGGATGAGACCACCATTTGGGGATAAGACCAGATCACCGGATCACCGGAATACTGATCTGGAAACATCCTCCAGCAATGACCACCACTCCGGGCTGAGACCACTTGCCGGATGAATGGAACACATGGAAAACAAAGACAAAGAGGGTGTCCACATGGGGAAGAGACCACCCGCCACACTGTGCTGAGACCATCAGTTCTCCTCCTTCAGGCACCCCCGGCCTGGTCATGGATCCAGAGCCTAGGCCTTTCCTGCAAGTCCAGGCCAGGGGGAGGCCAGCCTGGGGTCTGCTCCTCACCCTGGGCTGGGCTGAAGGAGTGGTCTGTGGGTCCTGGTGCTGCTGCTGCTGTCAGAGGCCTCCTCCCTCACCCCAACTCTCACAAAATAAAGGAAAGCACAGAAAAAAAAGGAAAAGAACAGAAAGAAAAACAAACAAAAAGAAGGGAAAAAGGAGAAAGGAAACCAACAGAAGCCCTGGGCTCTACCCACCTATTCACTGAATGATTTGGCATTTCAAGAGATCACCAAAAACATCTTAAATGTTGTGAAAGCCTCTGCTCTGTCACTCTTTCAGACAGCAAGCTCCAGATACCCAGCATCCTCTGGGTGGAAGAATGGTTCCTTATATCCCATCATAACCTCTGGCCTCTCTCCTTAAATCCATGCACACCCCTTCCCCACCTCCTCGCCCCTACCCTGGCCCAGTCATTGGATCCTCTACTGAAGGGAGATATAAAGATTCTCCCCCCATGGCCTTTTGTGGGGTGATTGGGTCGGGGTTGCAGGTGGAGCCTGGTTTTTGGGGGCAGGGGTTGGAGGGGCAGAGGGGCAGTTGGTGGGAGGAGGAGTTGTAAAGGCTTAGGACAGTGTGTAATTGGGGTGGTCAATGATTGACCCTACCTATGTCACCATTGTAGATGTCAATCACATGCCCCTTTGGCTTTCTCTGCTTCAGGGAAATGAACCCTAGGCCTTGTGTGTGTGTGTGTGTCTGTGTGTGTGTGTGTGTCTGTGTGTGTGTGTGTGTGTGTCTGTGTGTGTGTGTGTGTATGTGTGTGTGTCTGTGTGTGTATGTGTGTGTGTGTGTGTATGTGTGTGTGTGTATGTGTGTGTGTCTGTGTGTGTGTGTGTGTCTGTGTGTGTGTGTGTGTATGTGTGTGTGTCTGTGTGTGTGTGTCTGTGTGTGTGTGTGTCTGTGTGTGTATGTGTGTGTGTGTGTGTCTGTGTGTGTGTGTCTGTGTGTGTGTGTGTCTGTGTGTGTGTGTGTGTGTCTGTGTGTGTGTGTGTGTCTGTGTGTGTGTGTGTGTGTGTCTGTGTGTGTGTGTGTGTGTGTGTGTATGTGTGTGTGTGTGTGTCTGTGTGTGTGTGTCTGTGTGTGTGTGTCTGTGTGTGTGTGTGTCTATGTGTGTGTGTCTGTGTGTGTGTGTCTGTGTGTGTGTGTGTGTCTGTGTGTCTGTGTGTGTCTGTGTGTGTGTGTGTGTATCTCTGGAGCAATGTAGACTGAGGCTGTGTATCAGAAACATCGAGGGTATTCAATAACTCTGCTTCTGAGTGGACTGATGTTTCCGACTGGCCATTTTCCTGAGTCAGGAAGGCTCCCAGACGAGTCCATTAAAGCCCACGATTCAGAGGGCGTACCACTCACTTAATCCTGCTAGTTACCCAGGAAAGGTTATAAACCGACTCTAACATGTGGGTAACTGAGTCAGCACTGACCACCCCCTGCCCTAAACCTTTACCTGAACCCCCCATTCCCCCTGAAAACCAAGCCCCCACCTTTAACCAGAACCAACTCCCCCCACAAAAGGCAGTGGAGGCAGAATCTTTACCTTCGAGGCAGATTGATCGGGTCTGGATGACAAAAGGAATGAAAGATTATCCAGAGGGGACACAGGAACGTTGAGCTGGGGTTATAATCAGATCAGGTGTGAGGAGGGTGGGGAATCTGGAACTCATTGCCACAGAGGCCTGTGGAAGGCATGTAATGGAGTGTATTTAAGACAGAGATAGATAGGTTCCTGGTTGGTAATGGGATCAAGGTTTACAGGGAGAAGGCAGGAGAATGGGGTTGAGAAACACATCAGCCATGATCAAAGTAGGGAGGAGGCTCAATGGGCTGAGTGGCCTGCTCTTCTTTGTTCATTCATGAGACTCTGATACAGCTGGCGCCATCCCTCCCAGCACTATCCCCACCCCCGTCCCCACCCTCACCAAGTGGAGCAAACACATCAACCACCCCCACCACCCTACGGCCAGCCTGAACTCCTACCCCATTGGGATGGACATTCTCTCCTGTTTAACCAAGCATTTTAAATGCTACTGTGGCAACTGGTGGAATTTGAATACAATGAATAAATCTGAAATAGTCTTAGTGCTGGTGACCAGGAGGCCCAGTTTTTGATTGCCATGAAAATCCATTTGAATAACCAATGGTCCTTTCGGGAAGGAAACGGCTATTCTTACGTGGTCAGGCCTACACGTGACTCCAGAGCGACAGAGAGTGGTGGAGAAGGGTTGTTATTTGGAATGGAGGCCTGTTCCTAGTGGTGTTTCACAGGGATCAATGCTAGGTCTGTTTCTTTTCCCATTCACATGGTAAGGGCACTGCTGTCCAGGCAACATTTATTGCCTATCCCTAATTGCTGTGGGTCAGGAGTCACATGTTGGCCAGACCAGGTAAGGATGGCAGCTTCCTTGCCTAAAGGGCATTAGTGAACCAGATGGGTTTTACCCCCAACAATTGTCAATCAATTCGCAGTTATCATTAGACTCTTCTGACCTATCCCCGCTAGTCCACGAACTCCCCACATACGTTCGAGACACCATCCACGCCCTCCACCTCCTCCAAGACTTCCGTTTCCCCCGCCCCCAATGCGTCATCTTCACCATGAACGTTCAGTCCCTCAAAAACTCCATCTGCCATGACCAGGGCCTCCAAGCCCTCCGTTACTTCCTCTCCCGACGTCCCCAACAGTACCCTTCCACCGACACTCTCATTCGTTTGGCCGAACTGGTCCTCACCCTTAACAATTTCTCCTTCAAATCCTCCCTCTTCCTCCAGACCAAAAGGGTAGCCATGGGCACCCATATGGGCCCCATCTGTGCCTGTCTCTTTGTTGGCTACGTAGAACAGTCGATCTTCCGTAATTACACCGGCACCACTCCCCACCTCATCCTCCGCTACATTGATGACTGCATTGGCACCACCTCGTGCTCCCGCAAGAAGGTTGAACAATTCATCAACTTCACCAACCATTCCACACTGACCTTAAATTTACCTGGACCATCTCTGACACCTCCCTCCCCTTCCTGGACCTCTCCATCTCCATTAATGACGACCGACTTGACACTGACATTTTTTACAAACCCACCGATTCCCACAGCTACCTGGATTACACCTCTTCCCACCCTACCACCTGCAAAAATGCCATCCCGTATTCCCAATTCCTCCACCTCTGCCGGATCTGCTCCCAGGAGGACCAGTTCCACCACAGAACACACCAGATGGCCTCCTTCTTTAGAGACCACAATTTCCCTTCCCACGTGGTTAAAGACGCCCTCCAACGCATTTCGTCCATATCCCGCACCTCCGCCCTCAGACCCCATCCCTCCAACCGTAACAAGGACAGAACGCCCCTGGTGCTCACCTTCCACCTTACCAACCTTCACATAAACCAAATCATCCGCCGACATTTCCGCCACCTCCAAACAGACCCCACCATCAGGGATATATTTCCCTCCCCACCCCTTTCCGCCTTCCGCAAAGACCGTTCCCTCCGTGACTACCTGGTCAGGTCCACGCCCCCCTACAACCCACCCTCCCATCCTGGCACCTTCCCCTGGCACCACAGGAATTGCAAAACCTGTGCCCACACCTCCTCCCTCATTTCCATCCAAGGCCCTAAAGGAGCCTTCCACATCCATCAAAGTTTTACGTGCACATCCACTAATATCATTTATTGTATCCGTTGCTCCCGTTGCGGTCTCCTCTACATTGGGGAGACTGGGCGCCTCCTAGCAGAGCGCTTTAGGAAACATCTCCAGGACACCCGCACCGATCAACCAAACCGCCCCGTGGCCCAACATTTCAACTCCCCCTCCCACTCTGCCGAGGTCATGGAGGTCCTGGGCCTCCTTCACCGCCGCTCCCTCACCACCAGACACCTGGAGGAAGAACGCCTCATCTTCCGCCTCGGAACACTTCAACCCCAGGGCATCAATGTGGATTTCAACAGTTTCCTCATTTCCCCTTCCCCCACCTCTCCCTAGTTCCAAACTTCCAGCTCAGCACTGTCCCCTTGACTTGTCCGGACTTGTCCGACCTGCCTATCTCCTTTTCCACCTATCCACTTCACCCTCTCCTCCATGACCTATCACCTTCATCCCACCCCCATCCACCCATTGTACTCTTTGCTACCTTCCCCACCCTCGTCCCTGACCTATCACCTTCATCCCCACCCCCACTCACCCATTGTACTCTATGCTACTTTCTCCCCACCCCCACCCCCCTCTAGCTTACCTCTTCATCCTTCAGGCTCTCTGCCTGTATTCCTGATGAAGGGCTTTTGCCCGAAACGTCGGTTTTACTGCTCCTTGGATGCTGCCTGAACTGCTGTGCTTTTCCAGCACGAATAATCCAGAATCTGGTTTCCAGCATCTGCAGTCATTGTTTTTACCCTCTTAATTCTAGACACCTATTGAATTCACATACCACCATTTACCATATTGGGATTCAAACCCATGTCCCCAGAATATTATCTGGGTCAACAGTCCAGTGATAATACCACTAGGCCATTGCCTCCCCATTTAACTTTATTTCTCATTTATTTAAACATTTTGGATGAGAATAAAGAAGATATGGTTAGTTAGTTTGTGGATGACACCAAAATTGGTGCTACAGTCGACAGAGTAGAAGGTTATCGAAGAGTACAAAGGGACCTTGATTAACTGGGTCAATGTGCTGAGGAGTGGCAGATGGATTAGATTAGATTAGATTACTTACAGTGTGGAAACAGGCCCTTCGGCCCAACAAGTCCACACCGCACCCGCCGAAGCGCAACCCACCCATATCCCTATATCTACACCTTATCTAACACTATGGGCAATTTAGCGTGGCCAATTCACCTGACCTGCACATCTTTGGACTGTGGGAGGAAACCGGAGCACCCGGAGGAAACCCACGCAGACACTGGGAGAACGTGCAAACTCCACACAGAGAGTCGCCTGAGGCGGGAATTGAACCCGGGTCTCTGGCGGAGTTTAATTTGAATAAATGTGAGGTACTGCATTTTGATAAAAGTAACAAGGGCAAGACCGATACAATTAAAAATAGGGCATTGGGTAGTGTTGTAGAAAAAAAGAGTCCTCTGGGCTCAGGTACATAATTCTTTGAAGTTTGCGTCACAGGTAGACAGGGTGGTTCAGAAGGCATTCAGCATACTTGCCTTCATTGCTCAGACCTTTGAGTATAGGAGTCAGGGGTTGGGATATCATGTTGAGGTTGTCCAGGTGAGGCATCTTCTGGAATACTGTGTCCAGTTTTGACCGTCCTGTTATAGGAAGGATATTATTGAAGCTGGAGACGGTTCAGAAGAGATTTGCCAGGATGTTGCTTTGAGAATGGAGGCTTTGAGTTATAAGGAGAGGATGGATAGGCTGGGAGTTTTTTCCTGGCGCACTGTTGGAGAGTGACCTTATAGAATCATGAGGAGAATAGATCAGGTGAAGGGGGGGGGGGGGGGGGGGGGGGGGTGGTAGGAAGCATGTCTTTTCCCTAGGGTGGGGAATTTCAAGACTAGGGGGCATATTTTTAAGGTGAGAGGAGAAAAATTTACAAAGGGGCAACCTTTTTCTTACACAGGGAGTCATTCATGTGTGGAATGAAGGCATTCAGTACAGAGGCAATTAGCGATGGGCAATAAACACTGGTCCAGCACTCAGTGAAAGAAGAAATATACTTGAAATGAGATATCAGTGAAGGACGGTGATAACAGGGATTCAGGTCCAGGCTTTTCAGTTCACGTAAAGTCACACTTAGAGAGAAAGTGAAGAGATCATTGAAGAGTCAAACATGAAGGTGACAAAGACAGTGAGGCTGAGTTTAGTGAGGGGGTATGATGAATGTCCTTGAATATATCAAACTCAAAGGAACAACACCTAAAGGATTCAGAAAGAACCTAAGTCAACAGTTCCACTCTCCAGAGACGAAAGAAAATCTATAGAAGTTGAAATCGATAAAAGTAGTCAGTAAACTCAGCACACTGAGAAGATATCATACAATAGCAGCACAGAGCTGAGAATACATCTATCCTTTTGAGTCTTCATCAGCTCCAAGTACCAACCAGTGTGCTTCCCTCAGGCCATTATCTGTGCAGTGCAGAAAAGCTGAAAATGGTCAATGCTTCCTTTTGATTCATTCTCTCTCCTTCCTTTCCCCTTTTGGAGGATCTACATCTATAAAAGGTTTCTGTCATTGTTACCTTACATGTAACAGACAGCTGTCAGCTCCTGTGGCTGCAATCTCTAAAAGAATTACATCCAAATAGATCACCGAGCAATAACCGAAAGGATGCATTACCACAGGACTGACACTGTCTGAGCTTGCCATTGTAATAAAGAGGCTTCCCCAGAAAAAGGAAATTGGAAAAAAAAGCCATCAAATCCCACTCTACAACATCCTCCAGAAGATCAAATTGAACCAAGTTACCTCAATTTTCCAAGTGAGGAACAAAGTTTAAAGCATATTTAAAGTAGTACCTCCATCTGGGTTGGCACTGTAGTACCTCCATCTGGGTTGGCACCGTAGTACCTCCATCTGGGTTGGCACTGTAGTACCGTGGCTAGCACAGCTACCTTACAATAGTAGGGACCTGGGTTCGGCTCCAGCCTTGGGTGCTCGGTGGCACAGACCTGATGGGCTGAATGGTCTCTTTCTGCACCATAGGGATCCAATGACTTGGCTGACATGTAATGGAGTCAACAATGCTTCTGTTGCAAAAGATTGTCTCTGAACACCTTCCTAGCCAAAACTCAGTAACTTTGAGGAAAGTGTAAGTACTCATCAGGAACATTCAAATGTGCCTTAAATAGGAAAACACCCTGTGTTTCCTAACAAGTGAATCCAACTTTTTATTTTCACTCACTATAATTAAACCTGGTTGCCCCCTTGAGAAGGTGGGGGTGAGCTGCCTCTTGAACCACTGCAGTCCATGTGCTGTGGGTTGACCCACATGCCCTTAGGGAGAGAATTCCAGAATTTTGACCCAGCGACACTGAAGGCACTGTGATTTATTTTCAAGTCAGAATGGTGAGTGGCTTGAAGGGATATTGAATTTGCTGATGTTTCCAAGTATCTGCTACACTTGTCCTTCCAAATAAAAATAGTCATGGGTTTGGAAGGTGCGAACTAAGAAATTTCTGCAGTGCATCTTGTAGATGTTACACACTGCTACACTGAGCGTCAGTGGTGGAGGGAGTAGATACTTGTGAATGTGGTATCAATCAAGCGGGGGCTGCTTTGTCCTGGATGTTGTCAAGCTTCTTGAGTGTTGTTGGAGCTGCCCCCATCCAGGGCAAGTGGGGAGTATCCCATCATACTCCTGTCTTGTAAATGTTGGACAACTTTGGGGAATCAGGAGATGAATTACTTGCTGCAGTATTTCCAGCCTCTGACCTGCTCTTGTAGCCGCTGTGTTTATGTGGTGAGTGCAGTTGAGTTTCTGGTCAATAGTGACCCCAAGATGTTGATAGTGGGAGATGCAGTGATGGAATGTTAACTTGATGGTTGATGGTTAGATTCCCTCTTACTGGAGATTGGTCATTCCCTGGGAGTGGCATGTTCTGAATGTCATTTGCCATTTGTCAGCCCCAGGCTGTGTCGGAAAAATGCAGCCCATCAGTTAGGAATGAGATACGTTTTTTGGGACATAGCTGCATTAAAGAGAAGAGACTATGCCATTAATATTGGTTCCAGACACTGCCACAGAATCATTATGAGTTATACAACCTGGATCCTCACCCACAAGATTAATCCACTACCTGAGACCAAAGTTAACGTGGAACAAATGGTGTGTATGATGTGACATTGGGAGCTCTGAGTCTAGCTCTTGTGTTGAAGGTCTCACACTGAACATGTACTGTCCCATATCAGATACAAGTCAACATCTCAGTCAAACAGATCAAACTGTACAAAATGTTGGCAGCCAAAACTGACTATGAACGTAATAAGGGCGGCATTTCTGGGCCTGAAAGACACAATGGTGCAGGAATATTCCCTCTTTAATTTCCTGCCCTCTAACTCACCTGCAAGTGATTGATATTCACAGCAGGAGCCCACACCTTAACGTGGAAAGCATCCCATTATCTTGCAGCACACCTTTTGCTTTGATAAACAGAGGATTTACAAGAGTAAGGAGTCCACGTGTCAAAGATCAAATTTTAATTGCAATATATTTTAAATGTGTCATGAAGATCATCGAAATTGGGAGGGTTAACTTTGTTCACTCTGAGCTGCAATCCACAACTCACTCAGGGTCAGGACCGAGAGGCAAAGAATTTGTTGTAGAGTGAGAAACAGGAAATTCCCATGATTCCTTAATTCTTTTATTTATTGATGCAATATGGGCACCTCTGGCCGGTCCAACATTTATTGCTTGTCCCTTGTTGCCCCTTGAGAAGGAGGTGGGGAGCTGCCTTCATGAATCACTGTAGTCCATTGAGTGCAGGGACCATCCCAATATTGTGAAGGAGGGATTTCCGGGATTTTGACCAGAGACACGAAAGAAACGGTGATATATATTGACTTTGGGCAAGAAGGGTGCAGGGAAGGACGATTCACCCAGAACTCCTCTGCTCCACCAGTTCTTTAAATTTCCTTTCTTTTTTTGCTCTTTTTAGCAGTGACAAGACAACGGGTCCCAGGGCAGTGTGAGGGGAGCGTGTCCTGGAGCAGTGTGAGGGGAGCGAGTCCTGGAGCAGTGTGAGGGGAGTGAATCCTGGGGCAGTGTGAGGGGAGTGAGTCCTGGGGCAGTGTGAGGAGAGTGAGTCCTGGAGCAGTGTGAGGGGAGTGAGTCCTGGGGCTGTGTGAGGGGAGTGAGTCCTGGAGCAGTGTGAGGGGAGTGATGCCTGGGGTAGTGTGAGGGGAGTGAGTCCTGGAGCAGTGTGAGGGGAGTGAGTCCTGGGGCTGTGTGAGGGGAGTGAGTCCTGGAGCAGTGTGAGGAGAGTGAGTCCCGGGGCAGTGTGAGGGGAGTGAGTCCAGAAGCAGTGTGAGGGGAGTGAGTCCTGGGGCAGTGTGAGGGGAGTGAGTCCTGGGGCAGTGTGAGGGGAGTGAGTCCTGGAGCAGTGTGAGGGGAGTGAGTCCTGGAGCAGTGTGAGGGGAGTGAATCCTGGAGCAGTGTGAGGGGAATGAGTCCTGGGGCAGTGTGAGGGGAGTGAGGCCTAGGGCAGTGTGAGGGGAGTGAGGCCTAGGGCAGTGTGAGGGGAGTGAGTCCTGGAGCAGTGTGAGGGGAATGAGTCCTGGGGCAGTGTGAGGGGAGTGAGGCCTAGGGCAGTGTGAGGGGAGTGAGGCCTAGGGCAGTGTGAGGGGAGTGAGTCCTGAAGCAGTGTGAGGGGAGTGAGTCCTGGGGCAGTGTGAGGGGAGTGAGTCCTGGAGCAGTGTGAGGGGAGTGAGTCCTGGGGCAGTGTGAGGGGAATGAGTCCTGGGGCAGTGTGAGGGGAGTGAGTCCTGGGGCAGTGTGAGGGGAATGAGTCCTGGGGCAGTGTGAGGGGTGTGAGTCCCGGGGCAGTGTGAGGGGTGTGAGTCCTCGGGCTGTGTGAGGGGTGTGAGTCCTGGAGCAGTGTGAGGGGAGTGAGGCCTGGGGCAGTGTGAGGGGAGTGAGTCCTGGGGCAGTGTGAGGGGTGTGAGTCCTGAGGCAGTGTGAGGGGAATGAGTCCTGGGGCAGTGTGAGGGGTGTGAGTCCTGGGGCAGTATGAGGGGTGTGAGTCCTGGGGCAGTGTGAGGGGTGTGAGGCCTGGAGCAGTGTGAGGGGAATGAGTCCTGGGGCAGTGTGAGGAGAGTGAGTCCTGGAGCAGTGTGAGGGGAATGAGTCCTGGGGCAGTGTGAGGGGTGTGAGTCCTGGGGCAGTGTGAGGGGAATGAGTCCTGGGGCAGTGTGAGGGGAATGAGTCCTGGGGCAGTGTGAGGGGAATGAGTCCTGGGGCAGTGTGAGGGGTGTGAGTCCTGGAGCAGTGTGAGGGGTGTGAGTCCTGGGGCAGTGTGAGGGGAATGAGTCCTGGGGCAGTGTGAGGGGAGTGAGTCCTGGGGCAGTGTGAGGGGTGTGAGTCCTGGGGCAGTGTGAGGGGTGTGAGTCCTGGGGCAGTGTGAGGGGTGTGAGTCCTGGGACTGTGTGAGGGGAGTGAGTCCTGGTGCAGTGTGAGGGGTGTGAGTCCTGGGGCAGTGTGAGGGGAATGAGTCCTGGGGCAGTGTGAGGGGTGTGAGTCCTGGGGCAGTGTGAGGGGTGTGAGTCCTGGGGCAGTGTAAGGGGTGTGAGTCCTGGGACAGTGTGAGGGGAGTGAGTCCTGGGGCAGTGTGAGGGGTGTGAGTCCTGGGGCAGTGTAAGGAGAGTGAGTCCTAGGGCAGTGTGAGGGGTGTGAGTCCTGGGACAGTGTGAGGGGAATGAGTCCTGGGACAGTGTGAGGGGTGTGAGTCCTCGGGCAGTGTGAGGGGTGTGAGTCCTGGGGCAGTGTGAGGGGTGTGAGTCCTGGGGCAGTGTAAGGGGTGTGAGTCCTGGGACAGTGTGAGGGGAGTGAGTCCTGGGACAGTGTGAGGGGAGTGAGTCCTGGGGCAGTGTGAGGGGTGTGAGTCCTGGGGCAGTGTGAGGGGTGTGAGTCCTGGGACAGTGTGAGGGGTGTGAATCCTGGGGCAGTGTGAGGGGTGTGAGTCCTGGGGCAGTGTGAGGGGTGTGAGTCCTGGGACAGTGTGAGGGGAGTGAGTCCTGGGACAGTGTGAGGGGAGTGAGTCCTGGGACAGTGTGAGAGGAATGAGTCCTGGGACCTTCATCAGATTGTTTCCAAGATGCACACCTGGATACTTGTTCCCAAGATGGCACAATTAGAGGCAAGATCTGGATTAGTGGTGTTTGAAGACGACATGGAGGTCCTGGGCCTCCTTCACCGCCGCTCCCTCACCACCAGACGCCTGGAGGAAGAACGCCTCATCTTCCGCCTCGGAACACTTCAACCCCAGGGCATCAATGTGGACTTCAACAGTTTCCTCATTTCCCCTTCCCCCACCTCACCCTAGTTCTAAACTTCCAGCTCAGTAACTGTCCCCATGACCTGTCCTACCTGCCTATCTCCTTTTCCACCTATCCACTCCACCCTCCTCCCCCACCGACTATCACCTTCATCCCCTCCCCCACTCACCCATTGTAGTCTATGCTACTTTCTCCCCACCCCCACCCTCCTCTCGCTTATCTCTCCACCCTTCAGGCTCTCTGCCTGTATTCCTGATGAAGGGCTTTTGCCTGAAACGTCAATTTTACTGCTCCTCGGATGCTGCCTGAACTGCTGTGCTCTTCCAGCACCACTAACCCAGTATCTGGTTTCCAGCATCTGCAGTCCTTGTTTTTCCACAATTAGAGGCAGCCATTGGAAGCACATTTCACTAAAGGATAGTCTATTTTTCTTCTACAGTTCCAAGTCAAAAGGGGATCTGGAAGGGCATGGTGTTCCCATGTATCTGCTGCCCTTATTCTTCTAGATTGAAGTGGTCGTGGGTTTGGGAAGTGCTGTCTGAGGATCTTTGGTGAATTTCTGCTGCGTATCTTCTAGATAGTGCACAATATCACTCTTCAGCTTCAGTGCTAAAGGGAGTGAATTTAACTTCCCTGAAGAAAACAGGAGAAAATCTCACAATCCCTCACAAAGGGAACAGAAAATGTCCGTGGAATTCCAAATGAACCCTATTCGTCCATTTACTCATCAGACACCTTTTCTTTTCTGGCCAGAGGTCAATTATCGATTCTGATTATTCAGAGTTTATTGAAGAAAATATTATTTTAAAACTATAGGATACATAAAAATCCCGATTTGGGAAACTGCAGCATAACCTGCAGGAATAATAATCAAGCGGGTTCCTTTTATAAACTGGATCAGCTTCCACATGTCAAAAAAGACTCTGAAAGAGAGAGGTTGTGATAATACAATTGGAGAGGTGTCTACGGTGTTTGAGAGAGAAGCTTGTGTGCAAATTCGAAAGTGTTCCACCACCCTCCCCCCTCCAAGCTGCTGTAGCCTTTAAAAAAGCAGCTGGAAAGGTAACAACACAATTATAAAAACCATCTGGAAAGACAAAGGGAAGTAATCATCCTGCCGCCTTGCTCCACTGCAGATGGTAAAGTGTTAGATTGCTGTGATCAAGAATGTAATAAAAGCAAAACTTTGATCTCATTAGGAAAACGGAATGACATTCAGTTAGAGGAAAGCTGTATTCTGGAAATAATGAATGCTAATTAGCCCCATAGCAATCTCGGGGAGGGGGAGGACAGTGTGACCACATTTCAGTTGATAGTACACGTGAGACTGTACAGAGAAAAAAAATCTTAAATCACTCCTGTTGCCTCTGAAGCAGCTGTTGTTTGTTTTGTCTGAGCCATTGAAACCAATATTTACAGTGATCATATCACAAAGATACTGTCTAATGAAAGCTCACTTTGCATGATGGATCCTCATCACTTTCTCACCTCTCTCAACCCCAAATAAATCATTCATTCACCATTGGAGGAGAGGAGAAACTGCTGGGTCACTCTGTACATGACAGCCTTATGAAAGTAGGAGCACATTACTGCAGATGCTGGAATCTGTACTGAAAATAAAACATATAGAGATGACAGCGGGTCAGGCAGCATCCATGGAGACAGAGAGAGAGGGAGAGCAAGCTAACGTTTCAAGTCGAGATGACTCTTCGTCAGACCTTCAACTGTGATGAAAAGTCATCTCGACCTGCAACGTTAACTTGGTCTCTCTCCATAGAGTTAAAAATCACACAACACCAGGTTATAGTCCAACAGGTTTATTGGAGGGACTAGTTTTTGGAGCATTGCTCCTTCATCAGGTGGTTGAAACAATCTGATGAAGGAGCAGCGCTCCGTAAACTCGTAAACCTGTTGGACTATAACCTGGTGTTGTGTGATTTTTAACTTTGTCCACCCCGCTCCAACACCGGCTCCTCCAGAACATCTCTCCATGGATGCTGCCTGACCTGCTGTGATCTCCAGCATTTCTTGTTTTAAGCTTTATGAAAGTGTCCTCCTCAGCTTAAAACACGGCCATCTCTTAAAACTGTAAAATGACTTCTTTTGATCAAGTAACAATGCTGTTTTATTTGGTTGGATTTTTAATTCATTTGAAGTTCATTTTAAAAAGACAAAGATAAAATGAAACAAGGACCAAAAATGAAAATTGTAACTTTCAATTTTGATTAGAAGGTCAAAGATTTGACAGACATCAAGTTATGTATTTTTCTCATTCAGAGGATGTTGTCATCACTGGCTGGGCCCTGTATTTATTGCTCGTCCCTAGTTGCCCCATGAGAAGGTGGTGGTGAGCTGCCTTCTTGAACCGCTGCAGACTGTGTGCTATGGGTTGACCCACAATGCCCTTAGGGAGGGAATTCCAGGATTTTGACCCAGTGACAGTGAAGGAACGGTGAAATATTCCCAAGTCAGAATGGTGAGTGGCTTAGAGGACATGGTGTTCCCATGTATCTGTTGCCCTTGTACTTCTAGATGGAAGTGGCCGTGGGTTTGGAAGGTGCTGTCTGAGGTTCTTTGGCGAATGTCTGCAGATATTACACACTGCTGCTACCGAGTATCGGTGGTGGAGGGAGTGCATATTTGTGGATGTGGTACCAATCAAGCGGCAGCTGCTTTGTCCTGGATGGTGTCGAGCTTCTTGAGTGTTGTTGGAGCTGCCTCCATCCAGGCAAGGGGGGGGTATTCCATCACACTCCTGACTTGTATCTGGTCGATGGTGGACAGTAACGTGACGATAGATGGTTATGCTTGCAATGTTTTAGAAGGTAATGCAAAATAGCTTAATTTCAAAATCGTCTTTCTCTGAAATGGTCTTTGTGGTAAAGACAGATTTAGTAAATCTGGGTGGCACGGTGGCACAGTGGTTAGCACTGCTGCCTCACAGCGCCAGAGACCCAGGTTCAATTCCTGCCTCAGGCGACTGCCTGTGTGGAGTTAGCACATTCTCCTTGTGTCTGTGTGGGTGTGCTCCGGTTTCCTCCCACAGTCCAAAAATGTGCGGGTTAGGTGAATTGGCCATGCTAAATTGCCTGTAGTGTTAGGTGTATGGGAATGGGTCTGGGTGGGTGCGCGTCAGTGTGGACTTGTTGGGCCGGAGGGCCTGTTTCCACACTGTAAGTAATGTAAATACAATTAGCAAGTGTCTTCCCTCAAGCTTCAGGAGATTACAGATTTGCTTTTTATTTCAAAAATATAATTTATTCATAAAAATGTCTTCACATACACACACAGTCACTAAAACAGTTTGGTTCTGTGCAGTTGTATATGCAGGAAAAAATATTGGAGTTTGAATCTATCCAACAAACAAACCAAAGGCATTTTTTACTTGGACAAGATTAAGTTTACACACTTACAAAAGGCATTGAGAGGATCTGAGAGCTAAACGGACCCCCTCATACCTTCAACAGGAAGACCCCAGACAGTGTTCATTCCCCACTGTGCCTTGACAGCAGCTGCCCCAAACTTTAGTGCATCCCTCAGCACATGGTCCTGGACCTTGGATATAGTTGTTGTATGGTTGAGGGTCTGAAGAGGGTGGAATTACCTAATATTTGGGAGCAGAGGTCCAGTATATCATTGTCCTCTCTTCCTCCTTTAGTTTATTATGACATTTCCTGAAGTCATATATGTATGGACTGGTCTTCTCCTAACAGGCAGCCTGTTGGCTACCCAAAGGGTCCTAAATGGTCCACCAAGTAATTAGTTAAAATACAAGTGAATGTGGCAGGCATATTTCACAAGGGGCTGCTCTTTCAGTCATTGGTCAGTTCTACCCCACATTTCATGTCAGCGGTTCCCTAGTGGGAATGTGGGAGCTCGGAGCAGTGAGTCTGAGAGACTGGAGCTGGGGGGGTGGGGTGGGCGCCTTGGCTGGGGGGAGGAGAGAAATGAGGTTCAGGCCATTGGGTGGGGTTGTAGGGGAGAGAATCAGGCTGGCCAGCAGGCAGCTGGTAAACAAGGTGGTGTCAGGTAGTGTTTTATCACCAGTCAGAGAGGTCCCAGGGCTCACAAGGTTGGCTGGGCCATTCCAGCTCCCTGAGCTATCTGAGCTGTTACTTAGGATGAAAGGTTCAGCCACAATCCTCTTTAAATATAAGTTTCTCTAGGACCTGCTAGGTCAGTATGGGAGAGGAAAAACCCTTGGTAGCAAGTAGGATATAGTTTATTACATGACAGCATCAGCTCCATGTTATATTGGTCTGAATGACATTATTACAAACAGTCCATGCGTTCACAAGTTGATCTGTTGACAAGTCAGAACAATGGAGAGCAGCTTTCTCTAAGTACAGGAAATGATTGTTAACTTTTAAAACCATGGATGTGTTCATCTTTGTTAATGTAAGCATTATATTCAGACATTGGTAAATCAACCACCCTACACATTAAATCTGTGAGGGAGAGGGCTACATCAGGTCTTATTCCCTCAAGATCTAGAGCTGCTGAGAACATGTGACATGATCATATTGTCCAGAGATTCCCAATCCAATACCTCATGAACTTCCTCAAAAATTCACTCAAATTCATTGCCAAGTTTTAAACAGCCAAAGTAACCAGCTCAGTAGCGCCTTCTTCTGGCCAGTGAGGAGCAGGGAATAAAGGCTGGATCAGTCAGTGGTGACCACATCACATGAATTAAACAAAAGGATTTATGCGTCTGTCATTCCACCTTTAATCATAAATACCAATAATTTAACAAGAACAGTCCCAACGCTCTCATATCTGAAAAATTGGTCTCGGACCCTGCAACTTTGAGAGCATGGAAGCTTTAATATCCTCCTCAATGGACACTGTCCACTCTTCATTGTCTCATCTAAAGGGTTTTGGTGATGAGTAAGGTATTGGGACTAACTAGCAAAAGTGAGGGCTGCAGACACTGGAAACCAGAGTTTAGATCAGAGTGGTGCTGGAAAAGCACAGCAGGTCAGGTAGCATCCGAGGAGCTGGAAAATCGATGTTTCGGACATAAGCCCTTCATCAGGAATAGGGAATAACTAGAGAGCTCATTCAAAAAGTTAATCAAGGTATGATGGACTGAATAGCTGGATTGAGTGAAGTCTCAGGGTGAGGAATCTTTATGTATCTAGGAGATAGTGAGGACCGCAAATGCTAGAGAGTCAGAGTCAATAATGTATAGCGTTGGGAAAGGACCCCTTCTTCCTCACCAGCCTGATGAAGGATTAAGCCTCAAACATCGACTGTCTTGCTCCTCAGATGCTGCCTGACCCACTGTGCTTTTTCCAGCACCATGCTTTATTGACTCTGACTCTCCAGCATCTGCAGTCCTCACTCCCTCCAAGTCGCTTTACCCTTACTGCAAAGTCTCTTCCAAGGATGCCCACCTTATAGACATTTTCCTCCTCCCTCTGCAAAGACCTCAGCGAGTCTCTATACCACTGCAACCCCCTCCTCCACCCTGAAGCCGTAGCACCCCTCCCCTCCAGCCATCTCTGATCCAACCCTCGAAATCGGCACTGCCCTCTTGACCTGTCCATCTTCCTTCCCAGCTATCTGCTCCACCCTCCCCACTGACCTATCGCCATCACCTCCTACCTTTGCCCACCTATCCCCATCCCACTTACTCGCCTTTCCCCCAGCACCTCTCCCCCTCCCCCTATTTATTTCTTAGGCCCTTTGCCCCTCCCCAGCCCTGGTGAAAGGTTATGCCTGGAACATTGATCATACTTTATGTACCGGCCTCTTCCTGTTCACTTACAATGCTTTCAAGGTTTGAAATGCAATTCGATATTCTCTGATGTCATTAAGTGTATGAACCACCCTATCCTGTTAATGCATCAAGAAAAAGCAGATAAAATGTGCTGCTGCACAAAATGT
The DNA here is from genome assembly GCF_047496795.1 of Chiloscyllium punctatum. Taxonomy (NCBI): domain Eukaryota; kingdom Metazoa; phylum Chordata; class Chondrichthyes; order Orectolobiformes; family Hemiscylliidae; genus Chiloscyllium; species Chiloscyllium punctatum. The sequence goes on along the minus strand of NC_092776.1, from coordinate 3,483,790 downwards.
AATGGCTCTTTAAACCTATAAATAATCAGGCGTTTTGGATTGTGGCAAAAGTACATTATATTGATTGCAGCATACAGAATCAGTACAGCATTTACAACACAAAGGTTATAAGGTGGCAATAGAACCAGACACTTACATAAAATTATCCTGATTATTATGATAAACACAGTTGTTTCTGAAACGGCTTAAAACATTTTAAAGTCTTCAGGATGTCCATAGCAAGCTACAGGAGAGGAGGCCAAATTAACGCAACACGGAAAGTGATATGGATGGTCCCACTTGTGGAATGGGCTTTCTCATTTAAGATAACTTTATGGGAAATCTGAAATGTCTCTCCCTAATCTTTGTTGGTGCATTACATGAAGTGAGGTGGAATTGGAAATAAGCAACTATTAGTGCCAAGTTTTCACAGTGTGATATTCCGTCAGTGAGACCTGTCTGGCCATATAACTGACAAATGACCGTTTACAATGGTGACAGAGCATTAGCCTTGCAAAGTCCTGCGATATCTCCTTCAGCACTTAAGAACATTTCCATCAGAAGAAATCATATGCAGTGTGAATTCCTTTTGCAAAAAGATTTACACTAATTGAACTCCACACCATGTGGTCAAACTGAGATTTTGTTTGTTTCTGTTTGCTCATGGGATGCAGATATGTCTTGCTCATCTCTCACTGCCGCTGGGAAGGTGCTGTTTCTGAGCTGGATTGTCCACATGGAGTCAGGATGTCAGTCTCCAGCACCAGGGCTCACACTGAACCAACTCACTGCGCTCCACCACTAACAGTGATGACCAGGCTGGGAGACAGCGAGGAGCGACACCACCAGGGAGGGCAATCTCTTCCCCCTCTCCCCACAGTCTCCCTACCCTCTCACCTACACCCTGCCCATCCCCTCACCTTATCACCCTCACCTCCTCATCTCCACCCTGTACAACCCCTCACCCCATCATCCCAAACTTCCCCACCCCCTCACCCCCACCTCATCACCTAAACCTCCTCAGTCCCTCATCCTGACCCTTACCAACAACCTCCCCACCCCTCACCCTTACACACTCACCCCCTCATCCCCTCACCCCTACCCTCTCACTCTCACCCCCTCATCCCCTCACCCTCACCAACAACCTCCCCACCCCCTTGCCCCCACCTCTTCACCCCAAACCTCCCCAAACCCTCATCCTCAGTCTCTCCTGCCCCTCACCCCCAACATCCCCACCCCTCACCCTTACACGCTCACCCCTCATCCTCTCACCCCTTGTCCCTACCCTCCCTGCCCTCGCCCCACCCCCTCATCCCCGCACCTCAACCTCACCCTCACCACCTCATCCCCTCACCCTCGCCCCCAACCTCCCCACCCCCTCACACCCATTCCCACACTCCCTTGCCCCCATGCTCCCATATCCCCACTACCTCACCCCCACCCCTTCCTGCCCTCACCCCCATCTCCAGTCCCTTCATCCATGGGCTCCCTGACCCCTCCTTGATTACACTGACTCTTCATGTGTCACTACATCATCTGAATAGAAAGATACAAACATGCAGGAGGTCATTTGGCCCCTTGGGACTGCTCCCCCATTCAATATCATCACAACTGATCACACATTCCGGGTTCCTCCTGAACACCTTTTACCCCATGGCTTTTCAGCCATCACCCCACGTCTTCTCACGAAGGGTGAGAATTTGGCCTCCTCTCCTGTAGCTTGCTATGGACATCCTGAAGACTTTAAAATGTTTTAAGCCGTTTCAGAAACACCCTGCTTCCAACCCATTCTCCATTTTAAACTGGTGACATCTTATTTATAAACAGTGCCCAGCACCTCACTCTCGACTCTGATCTCCAGTAATACAGTCCTCACCTTCTCCTAGTTGATTACTGATCAAGCCTGTCAATCCCTTCCCCAATTCAGATTAGATTAGATTACTTACAGTGTGGAAACAGGCCCTTCGGCCCAACAAGTCCACACCGCCCCGCCGAAGCGGAACCCACCCATACCCCTACATTTACCCCTTACCTAACACTACGGGCAATTTAGCATGGCCAATTCACCTGACCTGCACATCTTTGGACTGTGGGAGGAAACCGGAGCACCCGGAGGAAACCCACGCAGACACGGGGAGAACGTGCAAACTCCACACAGTCAGTCGCCTGAGGCGGGAATTGAACCCAGGTCTCTGGTGCTGTGAGGCAGCAGTGCTAACCACTGTGCCACCATGCCGCCCATGCCATTCCTGCCCATTCCAGCTATAATCCCCAAATGACTCAGAACACATGTCTGTTCCTGAAATCAGAGACCCAATGCTGCCCAGAGTAACCCAGAGTGACAGTCTGAAAGGTTTCTGCTGGTGCTAATATATGCCTTGATGGTATTGTGCCAAACATCTGTTGACTCTGTGTGTTGACGTTGTGGTGCAGATCATCACCTGACGATGTAACTTGGTTAAATATTTTGTAGTTGAGCATCTTGCCCTGTTTGGCACAAGCTGCTGGTTGTAACCCTGTACCCACCCAGCTCAAGGTTCCTGCTTTTCATCACTGAATTGTTAAGGTGCAGAAGGCCATTCAGCCCATCATGACTTCTACGATCTAGTCTACTAGTTGGTACCAATTTCCTGCCTTTTCTATATTTCCCTCTATATCATTTCTTTGTAAATAATCAATAATTAATGCCTCAATTGAACCTGTCCCCTCCACATTTCTAGCCATTGTATTCCAAACCCTAACTACTCACGGGAAAGAATTTTCTCACATTACTCTTGCTTCATTTGCACATCATTTCAAATATATGTCCCCTTCCCCCCACCGATTTTTGTTGATTTTACAAACAGAAACCACATCTCCATATCCATTGTGTCCAGCCCACGGATGGGTTTGGAAATCTGGAAAGGATCTCCTCTGAGCCTCCTTCGCTCCAAGGGAATAACGTCCAACAACTTGTTCTGGCCTTTGCTTTTGCCATTAGAATGTTTCCTGATACTGGCTGCCTCTCGTTCAATATTACACACAGATCCTAATGGCTACCTGCACAACACTGCAGTGTCCACATCGCTTGCTCAACCTTCCCATTGTGTTCATCTGAAATGAATTACACAAAGCCTGTAGACTCTCTCTGCCCATTAATATGGGATCATACTGTGTCTTCTTTGCAACTGTGTTCCACCTGCTTTGGGTTGATCTAAGAAGTCTTTTTGGAACTCTTGTGTTGAGTTAGATATTATCACAAACTGTCTCGGCCAGGTCTGCTGAAGGGACACCCAATCAGATACCTTTCCTCAACATCTAGTTAACAATAGTTCAATAGTTTCTGTCAGCTGTTGCCTAGACGATATAAATTCCTGACAGTCATTCAGAAGTTGAGCAATTGGTCTTCAAGTTTTGGACATGTTAATCTGGAGTTTAACACTTAAAGTGTGTTCAGTCTGTGGGACCTTCCACTCCCTGTTGCCATTTTAATTTGATGGCTTGTTTATCTGGTTCAGAAAGATTAAGACAACACAGCCTAAGGCATCATCAGAACAAAGTAAATGCAGATAAAGGGCTGCTGCCTTCCAATAGAGAAGGGGAGAGTCTGGATGATGAATATGGACCTTACAGGAACAGATCTTAAAAAGCAGTCCAGAACTACCACCTCATATTAACCTTGACTTGAAATCAGTCTACAGTAGCAAATCAATTCTTCTTGTCAGGGTTTTTAATGCTGTCTGAGACTTGCAACACCAAATCAGTCTTCCTGGCTCCCTAAGCGTTTTTTAGTCATAGCTTTATCTGCTTGAGCACAATGTGAGTTCCGTTAAATTCTTTATGTGCTCGGCAGGTTTTCCTTTACTCTGTAAAAGTCAGCAATAGCAGATCCATACTGCTACTGGATTTGTACTGCTCTTTCAGAAATAACATTAAACGGTGCAAGCAACTTTTTTTAACAAATTTCTTCTGGTGGTCAGAAACTATTATCAATGGATTCTTCTTCCCAATCCAATTCTGGAATTTAACTTCTGCTGACCATCCCTACGGACAACCAGCAGCAATGGATTCATCTTCTGTGAATATCTGCCGAAGGTTACACTTCCCAGAGACAGCGATTTGATTTCTGTCCTTGCACAGAGTTCACCACAGTTACTTTTAGACCATTAAAGCTCTCACAAGTTCGAACAATTTCACTGGGACTCGATGCCTGCTGGCTGGAGAGAAGTGACATCCTGGATGACAGTACAATGTATCGAATCCCCAGACAGCTGCAGAACCACTCACAGGGGGAGAGCTCTCATCACAAGAACAGAAAGTGCTGGAGGAACTCAGCAGGTCTTGCAGCATCTGTGGAGACAGAAGGGGTTTAGTGACCATTTGTCAGAATGATTCACCTTGTTTCTGTAGTATTCTCTGTTTTTATTTCAGATCCCCAGTGCCCATAGCTCTTTGTGTTCCTTTGAAAGTTTTAAAATCATTTCATTCTGCGTCTGTGCTTTTGTCGGATGTGGAAGAACTGGGACTGGTGCATTTCTCAGTCAATCCCTCACGAACCACACTGCCACCATGTTGTGTTTTTTCCCTTAACATAAAACGTATCAATTATACAATAAGGAATGATAGAACAATAATGTGGTTTCTTCATTTGAAAATAAGATTTTTGTCAAATGATTCCAGCTTAAAGTTAATAATGGCATGATAGTTACTGACTGCTGTTTGAGATCTGTCCCTGAAGGTCCATGTTCATCACTCAGACTCTCCCTTGCTTGAATCCTAATGTCGATCACCCGGGCAGCCTCAGTAGGAGGGAGAAGGGAAGCAAGACAAAGCTAGTGAGATGGGGAATACCATTTGCTCTGAATCTCACAGACGCCAGATACTCAGATACTGGGACAGTACCTTCTTCAAAGATTAATGAAGTACCAACATGATTTGGTGTGTCATGTGACTGCAACCAAGCCAATGATGTGGGAATACCATGGGAAAAATGCAGAAAAGGCTCCCACAGATCTGTCTCATTAACTCAGTTTCCCCCTCTACAGATGTTGACAAACTCACTGTATGCATTTTCCATTTGGATTTCAGATTGACAGCACCCATGGCAATTTCTGTTTCAATGTTGGGCCAACCCATTAGAGGATACAGAGGGATCTGCTACAATGACTCTGTTGGGAATTCTGATGGAGCACAGAGAGGAGGCCGAGACACCCCGGGCTGATTAGACAGGCTCCTCTCACTCTCGAGGGCCAGAGTGGAGCACAGCTTTGATACCATATCCTGCAGAGCTGAGAGCCCAGCTCGCCCAGCACCAACATAATGGCCAGCTCCTGGAGGGCCCACGTTGCTCTGCAGTGTTTGGTGGCTGCCAATCTCCCAATGTCTACACTCAAGCACAGGTCATGAGATCCATCCTTGTTCCACATCAGTCAAGCTCACAGTCAGACAGGCTCGACCATCTTGGTATGTGCAGAGAATGTGAGAGAGGAAAGAAAACGAGAAAGGAAAGAACTTGCACATATAAAGAGCATAAAGAGTTCCCCTATAACATGTTAGCTGCGCTCTAGTGCGACATCGTGCTATTGAAAATCGAGCAAGGGGTTCTATGGGAAATATAGGGTTGGGGCAAACTGCCAAACATAATCAGTAAAAATCGAAACAAAAATAGCAGTTAGCCTAACACAAACAATGGCACGGTCTAAGTAAATCTTTAAATCATATATTCAATGAAATAATACAGTAAAAGTAACACTTTAATGTTCTAGCCACTGACTATAGCACTGCACTTGTCATGAAACTCTTCACCAGAAAGTGCACAAGCTGACTGACCAGGTGATGCCGACACAGAATTCCCCAAGATTCTCCCCCGCGATTTGAAATAAAGTTCCCTTTAAATGTCGACCTACAATTCCCTGTTTCCAACTCAGTTTCAAGGCTTCCAAACTGATTGCATTCCTGTTTTTGCTTAACTCATTGAGAGTGTGTTTTGCAGTCAGAGGATCGTGAGGCTGGGTTTTGCTGTTCAGTTAGTGCTGAGGATGGAATTGCATCATAGCGAACGGGAGGTCACTTTATTTTAAAAAGTCCACAATTCACCAATCGTGTTACAACCAAATCGTGTATAATCAATGCATATTATAGGAGAACTACCTGTATGTAATCTCAGGATTTCCCAGAATTCTTCACAACCAACAAGGAACTTCTGAAGTTTAGTCATTGTCCTAAAGTCCCCTCTTCATACTTAGGGGGGCAATCTGGGTGAGAGAGAGGGGTGGTTTTAAAGAGGATGAAACAAAAAAAAACTGCAGAAGCTGGATTCCAAGGGAGAGAAGCAGGACCTTAATGAGGATGAGGGCGTTAAGGTGGGGACCGAGGGGTTAGTTGAGGAGATCACTAGCTGCAGAACCATTCTGGTGAACAGACGGCAGCAGATGGACAATCGGGATTCTGAAAGACTAACTGCAAGTAAATTAGAACAGGGTGGAGTTTTATCTTAAGGGGCAACCTTTCACACAAAAGGTGGTACGTGTATGGGATGAGCTGTCAGAGGAAGTGGTGGAGGCTGGTACAATTACAACATTTAAAAGGCATCTGGATGGGTATATGAATAGGAAGGGTTTGGAGGGATATGGGGCGGGTGCTGGCAAATGGGACAAGATTAATTTAGGATATCTGGTCGGCAGGGATGAGTCAGACTGAAGGTCTGCTTCTGTGCTGTACATCTTTGACTCCAATATATTGAAAGGACACATCCAACAGAACATCATAATGAGATCACAAGAAGAATTTTGACAACTCTTTGTCATGGTTTGAGTGGGGGTGGAGGAAAAGATCAATTTTAGTATCTTAAAGAAGAACAGTAGAAGTTGCTCGTTACTCATTGGCTGTTGCTAGGCATTAAATCATAACCTCGTTATTACACCATCATGTACCAATCAATTTAACTGGCATTAAAAATGATTTCAATGACAAAAATGAGTACAGATTAATGATCAAAGAAACCAGGACCATGATACAATGGATGCATTTGATTAGATTCGATTCCCTACAGTGTGGAAACATGCCCTTCAGCCCAACAAGTCCGCACTGACCCTCCGAAGAGCAACCCACCCCCCTCTGACTAATGCACCTAACACTATAGGCAACTTAGCATGGCCAAGCTACCTATCTTTGGATTGTGGGAGGAAACCGGAGCACCCAGAGGAAATCCATACAGACGCAGGGAGAATATGCTGGAATCAAACCTGGGTCCCTGGTGCTGTGAAGCAGCAGTGCTAACCACTAAGCTACTGTACTGCCCATGACCTGGACCTCACTTCATTTCTGTTTGGAAGTTTTAATGTTGCCGGGGCTTGTGCACATGCCCAATAAATTCCACATCAGATGCTGTCTCAGGGAGTTATTGTATTTGTAACTCTCAGTTACCCAACTTATCATTGACATTGTTTGTTTTGTGACATGAAATGAACTGCTCATAACCGAATCAAAGATCACTGCAAGCTCATCCAAAATAAAGGACATGATAACCTTGGCGTGGTGGAAATTACAGAGGGAAGCTGAAGCCCCTGTCATCTCCCATTATTGGCCTGTGCGCCATCAGCATGAAAGGAAAAATAAGGAGCATTTCACAACTGAGCTGGCAGCAGATTATAAATCCGTGTGAAACTGAACAGGAGTAAATGGAGCCTGACAGGGCTAATATCAGACAGTCATTCAGTGGAGGCCATTAGAAGATTATGTTATTATTTAGTCCAGTCAGGAGACAGGAGTTGTCAAGGTCCAGGAGCAGTTGTGCAGTACATTCCTGCTTCTTTTGCCAAGCTGAAGGGATGACAGTCTTTGCCTGATCAGCCTTTTTTTTGTATCCTTGCTTATTCAGCTCCATACCTACTTCTGTTCTGCTGTTCAGAACTCCTTCTGAAAGCTCAGAGTGTCACTCATGAGTAATCCTTCAAGCGAGCTGGACTTTCACAATAATAAACATGACAAGAATGAACAGGATGTGTTGAAGCATCTGGCCTGATTTGAATTATTGTTTCAACAACCACAATAGAGTTAGTGATGTGCTGTTCTGAGATTTCACATTGCCAAGCTTCCCATTGCTGGATAATTACCTTATTCCCGCCAGCCAACTGAGCTGTCACTTACATCACAATTCCTTGGAAGTAGGTATTCATTGATGCTATGCATCCCAACAAAACTGTTCTAAAAATGCTTCCTGTTTCCGACACCTTCCTTAAAATCTCCAGACAGGATTATCTGGTGGGTTTCAGGTTCAAATCTCACACCGAGCTATCCTTCTCCTGGTGTCCATGAAGGTTCAGAGCTGAGTTCTCCATCTCCATGATGCCATTGCGGGAAGGTGAAGGAAATCACTCTTCGGAATGGAGTAACCCTCTCTTCCCCACCTTTTCCAACAGAAAACCAGAAAGCAGCCCACCGTTCCCCATCACCCCCACCACCCCCCAACCCCACCTCCCCATCACCCCACCAGGCTGAGTCAACACTGAGGGCAGGAAGAGGCTGGTGATTCCACAGCACAGCCTTCAGCCTGCTGGGCCCTTGCAACATTTGATTTCTTATGGCCCAGTCCTGATTAGGACGAGATTAAACATTTTGAATTCCTGTCCCATTTTAGCAATGTTTAAGTTCTGAACCACCGGGCAATCATTTCCTATGATATCTTGCATGTATCCATCCTGTGGCCTATCTGTACTCTCACGCCTGGCTGAATCTTTTCCATTGCCTTTGCTACCTAAGGAAACCTCTCTGACCATTTGTGTGGAAAAGCCCAGGGGATGACCTTATTCTGCACTCCCTTCTACATATACCCCACCCCACCCCCCACCCCATCTCACTGCAGCAAACTGGAAGCTCAACAAAGTCTCACAAAGCCATTTCATGGTAGTCCCTTGATACATTGCACCAGGGAAATTACCCAGTGGTGGGGTCAGCTGAGGCCGCAAGCCAATTTAACCAATTACAGGGTGAGTTCAGGCTGAGTTTCCTGGGTCACTGGCATTTTGCCAATGGCAGAGTGCTCTTCCTTTGGGGGGGGGGGCATTGGATGGAGACTTCATGCTCCAAAGAGGGGCCTGTGGATGAGGAAGACTCCCCTCACTGAAATGCCCCCACAGTGTCCAATTGCCTCAGGTTCAGGTCCTGGACCTGGCGGCCCTGTGAGTGGGCTAGCAGCATCTGGAGTCCATTCGCCATCCTTAATGGGATGGCAAGCCTGGAGGACACTGCCTTGGGGAGAAGGAACAGTAAGTGCTGCCCTTGGGAAAGCCCTAAGCCCAGGTTTCCGCAGTCTTTACCCGTGACTCAGATCTTTGCAAGTGTGGCTGATAACTGTACTGTCTCCAGTGTTTAAACACCTTCCTGTGTCTCAGACTGGATTCAAAATGCTATCTGACCATAGCAATTCATTCATAACTTTCCCCCAGTTATGGAATTTTAGCTGAGTCATTAAGCACCATTTCCCACTATGATTATTCTCACGCTTTAAAATAAAGTGGTCGAATCGACTCACCGGAGCACAAAACTTCAACAAGTAACAGCCCACTGGGGAGGTTCCCTCGTTTACTGAACTCCAGTAACATCTGCATATTTACTGTAATGGCAGATTTAATTGCATACCTCCTATAAATGTAACTTTGGTAGACTCTTATGACACCTCATTCTATATCATATTTCAACTCCAACATAAAGTGCATTACTGTGTCATAAAGAAGTCCCTTTCATAAGTGCTATTTAGTGTCTTCAAATACAGCAATCTGAATTTTAGTGTCTATAAGGGAATAGCTACCTTTAAAACCACAGGGAAGACATTGCAACAGTATTTCATGAAGAACATGTTCTCATGAAATAAATACTTACCAAAGGAAGACATCTTTGATGGTGTTGTCACCGAACAACCATAGTCATTCACTCTGGTATGCTTTTAGACCAAGCAATTGATTTGGTAATCCATAAGCAGCATTGGGCATTCTCAAAATTTATTTCAGTCTTCTCTTTTTACACATTAGCTCAATTAAGTGGATATAGATGCTTTGCAAGCCAATTGTTAGCTTCACACCAGCTAAAGACAATCAGATTTTCGTTTGTGAGTTCTTTTCCTGCATTGATTTTCACATTGGCTGTGTGTTCAGCCACAATGGAGCATCAATTAATTTGTAATCTTTGTTATCTGTATAAGAAACAGATAAAATAACAAGGGTTCTATCCAGTAAAATCTGCAGTGGAAAATGAGATAATCAGTGTCACTTCAGGTCGATCAAACAAAATAGAAAATGCTCCAGCTTAAAGTAATGACTTTGAACAGAACAATATAACATCTCTCTCATCTCCACCAGCATTCTCTATGTCTCAGTAGCAACAGAAAGAGAAGCACAACATGAGGCAGGTTCCCCAGCTGATTGTGTGGGTTGTATTTTAGGGTATCATTCCATTTCAGTCCTGAATACTATATCTCGATTTGTGATTATTGCACTCAAACAGGATTTCTGACAAAGAAGAAGTGCTTTAAAATATACTGGAGGAGAAATCTATCTGAACCTTGGTAGCATTGTTAAAGTTACAGCGATTGAGGGCAGAAATGAACATTGCCTTTTGAAAATCTGATCATCCATTCAGGGACAGAGTGGAATTGAATCAGTAAGGAATTTGCAATTCTGATGCAGTTCAATCTATTATCAAAATGGAGCTTTCCTGAACAAAGGCTGCTTAAATAAATTGGATCTAATTGCATTGCAACCATGTCAGTTTATGAACCATTAGATTATTAAATGCGTGCAAGAAAAATATGTGTAGACAGATGATTTATTATCTGGTTTTGGTCTAGAGTCTTCAGGAACAAGTTGTACAGTCAATAATAACGGTGCACTGTATATTCTTTCATAGGCTATGACAATGATGGCAAGCCCAGCAATTGCTGCCTGTCTCTAACTGTCCTTAAACTGAATTGCTCTGTGGGCCATTTCAAAGGGCATTTAAGGGTCAACCACATTACAGTGGGTCTGGATTCACACGTTTTTATATTTCAAAAATATACTTTATTTATAATGCTAATTAAAGGGAGATTATTGCTTATTAAACACCTCGTTAACAGCTCAACATACCTCGTTAATAAGTAATTTTATGTTTTACTAAACTCACCAACATTGAAAATTCAGGACCAGGAGGTTGGAGCAGGTGCCTGACAGTTACAGCTCACTTGTTCCTCCCGTCGGCCTCTGTGTTGGATACAGGGCACTAACACCTCAGGGCCACGTACATCCCTACACCAACGGGATAGTGGTACCTGACTCTGAGTTTCTGCATTGATAGTCTAGCAATAATTCCACTAGGCTATTGTCTCTGTTATAGTAATATATTTTGTTGGTGCAGTGGAAGACTTTTCTGTACTCTATGATTCTATGATTCTACCATATTTGATTACCAATGAAAAGAATCTATTCCAAATCTTAGACAAGTCCGTTTGAGACATGATTAAGTTCATTTCCTGTGTGCTAGCCTGGTTTTAATTCAGACCTGCACTGGCTGCAGTAGACAGCATTGTGATATACCCTGTATTTGCAAAAGACTGAATTCGGTCCCATATAAGAATATCTACCTAAAGGAAGGACATTTCATTGTGAAATGGAAATTAAATGAAGCGCAGTTCCAGTAAGAATGAAATCTGATTTCTGATCAACTACTCAATGGTAATGCTGCTGCCATGCAATGTCTGTTATTTCCCTGCTAAAGGGACTGTTAATTGTATTTAATTGCGTGCAAACAATGGGCATTAAAGGGGGACTTGACTGCACTCCTGTAAATAGAGTTAAAAATCATACACCACCAGGTTATAGTCCAACAGGTTTATTTGGAAGCACTAGCTTTCAAAACGCTGCTCCTTCATCAGGCACATGTTTCCTGATGAAGGGCTTTTGCCCGAAATGCAATTTTCCTGCTCCTCGGACACTGCCTGACCTGCTGTTCTTTTCCAGCACCACACTCTCAACTCTAATCTCCAGCATCTGCAGTCCTCTCTTTCATCTGATTTTTAACTTTGTCCACCCCAGTCCAACACTGGCTGCTCCTCATCATGGCCTGTCAATAGAAGGAGACTGTAATTCAGGTGTTGGGTGATGAGATGTGTGTTTACAAAATGCACCTATGTAAATGTTTATAAAAGTGCTGAAAGCTTGGATGAAATTCTAATGTTTTCCCACTTGACTTTTTGAAATATAACAGGGCAACTCACTCACTAAGAGTTTGAACAGTGTTTTGTTCAACAAACACACAGTAAAAGCAAATTTATATGAAACACCACAGTCGTGGAACACAATTGAGTTACATCATTTAGTTCATTTCAAAATGATTACATACATCTTATCAATTTTCATATGATTGTTCTCATTTCCAAGACAATAATAAACTAGCCTTTTAATCAAGAAAGATCGTGGAATAATTAAATAACTGCAAGTGGTGGGAGAATACAGAATTGATTTTTCTCCCCCTCAGTGAATATGCACAATTAATTCAAATGTGAAATTTTGCATCCAGTTTCTAATTAGGGACGCAGAATGTATCAGTTTTTATTTCTGGTTTTGATGATCCAGCCCTTGCTGGTGTGATTATATCACTTTGAGGTATGTATTTCCCTAAATGAAGGAAACAGTCTTCAAAAGAGATAATTCTTTTGTAGTAAACTATAACAACACTCTTTCTCTCATATAGGTTACATATCTGCTGCAACACAAGGTTTCATCCAAGTAGCTATAATGTTTAAGGAATTCTGTCATTTACTGTATATTCTCACATTCGATATTCAAATTGTCAAACTTTATCACAGATTCAAGAATAAGAAAAGACATTTGATTCTTCTGATCTAGTTTCTGAAATTTGTAAAAAATCTACACACCCTCAGAAAGGAGCAGCTTCAGCTGCCCAAATTCACCTATTGAAACCAACTCCTGACAAAGTGTCACAGAACCCAAACCGTTAACTCTGTTTCTCTCTCCATAGATACTGCCAGACCTGCTGAGTGTCTCCAGCATTTTCTATTTTGTTTCCCTCAATGAAACCCTTGGCAGTGACCTCTAAGGGATCAGAAAAGCCAAACACAATATTGTTTCTCACAATTAAACATTGCAGTGGTGCTCCATCAACCACATGCACATGGAAGAGTTCGAACTTACACCTGAGTACAAGTGGTATTTACTGGCTACTAGTGTCTTTCTAAGTCAGGTATTTCATAGTCATTTAATGTTACCAATTGGTGATGGCCTTGAGATATTATCATGGCAGATGGTGGAATTTGCATTGAATAAAATTAATATGATTATCTGATGAATTTAATGATGACAATATTGTCAGTAAAAACACATCGGATCCACTAATGTCCTTTAGGAAAGGAAACTGTCATAGAGTCTTACAGCGTGGAAACACACCCTTCAGTCTAACTTATCATGCTGTCCAAAGCTAAACTAGTCCCACCCACCTGCATTTGGCCCATATCCCTCCAAACCTTTCCTATCCATGTATTTGTCCAAAAACCTGTTAAATGTTGTTAATGTACCTGCCTCTATCCCTTCCATTGGCAGGTCATTTCATACACGTAACACCTTCTGTGTAAAGATGTCGCCTCTCAGGTTCACTTTTATTCTTTCCCTCTAATCTTAAACTGATTCCCTCTCGTCCTCAATTCCCTAACAGTGGGAAAAAGATCAAGTGCATTCACCCTATCCATGCCTCTTACTGTCTTATTCACCTCTATAAGTCTCAGTCTCCTATGTTCTAAAGAAACAATTCCTAGTTTGTCCAAACTCGCCCTATAACACAGACCCTTGAGTCCTGGCAGCATCCTTGTGAATTTCTTCTGCTGTTTAGTAACATTCTTCCTATAATAAAATGGCCAAAACTGAACACAACACTCCAAGTGTGGCCTCACCAACATCCTGTACAACTGCAACATAGCTTCCCAGCTTCTATACTTGATGCCCTGACTGATGGAGGCCAGTGTGCCAAAAGCTTTCTTCACTGCCCTGTCTACCTGTGACTCCACTTTCAGAGAACTGTGAACCTGAATTCCAAGATCCCTCTGTTCCACTACACTCCTTAAGGCCCTACCATTCACCATGAGATTCCTACCTTGATTTAACTTTCCAAAATGCAAGACCTCACAGTTATCTATATTAATCTCCATTTGCCATTTCCCGGCCCACTTTCCCAGCTGATCGATGTCGTGTCGCAATTTCTGAAAACCTTCCTCACTGTTCACGATATCGCCTATTTTAGTGTCATCCGCAAACCTAGTAATTATGCCTTGTACATTCTCATCCAAATCATTGATATAGATGACAAACAGCAATGGGCCCAGCACCGACCCCTGAGGGACTCCACTAGTCCCAGGCCTCCAGTCCAACAAGCATCTTTCCACCAATACCCTCTGCTTCACACCATCAAACCAATTGTGTATCCACTTCTACAGATGTGACAGTAACCACATGCCATTGTATGAGTCTGATGCAGACTAATTGATCGTTATCAGAAACAAAAACAGAAATTGCTGGAAAAGCTCAGCAGGTCTGGCAGCATCTGTGGAGAGAAATCAGAGTCAAAGTTTCAGGTTGAGTGACGTTTCCCCAGATGGGTCTGAAATTCTGAGGAAGGGTCACTGGACTCGAAATGTTAACTCTGATTTCTCTCCACAAACACTGCCAGACCTGTTGAGCTTTTCCAGCAATTTCTGTTTTTTGTTTCTGATTTCCAGCATCCGCAGTTCTTTCCGTTTTGAATTGATTGCTATGTTCAGTCGCTCATTTTATCTCCTGCTTTCAAGAAGGTGTTCGGCAAATGAGCTGAGTGTTTTCATATTCATATCTTGAAATGACCCTGTCATGATAATTCCCTTTGAATGCAGTAGGAGCCTGCTCTGAAGCTGAGTTTACCCCCTTCACATCCTAATACTGCCACCTGCTGCCAATAATCCTGTGCTAGTGTGAATGTGACTCAGAGCCAGAACACAAGATCAAAAAAATCCAGATTTACTTTAAAGGCAGAAGGAGTGAAACAGACAAGGAAGTTTGATAAAGGCATTGTTCAGATGAAATATGAAGAATAAAGGTCTGAAATGGAAGGGAATAATCAACTAGAAAACTAGTAGGCGATTACACAGGGCTTAAGTCAGTAAAATCGTTAAAACAGCAGGCTCTGAAATGCCCAGGAAGTGGATGAATGGCTGAAGTTTTCATTCAGTGTAAATAAGAACAGGCAGGTGAGATACACATTGAGACATTGAGCAACAGGAAGGTCAGCATCACGCTTGGAAATAGTGTGGAAATGTTTGAAAAACTAATAATGATGCCAGTGTTTGATCTTCAAATACAGAGCAGACCATACAGTCCATAATGACTACAGCAAAGCAGGGGGACTGTTTGTAAAATTGACATGGCATAAATTTTGTCTTCAGCAATAGTGCAATGTATAAGAATGGATCAGACTCCAATCTGCTCTGTCCTCTGTATAACAGTGCCACACACTATGGCCTCAGACTGCACTGTCCACGATATATACAGCAACAAACCGACAACATTTCTTCAACACCACGTCGCAAAGCTGAAATCTGTAATACCCAGAAGGCCTGCTCACTATTACTGGCTTAAACTCCTGGAGCTCCCTCCCCAAATATATTCACCACATGGACTCACTCGTTCTAGATGCTGGTTAACCACTGCCTCCTCCTGGTCATTTAGAGATGGGAAATAACCTTTGGCCTAGTCACAGATGCCCATTTCCTGTAAATGTGTGAGTAATGGTTTGGACCTTAACAAATCATTGCCAATGAAGATGAGGGTTATGAAATTTGGTTCTGAAACACTCAGTTCTCAGTACAAGCACTTGTTTAGTTGAAAATTGGCATCCATGCCATTTCCACTGTCTTTAGTCACAGCCCCTGCTGAATGCCATGTTGCTGAGAGTGTCACTGTGGATGATGTGAAGCTGGTGGATTAGGTTAGATTATCTACAGTGTAGAAACACACCATACAACCCAACCAGTCCACACTGACCCTCTGAAGAGTAACCTACCCAGACCCATTTCCCTCTAACTAATGCACCTAACATTATGGTCAATTTAGCACGGCCAATTCACCTTACCTGTACATCTTTGGACTGTGGGAGGAAACCCACGAAGACACAGGGAGAATGTGCAAACTCCACACAGACAGTCACCCGAGGCTGGAATCGAACCCAGGTCCGTGGCACTGTGAGGCGGCAGTGCTAACCACTGAGCCACTCAGACCTCAGAGGCAAATGAAGCATTTGCAGCAAAGAAGTTTCTCACAGAGGGAGGAGAAGGACAAGATGAAGTAAGGTCCCTAGCAGGGAGCCTTACCTTCCTGGGACTATCTGACAGCATTGCACCAACAAGCTCTTAAACAAGGGTCAGAGATTCTCTGCTACCTGCTGATTTGTTACAGAAACACGTGTTCATAACTCAATCCTGAACACCGCGATGGTACAACATCGGAGCTCAATGCCTCCTGAGTCCAGTTAACATTCCTATCTGCTTCTTTGTCACTGCTTTTGTCCCATTACTGAGCCACGTTAAAGAGATCCAGGATGACTAAAAAGGGGGAAAGAGTGAAACAGACTTGCAAGCTTGAAGACTCTCACATATAAAATGACACCATTTACTCCCAAGACCAAAAGGCAGCAATTTCCATTTTCGTGGGAGTAACAGTAAAAAGGATTGTTACTTGATTGGTAAAAAGTTGCAGGGTGCTGCCATGCAGAGGGAATGGTGTCCTTGTGCATGAATCATAGAGGTCTGCAGGTACAACAGGTAATTAGGAAGGCAAATGGAATTTTGTCCTTCATTCTTAAATGGATTGAGTTTAAAAGCAGGGAGGTTATGTTACAGCTGTACAGGGTGCTGGTGAGGCCACACCTGGAGTACTGTGTGCAGATTTGGTCTCCTTACTTAAGAAAGGATGGACTGGCACTGGAGGGGGTGCAGAGGAGGTTCACTGGGTTAATTCCAGAGTTGAGGGGCTTAGTTTATGAGGAGAGACTGAGTAGATTGGGATTATATTCATTGGAATTCAGAAGAATGAGGGGGATCTTATAGAAACATATAAAATTATGAAGGGAGTAGATAAGATAGAAGTAGAGAGGATGTTTCCACTAGCCGGTGAAGCTAGGACAAAAGGACATAGCCTCAAAATTAGAGGGAGCAGATCTAGAACTGAACTGAGAAGGAACTTCTTCACCCAAAGGGTTGGCAATCTATGGAATTCCCTGTCCAGTGAAGTGGTTCAGGCTTCCTCAGTAAATGTTTTTTAAGCTAAGATAGATAATTTTTTGAACAGTAATGGAATTAAAGGTTATAGTGAGAGGGCGGGGAAGTGAAGCTGAGGTCATGAAAAGATCAGCCGTGATCTTATTGAATGGTGGAGGGTCAGACGGCCTACTCCTGCTCCTGGTTCTTATGTTCTTCTGGTAATTCTGTGAGATTTTAACAAATAGGCTTCAATTCTACCTGAAACTGTGTAAGTGCCACAACTGTGTGCAAGGTAAATATACAGTGCAGATGTATGGTTCGAGGAATGCAATTAATTCTGTATCAAAACAATGTGAACAGGAGTAGTAGGGCAGGCAATGGATACGTCCATCGCCCCATATCCACACTGTGCTGTGCTCTCTCTGACAGCAGGTTTTGGGTCAAAACGAGTCAAATAGAAAGTTGGAGGAAGATAAATTGGAGTTGAAAATGTGTTGCTGGAAAAGCGCAGCAGGTCAGGCAGCATCCAAGGAACAGGAGAATCGACGTTTCGGACATGAGCCCTTCTTTAGGAATCAAGATAAATTGGAGTCATGTGAACAGAGTGGAGAAAAAAGGAGTCAGCTTTAACGAGTGAGATGGAATTAAGTGCAGTGAGATATTTTATGCCCTCTTCCTTTTTAATCTAAGAATATTGACTTCAATCCAATGAATAAATACATCAAAGAAGTGGAACGTAAATCTGCAATGATTGTTTTTATACTGACTCTGAGCTTATGAAAACACAGGGAGAAAATCAAAGAACAATGAACAAAGAAAATTTACAGCTGAGGATCAGTCCCTTTGGCCCTCCAAACCTGAGCCGATCCAAATGTACTGTCTAATCCTGTCAGTAAATTCCTAAGCATCTGTATCCCTCTGCTCCCCACCTACTCGTGCATCTGTCCAGATGAATCTATTGTGCCTGCCTGTATTACCTCTGCTGGCAATACGTTCCAAACGCCCACCACCCTCTGTGTGAAGTACTTGCCGCGTGCATCCCCCTTAAACTTTCCACCTCTCACCTTGAAAACGTGACCTCTTGTGATGGAATCCTTCACCCTGGGAAAAAGCTTGTCTCTATCCACCCTGTCTATACTCTTCATGATTCTATAGACCTCAATCAGGTCCCCCCTCAATCTCCTTTATTCTAATTAAAATAAACCTAACCTACTCAACCTCTCTTCATAGCTAGCACCTTCCATACCAGGCAACATCTTCGTAAACCTTCTCTGTACCCTCTCCAAAGCGTCCACATCCTTTTGGTAATGTGGCGACCAGAACTGTTGGCAAGATCGAACCAACATCCTGTACAATTTTAACATGACCAGCCAGCCCTTATACTCAATACCCTGTCCAATGAAGGCAAGCATACTATATGCCTTCTTGACCACTCTATCTACCTGCACAGCAACCTTCAGGGTACAATGGACATGCACTCCCAGATCTCTCTGCCCATCAACTTTTCCCAAGGCTCTTTCGTTCATTGTATAATTCGCTCTAGAATTAGACTTGCCTAAATGCGTCACCTCACATTTGTCTGGACTGAAGTCCATCTGCCACGTTTCCGCCCAACTATCCAGTCTATCTATACCCTCCTGTATTCTTTGACAGTCCCTTATGCTTTCTGCTACTTCACCAATCTTTGTGTCATCTGCAAACTTGCTGATCATACCAACAGTGCCCTCTTCCAGATCATTTATGTATATTACAAACAACAGTGGCCCCAACACTGACCTCTGTGGAACACCACTGGTCACCTTTCTCCATTTCGAATGACTCCCTTCAACTCTGTCTCTCTGTCTCCTGTTGCTCAACCAGTTCTTTATCCACCTTGCTAGAACACCCTGCACACCATGTGACTTCACTTTCTCCATTATTCTACCATGGGGAACCTTATCAAATGCTTTACTAAAGTCCATGTATATGACATCAACAGCCCTTCCTTCATCCATCAAGTTGGTCACTTTCTCAAAGAACTCTATTAAGTTGGTAAGGCACAATCTTCCCCACACAAAACCATGTTGCCTATCACTGATAAGCCCATTCTTTTCTAAATATAAATAGTTCCTATCCCTCATACCCTCTCCAGCAACTTTCCCACCACCAACGTCAGGCTCACTGGATTGTAGTTACCTGGAATATCCCTACTACCCTTCTTGTACAGGGGGACAACATGAGCAACCGTCCAGTCCTCTGGCACCTCATCTGTATTTAAGGATGCCACAAAGATATCCTTCAGGACCCCAGATATTTCCTCTCCCGCCTCCCTCAGCAACCTGGGATAGATCTCATCCGGTCCTGGGGATTTGTCCACCTTAATAACCTCTAACCTACCCAACAGATCTTCCCTACTTATGTCAATGTTATCTAGACGAATCAAACTTCTATCTCTAATCTCAACATTCATCATGTTCCTCTCCTCAGTGAACACTGATGCAAAGTAATCATTCAGAATCTCACCCATTCTGTCAGGTTCCACACATAGCCTTCCTTCATTATCCTTTAGTGGACCAATCCTTTCTCTAGTTACCTGCTTGCTTCTTATATAAGAATAAAAGGCTTTGGGATTCTCCTTAATTCTACTCGCTAAAGCTATTTCATGACCCCTTTTAGCCCGCTTGATTCCTCGTTTAAGACTGGTCCTACTCTTCCGATGTTCCTCCAGGGCCCGTTCTGTCCTTAGCTGCCTGGACCGTTTGTATGTTTCTCCTTTCCTCTTGGCTAGTCGTACGATTTCTCCTGTCATCCATGGTTCACGAATCTTGCCTTTCCAATCCTTTGCCTTCAACAGGACATGCCTATCCTGCACTATCTTTAACCTATCTTTGAAAGCCTCCTACATATCAAATGTGGACCTCCCTTCAAATAGCTGCTCCCAATCCACATTTCCGAGCTCCTCCCTAATTTTGATATAATTGGCCTTGGCCCAGTCTAGTACTCTTCCCTTAGGACCACTCTCTTCTTTATCTACGAGTATTCTAAACCTTACAGAATTGTGGTCACTGTTCCCAAAGAAATCCTCCACCGCAACTTCTACCACCTGTCCTGACTCGTTCCCCAGTACCAGATCCAATATAGCACCTTCCCTCGTCAGACTATTGACATACTGCTCTAGAAAACTCTCCTGGATGCTTCTTACAAATTCTGCCCCATCCAGACTTCTGACACTAAGTGTATCCCAGTCAATGCTGGGAATATTAAAATCTCCCATCACCACCACCCTATTGCCTCTGCATCTTTCCATAATCTGTTTACCTATTTGTTCTAGGAGAAAGTGAGGACTGCAGATGCTGGAGATCAGAGCTCTGGAGATCAGAGCTGAAAATGTGTTGCTGGAAAAGCGCAGCAGGTCAGGCAGCATCCAAGGAACGGGAGAATCGACGTTTCGGGCATGAGCCCTTCTTCCTGCGCTTTTCCAG
Organism: Chiloscyllium punctatum; assembly: GCF_047496795.1. NCBI lineage: Eukaryota > Metazoa > Chordata > Chondrichthyes > Orectolobiformes > Hemiscylliidae > Chiloscyllium > Chiloscyllium punctatum. The sequence continues at coordinate 3,463,102 of NC_092776.1, read as the reverse complement.
CAACACATTTTCAGCTCTTACCTAGTTGTCCTTCTACCTCACGCTCACTGTTGGGAGGCCTGTAATACAGCCCCAACAATGTAACTGCACCCTTCTTATTTCTCAGCTCCACCCAAAATGCCTCATTACCCAAGACTTCCATAGTGTCCTCCTTTAGCACAGCCGTGATATCATCCCTGACCAGCAATGCAACTCCACCCCCCTCTTGTACTTCCCTCCCTGTCCTGTCTGAAGCGACTATATCCTGGAACATTTAGATGCCAATCATCATGCCCTTCCTTCAACCAAGTTTCTGTGATTGCAATAATGTCATACTCCCAGGCACCAATCCAAGCCCTCAGTTCATCTGCCTTACCCATTATACTCCTTGCATTAAAGTAGATTCATTTCAGACCACCAGTTATTTTGCGCTTATCTGCTCTCTGCCTACTCTTCCCTTTATTAATGCTATCTTCATGATTCTTACAGTTTCTAGTTTCCACCTTGTTGCCTACAGTTATAGAGTCATAGAGGTGTACAGCATGGAAACAGACCCTTCGGTCCAACCCGTACATGCCAACCAGCTATCCCAACCCAATCTAGTCCCACCTGCCAGCACCCGACCCATATCCCTCCAAACCCTTCCTCTTCATATACCCATCCAAATGCCTTTTAAATGTTGCAATTGTACCAGCCTCCACCACATCCTCTGGCAGCTCATTCCACACATGTACCACTCTCTGCGTGAAAACATTGCCCCTTAGGTCTCTTTTATATCTTCCCCCTCTCACCCTAAACCTATGCCCTCTAATTCTGGACTCCCCGACCCCAGGGAAAAGACTTTGTCTATTTATCCTATCCATGCCCCTCATAATTTTGTAAACCTCTATAAGGTCACCCCTCAGCCTCCAACGGTCCAGGGAAAACAGCCCCAGCCTGTTCAGCCTCTCCCTGTAGCTCAGATCCTCCAACCCTGGCAACATTCTTGTAAATCTTTTCTGAACCCTTTCAAGTTTCACAACATCTTTCCAATAGGAAGGAGACCAGAATTGCATGCAATATTCCAACAGTGGTCTAACCAATGTCCTGTACAGCCGCAACATGACCCCCCAACACCTGTACTCAATACTCTGACCAATAAAGGAAAGCATACCAAACACCTTCTTCACTATCCTATCTACCTGCGACTCCACTTTCAAGGAGCTATGAACCTGCATTCCAAGGTCTCTTTGGACCTTATCATTCAGTGTACAAGTCCTGCTAAGATTTACTTTCCCAAAATGCAGCACCAATCTGAATTAAACTCCATCTGCCACTTCTCAGCCCATTGACCCATCTGGTCAAGATCCTGTTTTAATCTGAGGTAACCCTCTTCACTGTCCACTACACCTCCAATTTTGGTGTCATCTGCAAACTTACTAACTCTACCTCTTCTGCTCGCATCCAAATCATTTATGTAAATGACAAAAAGTAGAGGGCTCAGCAATGATCTTTGTGGGACTCCACTGGTCACAGGCCTCCAGTCTGAAAAACAACCCTCTGTCTTCTACCTTTGAGCCAGTTCTGTATCCAAATGGCTAGGTATCCCTGTATTCCATGAGATCTAACCTTGCTAATCAGTCTCACATGGGGAACCTTGTCGAATCCCTTACTGAAGTCCATATAGATCACATCTACCACTCTGCCCTCATCAATCCTCTTTGTTACTTCATCAAAAAACTCAATCAAGTTTGTGAGACATGATTTCCTACTTGTTGTGTCTTCTGGTTCCCAGTCCCCAGCCACATTAGTCATTTGCATTTGTTATAAATAAGCTCATGAATTACATGATACTGTGCTACAAAATGAAATAAGGCAGAGAAACCAAAGGATTCTAACATCCAAGTGAATGTAACGGCTTATAATTTTGCAATAATTCAAATGGAAATGCTTCAAAATATTAAATAAAAACCAAAAGAACTGCAGATGCTGGAAGTCAGAAACAAAAACAGAAATTGCTGGAAAAACTCAGCAGGTCTGTCAGCATCTGTGGAACCTCTGAGGAAGGGTCACCGGACCAGAAATGTTAGCTCTGATCTCTCTCCACAGATGCTGCCAAACCTGCTGAGCTTTTCCAACAATTTCTGTTTTTGTTTCTGCTTCATAATATTATTTGTCACGCCCAATCTCTGTTTAATGTTGGTAAGATTTATCTTTCCTGAATTCTAAATTAAACACTCAGATCCGGATGAGAGAGATGTGTTCATGATCCAAAAAGTACAGTTTCTGATCAGACTGATTCTGTCACCTTTAATGGGAGCTCTGTGTTATCATATGATTTGCCAGAAATTGCCAACAGGTATTACAGAGAGGCCCAGTCAGAACTCAAACAATCAGACCTTTTGCTGCAGATCTGAACTAAAAACAACAAAGAAATCTGGGAGACAGTTTGGGCCCAACATCCTAACCTGTCTTTTCTGGGGGTTTTTTTGGTGTTTGGTGATTTGTGTTGTGATTGTACACTGGTGATCTCAGCCTTCCCCTTACTGTCATTGAGTTTCATACATTGGAATGGACTGTGGGGTACACACATTTAGTTGAAAGCAGAATCTCTGTGTGCTGCACTGCTACTGCCACCTCACAGAGCAGCTGGTGTGAGGGGTGAGGCTTTGAAACCACTCCCGCTCCCCCCCCCCCACCCACCCCACCCACCACCCTACTGCCTGATGGAACAGTGTGAGTATTACAGAGGGTCAGCCCGGAGACCTCCTCACTCCATCTCCTGGATGAAAGCAAAGCGTCGCAGCTGCCGCAAATCTGAGCAAAAACCAGCGATTGCAGGAGAAGCTCAGCAGGTTCAGCCAGCAGAGTCGGAGAGTGTGGTGCTGGAAAAGCACAGCAGGTCAGGCAGCATCCAAGGAGCCGGAGAATCGACGTTTTGGATATAATCCCTTCATCAGGAATGTCATCAGCATCCATGGAGAGAAAGAGTTAGTGTTCCCAATCATGATGGCCTTTCATTAGGTATTTCAGTTACTGAGGAGGTTCACTCAGCGCTAGCCTCCATGCTGCTGAAACCTCACTCAAGGCTTTGACTCCCTTCCACCTGAACATTCTAACACCTACAGCCACCTCACCCCCAGAGTTCATTCAGAACTCTGTGATACACATCGAGGCTGCATCACCATTCAATGGTGGCAGATATGTTTCTCAACTGCTTTGCCCACCTTCTCCCCGTAACCCTTCAGCCCCAACAGCAATCAGGAACCTCACCTCGGCCTTAAAGACACTCAGTGACTTGGCCTCCACTGTCCCCTGGGGCAATGAGCAAGAATTGGGAGTGAGGAGAGAACAAGTGGGAGGCTGTGGATTAATGTGGGAAGTGGGCGAGGGAAAGGAATGGGAACAAGAGAAGGAAAGCAGCAGAAACTAGGCCTCAGGATGGCAGTGAGTTCAGTACCAAGAGCTGGGAAACAATGCGATGGGGACAACGATCTGAAATGAATTAACTTCACATCAAGTCCTGAAAGCTAGAAAGAGTCTCACTGAGAAATGAGAGCCTGATATTCAGTGCATTCGAATCGTGAAAATGGCTACAGACAGCACTCTCTCTCTCTCCTTCATCCCTGCCACCACCTCCCCCTTCTCCCTCCTCTATCTGCCCCCACTTTCCTCCCTCTACCCCACCGTACCAGCCCCCAACTTCCCCCCTCCCCCTCTCCCTGTCCCCACCCTCCCCCACCTTCTTCCTTGAAGACCCTCCTGACAATAAGCTTTCACCCCTTAAAGCTCACATGGTTCAGTGTCAAATTTGATTTGATGTGAAATGCTGTGGAATGTTTTACTTTGTGAAAGGCCCTATCGAAATGTAAGTTGTTGTTGTAGCATTTAACAAACCGATATTAAGACAGCAATAAAAAAGTGCCCATGCAATGCTTCCTTTTGCATGTTCTCATTCAAACACAGAACCTCGCGGTTACTTAGCACCAGATTTCCCCAGCCCCTGGGGAAGGGCTTTGGGGGTGGGTTGCACTGATAGATTCTGGGGACAGATGGGGGGGAGGGGTGCGGTTTGTGGATGGAATCACCGAATCGGCTCCCCAGTACATTCCCGCAGGTCAGGGCCTTATCCAGAGAGTGGGGCCAGGACTGGACAGGCTGCTCACCGATTGCCAGCATAAAAGGCCCCGCTGAGGGTCACTCCCTGGACCTGATGGTGAGATAACCCTCTCTCCCCACCATGGACAGGCTGGCAACCCAGTGGGGTGGGGGTCACCATGGGCATGGAATGTAGTCTCCACAGACACTAACCACTCCAGGCCAACTTGCCAATGTTACCACCTATTCCCTAACCACCCGGGGTCTCCCACTTAACCACTCAGGGGCCTTCTACCTGACCGCCCGGGGTCTCCCATTTAATCACCCAGGGGCCTTCTACCTGACTGCCCGGGGGTTTCCCACTTAACCACCCAGGGGTCTTCTACCTGACTGCCCAGGGGTTTCCCACTTAACCACCCAGGGGTCTTCTACCTGACCAACCAGGGGTCTCCTACTTTACAACCCAGGGGTCTTCTACCTGACTGCCCAGGGGTTTCCCACTTAACCACCCAGGGGTCTTCTACCTGACCAACCAGGGGTCTCCTACTTTACAACCCAGGGGTCTTCTACCTGACCGACCAGGGGTCTCCCACTTTACAATCCAGGGGTCTTCTACCTGACTGCCCGGGGGTTTCCCAAATAACTACTAAGGGGTCTCCTATCTGACCAAGCAGGGGTTTCCTACTTCCCCACCCATGGCCCTACTGTCCAGTTAAGGCTATTGGCTGGATTCCTGATCCTCCAAAGGCCTCCAGCTCTGAGCCTCAGTACTGCCACCAACAGGCCGCTGCGGATAAATGCAAGAGGCTGGGGGCCTAATGCAGGAAAATATCAGGGAGCTTTGGGAGCCAGAGGCACCAGCACTGTCAGCTGGACCAAGACCAGAAGCTGCTTTCAGCTGCACAACAAGATACAGAGATCAGGAGGAACACTGTCACATTCACAGCCCCTGGAGAAAGAGGAGAGAAATCTCAGAATTGTGGCCACATTAGTATCAACAGAAAGAGAAGAAAGATTTAATGGAGAAAGATAAAGAGATGCAAAGGTTGCCAGTAATGCAAAGGTTAGAACAAACAGTCGTACCACAACTTCAACCCAAACTCTGGGTCAGAAACGTGGACGACACCTTTGTAATAATTAAAAATACAGAAATAGAGAACACACACCAGATCATCAACGCCACACTCACAGGAATCCGATTCACTAGAGAGGAAGAAAAGGACAACCAACTCCCATTCCAAGACGTGATGGTACAGAGAACACCGAACGGAGAATTCACCACAAAGGTTTACAGGAAAGCCACACACACAGACCAAGTCCTAAACTATGAAAGCAACCACCCCAACACACAAACGAAGTTGCATCAGGACACTATTCAAAAGGGCCACAACACACTGCAGCACACCAGAACTGCAAAAAGAGGAAGAGGAACAAAGTATTCACCAAAAACGGATACCCTCGCAATTTCATCAACAGATGCCTAAGGGAGAGACAACAGAATGAGGACATGCCGCAACCCAAAGGACTAGCCACACTACCATACATCAGGAGCATTTCTGAACTGACAGCCAGACTACTGCGACCACTAGGACTCATAACAGCACACAAACCAACAGCCGCTCTCAGACAACAACTCACCAGAACAAAGGACCCGATACCCAGAATGAGCAAAACCAATGTAGTGCACAAAATCCCATGCAAGGACTGTACAAAACACTACATAGGACAAACAGGAAGACAGTTAACCATCCGTATACACGAACACCAACTAGCAACGAAACGACACGAACAGCTATCCTTAGTAGCCACACACACAGACGGCAAGCTACATGAATTCGACTGGGACAACACTACCATTATAGGGCAAGCCAAACAGAGAACAGCCAGGGAACTCCTAGAGGCATGGCACTCATCCACAGACTCTATCAACAAACACATCGACCTGGACCCAATATACCGGCCACTACAGTGGACAGCTCGAACTGACAACCGGAAGCGGCAGAGACAGGCCACTATAAATGCCGGAGGAAACAGCACAGAAGCGCTTCACAGGAGGCTCCCAAGCACTGAGGATGTCACCTAGACAGGGGACGAAACATTTGCAAGACAAATTCCCAGCTCGGCGAACAGAACCACAACAACGAGCACCCAAGCTACAAATCTTCTCCCAAACTTTGAAAAGATAAAGAGAATATAATAAAGGCTGTACTTTCAAGATTCATCCTTTGCAAATCTTCGGGGATTTTTAAACAAATTACTGAACTGTCCTTCAAACATATATCACCATCAGTTGATCTGGAAACAATCAGTCCTTGTGGGATGACTTACTGCAACCAATTAGTGAAAGCAGAAAACTGAATCCTCCATCTATAAACAATTTGTTGCTGACTCATTGAATGGACTCAGTCTGACAATGCAATATGTACAAACACACAGGAGGAAAGGTGAAAGGAAATTTATTTATCCTTTGTGCATTAATCCTTCTGCAGCCTCTTAAACCTTGACCAAGGAGCTTACAGAAATTATTTCACTGTCTGCTTCTGAATTATGCATCTGTTCCTCGACGTGTTTTATTGCTGTCTCACCTTTAGTGTATCCACGCTAACTGGGGGAGAATAAATGTACAAACTCATGTCCTGCAGTTCCCCTACTGCCTGGGATGTCATCACCTCTGCACTCTGTGACAGAGCAGTGGGGAAGTGACCTCCTCAAAGACCAGTAAGGCCACGTGCGTTCAAATGAGATGAATGTTTGAGAAGTTACTTTCCGTCACATACCCCCCTGAAGCAATAACTTCAGCAAAGTGAGAGAAAAGAATTAGACAATTCTGAGCAAAGCCTACAGTCACCTTCAGAACAATACTTACACACTCAGACCACGAAGGGAATATTGTAGTGAACTGTATTCCTGATGAAGGGCTTTTGCCCGAAACATCGATTTTCCTGCTCCTCGGATGCTGCCTGAACTGCTGTGCTTTTCCAGCACCACTCTACTCCAGAATCTGATTTCCAGCATCTGCAGTCATTGTTTTTACCATATTGTAGTGAACTGCCTGTTAAGGGGGTGAGAGAGAAATCGCTAAGACAGTTACTTTTCCATTTATTGCTAATTATCTCTGCTTGATGCAGATTCAAGGCAACGGCTCTGTTGCAGCTTAGTAAAGATCCAAATAACTTGGCTTCCAATATATTCAAACTGAGTGAAAATTACAGGAGCCTTCTGTAAATCCCAATCTCATGTATACTCAGAGAATGGTGGAGAATGTGGAATATGAAACCTTTAGGGTGAAAGCATTGATGCATTCAAAGGAAGGTGGGATATCGACAAGAGGTGGGGGGGGTGGGGGGATTGGATTAGGAACAAACATAGGGGCTGTAGGTTCTGGATGGTAGGAATAGGGGTGTGTGATCTCCAGCACAGGTCTGTTAGCCTGTTTTTGCACAGCAGAATTTGTAACATTTTGTTTCATAAAATACCTTGGTCTACTTGTGAAGTTACCAGCTGAAACCTATTTGACACTGAAATGATGGAGTTAGTTGATGAACAAGGAGTCAGTCACAAAGTTGTCATGTTATTAGTCTTCTCTATAAACTTTATGAGTACTGTCTGTTGTATTCATCAGGATGGTCTTGCCAGTTTGTAAAAGATCAAAAAGCCATTACAGCAGGTCTGGCTTTGTGACGATGTAGAGTTAGTCAACCCAAGTTTAGGGAGGTGGGTTCAAGTCCCACCTGTTCCAGAGGAGTGTCATAACATCCCCGAACAGGATGATTCACAAATGTTTACGTCTCATAAGTATGGTATTGAGAGAAATTGAAGCAATGTCTGTATATTATTCAAGTACATGAAGCTTTTGTCTGTCTTGTACAGAGGATATGCTTGGTAAAGGATGTTTACAAGGAAGATTAGAATGTCCATTTCCTTTGAAAAAGATGACAAGTTTTTTTCATATGTTGGATCCAACCTGGCCAATTACTGCCCCATTTAACTCTTGATCATTAGTAAAGTGACGGAAGGTGTCATCAACAGTGCATTCAAACAGCACCAGCTCAGCAATAACCTGCTCAGGGACATCCAATTTGGGTTCCACTCAGCTTCTGACCTCATTACAACCTTGGCTCAAACATGGACAAAAGAGCTGAATTCCAGAGGGGAGGGGAGAGCGACAGCTCTTGGCATCAAGACTGCATTCGACCGAGTGTGGCATCAAGGAACCCGAGCAAAACTGGAATCAATGGGTCTCAGCGAGGAAACTCTCCACTGGTTGGAGCCATACCTGGAACATAGGAAGATGATTGTGCTAGTTAGAGGTCAGTGATCTCAGCTCCAGGACATCTCTGCAAGAGTTCCTCAGGGGAGAGTCCTCAGCCCAACCATCTTCAGCTGCTTCATCAATGACCTTCCCTCCATTATAAAGTTTGATGGGGGAATGTTCACTGATGATTGCACAATGTTCAGCACCGTTCATGATTCCTCAGATACTGAAGCAGTCAATGTTCAAATGCAACAAGACATGGACAATATGCAGCTTTGGGCTGACAAGTGGTAAGTACAGATCGATGACCATCTCCAGCAATAGACACTCTAACCACTGCCTCTAGACATTCAATGACATTTCCACCACTGAATCTCACCCATCTCCATCAGCATCCTTTACACTACCATTGACTAGACATTGAACTGGACTAGCCACATGAATACTATGAGATACCTGATGAGATAATTGTTGGGGTGTATACTAAAGGGAATGTTTATAACCACTTAATAGATAATCTATACATAATGTATACTTTATAAAGCTCTGGTTAGGCCCCATTTGGAGTACTGTGTCCAGTTTTGGTCCCCACACCTCAGGAAGGACATACTGGCACTGGAGTGTGTCCAGCGGAGATTCACACGGATGATCCCTGGAATGGTAGGTCCAACATATGAGGAACGGCTGAGGATCCTGGGATTGTATTCATTGGAGTTTAGAAGATTAAGGGGAGACTTAATAGAGACGTACAAGGTAATACATGGCTTGGAAAGGGTGGACGCTAGGAAATTGTTTCCGTTAGGTGAGGAGACTAGGACCCGTGGACACAGCCTTAAAATTAGAGGGGGTCAGTTCAGAACAGAAATGCGGAGACATTTCTTCAGCCAGAGAGTGGTGGGCCTGTGGAATTCATTGCCGTAGAGTGCAGTGGAGGCCGGGACGCTAAATGTCTTCAAGGCAGAGATTGATAGATTCTTGTTGTCTCGAGGAATTAAGGGCTACAGGGAGAATGCGGGTAAGTGGAGTTGAAGTGCCCAGCAGCCATGATTGAATGGTGGAGTGGACTCGATGGGCCGAGTGGCCTTACTTCCACTCCTATGTCTTATGGTCTTATGGTCTTATGGTCTTATAGTCACTTGGCTTAAATCTCATGAATTCTTGGAAAGGTTTAGCTCTCTGTTAGAAATGAATTTATTAAATGCAAATCGAACATTTACAGCAGTGAAACCCAAAATCTGATATACCTCTAATTTAGAATCCAAGATCCCGAAATATAAGAATAGCATTTAATAAAATGCATTATGAGACAGAGAGGGAGAACATCATGCCCGCACTACAGCTGGTACAATGCGCAAGGTTTGTATAGAGGCTTTGAATTTTTTTAAGGGATGTAGTTGACAATCCAACATGTATTTATCTGTTTACGTGTGTAAAGAACTAACCAGAGGAGATTTTTAAAAAAAAGGACGAGATTCAAACCCACAATGATAAAATATTAAAAATGTAACAATATGTCCTGATCATTATGATAAATTTGAGAAAAGTAGGAACAAAGCTTCATAACATGAACAAATATTGGAGCCCACAGTATCTCCCTACCACCCAGCTCTCATAATCCCTGACACAGGATGGTGGGTTCCATAACTGGGCCCCAGACTCTATAACTTCATTTCCAATGGGCTGGGCATCACTGGTAAGGAATGTACTGACTCCCCATCTTCATGTGCCCTTGACAATCCCCTGGTGGTGAGCCACTGCCTTGACATGTAGTTGGTTTATTGAACCATTTCAGAGTCAACCACATTGCTATGTGTTGGGGAGGCCCAGGGAAATGGGGCAAATTTGTCCTCCACTAAAGGACATTCATGTACCAGATAGGCTTTCCCAGTAGATCTATGGCCAGTAGTTTCTTGATCCTAACTTCTCATTCCAGATTTAACAAATGAACTGCATTTAAATCCCACTGCATTGATGGCAAGCTTTCAGACCATCATTAACTGGTTCCTAGAACCAAGTGGTCAGACTGAAAACTCTGAGCCTCTGAGAGAGGGATAGGAGAGAGTGAGGACTGCAGATGCTGGAGATCAGAGTCGAAAGTGTGGTGCTGGGAAAGCACAGCAGGCCAGGCAGCATCCGAGGAGCAGGAGACTCGATGTTTTGGGCATACGCTCTTCATCTTCCTGATGAGGGGCTCTTGCTCGAAACGTCGACTCTCCTGTTCCCTGGATGCTGCCTGACCTGCTGTGCTTTTCCAGCACCACACTTCCGAGTCAGAGAGAAGGATGCTCAGCACCAGGAGCTATCCTCAAGGGCGGCCTACACTCAGTGTCTATTTGCAGCATTCATGTATCAAAACAGACTGGAGCAGAGGGCAAATTCACCCCCAAACTGCCCAAAACAAGTCAATCTCAGGACGGTGTAAATCAAATGGAGAGAATTTCTGGCCAGCCGTTCCTCCAATCACAGGCCGCTTCCCTGTCAGCTCATTGCTGAACCTACCAACAGCAACGTGGGCGGACAACCAACCAATGGTTGAAGGAGCATCAAGAAACCACATGGCCATGGGTGAGGGTTGGCAAGACCTGAGAAATGGAAGGGGAGGCAGGCCTGGCTGGGCCAAGCAGGGGTTCAGGAGAAATGGAAGAGATGGAGGTGCAGAGGTGGGACTGGAGGGGAGACAGATGGGACTGGGAGTGGGAGGTGGGCAGAGGTGGGATTATGCAGGAAGGTGGGGGGAACAGGGAGGAGGTTAGTGCCTGGCTCAGGAGACAGAGAAGGATAAGCAGTTGGGGTAGTGGGGAGAGGAAGAGGAAGGAAGATGCTTATGGGTGGAGGGATGAGAGAGGGAAGGAGTGTAAGGGGGAGTCTGGTAAGGAGAGGAAATAGCAATTGTGGAGGGAAGGAGAGAGAAGGTAGGCTGCAGGGTGGAGCAGAGGATAAGGTAAAAGGAGGCTGAGGGATAGAGTGGGGAAGGCAGTGAGGGGAGAGAGAAAAAGAAAGATTGCAAGGTGGGGGGACAGAGGGAGTCTGCGAGGAAAGAGAGAGAGAGAGAGAGATTATGATTACAATGCGAGGAATGAGCACCAACTGAGGGTGCCCTCCCTGTAGTCAGCATGCTGATGCTGCTCACTGCATTGACTTCCTCAGAAGTCGCTACCACACAAGGACCTTCGAGCTTTGTGGCTGGAAGGCTGGGAGGGTTGGGGTCAGAGCATGGACAGCTGCAAGGTGGTGGGAGGCTGTCACCATCCAACCAAGAGAAAGGAAAACTGGGAAACATTGAGGTATGGAATTCCTTGTGGTATCTCTAGCTTAAGGCTACATTCATTCAGCTGTCCCTGTATGTGGGATGAGGGTTTGGAACGTTGTGAATGTTAAAGTAATGGACACTGTGCCAATTGTTAAATTGAACCCTGGGATATAGTGAAAAGAGCAATGATAACTGTTTGGTTAATGTTCCAGGTTTGTGACTATGAGAGGAATCATTATCAGGGGCCTTATCAATCTGTGGAAGGTGTGTTTAAGGTAATAGCTTTTTGAGTCCAGACGTATGTTAGTTATTTTTTTAAAAAGCCTTCATTGCTAACTTAAGCCTGCTCTCTTGTGCCAATTTCTAGACTGTGGAGTCTGAGAAATGAATATTTTCTTTATGTCCTGTACCGTTATGTTGAATGGAGGGTTAACAATGATTGAAGGTGTTCATCTATTTTTCTGATTCTGTTTCAGTGTGAGTCTAACTATCTTAAATCTGAACAAGATACAGATGGTGTTGTTACTGTGTGACTAAAATCATTGAATGAATGTGTTCGTGAAAATGAGAAAGTGGCATTTGAAAATCAAAAAGTCACCCTCGATAAAATCTCAAGAGCTTTTGAGGTGGAGTGGGTTGGGGGAAGGGAGGGAGTTATTTTGAATTATGTTTCCAATTCTTAAGGATGAGGGAAGGGATATAGGAGTGGGGTCCTTTTGGCTGGGGAGGAGGGGTGAAGCGGGTGCAGGGGCAGTTGGGGGAAGTGGAATACAAGGCCTGGAAACAGGAGAAGCAGCACAACTCATGATTTCTCCCTGACTCTAAGGTTTTTAGTTTGCAAAGAGGAACGCTGAGGGGTGACCTGACAGAAATCTTTAAAAATATTGTGTGTTGAGGAGAGGTTAGGAAGATGGAAATGTTAGGTGGATTGGCCATGCAAAACTACCCCTTGATATCCAGGGCTGTATCGGTTAAGTGGATTAGCCATGGGTAGTACAGGGCTACAGTGGGGGTGGATCTGATTAGAATGCCCTTTGGAGGGTCGGTGCAGACTCAATTGGCCAAACGGCCTCTTTCTGCAGTGTTGGGAGTCTATGACTCTCTGCTTACAAACCAGGGCCAATAATTACACAATTGTCATTGATAAATTCCAATCAAGACTTTAAGAGATCCAAGGCTTGGGATTTTGCTTACAATTTCCCAAAGTCTGGGAATTTGACTGAAATTAATTAAAAATAAGTTCAGCATTTCAACAAATTCAAGCAACTTCATTGTAACTTTAAATGACCAAGATGCAAACTGGTCACCTTTCTTCACTCCTCCTGTCTCAGAGATCATTTTTTTGTCTCATTATTGTTTATGTTTTATATGTGAGATGTATTCTTACATTTGGAGTGATTTGTCCCAATTTAAATGGTTCCAGTAGCAAGATATTGTGAATATAAAGATAAAGTAAGTTATTTATTCTCATCTACTTGCACCGGAGGCTTAAAAAACTGAATCAAAGAATCTCTACAGTATGGAAACAGGCCCTTTGGCCCACCAAATCCATACCAACCCGATGAAGAGAAGTCCACCCAGACCCATTATCCTGTATTTACCTCTGACTAATGCACCGAACTTATACATCCCTAAACACTATGTGTAATTTAGCATGGCCAATTCACCTAATCTGCACATCTTTGGACTGTGGGAAGAAACCAGAGGACTCCCACGCAGACACGGGGAGAATGTGCAAACTCCACACAGTCACCTGAGGCGGGAATCGAACCCAGGTCCCTGACACCGTGAGGCAGCAGTGCTAACCACTGAGCCACCTTGAAGGACCCAGTTGTTGAACTCACACACGTTACAGCTCACACATAAATTACAAATCGATGAAATACATACAATTCCAGTTTGGAATTATTTCAGTCTCTTTAACAACATGCTTGCAATTTCTTGGATGAGTTGATTTTCTTTTAGCTGGAGTGAAAGTATTATAGGACAGAGTATTCTCAAAGAATTGAATGTCATCCTACAGTTGAATTGTCTGGAAATTGGCTCAGTTTCATGGTATCACTAGTTATTGCTTGGCTTGTTTAGTTGCCTTGCAGCTGACTCAACTGCTTTCAGAATTATTCTCTCTCCCCCTCTCTCTCTCCCTCTCTCTCTCAAAACAGCTTTTGTGTTATTTTTAAAAGCAAGGCAACAAGAATGGTTATCTTACTGTGTAACTGATTACAGGTGAAAGCCCTTTTTCCAGATGAAGTGGTGTGATAACCCAATAACCAACCTGTTAATCGGGACGGGCTGCCCCAGAGGTGGCCGAAAGGTGTCAGAGCAGCCGAGAGCCAGAATGCGCGTAGGGGCGGGCTGAGATTCGGAAGGCTTGTGGGCTACCCTATACCTGTCGTCCCAGGGAAGGGACAGGCTGTCCTGGAGGTGGCCGAAAGGTGTGCCAGGATAGCCCACTGGTCGGAGGCGCATCGGGGTGAGTGAGAGCCCAATGGTACGTAGGGGCAGACTGAGAGCCAGAAGACGGATAGATGTCCTCAGTGATGTCACCCCGGGCAGGTAGCGGGGTGGGCTGCCCCAGAGGTGGTCGAAAGGTGCTGAGGGTGGTTAGTGAAGCTGGAAGGTGGGTAGGCCATCCTGACCGCTGTCACCCCAGGCGGGTACTGGGACGGGCTGCCCTAGAGGTGGTCGAAAGGTGTGTCAGGGTGGACTGAGAACTGGAAGGTGGGTAAGGGTGGGCTGCCTTAGAGTGGCCGGAAGGTGGGAGGGACAGGGGGCTTGCTGGGTCTGTATTGTCTGCACTTTTGTATGTAACAGTATTGTCTAATGTACAAATGTCATTGTTGATGTCTCTTTATATTTTTATGTGAAACTGGGATTTGAGGTTTGGCCTCATGTCCCTGTAAACTGTTTGAACGGTAGGGTTTGGGGCCTGGCTTTGCTGCTCCTCTCCCTTGTAAAATTGCTGTCTCTTGTATGCAGCTGTAAATGCAACTGCTTGTTGTAAACTGTTTTTGGAATTTGTTTAATAAAATAAAAATAACCAACCTGTGATATAGGATTTCACACCAGCACTGTTTGAGATACCCAAGTTGTTTGTATATGTGTGAGGGGAACATCATAGTTAATGAAAGGTTCACATGATCACCAACATCCCATGTTCATCAAAACCCATTGTGTTACTTGGTCTCCTCCATCCTCGATGAAGCAGAAACATCAGTTGGCCAATCTCATCGATTCAGAGTCATGGAGACAAAAAGCATAGAAACAGGCCCTTCAGCCCACCATTTCAATGCTGACCAACAAACACCAAACTACACTAATCCCATTGACCTAGCTTTGATCTCCTGTCCCCTGGCCCTGGCATTATAAGAGCTCATCCAAATGTTTCTTAAATGTTGTGAGAGTTCTGCCTCCACCGTCCCCTCAGGCAGCATGTTCCATGTTTCTATCAGCTTTGAAATGAAAAGGCTTTTCCTCAGATCCCCTATAAACCACTTCCTCCTCACCCTGCCCCCAAGCCCTCTGGTCTTAGACACGTCAGCAATGGGATAAAGATTCTCACAAACTGTCTTATCTGTGCCCCTCTTAATTGAATTGAATTGAATTTATTGTCACGTGTACCGAGGCACAGTGAAAAGCTTTGTCTTGCGACAATACAGGCAGATCACAGAGTTAAGTAGCATAGATAGTAAATAACAGGTAAACAGCAGCAAAAACAAAAACAGGCAAATGTTAAGAGTTTGTGAGTCCATTCAGTATTCTAACAACAGTAGGGTAGAAACTGTTTCGAAACCGGCTGGTGCGTGTGTTCAGGCTTCTGTACCTTCTCCCCGATGGTTGAGGTTGTAGAAAAACATTGCCAGGGTGGGATGGATCTTTGAGAATGCTGGTGGCCTTTCTTTGACAGTGGGCCTGGTAGATGGAATCCATAGATGGGAGGTTGGCCTTTGTGATTGTCCAGGCCGAGTTCACCACTCTCTGTAACCGTCTCTGATCTTGAATGGTACAGTTGCCATAGCAGGTAGTGATCCATCAAGACAGAATGCTCTTGATGGTGCACCTATAAAAGTTGGCAAGGGTATTTGCCTTCAAGCCAAATTTCCTCAGCTGCCTGAGGAAGAAGAGACGTTGTTGGGCCTTTGTAACCAGTGCGTCCACGTGAAGTGCCCAAGAAAGCTTGTTGTGGATGACCACTCCCAATTTTCTGCCAGGTCTCCCTCAGCCTCCTCTGCTCCAGGGAAAACAAATCCAGGCAATCCAGTCTCTCCTCCAAACGGAGAAATTCCATCCCAGGTGACATCCTGTTGAATCTCCCCTGTTGCCTCTCCAGTGCAATTACATCCTTCCAATTCTGACCAGAACTGCACTCAGAATGTGGGCCTCACCAATGTTTTATAAATTTGTGACAAGATTTCCTTGTGTCTCCATTCTATGCCTTCTCTGGTGATAACAAACATCCCATATATGTTCCTCCCCACCTTATCTACCTCTGCTAACATCTTCAAGGATCTATGGACCTGAACAGCAAGGTCTCTTTGCTCCTCAATTACTCCCTACCATTTATTATGTGTATCCTTCCCTTCCTTGACCTCCCAAAATGCATCACCTCGCACTTATCAGGATTAAATCCATCTGCCATTGCTCTGCCCAGTTTACCAGCTGATCAATATTAGACACTACCCTGAGACCATTCTTCTCACTATCAATAACATGACCAATTATCGTCTCATTCGCAAACTTATTAACTATTCTCACTTTTACATCGATGTACAACTCTGTCTGTTGACAGTCTATCCTTTAGGAAAAGGAAAGATGAACTTCACAAGAGGCTGTGATTGTCGGTATTTGATAAGTATCAGTTTGAGTTGCCAGATTAACTGGACCATGATACACTGAGCTGCTGGTTAATGGCATTGCTCGTTCAGAGATTGAACATTTCAACCATGAACCAATCTGAATTTGGCAGCTGAGACTCCAGCAACTGTTATTCAGAAATAGCTCAGAATGTAGACCCCCCTCCCTTATATACCAAACAGAAAATAATATCTTTAAAAGAAAACTGCATAAGCAGAAAAGGGGGACAGACATGGAAAATGATGCAGGTATGTATGGATAAAGTAGGGTCGGGGGTGGGGAATTGACACCAACAAAGAACAGCTTGTGCCATTCAGCCAAAGATACAGGGAGGGGCAGGGTATGTTGGGGATGGGGAGGTGCAGGGTGTGTTGGGGATGGGGAGGGGCAGGTTGTGTTGGGCATGGAGGAGGGACAGGGCATGTTGGGGATGGGGCAGGGGCAGGGTGTGCTGGGGATGGAGTAGGGGCAGGGTGTGTTTGGGATGGGGAGGGGCAGGGTGTGTTGGGCATGGGGAGAGGAAGGATGTGTTGGGGATGGGGGAAGGGCAGGATGTGTTGATGGGAAGAGGAAGGGTGAGTTGGGGATGGAGGAGGGGCAGGGTGTGTTGGGGATGGGGAGGGGCAGGGTACATTGGAGATGGGGAGGGGAAGGGTGTGTTGGGGATGGGGAGGGGCAGGGTTAGTTGGGGATGGTGGAGGGGCAAGTGTGTTGGGGATGTGGGAGGGTCAGGGTATGTTGGGGTTAGGGGTAGGGCAGGGTGTGTTGGGGATGGGGAGGGGAAGGGTGTGTTGGGGATGGGGGAAAGGCAGGGTGGGTTGGGGATGGGGAGGGGAAGGGTGTGTTGGGGATGGGGGAAGGACAGGGTGTGTTGGGGATGGGGGAGGGACAGGGCATGTTGGGGATGGGGTAGGGGCAGGGTGTGTTGGGTATGGGGAGGGGAAGAGTGTGTTGGGGATGGGGGAAGGGCATGGTGTGTTGATGGGGAGGGGCAGGGTCTGTTGGGGATGGGGAGGGGAAGGGTGTGTTGGGGATGGGAGGGGAAGAGTGTGTTGGGGATGGGGGAAAGGCAGGGTGGGTTGGGGATGGGGAGGGGAAGGGTGTGTTGGGGATGGGGGAAAGGCAGGGTGGGTTGGGGATGGGGAGGGGAAGGGTGTGTTGGGGATGGGGGAAGGACAGGGTGTGTTGGGGATGGGGGAGGGGCAGAGTGTGTTGGAGATAGGGGAGGGGCAAGGCGTGTTGGGGATGGGGGAGGGGCAGAGTGTGTTGGAGAGAGGGGAGGGGCAAGGCGTGTTGGGGATGGGGGAGGGGCAGGGCGTGTTGGGGATGTGGAGGGGCAGGGTATGTTGGGGATGAGGGAGGGGCAGAGTGTGTTGGGGATGGGGAGGGGCAGGGTATGTTGGGGATGGGGGAGGGGCAGGGTGTGTTGGGGATGGGGGAAGGGCAGAGTGCGTTGTGGATGGGAAGGGCAGGGCATGTTGGGGATGTGGGAAGGGCAGGGCATGTTGGGGATGGGGGAAGGGCAGGGCGTGTTGGGGATGGGGGAAGGGCAGGGCGTGTTGTGGATGGGGGAAGGGCAGGGAATGTTGGGGATGGGGAAGGGGCAGTGTGTTTTGGGGGAATGGGGAGGGACAGGGCATGATGGGGATGGGGGAGGGACAGGGCATGTTGGGGATGGGGAGGGGCAGCGTGTGTTGGGGATGGGGAGGGGCAGCGTGTGTTGGGGATGGGGAAGGGCAGGGTGTGTTAGGGATGGGGGAGGGGCAGGGTGTGTTGGAGATGGGGAGGGGCAGGGTGTGTCGGGGATGGGGAGGGGCTGGGCATGTTGGGGATGGGGAAGGGCTGGGTGTGTTGGGGATGGGGAGGGGCAGCGTGTGTTAGGGATGGGGAGGGGCTGGGCATGTTGGAGATGGGGAGGGGCAGCGTGTGTTGGGGATGGGGAGGGGCTGGGCATGTTGGGGATGGGGGAAGGGCAGGGTGTGTTGGGGATGGGGAGGGGCTGGGCATGTTGGGGATGGGGAGGGGCAGGGTGTGTTGGGGATGGGGGAGGGGCAGGGTGTGTTGGGGATGGGGAGGGGCAGGGTGTGTTGGGGATGGGGGAGGGGCAGGACGTGTTGGGGATGGGGATGGGCAGGGCATGTTGGGGATGGGGGAGGGCAGGGCATGTTGGGGAAGGTGGGGGAGGGGCATAGGATTTGGACAGGCTTGGGGAGTAGGCATGGAACTGGCAGGTGGACTATCATGCGGGAAAGTGTGAGGTTCTGTGCTTTGGTCGGAAGAATAGAGGCACAGACTATTTTCTAAATGGGGAAAGGCTTCAGAAATTCACAGCCCAAAAGAACCTCTGAGTCCACGTCCAGAATTCTGTTAAAGTTAACATGCAGGTTCTATTGGCAATTAGTTTGGCAAATGTTATGTTCCTATTCATTTCAAAAGGGCTAGAATACCAGAGCAGGGATATACTGCTGATGTTGTCTAAGTATCTGGTCATACATTTGGAATATTGTGAGCACTTTTGGGCCCTGTATCTAAGGAAGGATGTGCTTGACTTGGAGGGGGCTGAGAAAGGTATCCACGAATAAACCTCCCGGGCTTTTTATATGAGGGGCAGTTGAAGAATTTGTGCCTGTACTTGATGGAGTATAGAAGGATGGGGGGGGGAGAGGAGAATCTAATTGAAATGTACAGAATATTGAAAGGCCTGGATAGAATGGACATGGAGATGTTTCCACGAGCAGAAGAGGCTAGGATCTGAAGATACAGCCCCAGAGTGAAGGGATGACCCTTTAGAACATAGAAAAGGTGGAATTCCTTCAGCTGGAAGGTGATGAATGTGTGAATTAATCCTATAGAGAACGGTGAAGACCAAGTGATTTGGTGTATTTAAGTGTAGTATTTAACAGTGTATTTAAGACAGAGATAGAGCAGTTCTTCATTAGTAAGGGAATCACAGGTTAGAGAGGGAAGGCAGGAGATTGTGGTTGAGAAACATATCAGCCAGGATTGAATGGCAGAGCAGATCTGATGGGCTGAATGGCCTCATTCTGCTCCTATATTCTATCATCTTAGAGCCAGCTTCTCTTTGATATAAAAAGAAAAACTGGGGTTTGTGCATGCTTCGGGTTAAAACCATGAGAAGTAGGAAGGAAGTGAAAAACAGACAATCGCATCAAGCAATCATCAATAGATTGATTCTCAGGTGATGCACCAAATCAGCTTGTTGTAATGTGAAGGAATATTAAAGAAACATAAAACATTTAAGGACCAAATGGGAATTGAATAACTGAAGCAATGGGGATCCTGACAGATAGGTGAGACAATAAGAGAGATGGAAAAACTGACAGTGTATGTGGAACTGGGTATAAACAAAACTATCAGGATTCCCCAGCATGGGGGAATGAAACAATCTTGGCAATTGTCTACAATGCTACAGGGATCTCATTACCTTAAGACGTGACCACAAAATGTGTATTAGTTCAAAACAAAGCTAATAATGTTGGACATTAAAAGACCAAACTTTCTGCAGGCAGACCTGTAGGTGGTGAAGAAGTGAAATCTGATCTAGGTCTGTCTATGTACACACATAACAATAGGAGTGACTGAAATGGAAACTGGATCACTCCAAATGATGAAAGAAATACAGTTGAAGAAAGGTGCATAGGTGAACACATAACTCAACAACTGGAAATGGGAATAGAAGACAGCTAATAGTCTGCATGTAAATGGAAGGTTTAATGTTGGCTGTTCACCAGTGACTGCTGTCTCAGATTCTCAGCACAATATAAGCTTTCGAAAAGATGTGCAATTTTGGTCTGTGCAATATAAAGAACTAAGTAGGTAAATCAGGATATCATGAAAGTGGATCAACAAGATTGCAACTAATTTTCAGTCATACCTTAGGCAGTCAAACAGAGGTCACCTAATCATCTTCCACTTCAGTCCTGATGTATTTTGTATCAGCTTTTAATAAGTGAAAAGAGCAATTACTATTGTCACAAAACTAAATCCCGTCAGGTTTTTATTGGACTAAGAAGGAAAATGACAAAATTGCATTTCAGTACCACACTGGTGAAGATAAATGAATATCTCCAAACGTTGGCGGTCAGTTGATGGATCTTTTTGGATTTTTGTATGTTCAGTGACATAAATATCTCTCAGAGTGTCAGGTTCTTCTCGAGTCTGATATCTGGAGGAGTATTAACAACTATTTATGTACATTAATATGACATTTCAAAATTACTTACACTGTATGTAGTAGAGATATTTCTAATGAAATGATTCAGACACATTATGACATACATTGGGAGCAGATGAAATGTAAAACCAGATCTCCTAGCTCAGGAGATGGACACTAGCAGTCCACCACATGGACCTACACAGCCTTTGTTACATGCTTACTTCAATATGCAGGAATGAGCATTCCTGATAAACAGCTTATGCTCGAAACATCAACTCTCCTGCTCCTTGGATGCTGCCTGACCGGCTGTGCTTTTCCAGCACCCCCACACTTTTTGACTCTTCACCATTCTGGAATAGAATTTAAACTCAAATTCCAACAGTAATTAGTTAATTTGAAACACTAACCATTAAGACAACAGGAGACAGTCTGGTGCAGTAACTCAGAAAAGTATTGCTTCATTTATTAATTAATCTTTTTGGAGCAGGGCAGTAGCTTTATGGATGTACGATGGCTCTCCCTTTGCAGTTTACTGGATAGACTGGGGCCAAAGCCCAGTCTCTGACTTACTCTGCAACAGTTTAAGGATCTTCGGCATCCAACGGGACCAAAGGAAAACTTCATTTTCAAAGGTAATGCACCCTTTAGTCTCCAAAAGCTAGGGCTCATCTTTTTTTTCAACACCTAACATCAGAGATAGATATTTCGAGTCCAATGACCTTTCTTCAGAACTTCTTCCATCAATTGTATGTTTGTTTCCCAGGATGCTGATCAATGGTTTTTAGTAGCAACTTAAAATAATATCTGGCATGTTGGTTTGCGTCAAATATACGAACAGTCCTGTTATTTGGGTTTCTAGGAATGAATTTGTCTGTACCTGTGTTTTTGTTTTTGCTGCTCTTTACCTATTATTTACTTAAATATGCTATTTAACTCTGTGATCTGCCTATATTGCTCACAAAACAAAGCTTTTCACTGTGCCTTGGTACACATGACAATAAATTCAATTCAATTCAATTCAACAATTCCACATCATGTAAAAGATTTTCCTGATGGCTGCAACAGTAGCTTCAAAATCAAGCATTTGCAAATGCTGCTGAAAAGTTAGAATTTATTTCAACCGGTACACATCTCCAAGTAAAGCATTAAAGGTGTAATACTTAGCTCTGTCCAGAAATATGACCAGATTATCAATCCACATTAGCAGTCCATCCTTGTTGTGCTTCTCTGTGCTCATTTAAACCATGCAAAGAAAATAATCCGTGCTGCAGTCTAAAGCTTATTTTCTCTGTTCATTTCCCTCTCTCTATAAGTTTCCCTTCACTCCATATTGTTGCTTTACAAGTTGCTTTTGTCTTTTTCTTTATTGTTTTAAAGGAAATTGTTGAGCAGTTAGCTGTATATGGTGTATCAGAGCTTTTGTTTGCTGACAAGAAACAAAATGACAGAATCAGCCAATGCCAGGAAACAGGTAAACTCACAAAGTGGTTCTATCCTCTATTTTCCACAAGGATTGCTTTCTTGCATTGGATTGAATTCACTTCTCTATAACCCTTGTTCATAAATCGAATCTGCTATGGTCTCTTTCTAACAATAGAGTGCTTAAAAATATTTCTTGCTTTAAGTACTGTTGTAGCTTTCAGCCTTGGTAGTTAAATATGAATTTTAGATCCAAACTCAGACATACATCGTCAAGAAAAGTACTTTTCCCAACTGCCACTGCTGACAACTTCTGTCAGTCTTCAATACCAACTTGTCGCCAGATTTTAGTGTTTCCCTGTGGTCAACATCTTTTACTGTCTCCAGCTTTACCTGCTACCCCAATGATGTGATCTCCTGTATGTTAGCCCATGTATAATATACCACAGAGTTGGTTTAATGTTAAGTCAGATATCAGGAAGCTTATTAACAGCTAACTATGTACGCTAATATGACATCTCAGATGACATATGTAGACTGTATGTAAGTTTGCTCGCTGAGCTGGAAGGTTCATTTTCAAAAGTTTCGTCATCATGCTAGGTAACGTCATCAGTGAGCCTCCGGTGAAGCGCCGGTGGTACGGCCCATTGTTTATTTATGTGCATAGTTGTCCTTGAGTTGGTGATGTCATTTCCTGTGGTGATGTCATTTCCTGTTCTTTTTCTCAGCACCACCACCGTTCAACTGCACCCCTCCCAACGTACCACCGCCCTTGAACCCCACCCTTCCCAGTGCAACAAGGACAGAATCCCCCGGTCCTCACCTTCCACCCCATCAATCTCCGCACACATTGCATCATCCTCCGTCACTTCCATCTCCTCCAAACGGACCCCACCACCAAAGATAAATTTCCCTCCCTACCCCTATCAGCGTTCTGGAGAGATCATTCCCTCCGTGACTCCCTTGTCAGATCTACACCCCACCACCACCCCCCTCCCCCCCCCCCCCAGCCCTCACCCCACTCCTGGCATCTTTCCCTGCCACCCCAGGAAGTGCAAAACCTGTGCTCACACCACTCCCCTCACTTCCATCCAATGTCCCAAGGGATCCTTCCATATCCGTCAGAGTACCTCTACCAATATCATCTACTGGATCCATTTCACCTGGTGTGGTTTCCTCTACATCAGGGAGACAGGATGCCTTAGACAATAGACAACAGATTATAGGTACAGAAGTAGGCCATTCTGCCCTTTGACCCAGCACCACCATTCATTATGATCATGATTGAGCATCCACAATCAGTATCCTGTTCCTGCCTTATCCCCATAACCCTTGATTCCATTATCTTTAAGAGCTCTATCCAACTCTTTCTTGAAAGTATCCAGAGACTTGGCCTCCACAGCCTTCTGGGGCAGAGCATTCCACACACCCACCACTCTCTGGGTGAAGACGTTTCTCCTCAACTCTGTTCTAAATGGCCTACCCCTTATTTTTAAACTGTGTCCTCTGGTTCAGGACTCACCCATCAGTGGAAACATGCTTCCTGCCTCCAGTGTCCAATCCTTTAATAATCTTATACATCTCAATCAGATCCCCTCTCAGCCTTCTAAACTCAAGGGTATACAAGCCCAGTCGCTCCAAACTTTCAAACATCTCATAGTCCCGCCATTCCAGGAATTGACCTCATGAACCTACGTGGCACTCCCTCAATAGCCAGAATGCCCTTCCTCAAATTTGGAGACCAAAACTGCACACAATACTCCAGGTGTGGTCTCACCAGGGCCCTGTACAGCTGCAGAAGAACCTCTTTGCTCCTATACTCAATTCCTCTTGTTATGAAGGCCAGCATGCCATTAACTTTCCTCACTACCTGCTGTACCTGCATGATCGCATTCATTGACTGATGTACAAGAATACCCAGATCTCTTTGTACTTGCCATTTGTCTTCTTGCAGATCATTTCAGAGAACATCTCCGGGACACCCACACCAATCAACCCCACCGTCCCGTGGCTGAACACTTCAACTCCCCTCCCACTCCGTCAAGGACATGCAGGTCCTGGTCATCCTCCACCATCAAACTGTTACCACGCAACAGCTGGAGAAAGAGCACCTCATATTCTGCCTTGGGACCCTACAACCACACAGAAGGTGTGGATTTCAACAGCTTCCTCATTTCCCCTCCCCCCACATTATCCCAGTCCCAAGCCTCCAACCCGGCACCACCCCCAGGAACTGCCATCACTCCTCTCCAACCTATCACCTTCTTTCTCACCTCCATCTACTTATTGCTTTCTCTGCTACCTCCCCCTAGCCCCACCCCACCCCCTCAGATATCTCTCAGCTCTGGTATACAAGTATAATTCTGCCCAAAACATCGATTCTCCTGTTCCTCGAATGCTGCCTGACCTGCTGTGCTTTCCCAGCAACACACTCTTGACTCTGATCTCCAGCGTCTGCAGTCCTCAATATCTCCTCGGTGGTAAATAGGATCTAAGTCAATGTGTTTGTTGATAGAGTTCAGGTTAGAATGCCAATCCCAATCAAATACTGAGCAAGAACTGTAGCAAACACTGCATTGGACAAACAGACAGAAAACTAGCCATCAGGATACATGAACATCAACTAGCCACAAAAAAAATGACCCTCTCTCACTAGTATCCTTACATACAGATGGGGAAGGGCACCACTTCGACTGGGACAACACATCCATCCTAGGACAAGCCAAAGAGAGACATGCACGAGAATTCCTAGAAGCATGGCATTCCAACCAGAACTCTATCATTTTCCATCCCCGAGAAAAACAACAGGAAATAACATCACCACAGGAAATGAAATCACCAACCCAAGGAAACCTAAACACATACATAAAAAGCGGGCCATACCATGAGTGCTTCATCTGGAGGCTCACTGAAGATGTTACCTAGTATGGTGATGAAACGTCTGAAAATGAACCTTCCAGCTCAGCGAGCAAACCTATATCCAGAACCACAACCTGAGCTACAAACCTTCTCAAAACTCGCTAACACATGTACACTGGATGTAGACATTTAATAATCAACCTTCTCAGAGATTTTGTTGCACAGATGTGGAGTAAATGTGTCCTGTACCTGGCCCTCCTGGCTCAGAGTGAGGGACACTGCTCCATGTCACACAAGCCCCTAATCTTGGCTGTGTGTTTATTTAGATTATGATTATATTATACACATAGGTTGACTAAGACAGTGACTAACAGGGCCAGGTATTAGAAGAAGACATCTTTTATTAGAATGTTGCATGTTGAGATGTCATCGAGGTGTGGCTTAAAGGTTCACTGTCTTTATAGGAATTGTATAATAATCAAAACACAGTGGTTAAAGCATGGATACCACTCTTATAATAAACCTCTCAAAGCAAGCATCAGATTGTTCAGTTCCTGTATTCCTATTGCCTTGTTCTGGGGAAATTAAATGCCCTGATAACACAATCTAAAGAGGGGATTTCTCACTGTATGGCGGCCGATATCACCCACCCCATCTGCGTGAACCTACAACATCCGGCCACTCATTCCATTTTCTCTTGAGGTTAATGTTCTTGCACAGGAAGGTCTGCCAATGGTACATTCAATCTTTTACCTGGGTCTGTGTCCACCATTAAAAAGACATTCTCCTGACCATTGCTACTTGTGGGGACTTACTGATACACAACAGAAGTTTAATTGGCTTACGTTATTAAAGGGGGGGGGGGTGACAATAAGGAAATATGGAAATGGGGCAATCACAAGGGTACAAAATACAGAAAGCATCACCACTAAATGTACATCCATTGTTATAATTCTATTTATACAAGGTGTTTCCAGGTCATAGAGTCATAGAGATGTACAGCATGAGTGTCTCAGGAAATGGGACTGGCTCTATATAAATTAAAACACTTCTCTTCCTTTTACTCTGGTGCTACTTCACAAATGATGTCACTGTAGGTTAGAAAACCTTATAAATACAGAGCAAGAGCACTTCTTTATGTTCAATCATTGGGTTGGCAGGGCAACTAATGATTGCTTTGCGTTCAAATATTTCATCCTGAAAAAAATTGGTGAATGATTGAGGAGTTGGGAGTGTGATTCTGGAATGGTGATCTTGATGAAGGGCTTATGCTTGAAATGTCGATTCTCCTGCTCCTCAGATGCTGCCTGACCTGCTGTGTACTTTTCCAACACCACACTCTCGACTCTAATTTCCAGCATCTGCAGTCCTCGTTTCCTCTGCTGTGATTGAAGACTCTTGAATTGACTAATCTAATGGATAAGGAGGTGCAACTTCTGATAGAGTGGTGCCTTCACCTGTGAGAATGAATACATTATGATGTAACACCAATGGTTTCCATTCTTTCACCTGGTGTAACATTACCCCCTTCAACCACTCTAAATAAACTGGGCAATCCGGGTTACCAACTGTGGTCTTTCATGCAGAAACCTATCTACAAGAAAACATTTGAGTTTTGTGGTACAGTGGTGGGGTCCCTCCTTCTGAACTAGTAGGTCCTGGGTTCAGGTCTACCTGCTCCAGGGGTCTACAAGATTAAAAGGAAAAATGACAAACAATAAAAGTGCTGTTATGTAACCACCTTTCACAATTTTATGACTTCCCAACTAATGCCATACTTTTCCAGACAAGCAGTCACTTTGTAAAGTAAGTCAGTCAACCTGAGCACAGCAAGTTCCCAAAAAGAGCTGTGAAATAATGACCATAGAGTCATAGAGATGTACAGCACGGAAACAGACCCCTCAGTCCAACTCATCCATTATGCCTAGACATCCTAACCTAATCTAATCCCATTTATCAGCACTTGGCCCATATTCCTCTAAACCCTTCCTAATCATTTACCCATCCAGATGCCTTTTAAATGCTATAATTATACTAGCCTCCACCTCTTCCTCTAGCAGCTCATTCCATACACGTACCACCTTCTGCATGAAAACGTTGCCCCTTAGGTCCCTTTTATACCTTTCCCCTCTCACCCAAAACTTATGCCCTCTAGTTCTAGACTCCCCAATCCCAGTGAAAAGACCTTATCTATTTACCCTATCCATGCCCCTCATGATTTTATAAACCTCCAACACTCCAGGGAAAACAGCCCCAGCCTATTCAGCCCCTCCATATAGCTCAAATCCTCCAACCCTGGCAACATCCTTGTAAATCTTTTCTGAACTCTTTCAAGTTCATAATAAGCTTCCGATAGGAAGGAGACCAGAATTGCATGCAATATTCCAAAAGTGGTCTAACCAACGTCCTGTACAACCGCAACATGACCTCCCAACTCCTGTACTCAATACTCTGACCAATAAAGGAAAGCATACCAAAAGCCTTCTTCACTATCCTATCTACCTACAACTCTACTTTTTCAAGGAGCTATGAACCTGCACTCTAAGGTCTCTTTGTTCAGCAACACTCCCTAGGACCTTACCATTAAGTGTATAAGTCCTGCCCTGATTTGCTTTCCCAAAATGCAGCACCTCGCATTTATCTAAATTAAACTCCATCTACCACTTCTCAGCCCATTGGCCCATCTGGTCCAGATCCTGTTGTAATCTGAGATAACCCTCTTCGCTGTCTACTACACCTCCAATTTTGGTGTCATCTGCAAACTTACTAACTGTACCTCTTATGCTCGCATCCAAATCATTTATGTAAATGACAAAAAGTAGTGAACCCAGCACCGATCCTTGTGGCACTCCACTGGTCACAGGGTCCTCCAGTCTGAAAAACAACCCTCCACCACCCTCTGTCTTCTACCTTTGAGCCAGTTCTGTATCCAAATGGCTAGTTCTCCCTGTATTCCATGAGATTTAACCTTGCTAACCAGTCTCCCGTGGGGAACCTTGTCTAATGCCTTACTGAAGTCCATATAAATCACATCTACCACTCTGCCCTCATCAATCCTCTTTGTTACTTCTTCAAAAAACTCAATCAAGTTTGTGAGACATGATTTCCCACGCACAAAGCCATGTTGACTCTCCCTAATCAGTCCTTGCCTTTCCAAATACATGTACATCCTGTCCCTCAGGATTCCCTTCAACAACTTGCCCACCACCGACGTCAGGCTCACCGGTCTATAGTTCCCTTGCTTTTCCTTAACACCTTTCTTAAACAGTAGCACCACGTTAGCCAATCTCCAGTCTTCCGGCACCTCACCTGTGACTATCGATGGTACAAATATCTCAGCAAGGGGCCCAGCAATCACTTCCCTAGCTTCCCACAGAGTTCTTGGGTACACCTGATCAGGTCCTGGGGATTTATCCACTTTTATGCGTTTCAAGCCATCCAGCACCTCATCGTTTGTAATATGGACATTTTGCAAGATGTCACCATTTATTTCCCCACATTCTATATCTTCCATGTCCTTCTCCACAGTAAACACTGATGTAAAATACTCATTTAGTATCTTGCCCATCTCCTGCAGCTTCACACACATTTGTATTCAAAGATGAACATTAGCAACGACATTGTACTACAGTGACTCCACGCAAGTTGTTCTATACTCCACAGGGCTGTGAGGCAACTAACCTTAGCATGTTCCTGCCATTTGTTTGAACACACAGTGTTTCTGGTTTGCACTGCATTCAGCAGGAACACATTGCACTTTCATTTGATGTTGTATTTCCTATTTCAGAAACGCACTGAGCACTGACCTCATTCCAACTCAGTGAAGAAAGCTGAAGCATATGGTGATGACCCAGCTACGTGACAGATCACTCTGCAACCTGTGACAAATGTTACTTGCAATGATCTGCTTGCAAATGATGCTAATGTGAGCGGAGTGAATTAGACTCAGTGACAACTTCAGTGCAGAATATTCTCTCCCACTCTCCAGTACATGGTTACTTCAGCTGGTGGATACTCAAATCAAGTCATGACCATTAATCTTGTTCATTGTACATATGGGTCCAGTCTGCCTGGATAGAATGGACACCCATCATGATCAGAGAATCACAGAAATGTTAAACCACAGGTGAAGGCCATTCGGTTTATCATGCCTGCACTAGCATATGAAATGGGCACCATGGCTACATGCCAATCTCCTGCCTTTCTTCCATATCCCTCGCACCGTGTCTATCCAAATAACCAACCAATGCCCCCCATGAATGCCTCAATTGAACCTGCCTCCACCACATTTCCAGACAGTGCATTCTAGACCCTGACTACTCGCTGAGTGAGACAGGTTTGTTTTAATCAAATCACCTCTGCTTCTTTCACAAATCACTTTAAATCGGTGCCTTCTGGCTCCAGAACATTTCAGAGAACACCTCTGGGACACCCGGACCAACCAACCCAACCATCCCGTGGCTCAACACTTCAACTCCCCCTCCCACTCCACCAAGGACATGCAGGTCCTTGGACTCCTCCATCGCCAGACCATGGTAACACGACGGCTGGAGGAAGAGCGCCTCATCTTCCACCTAGGAACCCTCCAACCACAAGGGATAAACTCAGATTTCTCCAGTTTCCTCATTTCCCCTCCCCCCACCTTGTCTCAGTCCCAACCCTCGAACTCAGCACCACCTTCCTAACCTTCTTCCTGACCTCTCCGCCCCCACCCCCTCTCTGGCCTATCACCCTCACCTTAACCTCCTTCCACCTATCGCATTGCCAATGCCCCTCCCCCAAGTCCCTCCTCCCTACCTTTTATCTTAGCCTGCTGGACACACTTTCCTCATTCCTGAAGAAGGGCTCATGCCCGAAACGTCGATTCTCCTGCTCCTTGGATGCTGCCTGACCTGCTGCGCTTTTCCAGCAACACATTTTCAGCCTTCTGGCTCTTGTCTGTTTTACAAGTAGAGACAACTTCTCCCTGCCTCCAAGTCTCCCTGACTCCCTGATTCCCTGACTCCCTTACTCCCTGTCTCCCTATCTCCCTGATTCCCTGTCTCTCTTAATCCCTGTCTCCCTGATTCCCCGTCTCCTTAACTCCCTGTCTCCCTGCCTTCCTGATTCCCTGTCTCTATGTCTCCCTGACTCCCTCTCTCCCTGTTTCCCTAACTCCCTGTCTCCCTGATTCCCTGTCTCCCTAACTCCCTGTCTCCCTGTCTCCTGATTCCCTGTATCCCTGTATCCCTGTCTCCCTGAGTCCCTAACTCCCCATCTCCCTGTCTCCCTGACTCCCTGTCTACCTGTCTCCCTGACTCCCTAACTCCCCATCTCCCTGTCTCCCTGGCTCCCCGTCTACCTGATTCCCTGTCTCCCTGATTCCCTGACTGCCTCACTCCCTGTCTTCCTGTCTCCCTGATTCACTGTCTCCCTGTTTCCCAGATACCCTGTCTCCCCGTTGACCTGATTCCCTGTCTCCCTGTCGACCTGATTCCCAGTCTCCCTGATTCTCTGTCTCCCAACTCCCTGGCTCCCAGATTCCCGATCTCCCTGTATCCCTGACTCCCTGATTCACTGTCTCCCTGATTCCCTGACTCCCTGTCTCCCTGTCTCCCTGACTCCCTGTCTCTCTGACTCCCTGTCTCCCTGACTCCCTGTCTCCCAGATTCCCTGTCTCCATGTCTCCCTGATTCCCTGTCTCCCTGACTCCCTGTCTCCCTGAATCCCTGTCTACCTGTCTCCCTGATTCCCTGTCTCCCTTTCTCCCTGATTCCCAGTCTCCCTTTCTCCCTGATTCCCAGTCTCCCTAACTCCCTGATTCCCAGTCTCCCTAACTCCCTGTCTCCCTGTCTACCTGATTCTGTGTCTCCCTGTCTCCCTGACCCCCTGTCTCATTGATTCCCTGTCTCCCTGTCTCCCTGACTCCCTGATTCCCTGTCTCCCTGATTCCCAGTCTCCCTAACTCCCTGTCTCCCTCTCTACCTGATTCCCTGTCTCCCTGATTCCCAGTCTCCCTGATTCCCAGTCTCCCTGATTCCCAGTCTCCCTAACTCCCTGTCTCCCTCTCTACCTGATTCCCTGATTCTCTGTCTCCCTGATTCCCTATCTCCCTGTCTCCCTGATTCCTTGACTCCATGTCTCCCTGACTCCCTCTCTCCCTGATTCCCTGTCTCCCTGTCTCGCTGTCGCCCTGTCTCCCTGATTCCCTGTCTCCCTGACTCCCTGTCTCCCTGACTCCCTGTCTCCCTGTCTCCCTGACTCCCTGTCTCCCTGTCTCCCTGTCTCCCTGACTCCCTGACTCCCTGATTCCCTGTCTCTCTGATTCCCTGTCTCCCTGATTCCCTGTCTCCCTGTCTCCCTGTCTCCCTGTCTCTCTGTCTCCCTGTCTCTCTGTCTCCCTGTCTCTCTGTCTCCGTCACTCTCTGTCTCCCTGTCTCCCTGACTCCCTGTCGCCCTGATCCCCTATCTCCCTGACCCCCTGTCTCATTGATTCCCTGTCTACCTGATTCCCTGTCCCCCTGACTCCATGTCTCCCTGATTGCCTGTCGCCCTGACTCCCTGTCTACCTGATTCCCTGTCTCCCTGACTCCCTGACTCCCTGATTCCCTGTCTCCCTGATTCCCTGTCTCCCTGTCTCTCTGTCTCCCTGTCTCCCTGTCTCTCTGTCTCCCTGTCTCCCTGTCTCTCTGTCTCCTTGTCTCCCTGTCTCTCTGTCTCCCTGTCTCCCTGTCTCCCTGTCTCCCTGTCTCCCTGACTCCCTGACTCCCTGTCTCCCTGACTCCCTGACTCCCTGATTCCCTGTCTCCCTGATTCCCTGTCTCCCTGTCTCTCTGTCTCTCTGTCTCCTTGTCTCCCTGTCTCTCTGTCTCCCTGTCTCCCTGTCTCCCTGTCTCCCTGTCTCCCTGTCTCCCTGACTCCCTGACTCCCTGTCTCCCTGTCTCCCTGACTCCCTGACTCCCTGATTCCCTGTCTCCCTGATTCCCTGTCTCCCTGTCTCCCTGTCTCCCTGACTCCCTGTCTCCCTGTCTCCCTGTCTCCCTGTCTCCCTGACTCCCTGACTCCCTGTCTCCCTGTCTCTCTGTCTCTCTGTCTCCCTGTCTCCCTGTCTCTCTGTCTCCCTGTCTCCCTGTCTCCCTGTCTCTCTGTCTCCCTGTCTCCCTGTCTCCCTGTCTCCCTGTCTCCCTGTCTCCCTGTCTCCCTGTCTCCCTGTCTCCCTGTCTCTCTGTCTCCCTGTCTCCCTGTCTCCCTGTCTCCCTGTCTCCCTGTCTCTCTGTCTCCCTGTCTCCCTGTCTCCGTCACTCTCTGTCTCCCTGTCTCCCTGTCTCCCTGATCCCCTATCTCCCTGACCCCCTGTCTCATTGATTCCCTGTCTACCTGATTCCCTGTCCCCCTGACTCCATGTCTCCCTGATTACCTGTCTCCCTGATTTCCTGTCGCCCTGACTCCCTGTCTACCTGATTCCCTGTCTCCCTGATTCCCTGACTCCCCATCTCCCAGTCTCCCTGGCTCCCCGTCTACCTGATTCCCTGTCTCCCTGATTCCCTGACTGCCTCACTTCCTGTCTTCCTGTCTCCCTGATTCACTGTCTCCCTGTTTCCCTGATACCCTGTCTCTCTGGTTCCCTGTCTCCCGGTCTCCCTGATTCCCTGTCTCCCGGTCTCCCTGATTCCCTGTTGACCTGATTCCCTGTCTCCCTGTCTCCCTGTCTACCTGATTCTGTGTCTCCCTGTCTCCCTGACCCCCTGTCTCATTGATTCCCTGTCTCCCTGTCTCCCTGACTCCCTGATTCCCTGTCTCCCTGATTCCCAGTCTCCCTAACTCCCTGTCTCCCTCTCTACCTGATTCCCTGTCTCCCTGATTCCCAGTCTCCCTGATTCCCAGTCTCCCTGATTCCCAGTCTCCCTAACTCCCTGTCTCCCTCTCTACCTGATTCCCTGATTCTCTGTCTCCCTGATTCCCTATCTCCCTGTCTCCCTGATTCCTTGACTCCATGTCTCCCTGACTCCCTCTCTCCCTGATTCCCTGTCTCCCTGTCTCGCTGTCGCCCTGTCTCCCTGATTCCCTGTCTCCCTGATTCCCTGTCTCCCTGACTCCCTGTCTCCCTGACTCCCTGTCTCCCTGACTCCCTGTCTCCCTGTCTCCCTGACTCCCTGTCTCCCTGTCTCCCTGACTCCCTGACTCCCTGATTCCCTGTCTCTCTGATTCCCTGTCTCCCTGATTCCCTGTCTCCCTGTCTCCCTGTCTCCCTGTCTCTCTGTCTCCCTGTCTCTCTGTCTCCGTCACTCTCTGTCTCCCTGTCTCCCTGACTCCCTGTCGCCCTGATCCCCTATCTCCCTGACCCCCTGTCTCATTGATTCCCTGTCTACCTGATTCCCTGTCCCCCTGACTCCATGTCTCCCTGATTGCCTGTCGCCCTGACTCCCTGTCTACCTGATTCCCTGTCTCCCTGACTCCCTGACTCCCTGATTCCCTGTCTCCCTGATTCCCTGTCTCCCTGTCTCTCTGTCTCCCTGTCTCCCTGTCTCGCTGTCTCCTTGTCTCCCTGTCTCTCTGTCTCCCTGTCACCCTGTCTCCCTGTCTCCCTGTCTCCCTGACTCCCTGACTCCCTGACTCCCTGTCTCCCTGACTCCCTCACTCCCTGTCTCCCTGTCTCGCTGTCTCCTTGTCTCCCTGTCTCTCTGTCTCCCTGTCTCCCTGTCTCCCTGTCTCCCTGACTCCCTGACTCCCTGTCTCCCTGACTCCCTGACTCCCTGATTCCCTGTCTCCCTGATTCCCTGTCTCCCTGTCTCTCTGTCTCCTTGTCTCCCTGTCTCTCTGTCTCCCTGTCTCCCTGTCTCCCTGTCTCCCTGACTCCCTGACTCCCTGTCTCCCTGACTCCCTGTCTCCCTGACTCCCTGACTCCCTGATTCCCTGTCTCCCTGATTCCCTGTCTCCCTGTCTCCCTGTCTCCCTGTCTCCCTGACTCCCTGTCTCCCTGTCTCCCTGTCTCCCTGACTCCCTGACTCCCTGTCTCCCTGTCTCTCTGTCTCTCTGTCTCTCTGTCTCCCTGTCTCCCTGTCTCCCTGTCTCCCTGTCTCCCTGTCTCCCTGTCTCCCTGTCTCTCTGTCTCCCTGTCTCCCTGTCTCCCTGTCTCCCTGTCTCTCTGTCTCCCTGTCTCCCTGTCTCCCTGTCTCCCTGTCTCCCTGTCTCTCTGTCTCTCTGTCTCCCTGTCTCCCTGTCTCCCTGTCTCCCTGTCTCTCTGTCTCCCTGTCTCCCTGTCTCCGTCACTCTCTGTCTCCCTGTCTCCCTGTCTCCCTGATCCCCTATCTCCCTGACCCCCTGTCTCATTGATTCCCTGTCTACCTGATTCCCTGTCCCCCTGACTCCATGTCTCCCTGATTACCTGTCTCCCTGATTTCCTGTCGCCCTGACTCCCTGTCTACCTGATTCCCTGTCTCCCTGATTCCCTGACTCCCCATCTCCCAGTCTCCCTGGCTCCCCGTCTACCTGATTCCCTGTCTCCCTGATTCCCTGACTGCCTCACTTCCTGTCTTCCTGTCTCCCTGATTCACTGTCTCCCTGTTTCCCTGATACCCTGTCTCTCTGGTTCCCTGTCTCCCGGTCTCCCTGATTCCCTGTCTCCCGGTCTCCCTGATTCCCTGTTGACCTGATTCCCTGTCTCCCTGTCGACCTGATTCCCGGTCTCCCTGATTCCCTGTCTCCCAACTCCCTGGCTCCCAGATTCCCTGTCTCCCTGTATCCCTGACCCCCTGATTCACTGTCTCCCTGATTCCCTGACTCCCTGTCTCCCTGTCTACCTGATTCCCTGTCTCCCTGACTCCCTGACTCCCTGACTCCCTGTCTCCCTGACTCCCTGTCTCCCTGTCTCCCTGTCTCCCTGAATCCCTGTCTACCTGTCTCCCTGATTCCCTGTCTCCCTTTCTCCCTGATTCCCAGTCTCCCTTTCTCCCTGATTCCCAGTCTCCCTAACTCCCTGATTCCCAGTCTCCCTAACTCCCTGTCTCCCTGTCTACCTGATTCTGTGTCTCCCTGTCTCCCTGACTCCCTGACTCCCTGTCTCCCTGACTCCCTGTCTCCCTGTCTCCCTGTCTCCCTGAATCCCTGTCTACCTGTCTCCCTGATTCCCTGTCTCCCTTTCTCCCTGATTCCCAGTCTCCCTTTCTCCCTGATTCCCAGTCTCCCTAACTCCCTGATTCCCAGTCTCCCTAACTCCCTGATTCCCAGTCTCCCTAACTCCCTGTCTCCCTGTCTACCTGATTCTGTGTCTCCCTGTCTCCCTGACTCCCTGATTCCCTGTCTCCCTGATTCCCTGTCTCCCTATCTCCCTGACCCCCTGTCTCATTGATTCCCTGTCTCCCTGATTCCCAGTCTCCCTAACTCCCTGTCTCCCTCTCTACCTGATTTCCAGACTCCCTGTCTCCCTCTCTCCCTGTCACCCTGATTCCCTGTCTCACTCTCTCCCTAATTCTCTGTCTACCTGTCTCCCTGTATCCCTGTCTCCCTGACTCCCTCTCTCCCTGTCTCCCTGTCTCCCTGATTCCCTACTCCCTGTCTCCCTGTCTCCCTGTCTCCCTGTCTCCCTGTCTCCCTCACTCTCTGTCTCCCTGATTCCCTGACTCCCTGTCTCCCTGATTCCCTGACTCCCTTTCTCCCTGATTCCCTGACTCCCTGTCTCCCTGACTCGCTGACTCCCTGTCTCCCTTTCTCCCTGATTCCCTGTCTCCCTGATTCCCTGTCTCCCTGTGTCCCTGTCTCCCTGATTCCCTGTTGGCCTGACTCCCTGTCTCCCTGATTCCCTGATTTCCTGTCTCCCAACTCCCTGTCTCCCAGATTCCCTGTCTCCCAGTCTCCATGATTCCCTGTCTCCCTGTATCTCTGACTCCCCGTCTCCCTGTCACCCTGATTCCCTATCTCACTCTCTCCCTGATTCTCTGTCTACCTGTCTCCCTGTATCCCTGACTCCCTTACTCCCTGTCTCCCTGACACCCTGTTTCCCTGTTTCCCTGTCTTCCTGGTTCCCTGTCTCCCTGACTCCCTGACTCCCTGTCTCCCTGTCTCCCTAATTCCCTACTCCCTGTCTCCCTGACTCCCTGTCTCCCTGTCTCCCTGACTCCCTGTCTCCCTGTCTCCCTGATTCCCTACTCCCTGATTCCCTGTCTCCCTGATTCCCTGTCTCCCTGATTCCCTGTCTCCCTGTCTCTTTGTCTCACTCACTCTCTGTCTCCCTGTCTCCCTGATTCCCTGTCTCCCTGTCTTCCTGGTTCCCTGTCTCCCTGTCTCCCTGACTCCCTGACTCCCTGACTCCCTGTCTCCCTGATTCCCTACTCCCTGTCTCCCTGTCTCCCTGTGTCCCTGTCTCCCTCACTCTCTGTCTCCCTGTCTCCCTGACTCCCTGACTCCCTGACTCCCTGACTCCCTGTCTCCCTGACTCCCTGACTCCCTGATTCCCTGTCTCCCTGTCTCCCTGACTCCCTGACTCCCTGTCTCCATGTCCCACTGACTCCCTGTCTCCCTGACTCCCTGTCTCCCTGACTCCCTGTCTCCCTGACTCCCTGACTCCCTGTCTCCCTGATTCCCTGTCTCCCTGTCTCTCTGTCTCCCTGTCTCCCTCAATCTCTGTCTCCCTCAATCTCTGTCTCCCTATCTCCCTATCTACCTGATTCCCTGTCCCCCTGACTCCATGTCTCCCTGATTACCTGTCTCCCAGATTCCCTGTCTCCCTGATTCCCTGTCTCCCTGATTCCCTGTCTCCCTGTCTCTCTGTCTCCCTGTCTCCCTGATCCCCTGCCTCCCTGACTCCCTGTCTCTCTGTCTCCCTGTCTCCCTTTCTCCCTGATCCCCTGCCTCCCTGACTCCCTGTCTCCCTGTCTCCCTGTCTCCCTGATTCCCTGTCTCCCTGATTCCCTGAATCCCTGATTCCCTATCTCCCTTTCTCCCTGACTCCCTGTCTCCCTGTCACCCTGTCTCCCTGATTTCCTTTCTCCCTGATTCCCTTTCTCCCTGATTCCCTGACTCCCTGTCTCCCTGTCTCCCTGTCTCCCTGATCCCCTGCCTCCCTGACTCTCTGCCTCCCTGACTCTCTGACTCCCTGTCTCCCTGTCTCCCTGATTCCCAGACTCCCTGACTCCCTGACTCCCTGTCTCCCTGATTCCCTGACTCCCTGTCTCCCTATCTCCCTGTCTCCCTGACTCCCTGGCACCCTGTCTCCCTCACTCCCTCACTCCCTCACTCCCTTCTCCCTGATTCCCTGACTACCTCTATCCCTGTCTCCCTGTCTCCCTGTCTCGCTGATTTCCTGACTCCATGACTCCCTGTCTCCCTGTCTCCCTAACTCCCTGTCTCCCTGATTCCCTGACTCCCTGATTCCCTGTCACCCTGTCTCCCTGATTCCCTGTCTCCGATTCCCTGTCTCCCTGATTCCCTGTCTCCCTGATTCCCTCTCTCCCTGTGTCCCTGTCTCCCTGATTCCCTGTCTCCCTGACTCCATGTCTCCTTGATTACCTGTCTCCCTCTCTCCCTGTCTCCCTGACTCCCTCACTCCCTGATTCCCTGTCTCCCTGTCTCCCTGTCTCCCTGATTCCTGGTCTCCCTGTCTCCCTGATTCCCTGACTCCCTCCCTGACACCCTGTCACCCTTTCTTCCTGATTCCCTTTCTCTCGGATTCCGTTTCTCCCTGATTCCCTGTCTCCCTGTCTCCCTGTCTCCCTGTCTCCCTGACTCCCTGACTCCCTGACTCCCTGACTCTATGTCTCCCTGATTCCCTGACTCCCTGTCTCCCTGATTCCCTGTCTCCCTGATTCCCTGTCTCCCTAACTCCTTGTCTTTCTGTCTCCCTGACTCCCTGTCTCCCTATCTCCCTGGTTTCCTGACTCCCTGACTCCCTGACACCCTGACACCCTATCTCCCTGATTTCCTGACTCCCTGATTCCCTGTCTCCCTGTCTCCCTGTCCCCCTGATTCCCTGTCTCCCTATCTCCCTGATTTCCTGACTCCGTGACTCCCTGATTCCCTGATTCCCTGTCTCCCTGATTCCCTGTCTCCCTGATTCCCTGATTCCCTGTCTCCCTGACTCCCTGTCTCCCTGACTCCATATCTTCCTGACTCCCTGTCTACCTGATTCCCTTTCTCCCTGATTCCCTGTCTCCCTGATTCCCTGACTCCCTGTTTCCCTGATTCCCTGTCTCCCTAACTCCTTGTCTTTCTGTCTCCCTGACTCCCTGTCTCCCTATCTCCCTGATTTCCTGACTCCCTGACTCCCTGACACCCTGACACCCTGACACCCTATCTCCCTGATTTCCTGACTCCCTGACTCCCTGACACCCTGACACCCTGACACCCTATCTCCCTGATTTCCTGACTCCCTGACTCCCTGACACCCTGACACCCTGACACCCTATCTCCCTGATTTCCTGACTCCCTGATTCCCTGTCTCCCTGTCTCCCTGTCCCCCTGATTCCCTGTCTCCCTATCTCCCTGATTTCCTGACTCCGTGACTCCCTGATTCCCTTTCTCCCTGTCTCCCTGATTCCCTGTCTCCCTGATTCCCTGTCTCCCTGATTCCCTGATTCCCTGTCTCCCTGACTCCCTGTCTCCCTGACTCCATGTCTTCCTGACTCCCTGTCTACCTGATTCCCTTTCTCCCTGATTCCCTGTCTCCCTGACTCCCTGACACCCTGTCTCCCTGACTCCCTGTCTCCTAACTCCTTGTCTCTCTGTCTCCCTGATTTCCTGATTCCCTGACTCCCTGTCTCCCTGATTCCCTGACTCCCTGTCTCCCTCACTCACTCACTCCCTGTCTCCCTGACTCCCTGATTTCCTGACTCCCTGTCTCCCTGATCCCCTGCCTCCCTGACTCCCTGACTCCCTGTCTCTCTGACTTTCTGACTCCCTGTCTCCCTGACTCCCTGACTCCCTGATTTCCTGATCCCTGTCTCCCTCACTCCCTGTCTCTATATCCCCCTGTCTCCCAACTCCCTGTCTCCCTGATTCCCTGTCTCCCTGATTCCCTGTCTCTCTGTCTCCCTGACTCTCTAACTCCCTGTCTCCCTGATTCTCTGACTCACTGTCTCCATGATTCCCTGTCTCCCTGTCTCCCTAACACTCTGTCTCCCTGTGCCCCTGTCTCCCTGATTTCCTGTCTCTCTGTCTCCCTGACTCCCTGACTCCCTGTGTCCCTGTCTCCCTCACTCCCTGTCTCCCTCACTCCCTGTCTCCCTCACTCCCTGACTCCCTGACTCCCTGACTCCCTGTCTCCCTGACTCCCTGTCTCCCTGTCTACCTGATTCCCTGTCCCCCTGACTCCATGTCTCCCTGATTCCCTGTCGCCCTGACTCCCTGTCTACCTGATTCCCTGTCTCACTGTCTCCCTGATTTCCTGTCTCTCTGTCTCCCTGACTCCCTTTCTCCCTGTCTACCTGATTCCCTGTCCCCCTGACTCCATGTCTCCCTGATTCCCTGTCGCCCTGACTCCCTGTCTACCTGATTCCCTGTCTCACTGTCTCCCTGATTTCCTGTCTCTCTGTCTCCCTGATTCCCTGTCTCCCTGTCTACCTGATTCCCTGTCCCCCTGACTCCATGTCTCCCTGATTACCTGTCGCCCTGACTCCCTGTCTACCTGATCCCCTGTCTCCCTGATTTCCTGTCTCCCTGTCTCCCTGTCTCCCTGATTCACTTTCTCCCTGATTCCCTTTCTCCCTGATTCCCTCACTCTCTCACTCCCTGTCTCCCTGACTCCCTGACTCCCTGATTCCCTATCTCCCTTTCTCCCTGACTCCCGGTCACCCTTTCTCCCTGATTCCCTTTCTCCCTGATTCCCTGTCTCCCTGTCTCCCTGATTCCCTGACTCCCTCTATCCCTGTCTCCCTGACTCCCTGTCTCCCTAACACTCTGTCTCCCTGTGTCCCTGTCTACCTGATTCCCTGTCTCCCTGACTCCATGTCTCCTTGATTACCTGTCTCCCTCTCTCCCTGTCTCCCTCTCTCCCCGATGACCTGTCTCCCTGACTCCCAAACTCCCTGACCCCCTGTCTCCCTAACTCCCTGTCTCTCTGTCTCCCAGATTCCCTGTCTCCCTAACTCCCTGTCTCTCTGTCTCCCAGATTCCCTGTCTCCCTCTCTCCCTGATTCCCTGTCTCCCTGTCTCCCTAACTCCCTGACTCCCTGTCTACCTGATTCCCTGTCTCCCTGATTCCCTGTCTCCCTGGTTCCCTGATTCCTTGTCTCCCTACCTCTCTGTCTCCCTGTCTCCCTGATTCCCTGCCTCCCTGACTCCCTGTCTCTCTGACTCCTTATCTCTCTATCTCCCTGTCTTCCTGATTCCCTGTCTCCCTGACTCCCTTACTCCCTGAATCCCAGTCTCCCTAACTCCCTGACTCCCTTTCTCCCTGAATCCCAGTCTCCCTAACTCCCTGTCTCACTGTCTCCCTGATTCCCTGTCTGTCTGATTCTGTGTCTCCCTGACTCCCTGTCTCCCTGATTCTCTGTCTCCCTGATTCTCTGTCTCCCTCACTCTCTGTCTCCCTCACTCTCTGTCTCCCTCACTCTCTGTCTCCCTGTCTCCCTGACTCCCTGTCTACCTGACTCCCTGTCTCCCTGACTCACTGATTCCCTGTCTCCCTGACTCACTGATTCCCTGTCTCCCTGACCCCCTGTCTCCCTGTCTCCCTGTCTCCCTGATTCCCTGTCT
Source organism: Chiloscyllium punctatum (assembly GCF_047496795.1). NCBI lineage: Eukaryota > Metazoa > Chordata > Chondrichthyes > Orectolobiformes > Hemiscylliidae > Chiloscyllium > Chiloscyllium punctatum. Next base: position 3,422,566 of record NC_092776.1, on the reverse strand, counting down.
CCCTGGTTCCCTGATTCCTTGTCTCCCTACCTCTCTGTCTCCCTGTCTCCCTGATTCCCTGCCTCCCTGACTCCCTGTCTCTCTGACTCCTTATCTCTCTATCTCCCTGTCTTCCTGATTCCCTGTCTCCCTGACTCCCTTTCTCCCTGAATCCCAGTCTCCCTAACTCCCTGTCTCACTGTCTCCCTGATTCCCTGTCTCCCTGATTCCCTGTCTGTCTGATTCTGTGTCTCCCTGACTCCCTGTCTCCCTGACTCCCTGTCTCCCTGACTCCCTGTCTCCCTGACTCGCTGTCTCCCTCACTCTCTGTCTCCCTGACTCGCTGTCTCCCTCACTCTCTGTCTCCCTCACTCTCTGTCTCCCTCACTCTCTGTCTCCCTGACTCCCTGTCTACCTGACTCCCTGTCTCCCTGACTCACTGATTCCATGTCTCCTTGATTCCCTGCCTCCCTGACTCCCTGTCTCTCTATCTCCCTGTCTCCCAACTCCCTGTCTCCCTGATTCCCTGTCTCCCTGACTCCCTGTCTCCCTGATTCCCTGTCTCCCTGATTCCCTGTCTCCCTGACTCCCCATCTCCCTGATTCCCTGTCTCTCTGACTCCCTGTCTCTCTATCTCCCTGTCTCCCAAGTCCCTGTCTCCCTGAATCCTTGTCTCCCTGTCTCACTGACTCCCTTTCTCCCTGAATCCCAGTCTACCTAACTCCCTGTCTCCCTGTCTCTCTGATTCCGTGTCTCCCTGTCTCCCTGATTCCCTGTCTCCCTGACTCCCTGTCTCCCTGATTCCCTGTCTCCCTGATTCCCTGTCTCCCTGTCTCCCTGACTCTCTCACTCCCTGTCTCCCTGACTCTCTGACTCCCTGTCTCCCTGTCTCCCTGACTCCCTCACTCCCTGTCTCCCTCACTCCCTGTCTCCCTCACTCCCTGTCTCCCTCACTCCCTGTCTCCCTCACTCCCTGACTCCCTCACTCCCTGACTCCCTGACTCCCTGACTCCCTGTCTCCCTGTCTCCCTGTCTCCCTGTCTCCCTCTCTCCCTGATCCCCTGCCTCCCTGACTCCCTGTCTCTCTGACTCTCTGACTCTCTGACTCCCTGTCTCTCTATCTCCCTGTCTCCCAACTCCCTGTCTCCCTGATTCCCTATCTCCCTTTCTCCCTGACTCCCTGTCACCCTTTCTCCCTGATTCCCTTTCTCCCTGATTCCCTGTCTCCCTGTCTCCCTGATTCCCTGACTCACCGTCTCCCTGATTCCCTGACTCCCTCTATCCCTGTCTCCCTGACTCCCTGTCTCCCTAACACTCTGTCTCCCTGTGTCCCTGTCTACCTGATTCCCTGTCTCCCTGACTCCATGTCTCCTTGATTACCTGTCTCCCTCTCTCCCTGATGACCTGTCTCCCTGACTCCCAAACTCCCTGACCCCCTGTCTCCCTAACTCCCTGTCTCCCTGTCTCCCTGATTTCCTGTCTCCCTGTCTCCCTGATTCCCTTTCTCCCTGATTCCCTTTCTCCCTGATTCCCTTTCTCCCTGATTCCCTCACTCTCTCACTCCCTGTCTCCCTGACTCCCTGACTCCCTGATTTCCTGTCTCCCTCTCTCCCTGATCCCCTGCCTCCCTGACTCCCTGTCTCTCTGACTCTCTGACTCCCTGTCTCTCTATCTCCCTGTCTCTCTATCTCCCTGTCTCCCTGATTCCCTATCTCCCTTTCTCCCTGACTCCCGGTCACCCTTTCTCCCTGATTCCCTTTCTCTCTGATTCCCTGTCTCCCTGTCTCCCTGATTCCCTGACTCACTGTCTCCCTGATTCCCTGACTCCCTCTATCCCTGTCTCCCTGATTCCCTTTCTCCCTGATTCCCTTTCTCCCTGATTCCCTTTCTCCCTGATTCCCTCACTCTCTCACTCCCTGTCTCCCTGACTCCCTGACTCCCTGATTTCCTGTCTCCCTCTCTCCCTGATCCCCTGCCTCCCTGACTCCCTGTCTCTCTGACTCTCTGACTCCCTGTCTCTCTGACTCTCTGACTCCCTGTCTCTCTATCTCCCTGTCTCCCAACTCCCTGTCTCCCTGATTCCCTATCTCCCTTTCTCCCTGACTCCCTGTCACCCTTTCTCCCTGATTCCCTGTCTCCCTGATTCCCTGTCTCCCTGTCTCCCTGATTCCCTGACTCACTGTCTCCCTGATTCCCTCTATCCCTGTCTCCCTGACTCCCTGTCTCCCTAACACTCTGTCTCCCTGTGTCCCTGTCTACCTGATTCCCTGTCTCCCTGACTCCATGTCTCCTTGATTACCTGTCTCCCTCTCTCCCTGTCTCCCTCTCTCCCTGATGACCTGTCTCCCTGACTCCCAAACTCCCTGACCCCCTGTCTCCCTAACTCCCTGTCTCTCTGTCTCCCAGATTCCCTGTCTCCCTAACTCCCTGTCTCTCTCTCTCCCAAATTCCCTGTCTCCCTGTCTCCCTAACTCCCTGACTCCCTGACTCCCTGATTCCCTGTCTCCCTGTCTACCTGATTCCCTGTCCCCCTGACTCCATGTCTCCCTGATTACCTGTCGCCCTGACTCCCTGTCTACCTGATCCCCTGTCTCCCTGTCTCCCTGATTTCCTGTCTCCCTGTCTCCCTGTCTCCCTGATTCAATTTCTCCCTGATTCCCTTTCTCCCTGATTCCCTTTCTCCCTGATTCCCTCACTCTCTCACTCCCTGTCTCCCTGACTCCCTGACTCCCTGATTTCCTGTCTCCCTCTCTCCCTGATCCCCTGCCTCCCTGACTCCCTGTCTCTCTGACTCTCTGACTCCCTGTCTCTCTATCTCCCTGTCTCTCTATCTCCCTGTCTCCCTGATTCCCTATCTCCCTTTCTCCCTGACTCCCGGTCACCCTTTCTCCCTGATTCCCTTTCTCCCTGATTCCCTGTCTCCCTGTCTCCCTGATTCCCTGACTCACTGTCTCCCTGATTCCCTGACTCCCTCTATCCCTGTCTCCCTGATTCCCTTTCTCCCTGATTCCCTTTCTCCCTGATTCCCTCACTCTCTCACTCCCTGTCTCCCTGACTCCCTGACTCCCTGATTTCCTGTCTCCCTCTCTCCCTGATCCCCTGCCTCCCTGACTCCCTGTCTCTCTGACTCTCTGACTCCCTGTCTCTCTATCTCCCTGTCTCCCAACTCCCTGTCTCCCTGATTCCCTATCTCCCTTTCTCCCTGACTCCCTGTCACCCTTTCTCCCTGATTCCCTTTCTCCCTGATTCCCTGTCTCCCTGTCTCCCTGACTCCCTGTCTCCCTAACACTCTGTCTCCCTGTGTCCCTGTCTACCTGATTCCCTGTCTCCCTGACTCCATGTCTCCTTGATTACCTGTCTCCCTCTCTCCCTGTCTCCCTCTCTCCCTGATGACCTGTCTCCCTGACTCCCAAACTCCCTGACCCCCTGTCTCCCTAACTCCCTGTCTCTCTGTCTCCCAGATTCCCTGTCTCCCTAACTCCCTGTCTCTCTCTCTCCCAAATTCCCTGTCTCCCTGTCTCCCTAACTCCCTGACTCCCTGACTCCCTGATTCCCTGTCTCCCTCTCTACCTGATTCCCTGTCCCCCTGACTCCATGTCTCCCTGATTACCTGTCGCCCTGACTCCCTGTCTACCTGATCCCCTGTCTCCCTGTCTCCCTGATTTCCTGTCTCCCTGTCTCCCTGTCTCCCTGATTCACTTTCTCCCTGATTCCCTTTCTCCCTGATTCCCTTTCTCCCTGATTCCCTCACTCTCTCACTCCCTGTCTCCCTGACTCCCTGACTCCCTGATTTCCTGTCTCCCTCTCTCCCTGATCCCCTGCCTCCCTGACTCCCTGTCTCTCTGACTCTCTGACTCTCTGACTCCCTGTCTCTCTATCTCCCTGTCTCTCTATCTCCCTGTCTCCCTGATTCCCTATCTCCCTTTCTCCCTGACTCCCGGTCACCCTTTCTCCCTGATTCCCTTTCTCCCTGATTCCCTGTCTCCCTGTCTCCCTGATTCCCTGACTCCCTGTCTACCTGATTCCCTGTCTCCCTGATTCCCTGTCTCCCTGGTTCCCTGATTCCTTGTCTCCCTACCTCTCTGTCTCCCTGTCTCCCTGATTCCCTGCCTGCCTGACTCCCTGTCTCTCTGACTCCTTATCTCTCTATCTCCCTGTCTCCCTGAATCCCAGTCTCCCTAACTCCCTGTCTCACTGTCTCCCTGATTCCCTGATTCCCTGTCGCCCTCACTCTCTGTCTCCCTCACTCTCTGTCTCCCTCACTCTCTGTCTCCCTCACTCCCTGTCTCCCTCACTCCCTGACTCCCTGTCTCTCTGTCTCCTTGATTCCCTGCCTCCCTGACTCCCTGTCTCTCTATCTCCCTGTCTCCCAACTCCCTGTCTCCCTGATTCCCTGTCTCCCTGACTCCCCGTCTCCCTGACTCCCTGTTTCCCTGATTCCCTGTCTCCCTGATTCCCTGTCTCCCTGACTCCCCATCTCCCTGATTCCCTGTCTCTCTGACTCCCTATCTCTCTATCTCCCTGTCTCCCAAGTCCCTTTCTCCCTGAATCCCAGTCTCCCTAACTCCCTGTCTCCCTGTCTCTCTGATTCCCTGTCTCTCTGATTCCGTGTCTCCCTGTCTCCCTGTTTCCCTGTCTCCCTGACTCCCTGATTCCCTGTCTCCCTGATTCCCTGTCTCCCTGACTCCCTGTCTCTCTGTCTCCTTGATTTCCTGACTCCATGACTCCCTGTCTCCTTGATTTCCTGATTCCCTGTCTCCCGGTCTCCCTGATTCCCTGCCTCCCTGGCTCTCTATCTCCCTGTCTCCCAACTCCCTGTCTCCCTGTCTCCCTAACTCCTTGTCTTTCTGTCTCTTTGATTTCCTGATTCCTAGACTCCCTGTCTCCCTGATTCCCTGTCTCCCTGACTCCCTGTCTCCCTGACTCCCTGTCTCTCTATCACCCTGTCTCCTAAGTCCCTGTCTCCCTGTCTCCCTAACTCCCTGTCTCCCTAACTCCCTGTCTCCCTGTCTCCCTGATTCCCTACTCCCTGTCTCCCTGTCTCCCTGTCTCCCTGACTCCCTGACTCCCTGTCTCCATGTCCCACTGACTCCCTGTCTCCCTGACTCCCTGTCTCCCTGACTCCCTGTCTACCTGACTCCCTGTCTCCCTGTCTCTCTGTCTCCCTGTCTCTCTGTCTCCCTGTCTCTCTGTCTCCCTGTCTCTCTGTCTCCCTCAATCTCTGTCTCCCTCAATCTCTGTCTCCCTCAATCTCTGTCTCCCTATCTCCCTATCTACCTGATTCCCTGTCCCCCTGACTCGATGTCTCCCTGATTACCTGTCTCCCTGTCTCCCTTTCTCCCTGATCCCCTGCCTCCCTGACTCCCTGTCTCTCTGACTCCCTGTCACCCTGTCTCCCTGATTTCCTTTCTCCCTGATTCCCTTTCTCCCTGATTCCCTGACTCCCTGTCTCCCTGTCTCCCTGATCCCCTGCCTCCCTGTCTCCCTGACTCCCTGTCTCCCTAACTCCCTGTCTCCCTGATTCCCTGACTCCCTGATTCCCTGTCACCCTGTCTCCCTGATTCCCTGTCTCCGATTCCCTGTCTCCCTGATTCCCTGTCTCCCTGATTCCCTCTCTCCCTGTGTCCCTGTCTCCCTGATTCCCTGTCTCCCTGACTCCATGTCTCCTTGATTACCTGTCTCCCTCCCTCCCTGTCTCCCTGACTCCCTCACTCCCTGATTCCCTGTCTCCCTGTCTCCCTGTCTCCCTGATTCCCTGATTCCTGGTCTCCCTGTCTCCCTGATTCCCTGACTCCCTCCCTGACACCCTATCACCCTTTCTTCCAGATTTCCTTTCTCTCTGATTCCGTTTCTCCCTGATTCCCTGTCTCCCTGTATCCCTGTCTCCCTGACTCCCTGACTCCCTGTCTCCCTGATTCCCTGTCTCCCTGATTCTATGTCTCCCTGATTCCCTGACTCCCTGTCTCCCTGATTCCCTGTCTCCCTAACTCCTTGTCTTTCTGTCTCCCTGACTCCCTGTCTCCCTATCTCCCTGATTTCCTGACTCCCTGACTCCCTGACACCCTGACACCCTATCTCCCTGATTTCCTGACTCCCTGATTCCATGTCTCCCTGATTCCCTGTCTCCCTGTCTCCCAAGTCCCTGTCTCCATGATTCCCTGTCTCCCTTATTCCCTGTCTCCCTGTCTCCCTGACTCCCTGTCTCCCTGTCTCCCTGTCCCCCTGATTCCCTGTCTCCCTAACTCCGTGACTCCCTGATTCCCTTTCTCCCTGTCTCCCTGATTCCCTGTCTCCCTGATTCCCTGTCTCCCTGTCTCCCTGATTCCCTGTCTCCCTGACTCCCTGTCTCCCTGACTCCCTGTCTTCCTGACTCCCTGTCTACCTGATTCCCTTTCTCCCTGATTCCCTGTCTCCCTGACTCCCTGACACCCTGTCTCCCTGACTCCCTGTCTCCTAACTCCTTGTCTCTCTGTCTCCCTGATTTCCTGATTCCCTGACTCCCTGTCTCCCTGATTCCCTGACTCCCTGTCTCCCTCACTCACTCACTCCCTGTCTCCCTGACTCCCTGATTTCCTGACTTCCTGTCTCCCTGATCCCCTGCCTCCCTGACTCCCTGTCTCTCTGACTTTCTGACTCCCTGTCTCCCTGTCTCCCTGACTCCCTGTCTCCTTGATTTCCTGATCCCAGTCTCCCTCACTCCCTGTCTCTATATCCCCCTGTCTCCCAACTCCCTGTCTCCCTGATTCCCTGTCTCCCTGATTTCCTGTCTCCCTGTCTCCCTGACTCTCTCACTCCCTGTCTCCTTGATTCTCTGACTCACTGTCTCCATGATTCCCTGTCTCCCTGTCTCCCTAACACTCTGTCTCCCTGTGTCCCTGTCTCCCTGATTTCCTGTCTCTCTGTCTCCCTGACTCCCTGACTCCCTGTGTCCCTGTCTCCCTGACTCCCTGACTCCCTGTCTCCCTCACTCCATGTCTCCCTCACTCCCTGTCTCACTCACTCCCTGTCTCCCTCACTCCCTGACTCCCTTTCTCCCTGTCTACCTGATTCCCTGTCCCCCTGACTCCATGTCTCCCTGATTCCCTGTCGCCCTGACTCCCTGTCTACCTGATTCCCTGTCTCCCTGTCTCCCTGATTCCCTGACTCACTGTCTCCCTGATTCCCTGACTCCCTCTATCCCTGTCTCCCTGACTCCCTGTCTCCCTAACACTCTGTCTCCCTGTGTCCCTGTCTACCTGATTCCCTGTCTCCCTGACTCCATGTCTCCTTGATTACCTGTCTCCCTCTCTCCCTGTCTCCCTCTCTCCCCGATGACCTGTCTCCCTGTCTCCCTAACTCCCTGTTTCTCTGTCTCCCAGATTCCCTGTCTCCCTCTCTCCCTGATTCCCTGTCTCCCTGTCTCCCTAACTCCCTGACTCCCTGTCTACCTGATTCCCTGTCTCCCTGATTCCCTGTCTCCCTGGTTCCCTGATTCCTTGTCTCCCTACCTCTCTGTCTCCCTGTCTCCCTGATTCCCTGCCTCCCTGACTCCCTGTCTCTCTGACTCCTTATCTCTCTATCTCCCTGTCTTCCTGATTCCCTGTCTCCCTGACTCCCTTTCTCCCTGAATCCCAGTCTCCCTAACTCCCTGTCTCACTGTCTCCCTGATTCCCTGTCTGTCTGATTCTGTGTCTCCCTGACTCCCTGTCTCCCTGATTCTCTGTCTCCCTGATTCGCTGTCTCCCTCACTCTCTGTCTCCCTCACTCTCTGTCTCCCTGTCTACCTGACTCCCTGTCTCCCTGACTCACTGATTCCCTGTCTCCCTGACTCCCTGTCTCCCTGACTCCCTGTCTACCTGATTCCCTGTCTCCCTGATTCCCTGACTCCCCATCTCCCAGTCTCCCTGGCTCCCCGTCTACCTGATTCCCTGTCTCCCTGATTCCCTGACTGCCTCACTCCCTTTCTTCCTGTCTCCCTGATTCACTGTCTCCCTGTTTCCCAGATACCCTGTCTCCCCTTTGACCTGATTCCCTGTCTCCCTGTCGACCTGATTCCCAGTCTCCCTGATTCCCTGTCTCCCAACTCCCTGGCTCCCAGATTCCCTATCTCCCTGTATCCCTGACTCCCTGATTCACTGTCTCCCTGATTCCCTGACTCCCTGTCTCCCTGTCTACCTGATTCCCTGTCTCCCTGACTCCCTGTCTCTCTGACTCCCTGTCTCCCAACTCCCTGTCTCCCAGATTCCCTGTCTCCATGTCTCCCTGATTCCCTGTCTCCCTGACTCCCTGTCTCCCTGTCTCCCTGAATCCCTGTCTACCTGTCTCCCTGATTCCCTGTCTCCCTTTCTCCCTGATTCCCAGTCTCCCTAACTCCCTGATTCCCAGTCTCCCTAACTCCCTGTCTCCCTGATTCTGTGTCTCCCTGTCTCCCTGTCTCCCTGACTCCCTGATTCCCTGTCTCCTTGATTCCCTGTCTCCCTATCTCCCTGACCCCCTGTCTCATTGATTCCCTGTCTCCCTATCTCCCTGACTCCCTGATTCCCTGTCTCCCTGATTCCCAGTCTCCCTAACTCCCTGTCTCCCTCTCTACCTGATTCCCTGTCTCCCTGATTCCCAGTCTCCCTAACTCTCTGTCTCCCTCTCTACCTGATTCCCTGACTCCCTGTCTCCCTGTCTCCCTGACTCCCTGATTCTCTGTCTCCCTGATTCCCTATCTCCCTGTCTACCTGATTCCTTGACTCCCTGTCTCCCTCACTCCCTTACTCCCTGTCTCCCTGTCTCCCTGATTCCCTGACTCCCTGTCTCCCTGATTCCCTGACTCCCTGTCTCCCTGTCTCCCTGATTCCCTGACTCCCTGTCTCCCTGCCTCCCTTGACTCCCTGTCTCCCTGTCTCCCTGTCTCCCTGTCTCCCTGACTCCCTGCCTCCCTGCCTCCCTGTCTCCCTGATTCCCTGACTCCCTGACTCCCTGACTCCCTGATTCCCTGACTCCCTCACTCCCTGTCTCTCTGACTCCCTGTCTCTCTATCTTCCTGTCTCCCAACTCCCTGTTTCCTTGATCCCCTGTCTCCCTGATTCCCTGACTCCCTGTCTCCCTGTCTCCCTGTCTCCCTGACTCGCTGATTCCCTGTCTCCCTGATTCCCTGTCTCCCTGATTCCCTGTCTCCCTGACTCCATGTCTCCCTGACTCCCTGTCTCCCTGACTCCCTGTCTCCCTGATTCCCTGTCTCCCTGTCTCCCTGATTCCCTGATTTCCTGTCTCCCAACTCCCTGGCTCCCAGACTCCCTGTCTCCCAGTCTCCCTGATTCCCTGTCTCCCTGTATCTCTGACTCCCCGTCTCCCTGTCACCCTGATTCCCTGTCTCACTCTCTCCCTAATTCTCTGTCTACCTGTATCCCTGACTCCCTGACTCCCTGTTTCCCTGTTTCCCTGTCTTCCTGGTTCCCTGTCTCCCTGACTCCCTGTCTCCCTGATTCCCTACTCCCTGTCTCCCTGTCTCCCTGATTCCCTGTCTCCCTGATTCCCTGTCGCCCTGTCTCCCTGATTCCCTGTCTCCCTGATTCCCTGTCTCCCTGATTCCCTGTCTCCCTGTCTCCCTGATTCCCTGTCTCCCTGTCTCCCTGTCTCCCTGTCTCCCTGTCTCCCTGACTCGCTGATTCCCTGTCTCCCTGATTCCCTGTCTACCTGACTCCATGTCTCCCTGACTCCATGTCTCCCTGACTCCATGTCTCCCTGACTCCCTGTCTCCCTGATTCCCTGACTCCCTGACTCCCTGACTCCCTGACTCCCTGTCTCCCTCACTCCATGTCTCCCTCACTCCCTGTCTCACTCACTCCCTGACTCCCTGACTTCCTGACTCCCTGTCTCCCTGACTCCCTTTCTCCCTGTCTACCTGATTCCCTGTCCCCCTGACTCCATGTCTCCCTGATTACCTGTCGCCCTGACTCCCTGTCTACCTGATCCCCTGTCTCCCTGTCTCCCTGATTTCCTGTCTCCCTGTCTCCCTGTCTCCCTGATTCCCTTTCTCCCTGATTCCCTTTCTCCCTGATTCCCTCACTCTCTCACTCCCTGTCTCCCTGACTCCCTGACTCCCTGATTTCCTGTCTCCCTCTCTCCCTGATCCCCTGCCTCCCTGACTCCCTGTCTCTCTGACTCTCTGACTCCCTGTCTCTCTATCTCCCTGTCTCCCAACTCCCTGTCTCCCTGATTCCCTATCTCCCTTTCTCCCTGACTCCCTGTCACCCTTTCTCCCTGATTCCCTTTCTCCCTGATTCCCTGTCTCCCTGATTCCCTGTCTCCCTGTCTCCCTGATTCCCTGACTCACTGTCTCCCTGATTCCCTGACTCCCTCTATCCCTGTCTCCCTGACTCCCTGTCTCCCTGACTCCCTGTCTCCCTAACACTCTGTCTCCCTGTGTCCCTGTCTACCTGATTCCCTGTCTCCCTGACTCCATGTCTCCTTGATTACCTGTCTCCCTCTCTCCCTGTCTCCCTCTCTCCCCGATGACCTGTCTCCCTGACTCCCAAACTCCCTGACCCCCTGTCTCCCTAACTCCCTGTCTCTCTGTCTCCCAGATTCCCTGTCTCCCTAACTCCCTGTCTCTCTGTCTCCCAGATTCCCTGTCTCCCTCTCTCCCTGATTCCCTGTCTCCCTGTCTCCCTAACTCCCTGACTCCCTGTCTACCTGATTCCCTGTCTCCCTGATTCCCTGTCTCCCTGGTTCCCTGATTCCTTGTCTCCCTACCTCTCTGTCTCCCTGTCTCCCTGATTCCCTGCCTCCCTGACTCCCTGTCTCTCTGACTCCTTATCTCTCTATCTCCCTGTCTTCCTGATTCCCTGTCTCCCTGACTCCCTTTCTCCCTGAATCCCAGTCTCCCTAACTCCCTGTCTCACTGTCTCCCTGATTCCCTGTCTGTCTGATTCTGTGTCTCCCTGACTCCCTGTCTCCCTGATTCTCTGTCTCCCTCACTCTCTGTCTCCCTCACTCTCTGTCTCCCTGACTCCCTGTCTATCTGACTCCCTGTCTCCCTGACTCACTGATTCCCTGTCTCCCTGACTCCCTGTCTCCCTGACTCCCTGTCTACCTGATTCCCTGTCTCCCTGATTCCCTGTCTCCCTGATTCCCTGACTCCCCATCTCCCAGTCTCCCTGGCTCCCCGTCTACCTGATTCCCTGTCTCCCTGATTCCCTGACTGCCTCACTCCCTTTCTTCCTGTCTCCCTGATTCACTGTCTCCCTGTTTCCCAGATACCCTGTCTCCCCTTTGACCTGATTCCCTGTCTCCCTGTCAACCTGATTCCCAGTCTCCCTGATTCCCTGTCTCCCAACTCCCTGGCTCCCAGATTCCCTATCTCCCTGTATCCCTGACTCCCTGATTCACTGTCTCCCTGATTCCCTGACTCCCTGTCTCCCTGTCTACCTGATTCCCTGTCTCCCTGACTCCCTGTCTCTCTGACTCCCTGTCTCCCAACTCCCTGTCTCCCAGATTCCCTGTCTCCATGTCTCCCTGATTCCCTGTCTCCCTGACTCCCTGTCTCCCTGAATCCCTGTCTACCTGTCTCCCTGATTCCCTGTCTCCCTTTCTCCCTGATTCCCAGTCTCCCTTTCTCCCTGATTCCCAGTCTCCCAAACTCCCCGATTCCCAGTCTCCCTAACTCCCTGTCTCCCTGTCTACCTGATTCTGTGTCTCCCTGTCTCCCTGTCTCCCTGACTCCCTGATTCCCTGTCTCCTTGATTCCCTGTCTCCCTATCTCCCTGACCCCCTGTCTCATTGATTCCCTGTCTCCCTGTCTCCCTGACTCCCTGATTCCCTGTCTCCCTGATTCCCAGTCTCCCTAACTCCCTGTCTCCCTCTCTACCTGATTCCCTGTCTCCCTGATTCCCAGTCTCCCTAACTCTCTGTCTCCCTCTCTACCTGATTCCCTGACTCCCTGTCTCCCTGACTCCCTGATTCTCTGTCTCCCTGATTCCCTATCTCCCTGTCTACCTGATTCCTTGACTCCATGTCTCCCTGACTCCCTCTCTCCCTGATTCCCTGACTCACTGTCTCTCTGATTCCCTGTCTCCCTATCTACCTGATTCCTTGACTCCCTGTCTCCCTCACTCCCTTACTCCCTGTCTCCCTGTCTCCCTGATTCCCTGACTCCCTGTCTCCCTGATTCCCTGACTCCCTGTCTCCCTGTCTCCCTGTCTCCCTGATTCCCTGACTCCCTGTCTCCCTCTCTCCCTGTCTCCCTGCCTCCCTTGACTCCCTGTCTCCCTCACTCCCTTACTCCCGGTCTCCCTGTCTCCCTGTCTCCCTGACTCCCTGCCTCCCTGCCTCCCTGCCTCCCTGTCTCCCTGATTCCCTGTCTACCTGACTCCATGTCTCCCTGACTCCATGTCTCCCTGACTCCCTGTCTCCCTGACTCCCTGTCTCCCTGATTCCCTGTCTCCCTGTCTCCCTGATTCCCTGATTTCCTGTCTCCCAACTCCCTGGCTCCCAGACTCCCTGTCTCCCAGTCTCCCTGATTCCCTGTCTCCCTGTATCTCTGACTCCCCGTCTCCCTGTCACCCTGATTCCCTGTCTCACTCTCTCCCTAATTCTCTGTCTACCTGTATCCCTGACTCCCTGACTCCCTGTTTCCCTGTCTTCCTGGTTCCCTGTCTCCCTGACTCCCTGTCTCCCTGATTCCCTACTCCCTGTCTCCCTGTCTCCCTGATTCCCTGTCTCCCTGATTCCCTGTCTCCCTGATTCCCTGTCTCCCTGTCTCCCTGATTCCCTGTTTCCCTGTCTCCCTGTCTCCCTGTCTCCCTGACTCGCTGATTCCCTGACTCGCTGATTCCCTGTCTCCCTGACTCCATGTCTCCCTGACTCCCTGTCTCCCTGACTCCCTGTCTCCCTGATTCCCTGTCTCCCTGTCTCCCTGATTCCCTGATTTCCTGTCTCCCAACTCCCTGGCTCCCAGACTCCCTGTCTCCCAGTCTCCCTGATTCCCTGTCTCCCTGTATCTCTGACTCCCCGTCTCCCTGTCACCCTGATTCCCTGTCTCACTCTCTCCCTAATTCTCTGTCTACCTGTATCCCTGACTCCCTGACTCCCTGTTTCCCTGTTTCCCTGTCTTCGTGGTTCCCTGTCTCCCTGACTCCCTGTCTCCCTGATTCCCTACTCCCTGTCTCCCTGTCTCCCTGATTCCCTGTCTCCCTGATTCCCTGTCTCCCTGTCTCCCTGATTCCCTGTCTCCCTGTCTCCCTGTCTCCCTATCTCCCTGTCTCTCCCTATCTCCCTGATTCCCTGTCTCCCTGATTCCCTGTCTCCCTGACTCCATGTCTCCCTGACTCCCTGTCTCCCTGATTCCCTGTCTCCCTGTCTCCCTGATTCCCTGATTTCCTGTCTCCCAACTCCCTGGCTCCCAGACTCCCTGTCTCCCAGTCTCCCTGATTCCCTGTCTCCCTGTATCTCTGACTCCCCGTCTCCCTGTCACCCTGATTCCCTGTCTCACTCTCGCCCTAATTCTCTGTCTACCTGTATCCCTGACTCCCTGACTCCCTGTTTCCCTGTTTCCCTGTCTTCCTGGTTCCCTGTCTCCCTGTCTCCCTGTCTCCCTGATTCCCTACTCCCTGTCTCCCTGATTCCCTGTCTCCCTGATTCCCTGTCTCCCTGTCTCCATGTCGCCCTGTCTCCCTGATTCCCTGTCTCCCTGATTCCCTGTCTCCCTGTCTCCCTGATTCCCTGTTTCCCTGTCTCCCTGTCTCCCTGTCTCCCTGTCTCCCTGACTCGCTGATTCCCTGTCTCCCTGATTCCCTGTCTCCCTGACTCCATGTCTCCCTGACTCCCTGTCTCCCTGATTCCCTGTCTCCCTGTCTCCCTGATTCCCTGATTTCCTGTCTCCCAACTCCCTGGCTCCCAGACTCCCTGTCTCCCAGTCTCCCTGATTCCCTGTCTCCCTGTATCTCTGACTCCCCGTCTCCCTGTCACCCTGATTCCCTGTCTCACTCTCTCCCTAATTCTCTGTCTACCTGTATCCCTGACTCCCTGACTCCCTGTTTCCCTGTTTCCCTGTCTTCCTGGTTCCCTGTCTCCCTGACTCCCTGTCTCCCTGATTCCCTACTCCCTGTCTCCCTGTCTCCCTGATTCCCTGTCTCTCTGATTCCCTGTCTCCCTGTCTCCCTGTCGCCCTGTCTCCCTGATTCCCTGTCTCCCTGATTCCCTGTCTCCCTGTCTCCCTGATTCCCTGTCTCCCTATCTCCCTGTCTCTCCCTGTCTCCCTGACTCCCTGACTCCCTGTCTACCTGATTCCCTGTCTCCCTGTCTCCCTGTCTCCCTATCTCCCTGTCTCTCCCTGACTCCCTGACTCCCTGTCTACCTGACTCCCTGTCTCCCTGATTCCCTGTCTCCCTGATTCCCTGTCTCCCTGATTCCCTGTCTCCCTGTCTCCCTGTCTCCCTGTCTCCCTGTCTCCCTGTCTCTCCCTGTCTCCCTGATTCCCTGTCTCCCTGATTCCCTGTCTCCCTGACTCCATGTCTCCCTGACTCCCTGTCTCCCTGACTCCCTGTCTCCCTGATTCCCTGTCTCCCTGTCTCCCTGATTCCCTGATTTCCTGTCTCCCAACTCCCTGGCTCCCAGACTCCCTGTCTCCCAGTCTCCCTGATTCCCTGTCTCCCTGTATCTCTGACTCCCCGTCTCCCTGTCACCCTGATTCCCTGTCTCACTCTCTCCCTAATTCTCTGTCTACCTGTATCCCTGACTCCCTGACTCCCTGTTTCCCTGTTTCCCTGTCTTCCTGGTTCCCTGTCTCCCTGACTCCCTGTCTCCCTGATTCCCTACTCCCTGTCTCCCTGTCTCCCTGATTCCCTGTCTCCCTGATTCCCTGTCTCCCTGTCTCCCTGTCGCCCTGTCTCCCTGATTCCCTGTCTCCCTGATTCCCTGTCTCCCTGTCTCCCTGATTCCCTGTTTCCCTGTCTCCCTGTCTCCCTGTCTCCCTGTCTCCCTGACTCGCTGATTCCCTGTCTCCCTGATTCCCTGTCTACCTGACTCCATGTCTCCCTGACTCCATGTCTCCCTGACTCCCTGTCTCCCTACTCCCTGTCTCCCTGATTCCCTGTCTCCCTGTCTCCCTGATTCCCTGATTTCCTGTCTCCCAACTCCCTGGCTCCCAGACTCCCTGTCTCCCAGTCTCCCTGATTCCCTGTCTCCCTGTATCTCTGACTCCCCGTCTCCCTGTCACCCTGATTCCCTGTCTCACTCTCTCCCTAATTCTCTGTCTTCCTGGTTCCCTGTCTCCCTGACTCCCTGTCTCCCTGATTCCCTACTCCCTGTCTCCCTGTCTCCCTGATTCCCTGTCTCTCTGATTCCCTGTCTCCCTGATTCCCTGTCTCCCTGTCTCCCTGTCTCCCTATCTCCCTGTCTCCCTGACTCCCTGACTCCCTGACTCCCTGTCTACCTGATTCCCTGTCTCCCTGTCTCCCTGTCTCCCTATCTCCCTGTCTCTCCCTGTCTCCCTGACTCCCTGACTCCCTGTCTACCTGATTCCCTGTCTCCCTGATTCCCTGTCTCCCTGATTCCCTGTCTCTCTGTCTCCCTGTCTCCCTGTCTCTCTGTCTCCGTCACTCTCTGTCTCCCTGTCTCCCTGACTCCCTGTCTCCCTGATCCCCTGTCTCATTGATTCCCTGTCTACCTGATTCCCTGTCCCCCTGACTCCATGTCTCCCTGATTACCTGTCTCCCTGATTGCCTGTCGCCCTGACTCCCTGTCTACCTGATTCCCTGACTCCCTGACTCCCTGACTCCCTGACTCCCTGTCTCCCTGATTCCCTGTCTCCCTGATTCCCTGTCTCCCTGATTCCCTGTCTCCCTGTCCCTCTGTCTCCCTGTCTCCCTGTCTCCCTGTCTCCTTGTCTCCCTGTCTCTCTGTCTCTCTGTCTCCCTGTCTCTCTGTCTCCCTGTCTCTCTGTCTCCGTCACTCTCTGTCTCCCTGTCTCCCTGATTCCCTGTCTCCCTGATTCCCTGTCTCCCTGTCTCCCTATCTCCCTGTCTCCCTGTCTCCCTGTCTCACTGTCTCCCTGATTCCCTCCCTAACTCCATGTCTCCCTGACTCCCTGTCTCCCTGACTCCCTGTCTCCCTGTCTCCCTGACTCCCTGTCTCCCTGTCTCCCTGTCTCCCTGACTCCCTGTCTACCTGATTCCCTGTCTCCCTGTCTCTCTGTCTCCCTGTCTCCCTGTCTCTCTGTCTCCCTGTCTCTCTGTCTCCCTGTCTCTCTCTGTCTCCGTCACTCTCTGTCTCCCTGTCTCCCAGTCTCCCTGATCCCCTATCTCCCTGACCCCCTGTCTCATTGATTCCCTGTCTACCTGATTCCCTGTCCCCCTGACTCCATGTCTCCCTGATTACCTGTCTCCCTGATTTCCTGTCGCCCTGACTCCCTGTCTACCTGATTCCCTGTCTCCCTGATTCCCTGACTCCCCATCTCCCAGTCTCCCTGGCTCCCCGTCTACCTGATTCCCTGTCTCCCTGATTCCCTGACTGCCTCACTTCCTGTCTTCCTGTCTCCCTGATTCACTGTCTCCCTGTTTCCCTGATACCCTGTCTCTCTGGTTCCCTGTCTCCCGGTCTCCCTGATTCCCTGTCTCCCTGTTGACCTGATTCCCTGTCTCCCAACTCCCTGGCTCCCAGATTCCCTGTCTCCCTGTATCCCTGACCCCCTGATTCACTGTCTCCCTGATTCCCTGACTCCCTGTCTCCCTGTCTACCTGATTCCCTGTCTCCCTGACTCCCTGTCTCCCTGACTCCCTGTCTCCCTGACTCCCTGACCCCCTGACTCCCTGTCTCCCTGTCTCCCTGTCTCCCTGTCTCCCTGAATCCCTGTCTACCTGTCTCCCTGATTCCCTGTCTCCCTTTCTCCCTGATTCCCAGTCTCCCTTTCTCCCTGATTCCCAGTCTCCCTAACTCCCTGATTCCCAGTCTCCCTAACTCCCTGTCTCCCTGTATCTCTGACTCCCCGTCTCCCTGTCACCCTGATTCCCTGTCTCACTCTCTCCCTAATTCTCTGTCTACCTGTATCCCTGACTCCCTGACTCCCTGTTTCCCTGTTTCCCTGTCTTTGTGGTTCCCTGTCTCCCTGACTCCCTGTCTCCCTGATTCCCTACTCCCTGTCTCCCTGTCGCCCTGTCTCCCTGATTCCCTGTCTCCCTGTCTCCCTGTCGCCCTGTCTCCCTGATTCCCTGTCTCCCTGATTCCCTGTCTCCCTGTCTCCCTGATTCCCTGTCTCCCTGTCTCCCTGTCTCCCTGTCTCCCTGTCTCCCTGTCTCTCCCTGTCTCCCTGATTCCCTGTCTCCCTGATTCCCTGTCTCCCTGACTCCATGTCTCCCTGACTCCCTGTCTCCCTGACTCCCTGTCTCCCTGATTCCCTGTCTCCCTGTCTCCCTGATTCCCTGATTTCCTGTCTCCCAACTCCCTGGCTCCCAGACTCCCTGTCTCCCAGTCTCCCTGATTCCCTGTCTCCCTGTATCTCTGACTCCCCGTCTCCCTGTCACCCTGATTCCCTGTCTCACTCTCTCCCTAATTCTCTGTCTACCTGTATCCCTGACTCCCTGACTCCCTGTTTCCCTGTTTCCCTGTCTTCCTGGTTCCCTGTCTCCCTGACTCCCTGTCTCCCTGATTCCCTACTCCCTGTCTCCCTGTCTCCCTGATTCCCTGTCTCCCTGATTCCCTGTCTCCCTGTCTCCCTGTCGCCCTGTCTCCCTGATTCCCTGTCTCCCTGATTCCCTGTCTCCCTGTCTCCCTGATTCCCTGTTTCCCTGTCTCCCTGTCTCCCTGTCTCCCTGTCTCCCTGACTCGCTGATTCCCTGTCTCCCTGATTCCCTGTCTACCTGACTCCATGTCTCCCTGACTCCATGTCTCCCTGACTCCCTGTCTCCCTACTCCCTGTCTCCCTGATTCCCTGTCTCCCTGTCTCCCTGATTCCCTGATTTCCTGTCTCCCAACTCCCTGGCTCCCAGACTCCCTGTCTCCCAGTCTCCCTGATTCCCTGTCTCCCTGTATCTCTGACTCCCCGTCTCCCTGTCACCCTGATTCCCTGTCTCACTCTCTCCCTAATTCTCTGTCTTCCTGGTTCCCTGTCTCCCTGACTCCCTGTCTCCCTGATTCCCTACTCCCTGTCTCCCTGTCTCCCTGATTCCCTGTCTCTCTGATTCCCTGTCTCCCTGATTCCCTGTCTCCCTGTCTCCCTGTCTCCCTATCTCCCTGTCTCCCTGACTCCCTGACTCCCTGACTCCCTGTCTACCTGATTCCCTGTCTCCCTGTCTCCCTGTCTCCCTATCTCCCTGTCTCTCCCTGTCTCCCTGACTCCCTGACTCCCTGTCTACCTGATTCCCTGTCTCCCTGATTCCCTGTCTCCCTGATTCCCTGTCTCTCTGTCTCCCTGTCTCCCTGTCTCTCTGTCTCCGTCACTCTCTGTCTCCCTGTCTCCCTGACTCCCTGTCTCCCTGATCCCCTGTCTCATTGATTCCCTGTCTACCTGATTCCCTGTCCCCCTGACTCCATGTCTCCCTGATTACCTGTCTCCCTGATTGCCTGTCGCCCTGACTCCCTGTCTACCTGATTCCCTGACTCCCTGACTCCCTGACTCCCTGACTCCCTGTCTCCCTGATTCCCTGTCTCCCTGATTCCCTGTCTCCCTGTCTCTCTGTCTCCCTGTCTCCCTGTCTCCCTGTCTCCCTGTCTCCTTGTCTCCCTGTCTCTCTGTCTCCCTGTCTCTCTGTCTCCCTGTCTCTCTGTCTCCCTGTCTCTCTGTCTCCGTCACTCTCTGTCTCCCTGTCTCCCTGATTCCCTGTCTCCCTGATTCCCTGTCTCCCTGTCTCCCTGATTCCCTGTCTCCCTATCTCCCTGTCTCCCTGTCTCCCTGTCTCACTGTCTCACTGTCTCCCTGATTCCCTCCCTAACTCCATGTCTCCCTGTCTCCCTGACTCCCTGTCTCCCTGACTCCCTGTCTCCCTGACTCCCTGTCTCCCTGTCTCCCTGTCTCCCTGACTCCCTGTCTCCCTGTCTCCCTGTCTCCCTGACTCCCTGTCTACCTGATTCCCTGTCTCCCTGTCTCTCTGTCTCCCTGTCTCTCTGTCTCCCTGTCTCTCTGTCTCCCTGTCTCCGTCACTCTCTGTCTCCCTGTCTCCCTGATCCCCTATCTCCCTGACCCCCTGTCTCATTGATTCCCTGTCTACCTGATTCCCTGTCCCCCTGACTCCATGTCTCCCTGATTACCTGTCTCCCTGATTTCCTGTCGCCCTGACTCCCTGTCTACCTGATTCCCTGTCTCCCCATCTCCCAGTCTCCCTGGCTCCCCGTCTACCTGATTCCCTGTCTCCCTGATTCCCTGACTGCCTCACTTCCTGTCTTCCTGTCTCCCTGATTCACTGTCTCCCTGTTTCCCTGATACCCTGTCTCTTTGGTTCCCTGTCTCCCGGTCTCCCTGATTCCCTGTCTCCCTGTTGACCTGATTCCCTGTCTCCCAACTCCCTGGCTCCCAGATTCCCTGTCTCCCTGTATCCCTGACCCCCTGATTCACTGTCTCCCTGATTCCCTGACTCCCTGTCTCCCTGTCTACCTGATTCCCTGTCTCCCTGACTCCCTGTCTCCCTGACTCCCTGTCTCCCTGACTCCCTGACCCCCTGACTCCCTGTCTCCCTGTCTCCCTGTCTCCCTGTCTCCCTGAATCCCTCTCTACCTGTCTACCTGTCTCCCTGATTCCCAGTCTCCCTTTCTCCCTGATTCCCAATCTCCCTAACTCCCTGATTCCCAGTCTCCCTAACTCCCTGTCTCCCTGTCTACCTGATTCTGTGTCTCCCTGTCTCCCTGACTCCCTGATTCCCTGTCTCCCTGATTCCCTGTCTCCCTATCTCCCTGACCCCCTGTCTCATTGATTCCCTGTCTCCCTGATTCCCAGTCTCCCTAACTCCCTGTCTCCCTCTCTACCTGATTCCCTGACTCCCTGTCTCCCTGTCTCCCTGTCACCCTGATTCCCTGTCTCACTCTCTCCCTAATTCTCTGTCTACCTGTCTCCCTGTATCCCTGTCTCCCTGACTCCCTCTCTCCCTGTCTCCCTGTCTCCCTGATTCCCTACTCCCTGTCTCCCTGTCTCCCTCACTCTCTGTCTCCCTGATTCCCTGACTCCCTTTCTCCCTGATTCCCTGACTCCCTGTCTCCCTGACTCGCTGACTCCCTGTCTCCCTGTCTCCCTGATTCCCTGTCTCCCTGATTCCCTGTCTCCCTGATTCCCTGTTGCCCTGACTCCCTGTCTCCATGATTCCCTGTCTCCATGATTCCCTCTCTCCCTGTCTCCCTGTCTCCCTGATTCCCTACTCCCTGTCTCCCTGTCTCCCTCACTCTCTGTCTCCCTGATTCCCTGACTCCCTTTCTCCCTGATTCCCTGACTCCCTGTCTCCCTGACTCCCTGTCTCCCTGTCTCCCTGATTCCCTGTCTCCCTGATTCCCTGTTGCCCTGATTCCCTGTTGCCCTGACTCCCTGTCTCCCTGATTCCCTGATTTCCTGTCTCCCAACTCCCTGTCTCCCAGATTCCCTGTCTCCCAGTCTCCATGATTCCCTGTCTCCCTGTATCTCTGACTCCCCGTCTCCCTGTCACCCTGATTCCCTATCTCACTCTCTCCCTGATTCTCTGTCTACCTGTCTCCCTGTATCCCTGACTCCCTTACTCCCAGTCTCCCTGACACCCTGTTTCCCTGTCTTCCTGGTTCCCTGTCTCCCTGACTCCCTGACTCCCTGTCTCCCTAATTCTCTACTCCCTGATTCCCTGTCTCCCTGATTCCCTGTCTCCCTGATTCCCTGTCTCCCTGTCTCTTTGTCTCACTCACTCTCTGTCTCCCTGTCTCCCTGATTCCCTGTCTCCCTGTCTTCCTGGTTCCCTGTCTTCCTGTCTCCCTGACTCCCTGTCTCCCTTTCTCCCTGAATCCCAGTCTCCCTAACTCCCTGTCTCCCTGTCTCTCTGATTCCCTGTCTCTCTGATTCCGTGTCTCCCTGTCTCCCTGATTCCCTGTCTCCCTGACTCCCTGACTCCCTGTCTCCCTGATTCCCTGTCTCCCTGATTCCCTGTCTCGCTGTCTCCCTGACTCTCTCACTCCCTGTCTCCCTGATTCTCTGACTCACTGTCTCCATGATTCCCTGTCTCCCTGTCTCCCTAACACTCTGTCTCCCTGACTCCCTGACTCCCTGACTCCCTGATTCCCTGACTCCCTGACTCCCTGACTCCCTGACTCCCTCACTCCCTCACTCCCTGTCTCCCTGTCTCCCTGATTCCCTGTCTCCCTGATTCCCTGTTGCCCTGACTCCCTGTTGCCCTGACTCCCTGTTGCCCTGACTCCCTGTCTCCATGATTCCCTGTCTCCCTGATTCCCTGATTTCCTGTCTCCCAACTCCCTGTCTCCCAGATTCCCTGTCTCCCAGTCTCCATGATTCCCTGTCTCCCTGTATCTCTGACTCCCCGTCTCCCTGTCACCCTGATTCCCTATCTCACTCTCTCCCTGATTCTCTGTCTACCTGTCTCCCTGTATCCCTGACTCCCTTACTCCCTGTCTCCCTGACACCCTGTTTCCCTGTTTCCCTGTCTTCCTGGTTCCCTGTCTCCCTGACTCCCTGACTCCCTGTCTCCCTAATTCCCTACTCCCTGTCTCCCTGTCTCCCTGATTCCCTACTCCCTGATTCCCTGTCTCCCTGATTCCCTGTCTCCCTGATTCACTGTCTCCCTGTCTCTTTGTCTCACTCACTCTCTGTCTCCCTGTCTCCCTGATTCCCTGTCTCCCTGTCTTCCTGGTTCCCTGTCTCCCTGTCTCCCTGACTCCCTGTCTCCCTGTCTCCCTGTCTCCCTGATTCCCTACTCCCTGATTCCCTGTCTCCCTGATTCCCTGTCTCCCTGATTCCCTGTCTCCCTGATTCCCTGTCTCCCTGTCTCTTTGTCTCACTCACTCTCTGTCTCCCTGTCTCCCTGATTCCCTGTCTCGCTGTCTTCCTGGTTCCCTGTCTCCCTGACTCCCTGACTCCCTGACTCCCTGACTCCCTGACTCCCTGACTCCCTGTCTCCCTGATTCCCTACTCCCTGTCTCCCTGTCTCCCTGTGTCCCTGTCTCCCTCACTCTCTGTCTCCCTGTCTCCCTGTCTCCCTGACTCCCTGACTCCCTGTCTCCCTGATTCCCTACTCCCTGCCTCCCTGTCTCCCTGTCTCCCTGTCTCCCTGTCTCCCTGTCTCCCTGTCTCCCTCACTCTCTGTCTCCCTGTCTCCCTGACTCCCTGACTCCCTGTCTCCATGTCCCACTGACTCCCTGTCTCCCTGATTCCCTGTCTCCCTGATTCCCTGTCTCCCTGATTCCCTGTCTCCCTGTCTCTCTGTCTCCCTCAATCTCTGTCTCCCTATCTCCCTATCTACCTGATTCCCTGTCCCCCTGACTCCATGTCTCCCTGATTACCTGTCTCCCTGATTACCTGTCTCCCTGATTCCCTGTCTCCCTGTCTCCCTGTCTCCATGTCTCCCTGTCTCCATGTCTCCCTGTCTCCCTGTCTCCCTGTCTCCCTGTCTCTCTGTCTCCCTGTCTCTCTGTCTCTCTGTCTCCCTGTCTCCCTGTCTCCCTGTCTCTCTGTCTCTCTGTCTCCCTGTCTCCCTTTCTCCCTGATCCCCTGCCTCCCTGACTCTCTGTCTCCCTGTCTCCCTGTCTCCCTTTCTCCCTGATCCCCTGCCTCCCTGACTCCCTGTCTCTCTGACTCCCTGTCTCCCTGTCTCCCTGTCTCCCTGTCTCCCTGTCTCCCTGATTCCCTGTCTCCCTGTCTCCCTGTCTCCCTGATTCCCTGTCTCCCTGATTCCCTGAATCCCTGTCTCCCTATCTCCCTTTCTCCCTGACTCCCTGTCTCCCTGTCACCCTGTCTCCCTGATTTCCTTTCTCCCTGATTCCCTGACTCCCTGTCTCCCTGTCTCCCTGTCTCCCTGTCTCCCTGTCTCCCTGATCCCCTGCCTCCCTGACTCCCTGTCTCTCTGACTCTCTGACTCTCTGACTCCCTGTCTCCCTGTCTCCCTGTCTCCCTGATTCCCTGACTCCCTGTCTCCCTGATTCCCTGACTCCCTGTCTCCCTGACTCCCTGGCACCCTGTCTCCCTCACTCCCTCACTCCCTCACTCCCTCACTCCCTTCTCCCTGATTCCCTGACTACCTCTATCCCTGTCTCCCTGTCTCCCTGTCTCGCTGATTTCCAGACTCCATGACTCCCTGTCTCCCTGTCTCCCTAACTCCCTGTCTCCCTGATTCCCTGACTCCCTGATTCCCTGTCACCCTGTCTCCCTGATTCCCTGTCTCCGATTCCCTGTCTCCCTGATTCCCTGTCTCCCTGATTCCCTCTCTCCCTGTGTCCCTGTCTCCCTGATTCCCTGTCTCCCTGACTCCATGTCTCCTTGATTACCTGTCTCCCTCTCTCCCTGTCTCCCTGACTCCCTCACTCCCTGATTCCCTGTCTCCCTGTCTCCCTATTCCTGGTCTCCCTGATTCCCTGACTCCCTCCCTGACACCCTGTCACCCTTTCTTCCTGATTCCCTTTCTCTCTGATTCCGTTTCTCCCTGATTCCCTGTCTCCCTGTCTCCCTGTCTCCCTGTCTCCCTGACTCCCTGACTCCCTGACTCCCTGTCTCCCTGTCTCCCTGATTCCCTGTCTCCCTAACTCCTTGTCTTTCTGTCTCCCTGACTCCCTGTCTCCCTATCTCCCTGATTTCCTGACTCCCTGACTCCCTGACACCCTGACACCCTATCTCCCTGATTTCCTGACTCCCTGATTCCCTGTCTCCCTGATTCCCTGTCTCCCTGTCTCCCAAGTCCCTGTCTCCATGATTCCCTGTCTCCCTTATTCCCTGTCTCCCTGTCTCCCTGATTCCCTGTCTCCCTGATTCCCTGTCTCCCTGATTCCCTGTCTCCCTGATTCCCTGATTCCCTGTCTCCCTGACTCCCTGTCTCCCTAACTCCATGTCTTCCTGACTCCCTGTCTACCTGATTCCCTTTCTCCCTGATTCCCTGTCTCCCTGACTCCCTGACACCCTGTCTCCCTGACTCCCTGTCTCCTAACTCCTTGTCTCTCTGTCTCCCTGATTTCCTGATTCCCTGACTCCCTGTCTCCCTGATTCCCTGACTCCCTGTCTCCCTCACTCACTCACTCCCTGTCTCCCTGACTCCCAGATTTCCTGACTCCCTGTCTCCCTGATCCCCTGCCTCCCTGACTCCCTGACTCCCTGTCTCTCTGACTTTCTGACTCCCTGTCTCCCTGACTCCCTGACTCCCTGTCTCCTTGATTTCCTGATCCCTGTCTCCCTCACTCCCTGTCTCTATATCCCCCTGTCTCCCAACTCCCTGTCTCCCTGATTCCCTGTCTCCCTGATTCCCTGTCTCCCTGTCTCCCTGACTCCCTGGCACCCTGTCTCCCTCACTCCCTCACTCCCTCACTCCCTCACTCCCTTCTCCCTGATTCCCTGACTACCTCTATCCCTGATTCCCTGTCTCCCTGTCTCCCTGATTCCCTGTCTCCCTGACTCCATGTCTCCTTGATTACCTGTCTCCCTCTCTCCCTGTCTCCCTGACTCCCTCACTCCCTGATTCCCTGTCTCCCTGTCTCCCTATTCCTGGTCTCCCTGTCTCCCTGATTCCCTGACTCCCTCCCTGACACCCTGTCACCCTTTCTTCCTGATTCCCTTTCTCTCTGATTCCGTTTCTCCCTGATTCCCTGTCTCCCTGTCTCCCTGTCTCCCTGACTCCCTGACTCCCTGACTCCCTGTCTCCCTCACTCCATGTCTCCCTCACTCCCTGTCTCCCTCACTCCCTGTCTCCCTCACTCCCTGACTCCCTGACTCCCTGACTCCCTGTCTCCCTGACTCCCTGTCTCCCTGATTCCCTGTCCCCCTAACTCCATGTCTCCCTGATTCCCTGTCGCCCTGACTCCCTGTCGCCCTGACTCCCTGTCTCACTGTCTCCCTGATTTCCTGTCTCTCTGTCTCCCTGACTCCCTTTCTCCCTGTCTACCTGATTCCCTGTCCCCCTGACTCCATGTCTCCCTGATTACCTGTCGCCCTGACTCCCTGTCTACCTGATCCCCTGTCTCCCTGTCTCCCTGATTTCCTGTCTCCCTGTCTCCCTGTCTCCCTGATTCACTTTCTCCCTGATTCCCTTTCTCCCTGATTACCTTTCTCCCTGATTCCCTCACTCTCTCACTCCCTGTCTCCCTGACTCCCTGACTCCCTGATTTCCTGTCTCCCTCTCTCCCTGATCCCCTGCCTCCCTGACTCCCTGTCTCTCTGACTCTCTGACTCCCTGTCTCTCTATCTCCCTGTCTCCCAACTCCCTGTCTCCCTGATTCCCTATCTCCCTTTCTCCCTGACTCCCTGTCACCCTTTCTCCCTGATTCCCTTTCTCCCTGATTCCCTGTCTCCCTGTCTCCCTGATTCCCTGACTCACTGTCTCCCTGATTCCCTGACTCCCTCTATCCCTGTCTCCCTGACTCCCTGTCTCCCTAACACTCTGTCTCCCTGTGTCCCTGTCTACCTGATTCCCTGTCTCCCTGACTCCATGTCTCCTTGATTACCTGTCTCCCTCTCTCCCTGTCTCCCTCTCTCCCCGATGACCTGTCTCCCTGACTCCCAAACTCCCTGACCCCCTGTCTCCCTAACTCCCTGTCTCTCTGTCTCCCAGATTCCCTGTCTCCCTAACTCCCTGTCTCTCTGTATCCAAGATTCCCTGTCTCCCTCTCTCCCTGATTCCCTGTCTCCCTGTCTACCTAACTCCCTGACTCCCTGTCTACCTGATTCCCTGTCTCCCTGATTCCCTGTCTCCCTGGTTCCCTGATTCCTTGTCTCCCTACCTCTCTGTCTCCCTGTCTCCCTGATTCCCTGCCTCCCTGACTCCCTGTCTCTCTGACTCCTTATCTCTCTATCTCCCTGTCTTCCTGATTCCCTGTCTCCCTGACTCCCTTTCTCCCTGAATCCCAGTCTCCCTAACTCCCTGTCTCACTGTCTCCCTGATTCCCTGTCTCCCTGATTCCCTGTCTCCCTGATTCCCTGTCTCCCTCACTCTCTGTCTCCCTCACTCTCTGTCTCCCTCACTCTCTGTCTCCCTGACTCCCTGTCTCCCTGTCTCCCTGTCTCTCTGTCTCCTTGATTCCCTGCCTCCCTGACTCCCTGTCTCTCTATCTCCCTGTCTCCCAACTCCCTGTCTCCCTGATTCCCTGTCTCCCTGACTCCCCATCTCCCTGACTCCCTGTCTCCCTGATTCCCTGTCTCCCTGATTCCCTGTCTCCCTGACTCCCTGTCTCACTGACTCCCTGTCTCACTGACTCCCTGTCTCACTGACTCCCCATCTCCCTGATTCCCTGCCTCCCTGACTCCCCGTCTCTCTGACTCTCTGACTCTCTGACTCCCTGTCTCCCTGTCTCCCTGATTCCCTGACTCCCTGTCTCCCTGATTCCCTGACTCCCTGTCTCCCTATCTCCCTGTCTCCCTGACTCCCTGGCACCCTGTCTCCCTCACTCCCTCACTCCCTCACTCCCTCACTCCCTTCTCCCTGATTCCCTGACTACCTCTATCCCTGTCTCCCTGTCTCCCTGTCTCGCTGATTTCCAGACTCCATGACTCCCTGTCTCCCTGTCTCCCTAACTCCCTGTCTCCCTGATTCCCTGACTCCCTGTCACCCTGTCTCCCTGATTCCCTGTCTCCGATTCCCTGTCTCCCTGATTCCCTGTCTCCCTGATTCCCTCTCTCCCTGTGTCCCTGTCTCCCTGATTCCCTGTCTCCCTGACTCCATGTCTCCTTGATTACCTGTCTCCCTCTCTCCCTGTCTCCCTGACTCCCTCACTCCCTGATTCCCTGTCTCCCTGTCTCCCTATTCCTGGTCTCCCTGTCTCCCTGATTCCCTGACTCCCTCCCTGACACCCTGTCACCCTTTCTTCCTGATTCCCTTTCTCTCTGATTCCATTTCTCCCTGATTCCCTGTCTCCCTGTCTCCCTGTCTCGCTGACTCCCTGACTCCCTGACTCCCTGACTCCCTGACTCCCTGTCTCCCTGATTCTATGTCTCCCTGATTCCCTGACTCCCTGTCTCCCTGATTCCCTGTCTCCCTAACTCCTTGTCTTTCTGTCTCCCTGACTCCCTGTCTCCCTATCTCCCTGATTTCCTGACTCCCTGACTCCCTGACACCCTGACACCCTATCTCCCTGATTTCCTGACTCCCTGATTCCCTGTCTCCCTGATTCCCTGTCTCCCTGTCTCCCAAGTCCCTGTCTCCATGATTCCCTGTCTCCCTTATTCCCTGTCTCCCTGTCTCCCTGATTCCCTGTCTCCCTGATTCCCTGAATCCCTGTCTCCCTGACTCCCTGTCTCCCTAACTCCATGTCTTCCTGACTCCCTGTCTACCTGATTCCCTTTCTCCCTGATTCCCTGTCTCCCTGACTCCCTGACACCCTGTCTCCCTGACTCCCTGTCTCCTAACTCCTTGTCTCTCTGTCTCCCTGATTTCCTGATTCCCTGACTCCCTGTCTCCCTGATTCCCTGACTCCCTGTCTCCCTCACTCACTCACTCCCTGTCTCCCTGACTCCCAGATTTCCTGACTCCCTGTCTCCCTGATCCCCTGCCTCCCTGACTCCCTGACTCCCTGTCTCCCTGACTTTCTGACTCCCTGTCTCCCTGACTCCCTGACTCCCTGTCTCCTTGATTTCCTGATCCCTGTCTCCCTCACTCCCTGTCTCTATATCCCCCTGTCTCCCAACTCCCTGTCTCCCTGATTCCCTGTCTCCCTGATTCCCTGTCTCCCTGTCTCCCTGTCTCCCTGACTCCCTGGCACCCTGTCTCCCTCACTCCCTCACTCCCTCACTCCCTCACTCCCTCACTCCCTCACTCCCTTCTCCCTGATTCCCTGACTACCTCTATCCCTGTCTCCCTGTCTCGCTGATTTCCAGACTCCATGACTCCCTGTCTCCCTGTCTCCCTAACTCCCTGTCTCCCTGATTCCCTGACTCCCTGATTCCCTGTCACCCTGTCTCCCTGATTCCCTGTCTCCGATTCCCTGTCTCCCTGATTCCCTGTCTCCCTGATTCCCTCTCTCCCTGTGTCCCTGTCTCCCTGATTCCCTGTCTCCCTGACTCCATGTCTCCTTGATTACCTGTCTCCCTCTCTCCCTGTCTCCCTGACTCCCTCACTCCCTGATTCCCTGTCTCCCTGTCTCCCTATTCCTGGTCTCCCTGTCTCCCTGATTCCCTGACTCCCTCCCTGACACCCTGTCACCCTTTCTTCCTGATTCCCTTTCTCTCTGATTCCGTTTCTCCCTGATTCCCTGTCTCCCTGTCTCCCTGTCTCCCTGTCTCCCTGACTCCCTGTCTCCCTGACTCCCTGACTCCCTGACTCCCTGTCTCCCTGTCTCCCTGTCTCCCTGTCTCCCTGTCTCCCTGACTCCCTGACTCCCTGTCTCTCTGTCTCTCTGTCTCTCTGTCTCCCTGACTCCCTGACTCCCTGTCTCCCTCACTCCATGTCTCCCTCACTCCCTGTCTCCCTCACTCCGTCTCCCTGACTCCCTGACTCCCTGACTCCCTGTCTCCCTGACTCCCTGTCTCCCTGACTCCCTGTCCCCCTGACTCCATGTCTCCCTGATTCCCTGTCGCCCTGACTCCCTGTCTACCTGATTCCCTGTCTCACTGTCTCCCTGATTTCCTGTCTCTCTGTCTCCCTGACTCCCTTTCTCCCTGTCTACCTGATTCCCTGTCCCCCGACTCCATGTCTCCCTGATTCCCTGTCGCCCTGACTCCCTGTCTACCTGATTCCCTGTCTCACTGTCTCCCTGATTTCCTGTCTCTCTGTCTCCCTGATTCCCTGTCTCCCTGTCTACCTGATTCCCTGTCCCCCTGACTCCATGTCTCCCTGATTACCTGTCGCCCTGACTCCCTGTCTACCTGATCCCCTGTCTCCCTGTCTCCCTGATTTCCTGTCTCCCTGTCTCCCTGTCTCCCTGATTCACTTTCTCCCTGATTCCCTTTCTCCCTGATTCCCTTTCTCCCTGATTCCCTCACTCTCTCACTCCCTGTCTCCCTGACTCCCTGACTCCCTGATTTCCTGTCTCCCTCTCTCCCTGAATCCCTGCCTCCCTGACTCCCTGTCTCTCTGACTCTCTGACTCCCTGTCTCTCTATCTCCCTGTCTCCCAACTCCCTGTCTCCCTGATTCCCTATCTCCCTTTCTCCCTGACTCCCGGTCACCCTTTCTCCCTGATTCCCTTTCTCCCTGATTCCCTGTCTCCCTGTCTCCCTGATTCCCTGACTCACTGTCTCCCTGATTCCCTGACTCCCTCTATCCCTGTCTCCCTAACACTCTGTCTCCCTGTGTCCCTGTCTACCTGATTCCCTGTCTCCCTGACTCCATGTCTCCTTGATTACCTGTCTCCCTCTCTCCCTGTCTCCCTCTCTCCCCGATGACCTGTCTCCCTGACTCCCAAACTCCCTGACCCCCTGTCTCCCTAACTCCCTGTCTCTCTGTCTCCCAGATTCCCTGTCTCCCTAACTCCCTGTCTCTCTGCCTCCCAGATTCCCTGTCTCCCTCTCTCCCTGATTCCCTGTCTCCCTGTCTACCTAACTCCCTGACTCCCTGTCTACCTGATTCCCTGTCTCTCTGATTCCCTGTCTCCCTGGTTCCCTGATTCCTTGTCTCCCTACCTCTCTGTCTCCCTGTCTCCCTGATTCCCTGCCTCCCTGACTCCCTGTCTCTCTGACTCCTTATCTCTCTATCTCCCTGTCTTCCTGATTCCCTGTCTCCCTGAATCCCAGTCTCCCTGAATCCCAGTCTCCCTGAATCCCAGTCTCCCTCACTCTCTGTCTCCCTCACTCTCTGTCTCCCTCACTCTCTGTCTCCCTCACTCTCTGACTCCCTGTCTCCCTGACTCCCTGTCTCCCTGACTCCCTGTCTCCCTGTCTCACTGACTCCCCATCTCCCTGATTCCCTGTCTCTCTGACTCCCTATCTCTCTATCTCCCTGTCTCCCAAGTCCCTTTCTCCCTGAATCCCAGTCTCCCTAACTCCCTGTCTCCCTGTCTCTCTGATTCCCTGTCTCTCTGATTCCGTGTCTCCCTGTCTCCCTGTTTCCCTGTCTCCCTGACTCCCTGTCTCCCTGATTCCCTGTCTCCCTGACTCCCTGTCTCCCTGACTCCCTGTCTCCCTGACTCCCTGTCTCTCTGTCTCCTTGATTTCCTGACTCCATGACTCCCTGTCTCCTTGATTTCCTGATTCCCTGTCTCCCAGTCTCCCTGATTCCCTGCCTCCCTGGCTCCCTGGCTCTCTATCTCCCTGTCTCCCAACTCCCTGTCTCCCTGTCTCCCTAACTCCTTGTCTTTCTGTCTCTTTGATTTCCTGATTCCTAGACTCCCTGTCTCCCTGATTCCCTGTCTCCCTGACTCCCTGTCTCCCTGACTCCCTGTCTCCCTGTCTCCCTAACTCCCTGTCTCCCTAACTCCCTGTCTCCCTGATTCCCTGTCTCACTGTCTCTCTGTCTCCCTCAATCTCTGTCTCCCTGATTCCCTGAATCCCTGTCTCCCTATCTCCCTTTCTCCCTGACTCCCTGTCTCCCTGTCACCCTGTCTCCCTGATTTCCTTTCTCCCTGATTCCCTTTCTCCCTGATTCCCTGACTCCCTGTCTCCCTGTCTCCCTGATCCCCTGTCTCCCTGATCCCCTGCCTCCCTGCCTCCCTGACTCCCTGTCTCCCTGTCTCCCTGACTCTCTGACTCTCTGACTCTCTGACTCTCTGACTCTCTGACTCTCTGACTCTCTGACTCCCTGTCTCCCTGTCTCCCTGATTCCCTGACTCCCTGTCTCCCTGATTCCCTGGCACCCTGTCTCCCTGATTCCCTCACTCCCTTCTCCCTGATTCCCTGACTACCTCTATCCCTGTCTCCCTGTCTCCCTGTCTCGCTGATTTCCTGACTCCATGACTCCCTGTCTCCCTGTCTCCCTGACTCCCTGATTCCCTGTCACCCTGTCTCCCTGATTCCCTGTCTCCGATTCCCTGTCTCCCTGATTCCCTGTCTCCCTGATTCCCTCTCTCCCTGTGTCCCTGTCTCCCTGATTCCCTGTCTCCCTGACTCCATGTCTCCTTGATTACCTGTCTCCCTCTCTCCCTGTCTCCCTGACTCCCTCACTCCCTGATTCCCTGTCTCCCTGTCTCCCTGTCTCCCTGATTCCCTGACTCCCTCCCTGACACCCTGTCACCCTTTCTTCCTGATTCCCTTTCTCTCTGATTCCGTTTCTCCCTGATTCCCTGTCTCCCTGTCTCCCTGTCTCCCTGTCTCCCTGTCTCCCTGACTCCCTGACTCCCTGACTCCCTGTCTCCCTGATTCCCTGTCTCCCTGATTCTATGTCTCCCTGATTCCCTGACTCCCTGTCTCCCTGATTCCCTGTCTCCCTGATTCCCTGTCTCCCTAACTCCTTGTCTTTCTGTCTCCCTGACTCCCTGTCTCCCTATCTCCCTGATTTCCTGACTCCCTGACTCCCTGACACCCTGACACCCTATCTCCCTGATTTCCTGACTCCCTGATTCCCTGTCTCCCTGATTCCCTGTCTCCCTGTCTCCCAAGTCCCTGTCTCCATGATTCCCTGTCTCCCTTATTCCCTGTCTCCCTGTCTCCCTGACTCCCTGTCTCCCTGTCTCCCTGTCCCCCTGATTCCCTGTCTCCCTATCTCCCTGATTTCCTGACTCCGTGACTCCCTGATTCCCTTTCTCCCTGTCTCCCTGATTCCCTGTCTCCCTGATTCCCTGTCTCCCTGATTCCCTGATTCCCTGTCTCCCTGACTCCCTGTCTCCCTAACTCCATGTCTTCCTGACTCCCTGTCTACCTGATTCCCTTTCTCCCTGATTCCCTGTCTCCCTGACTCCCTGACACCCTGTCTCCCTGACTCCCTGTCTCCTAACTCCTTGTCTCTCTGTCTCCCTGATTTCCTGATTCCCTGACTCCCTGTCTCCCTGATTCCCTGACTCCCTGTCTCCCTCACTCACTCACTCCCTGTCTCCCTGACTCCCTGATTTCCTGACTCCCTGTCTCCCTGATCCCCTGCCTCCCTGACTCCCTGACTCCCTGTCTCTCTGACTTTCTGACTCCCTGTCTCGCTGTCTCCCTGACTCCCTGACTCCCTGTCTCCTTGATTTCCTGATCCCAGTCTCCCTCACTCCCTGTCTCTATATCCCCCTGTCTCCCAACTCCCTGTCTCCCTGATTCCCTGTCTCCCTGATTTCCTGTCTCCCTGATTTCCTGTCTCCCTGTCTCCCTGATTCTCTGACTCACTGTCTCCATGATTCCCTGTCTCCCTGTCTCCCTAACACTCTGTCTCCCTGTGTCCCTGTCTCCCTGATTTCCTGTCTCTCTGTCTCCCTGACTCCCTGACTCCCTGACTCCCTGTGTCCCTGTCTCCCTGACTCCCTGTCTCCCTCACTCCATGTCTCCCTCACTCCCTGTCTCACTCACTCCCTGTCTCCCTCACTCCCTGACTCCCTCACTCCCTGACTCCCTCACTCCCTGACTCCCTGTCTCCCTGACTCCCTGTCCCCCTGACTCCATGTCTCCCTGATTCCCTGTCGCCCTGACTCCCTGTCTACCTGATTCCCTGTCTCACTGTCTCCCTGATTTCCTGTCTCTCTGTCTCCCTGATTCCCTGTCTCCCTGTCTACCTGATTCCCTGTCCCCCTGACTCCATGTCTCCCTGATTACCTGTCGCCCTGACTCCCTGTCTACCTGATTCACTTTCTCCCTGATTCCCTTTCTCCCTGATTCCCTCACTCTCTCACTCCCTGTCTCCCTGATTCCCTGTCTCCCTGATTCCCTGTCTCCCTGTGTCCCTGTCTCCCTGATTCCCTGTCTCCCTGACTCCATGTCTCCTTGATTACCTGTCTCCCTCTCTCCCTGTCTCCCTGACTCCCTCACTCCCTGATTCCCTGTCTCCCTGTCTCCCTATTCCTGGTCTCCCTGTCTCCCTGATTCCCTGACTCCCTCCCTGACACCCTGTCACCCTTTCTTCCTGATTCCCTTTCTCTCTGATTCCGTTTCTCCCTGATTCCCTGTCTCCCTGTCTCCCTGACTCCCTGACTCCCTGTCTCCCTGACTCCCTGACTCCCTGACTCCCTGACTCCCTGACTCCCTGACTCCCTGACTCTCTGTCTCTCTGTCTCTCTGTCTCCCTGTCTCCCTGTCTCCCTGACTCCCTGACTCCCTGACTCCCTGACTCCCTGACTCTCTGTCTCCCTGACTCCCTGACTCCCTGTCTCCCTCACTCCATGTCTCCCTCACTCCATGTCTCCCTCACTCCCTGTCTCCCTCACTCCCTGTCTCCATCACTCCCTGTCTCCCTCACTCCCTGTCTCCCTCACTCCGTCTCACTGACTCCCTGACTCCCTGACTCCCTGACTCCCTGTCTCCCTGACTCCCTGTCTCCCTGATTCCCTGTCCCCCTGACTCCATGTCTCCCTGATTCCCTGTCGCCCTGACTCCCTGTCTACCTGATTCCCTGTCTCACTGTCTCCCTGATTTCCTGTCTCTCTGTCTCCCTGACTCCCTTTCTCCCTGTCTACCTGATTCCCTGTCCCCCTGACTCCATGTCTCCCTGATTCCCTGTCGCCCTGACTCCCTGTCTACCTGATTCCCTGTCTCACTGTCTCCCTGATTTCCTGTCTCTCTGTCTCCCTGATTCCCTGTCTCCCTGTCTACCTGATTCCCTGTCCCCCTGACTCCATGTCTCCCTGATTACCTGTCGCCCTGACTCCCTGTCTACCTGATCCCCTGTCTCCCTGTCTCCCTGATTTCCTGTCTCCCTGTCTCCCTGTCTCCCTGTCTCCCTGTCTCCCTGATTCACTTTCTCCCTGATTCCCTTTCTCCCTGATTACCTTTCTCCCTGATTCCCTCACTCTCTCACTCCCTGTCTCCCTGACTCCCTGACTCCCTGATTTCCTGTCTCCCTCTCTCCCTGATCCCCTGCCTCCCTGACTCCCTGTCTCTCTGACTCTCTGACTCCCTGTCTCTCTATCTCCCTGTCTCCCAACTCCCTGTCTCCCTGATTCCCTATCTCCCTTTCTCCCTGACTCCCTGTCACCCTTTCTCCCTGATTCCCTTTCTCCCTGATTCCCTGTCTCCCTGTCTCCCTGATTCCCTGTCTCCCTGTCTCCCTGATTCCCTGACTCACTGTCTCCCTGATTCCCTGACTCCCTCTATCCCTGTCTCCCTGACTCCCTGTCTCCCTAACACTCTGTCTCCCTGTGTCCCTGTCTACCTGATTCCCTGTCTCCCTGACTCCATGTCTCCTTGATTACCTGTCTCCCTCTCTCCCTGTCTCCCTCTCTCCCTGATGACCTGTCTCCCTGACTCCCAAACTCCCTGACCCCCTGTCTCCCTAACTCCCTGTCTCTCTGTCTCCCAGATTCCCTGTCTCCCTAACTCCCTGTCTCTCTGTCTCCCAGATTCCCTGTCTCCCTCTCTCCCTGATTCCCTGTCTCCCTGTCTACCTAACTCCCTGACTCCCTGTCTACCTGATTCCCTGTCTCCCTGATTCCCTGTCTCCCTGGTTCCCTGATTCCTTGTCTCCCTACCTCTCTGTCTCCCTGTCTCCCTGATTCCCTGCCTCCCTGACTCCCTGTCTCTCTGACTCCTTATCTCTCTATCTCCCTGTCTTCCTGATTCCCTGTCTCCCTGACTCCCTTTCTCCCTGAATCCCAGTCTCCCTAACTCCCTGTCTCACTGTCTCCCTGATTCCCTGATTCCCTGTCTCCCTCACTCTCTGACTCCCTGTCTCTCTGTCTCCCTGACTCCCTGACTCCCTGTCTCCCTCACTCCATGTCTCCCTCACTCCCTGCCTCCCTCACTCCCTGTCTCCCTCACTCCCTGTCTCCCTCACTCCCTGTCTCCCTCACTCCCTGTCTCCCTCACTCCGTCTCCCTGACTCCCTGACTCCCTGACTCCCTGACTCCCTGTCTCCCTGACTCCCTGTCTCCCTGATTCCCTGTCCCCCTGACTCCATGTCTCCCTGATTCCCTGTCGCCCTGATTCCCTGTCGCCCTGACTCCCTGTCTACCTGATTCCCTGTCTCACTGTCTCCCTGATTTCCTGTCTCTCTGTCTCCCTGTCTACCTGATTCCCTGTCCCCCTGACTCCATGTCTCCCTGATTCGCAGTCTCCCTGATTCGCAGTCTCCCTGATTCGCAGTCTCCCTGATTCGCAGTCTCCCTCACTCTCTGTCTCCCTCACTCTCTGTCTCCCTCACTCTCTGTCTCCCTCACTCTCTGTCTCCCTCACTCTCTGTCTCCCTCACTCTCTGTCTCCCTCACTCTCTGTCTCCCTGACTCCCTGACTCCCTGACTCCCTGACTCCCTGTCTCCCTGTCTCTCTGTCTCCCTGTCTCCCTGATTCCCTGTCTCCCTGGTTCCCTGATTCCTTGTCTCCCTACCTCTCTGTCTCCCTGTCTCCCTGATTCCCTGCCTCCCTGACTCCCTGTCTCTCTGACTCCTTATCTCTCTATCTCCCTGTCTTCCTGATTCCCTGTCTCCCTGACTCCCTTTCTCCCTGAATCCCAGTCTCCCTAACTCCCTGTCTCACTGTCTCCCTGATTCCCTGTCTGTCTGATTCTGTGTCTCCCTGACTCCCTGTCTCCCTGATTCGCTGTCTCCCTCACTCTCTGTCTCCCTCACTCTCTGTCTCCCTGACTCCCTGTCTACCTGACTCCCTGTCTCCCTGACTCCCTGTCTACCTGACTCCCTGTCTCCCTGTCTCCTTGATTCCCTGCCTCTCTGACTCCCTGTCTCTCTATCTCCCTGTCTCCCAACTCCCTGTCTCCCTGATTCCCTGTCTCCCTGACTCCCCATCTCCCTGACTCCCTGTCTCCCTGATTCCCTGTCTCCCTGATTCCCTGTCTCCCTGATTCCCTGTCTCCCTGACTCTCCATCTCCCTGATTCCCTGTCTCTCTGACTCCCTGTCTCTCTATCTCCCTGTCTCCCAAGTCCCTGTCTCCCTGAATCCTTGTCTCCCTGTCTCCCTGACTCCCTTTCTCCCTGAATCCCAGTCTCCCTAACTCCCTGTCTCCCTGTCTCTCTGATTCCCTGTCTCTCTGATTCCGTGTCTCCCTGTCTCCCTGATTCCCTGTCTCCCTGACTCCCTGACTCCCTGTCTCCCTGATTCCCTGTCTCCCTGATTCCCTGTCTCGCTGTCTCCCTGACTCTCTCACTCCCTGTCTCCCTGATTCTCTGACTCACTGTCTCCATGATTCCCTGTCTCCCTGTCTCCCTAACACTCTGTCTCCCTGACTCCCTGACTCCCTGACTCCCTGATTCCCTGACTCCCTGACTCCCTGACTCCCTGACTCCCTGACTCCCTGACTCCCTCACTCCCTCACTCCCTGTCTCCCTGTCTCCCTGATTCCCTGTCTCCCTGATTCCCTGTTGCCCTGACTCCCTGTTGCCCTGACTCCCTGTTGCCCTGACTCCCTGTCTCCATGATTCCCTGTCTCCCTGATTCCCTGATTTCCTGTCTCCCAACTCCCTGTCTCCCAGATTCCCTGTCTCCCAGTCTCCATGATTCCCTGTCTCCCTGTATCTCTGACTCCCCGTCTCCCTGTCACCCTGATTCCCTATCTCACTCTCTCCCTGATTCTCTGTCTACCTGTCTCCCTGTATCCCTGACTCCCTTACTCCCTGTCTCCCTGACACCCTGTTTCCCTGTTTCCCTGTCTTCCTGGTTCCCTGTCTCCCTGACTCCCTGACTCCCTGTCTCCCTAATTCCCTACTCCCTGTCTCCCTGTCTCCCTGATTCCCTACTCCCTGATTCCCTGTCTCCCTGATTCCCTGTCTCCCTGATTCACTGTCTCCCTGTCTCTTTGTCTCACTCACTCTCTGTCTCCCTGTCTCCCTGATTCCCTGTCTCCCTGTCTTCCTGGTTCCCTGTCTCCCTGTCTCCCTGACTCCCTGTCTCCCTGTCTCCCTGTCTCCCTGATTCCCTACTCCCTGATTCCCTGTCTCCCTGATTCCCTGTCTCCCTGTCTCTTTGTCTCACTCACTCTCTGTCTCCCTGTCTCCCTGATTCCCTGTCTCCCTGTCTTCCTGGTTCCCTGTCTCCCTGTCTCCCTGACTCCCTGACTCCCTGTCTCCCTGACTCCCTGTCTCCCTGATTCCCTACTCCCTGTCTCCCTGTCTCCCTGTGTCCCTGTCTCCCTCACTCTCTGTCTCCCTGTCTCCCTGACTCCCTGACTCCCTGTCTCCCTGACTCCCTGTCTCCCTGATTCCCTACTCCCTGCCTCCCTGTCTCCCTGTCTCCCTGTCTCCCTGTCTCCCTCACTCTCTGTCTCCCTGTCTCCCTGACTCCCTGACTCCCTGTCTCCATGTCCCACTGACTCCCTGTCTCCCTGACTCCCTGTCTCCCTGACTCCCTGACTCCCTGTCTACCTGATTCCCTGTCTCCCTGATTCCCTGTCTCCCTGATTCCCTGTCTCCCTGTCTCTCTGTCTCCCTGTCTCTCTGTCTCCCTCAATCTCTGTCTCCCTATCTCCCTATCTACCTGATTCCCTGTCCCCCTGACTCCATGTCTTCCTGTCTCCCTGTCTCTCTGTCTCTCTGTCTCCCTGTCTCCCTGTCTCCCTGTCTCCCTGTCTCCCTGTCTCCCTGTCTTCCTGTCTCCCTGTCTCTCTGTCTCCCTGTCTCCCTGTCTCCCTGTCTCCCTGTCTCCCTGTCTCCCTGTCTTCCTGTCTCCCTGTCTCTCTGTCTCTCTGTCTCTCTGTCTCTCTGTCTCTCTGTCTCCCTGTCTCCCTGTCTCTCTGTCTCCCTGTCTCTCTGTCTCTCTGTCTCTCTGTCTCTCTGTCTCCCTGTCTCCCTGTCTCCCTGTCTCCCTGTCTCTCTGTCTCCCTGTCTCCCTTTCTCCCTGATCCCCTGCCTCCCTGCCTCCCTGACTCCCTGTCTCTCTGACTCTCTGTCTCCCTGTCTCCCTGTCTCCCTGTCTCCCTTTCTCCCTGATCCCCTGCCTCCCTGACTCCCTGTCTCTCTGACTCCCTGTCTCCCTGATTCCCTGTCTCCCTGATTCCCTGAATCCCTGTCTCCCTATCTCCCTTTCTCCCTGACTCCCTGTCTCCCTGTCACCCTGTCTCCCTGATTTCCTTTCTCCCTGATTCCCTGACTCCCTGTCTCCCTGTCTCCCTGTCTCCCTGTCTCCCTGATCCCCTGCCTCCCTGACTCCCTGTCTCTCTGACTCTCTGACTCTCTGACTCCCTGTCTCCCTGTCTCCCTGTCTCCCTGTCTCCCTGACTCCCTGTCTCCCTATCTCCCTGTCTCCCTCACTCCCTCACTCCCTCACTCCCTCACTCCCTTCTCCCTGATTCCCTGACTACCTCTATCCCTGTCTCCCTGTCTCCCTGTCTCGCTGATTTCCAGACTCCATGACTCCCTGTCTCCCTGTCTCCCTAACTCCCTGTCTCCCTGATTCCCTGACTCCCTGATTCCCTGTCACCCTGTCTCCCTGATTCCCTGTCTCCGATTCCCTGTCTCCCTGATTCCCTGTCTCCCTGATTCCCTGTCTCCCTGTGTCCCTGTCTCCCTGATTCCCTGTCTCCCTGACTCCATGTCTCCTTGATTACCTGTCTCCCTCTCTCCCTGTCTCCCTGACTCCCTCACTCCCTGATTCCCTGTCTCCCTGTCTCCCTATTCCTGGTCTCCCTGTCTCCCTGATTCCCTGACTCCCTCCCTGACACCCTGTCACCCTTTCTTCCTGATTCCCTTTCTCTCTGATTCCGTTTCTCCCTGATTCCATGTCTCCCTGTCTCCCTGTCTCCCTGACTCCCTGACTCCCTGACTCCCTGACTCCCTGTCTCCCTGATTCTATGTCTCCCTGATTCCCTGACTCCCTGTCTCCCTGATTCCCTGTCTCCCTAACTCCTTGTCTTTCTGTCTCCCTGACTCCCTGTCTCCCTATCTCCCTGATTTCCTGACTCCCTGACTCCCTGACACCCTGACACCCTATCTCCCTGATTTCCTGACTCCCTGATTCCCTGTCTCCCTGATTCCCTGTCTCCCTGTCTCCCAAGTCCCTGTCTCCATGATTCCCTGTCTCCCTTATTCCCTGTCTCCCTGTCTCCCTGACTCCCTGTCTCCCTGATTCCCTGTCTCCCTATCTCCCTGATTTCCTGACTCCGTGACTCCCTGATTCCCTTTCTCCCTGTCTCCCTGATTCCCTGTCTCCCTGATTCCCTGTCTCCCTGATTCCCTGATTCCCTGTCTCCCTGACTCCCTGTCTCCCTAACTCCATGTCTTCCTGACTCCCTGTCTACCTGATTCCCTTTCTCCCTGATTCCCTGTCTCCCTGACTCCCTGACACCCTGTCTCCCTGACTCCCTGTCTCCTAACTCCTTGTCTCTCTGTCTCCCTGATTTCCTGATTCCCTGACTCCCTGTCTCCCTGATTCCCTGACTCCCTGTCTCCCTCACTCACTCACTCCCTGTCTCCCTGCCTCCCTGACTCCCTGACTCCCTGTCTCTCTGACTTTCTGACTCCCTGTCTCCCTGACTCCCTGACTCCCTGTCTCCTTGATTTCCTGATCCCTGTCTCCCTCACTCCCTGTCTCTATATCCCCCTGTCTCCCAACTCCCTGTCTCCCTGATTCCCTGTCTCCCTGATTCCCTGTCTCCCTGTCTCCCTGTCTCCCTGACTCCCT
Source organism: Chiloscyllium punctatum (assembly GCF_047496795.1). Classification (NCBI taxonomy): domain Eukaryota; kingdom Metazoa; phylum Chordata; class Chondrichthyes; order Orectolobiformes; family Hemiscylliidae; genus Chiloscyllium; species Chiloscyllium punctatum. Next base: position 3,382,914 of record NC_092776.1, on the reverse strand, counting down.
GGCACCCTGTCTCCCTCACTCCCTCACTCCCTCACTCCCTCACTCCCTTCTCCCTGATTCCCTGACTACCTCTATCCCTGTCTCCCTGTCTCCCTGTCTCGCTGATTTCCAGACTCCATGACTCCCTGTCTCCCTGTCTCCCTAACTCCCTGTCTCCCTGATTCCCTGACTCCCTGATTCCCTGTCACCCTGTCTCCCTGATTCCCTGTCTCCGATTCCCTGTCTCCCTGATTCCCTGTCTCCCTGATTCCCTGTCTCCCTGTGTCCCTGTCTCCCTGATTCCCTGTCTCCCTGACTCCATGTCTCCTTGATTACCTGTCTCCCTCTCTCCCTGTCTCCCTGACTCCCTCACTCCCTGATTCCCTGTCTCCCTGTCTCCCTATTCCTGGTCTCCCTGTCTCCCTGATTCCCTGACTCCCTCCCTGACACCCTGTCACCCTTTCTTCCTGATTCCCTTTCTCTCTGATTCCGTTTCTCCCTGATTCCCTGTCTCCCTGTCTCCCTGACTCCCTGACTCCCTGACTCCCTGACTCCCTGTCTCCCTGTCTCTCTGTCTCTCTGTCTCTCTGTCTCTCTGTCTCTCTGTCTCTCTGTCTCTCTGTCTCTCTGTCTCTCTGTCTCTCTGTCTCTCTGTCTCCCTGACTCCCTGACTCCCTGACTCCCTGACTCCCTGACTCCCTGTCTCCCTGTCTCCCTCACTCCATGTCTCCCTCACTCCCTGTCTCCCTCACTCCGTCTCCCTGACTCCCTGACTCCCTGACTCCCTGTCTCCCTGACTCCCTGTCTCCCTGACTCCCTGTCCCCCTGACTCCATGTCTCCCTGATTCCCTGTCGCCCTGACTCCCTGTCTACCTGATTCCCTGTCTCACTGTCTCCCTGATTTCCTGTCTCTCTGTCTCCCTGACTCCCTTTCTCCCTGTCTACCTGATTCCCTGTCCCCCTGACTCCATGTCTCCCTGATTCCCTGTCGCCCTGACTCCCGGTCTACCTGATTCCCTGTCTCACTGTCTCCCTGATTTCCTGTCTCTCTGTCTCCCTGATTCCCTGTCTCCCTGTCTACCTGATTCCCTGTCCCCCTGACTCCATGTCTCCCTGATTACCTGTCGCCCTGACTCCCTGTCTACCTGATCCCCTGTCTCCCTGTCTCCCTGATTTCCTGTCTCCCTGTCTCCCTGTTTCCCTGATTCACTTTCTCCCTGATTCCCTTTCTCCCTGATTCCCTCACTCTCTCACTCCCTGTCTCCCTGACTCCCTGACTCCCTGATTTCCTGTCTCCCTCTCTCCCTGATCCCCTGCCTCCCTGACTCCCTGTCTCTCTGACTCTCTGACTCCCTGTCTCTCTATCTCCCTGTCTCCCAACTCCCTGTCTCCCTGATTCCCTATCTCCCTTTCTCCCTGACTCCCTGTCACCCTTTCTCCCTGATTCCCTTTCTCCCTGATTCCCTGTCTCCCTGTCTCCCTGATTCCCTGACTCACTGTCTCCCTGATTCCCTGACTCACTGTCTCCCTGTCTCCCTGACTCCCTGTCTCCCTAACACTCTGTCTCCCTGTGTCCCTGTCTACCTGATTCCCTGTCTCCCTGACTCCATGTCTCCTTGATTACCTGTCTCCCTCTCTCCCTGTCTCCCTCTCTCCCCGATGACCTGTCTCCCTGACTCCCAAACTCCCTGACCCCCTGTCTCCCTAACTCCCTGTCTCTCTGTCTCCCAGATTCCCTGTCTCCCTAACTCCCTGTCTCTCTGCCTCCCAGATTCCCTGTCTCCCTCTCTCCCTGATTCCCTGTCTCCCTGTCTACCTAACTCCCTGACTCCCTGTCTACCTGATTCCCTGTCTCCCTGATTCCCTGTCTCCCTGGTTCCCTGATTCCTTGTCTCCCTACCTCTCTGTCTCCCTGTCTCCCTGATTCCCTGCCTCCCTGACTCCCTGTCTCCCTGACTCCCTTTCTCCCTGAATCCCAGTCTCCCAAACTCCCTGTCTCACTGTCTCCCTGATTCCCTGTCTCCCTGATTCCCTGTCTCCCTGATTCCCTGTCTCCCTCACTCTCTGTCTCCCTCACTCTCTGTCTCCCTCACTCTCTGTCTCCCTCACTCTCTGTCTCCCTGACTCCCTGACTCCCTGTCTCCCTGACTCCCTGTCTCCCTGACTCCCTGTCTCCCTGTCTCCCTGTCTCTCTGTCTCTCTGTCTCCTTGATTCCCTGCCTCCCTGACTCCCTGTCTCTCTATCTCCCTGTCTCCCAAACTCCCTGTCTCCCTGATTCCCTGTCTCCCTGACTCCCCATCTCCCTGACTCCCTGTCTCCCTGATTCCCTGTCTCCCTGATTCCCTGTCTCCCTGATTCCCTGTCTCCCTGACTCCCCATCTCCCTGATTCCCTGTCTCACTGACTCCCCATCTCCCTGATTCCCTGTCTCTCTGACTCCCTATCTCTCTATCTCCCTGTCTCCCAAGTCCCTTTCTCCCTGAATCCCAGTCTCCCTAACTCCCTGTCTCCCTGTCTCTCTGATTCCCTGTCTCTCTGATTCCGTGTCTCCCTGTCTCCCTGTTTCCCTGTCTCCCTGACTCCCTGTCTCCCTGATTCCCTGTCTCCCTGACTCCCTGTCTCTCTGTCTCCTTGATTTCCTGACTCCATGACTCCCTGTCTCCTTGATTTCCTGATTCCCTGTCTCCCAGTCTCCCTGATTCCCTGCCTCCCTGGCTCTCTATCTCCCTGTCTCCCAACTCCCTGTCTCCCTGTCTCCCTAACTCCTTGTCTTTCTGTCTCTTTGATTTCCTGATTCCTAGACTCCCTGTCTCCTTGATTTCCTGATTCCCTGTCTCCCAGTCTCCCTGATTCCCTGCCTCCCTGGCTCTCTATCTCCCTGTCTCCCAACTCCCTGTCTCCCTGTCTCCCTAACTCCTTGTCTTTCTGTCTCTTTGATTTCCTGATTCCTAGACTCCCTGTCTCCTTGATTTCCTGATTCCCTGTCTCCCAGTCTCCCTGATTCCCTGCCTCCCTGGCTCTCTATCTCCCTGTCTCCCAACTCCCTGTCTCCCTGTCTCCCTAACTCCTTGTCTTTCTGTCTCTTTGATTTCCTGATTCCTAGACTCCCTGTCTCCCTGATTCCCTGTCTCCCTGACTCCCTGTCTCCCTGACTCCCTGTCTCTCTATCACCCTGTCTCCCAAGTCCCTGTCTCCCAAGTCCCTGTCTCCCTGTCTCCCTAACTCCCTGTCTCCCTAACTCCCTGTCTCCCTGATTCCCTGTCTCACTGTCTCTCTGTCTCCCTCAATCTCTGTCTCCCTATCTCCCTATCTACCTGATTCCCTGTCCCCCTGACTCCATGTCTCCCTGATTACCTGTCTCCCTGATTACCTGTCTCCCTGATTCCCTGTCTCCCTGTCTCCCTGTCTCCCTGTCTCCCTGTCTCTCTGTCTCCCTGTCTCCCTGTCTCCCTGTCTCCCTTTCTCCCTGATCCCCTGCCTCCCTGACTCCCTGTCTCCCTGTCTCCCTGTCTCCCTGATTCCCTGAATCCCTGTCTCCCTATCTCCCTTTCTCCCTGACTCCCTGTCTCCCTGTCACCCTGTCTCCCTGATTTCCTTTCTCCCTGATTCCCTTTCTCCCTGATTCCCTGACTCCCTGTCTCCCTGTCTCCCTGTCTCCCTGTCTCCCTGATCCCCTGCCTCCCTGCCTCCCTGACTCCCTGTCTCCCTGTCTCCCTGTCTCTCTGACTCTCTGACTCTCTGACTCTCTGACTCTCTGACTCCCTGTCTCCCTGTCTCCCTGATTCCCTGACTCCCTGTCTCCCTGATTCCCTGGCACCCTGTCTCCCTCACTCCCTTCTCCCTGATTCCCTGACTACCTCTATCCCTGTCTCCCTGTCTCCCTGTCTCGCTGATTTCCTGACTCCATGACTCCCTGTCTCCCTAACTCCCTGTCTCCCTGATTCCCTGACTCCCTGATTCCCTGTCACCCTGTCTCCCTGATTCCCTGTCTCCGATTCCCTGTCTCCCTGATTCCCTGTCTCCCTGATTCCCTCTCTCCCTGTGTCCCTGTCTCCCTGATTCCCTGTCTCCCTGACTCCATGTCTCCTTGATTACCTGTCTCCCTCTCTCCCTGTCTCCCTGACTCCCTCACTCCCTGATTCCCTGTCTCCCTGTCTCCCTGATTCCTGGTCTCCCTGTCTCCCTGATTCCCTGACTCTCTCCCTGACACCCTGTCACCCTTTCTTCCTGATTCCCTTTCTCTCTGATTCCGTTTCTCCCTGATTCCCTGTCTCCCTGACTCCCTGACTCCCTGACTCCCTGACTCCCTGTCTCCCTGATTCCCTGTCTCCCTGATTCTATGTCTCCCTGATTCCCTGACTCCCTGTCTCCCTGATTCCCTGTCTCCCTGATTCCCTGTCTCCCTGATTCCCTGTCTCCCTAACTCCTTGTCTTTCTGTCTCCCTGACTCCCTGTCTCCCTATCTCCCTGATTTCCTGACTCCCTGACTCCCTGACACCCTGACACCCTATCTCCCTGATTTCCTGACTCCCTGATTCCCTGTCTCCCTGATTCCCTGTCTCCCTGTCTCCCAAGTCCCTGTCTCCATGATTCCCTGTCTCCCTTATTCCCTGTCTCCCTGTCTCCCTGACTCCCTGTCTCCCTGTCTCCCTGTCCCCCTGATTCCCTGTCTCCCTATCTCCCTGATTTCCTGACTCCGTGACTCCCTGATTCCCTTTCTCCCTGTCTCCCTGATTCCCTGTCTCCCTGATTCCCTGTCTCCCTGATTCCCTGATTCCCTGTCTCCCTGACTCCCTGTCTCCCTAACTCCATGTCTTCCTGACTCCCTGTCTACCTGATTCCCTTTCTCCCTGATTCCCTGTCTCCCTGACTCCCTGACACCCTGTCTCCCTGACTCCCTGTCTCCTAACTCCTTGTCTCTCTGTCTCCCTGATTTCCTGATTCCCTGACTCCCTGTCTCCCTGATTCCCTGACTCCCTGTCTCCCTCACTCACTCACTCCCTGTCTCCCTGTCTCTCTGACTTTCTGACTCCCTGTCTCCCTGTCTCCCTGACTCCCTGACTCCCTGTCTCCTTGATTTCCTGATCCCAGTCTCCCTCACTCCCTGTCTCTATATCCCCCTGTCTCCCAACTCCCTGTCTCCCTGATTCCCTGTCTCCCTGATTTCCTGTCTCCCTGACTCTCTCACTCCCTGTCTCCCTGATTCTCTGACTCACTGTCTCCATGATTCCCTGTCTCCCTGTCTCCCTAACACTCTGTCTCCCTGTGTCCCTGTCTCCCTGATTTCCTGTCTCTCTGTCTCCCTGACTCCCTGACTCCCTGACTCCCTGTGTCCCTGTCTCCCTCACTCCATGTCTCCCTCACTCCCTGTCTCACTCACTCCCTGTCTCACTCACTCCCTGTCTCCCTCACTCCCTGACTCCCTGACTCCCTGACTCCCTGTCTCCCTGACTCCCTGTCTCCCTGTCTACCTGATTCCCTGTCCCCCTGACTCCATGTCTCCCTGATTCCCTGTCGCCCTGACTCCCTGTCTACCTGATTCCCTGTCTCACTGTCTCCCTGATTTCCTGTCTCTCTGTCTCCCTGACTCCCTTTCTCCCTGTCTACCTGATTCCCTGTCCCCCTGACTCCATGTCTCCCTGATTCCCTGTCGCCCTGACTCCCTGTCTACCTGATTCCCTGTCTCACTGTCTCCCTGATTTCCTGTCTCTCTGTCTCCCTGATTCCCTTTCTCCCTGTCTACCTGATTCCCTGTCCCCCTGACTCCATGTCTCCCTGATTACCTGTCGCCCTGACTCCCTGTCTCTCTGCCTCCCAGATTCCCTGTCTCCCTCTCTCCCTGATTCCCTGTCTCCCTGTCTACCTAACTCCCTGACTCCCTGTCTACCTGATTCCCTGTCTCCCTGATTCCCTGTCTCCCTGGTTCCCTGATTCCTTGTCTCCCTACCTCTCTGTCTCCCTGTCTCCCTGATTCCCTGCCTCCCTGACTCCCTGTCTCCCTGACTCCCTTTCTCCCTGAATCCCAGTCTCCCAAACTCCCTGTCTCACTGTCTCCCTGATTCCCTGTCTCCCTGATTCCCTGTCTCCCTGATTCCCTGTCTCCCTCACTCTCTGTCTCCCTCACTCTCTGTCTCCCTCACTCTCTGTCTCCCTGACTCCCTGACTCCCTGTCTCCCTGACTCCCTGTCTCCCTGTCTCCCTGTCTCTCTGTCTCTCTGTCTCCTTGATTCCCTGCCTCCCTGACTCCCTGTCTCTCTATCTCCCTGTCTCCCAAACTCCCTGTCTCCCTGATTCCCTGTCTCCCTGACTCCCCATCTCCCTGACTCCCTGTCTCCCTGATTCCCTGTCTCCCTGATTCCCTGTCTCCCTGATTCCCTGTCTCCCTGACTCCCCATCTCCCTGATTCCCTGTCTCACTGACTCCCCATCTCCCTGATTCCCTGTCTCTCTGACTCCCTATCTCTCTATCTCCCTGTCTCCCAAGTCCCTTTCTCCCTGAATCCCAGTCTCCCTAACTCCCTGTCTCCCTGTCTCTCTGATTCCCTGTCTCTCTGATTCCGTGTCTCCCTGTCTCCCTGTTTCCCTGTCTCCCTGACTCCCTGTCTCCCTGATTCCCTGTCTCCCTGACTCCCTGTCTCTCTGTCTCCTTGATTTCCTGACTCCATGACTCCCTGTCTCCTTGATTTCCTGATTCCCTGTCTCCCAGTCTCCCTGATTCCCTGCCTCCCTGGCTCTCTATCTCCCTGTCTCCCAACTCCCTGTCTCCCTGTCTCCCTAACTCCTTGTCTTTCTGTCTCTTTGATTTCCTGATTCCTAGACTCCCTGTCTCCTTGATTTCCTGATTCCCTGTCTCCCAGTCTCCCTGATTCCCTGCCTCCCTGGCTCTCTATCTCCCTGTCTCCCAACTCCCTGTCTCCCTGTCTCCCTAACTCCTTGTCTTTCTGTCTCTTTGATTTCCTGATTCCTAGACTCCCTGTCTCCCTGATTCCCTGTCTCCCTGACTCCCTGTCTCCCTGACTCCCTGTCTCTCTATCACCCTGTCTCCCAAGTCCCTGTCTCCCAAGTCCCTGTCTCCCTGTCTCCCTAACTCCCTGTCTCCCTAACTCCCTGTCTCCCTGATTCCCTGTCTCACTGTCTCTCTGTCTCCCTCAATCTCTGTCTCCCTATCTCCCTATCTACCTGATTCCCTGTCCCCCTGACTCCATGTCTCCCTGATTACCTGTCTCCCTGATTACCTGTCTCCCTGATTCCCTGTCTCCCTGTCTCCCTGTCTCCCTGTCTCTCTGTCTCCCTGTCTCCCTGTCTCCCTGTCTCTCTGTCTCCCTGTCTCCCTGTCTCCCTGTCTCCCTTTCTCCCTGATCCCCTGCCTCCCTGACTCCCTGTCTCCCTGTCTCCCTGTCTCCCTGATTCCCTGAATCCCTGTCTCCCTATCTCCCTTTCTCCCTGACTCCCTGTCTCCCTGTCACCCTGTCTCCCTGATTTCCTTTCTCCCTGATTCCCTTTCTCCCTGATTCCCTGACTCCCTGTCTCCCTGTCTCCCTGTCTCCCTGTCTCCCTGTCTCCCTGATCCCCTGCCTCCCTGCCTCCCTGACTCCCTGTCTCCCTGTCTCCCTGTCTCTCTGACTCTCTGACTCTCTGACTCTCTGACTCTCTGACTCCCTGTCTCCCTGTCTCCCTGATTCCCTGACTCCCTGTCTCCCTGATTCCCTGGCACCCTGTCTCCCTCACTCCCTTCTCCCTGATTCCCTGACTACCTCTATCCCTGTCTCCCTGTCTCCCTGTCTCGCTGATTTCCTGACTCCATGACTCCCTGTCTCCCTAACTCCCTGTCTCCCTGATTCCCTGACTCCCTGATTCCCTGTCACCCTGTCTCCCTGATTCCCTGTCTCCGATTCCCTGTCTCCCTGATTCCCTGTCTCCCTGATTCCCTCTCTCCCTGTGTCCCTGTCTCCCTGATTCCCTGTCTCCCTGACTCCATGTCTCCTTGATTACCTGTCTCCCTCTCTCCCTGTCTCCCTGACTCCCTCACTCCCTGATTCCCTGTCTCCCTGTCTCCCTGATTCCTGGTCTCCCTGTCTCCCTGATTCCCTGACTCTCTCCCTGACACCCTGTCACCCTTTCTTCCTGATTCCCTTTCTCTCTGATTCCGTTTCTCCCTGATTCCCTGTCTCCCTGACTCCCTGACTCCCTGACTCCCTGACTCCCTGTCTCCCTGATTCCCTGTCTCCCTGATTCTATGTCTCCCTGATTCCCTGACTCCCTGTCTCCCTGATTCCCTGTCTCCCTGATTCCCTGTCTCCCTAACTCCTTGTCTTTCTGTCTCCCTGACTCCCTGTCTCCCTATCTCCCTGATTTCCTGACTCCCTGACTCCCTGACACCCTGACACCCTATCTCCCTGATTTCCTGACTCCCTGATTCCCTGTCTCCCTGATTCCCTGTCTCCCTGTCTCCCAAGTCCCTGTCTCCATGATTCCCTGTCTCCCTTATTCCCTGTCTCCCTGTCTCCCTGACTCCCTGTCTCCCTGTCTCCCTGTCCCCCTGATTCCCTGTCTCCCTATCTCCCTGATTTCCTGACTCCGTGACTCCCTGATTCCCTTTCTCCCTGTCTCCCTGATTCCCTGTCTCCCTGATTCCCTGTCTCCCTGATTCCCTGATTCCCTGTCTCCCTGACTCCCTGTCTCCCTAACTCCATGTCTTCCTGACTCCCTGTCTACCTGATTCCCTTTCTCCCTGATTCCCTGTCTCCCTGACTCCCTGACACCCTGTCTCCCTGACTCCCTGTCTCCTAACTCCTTGTCTCTCTGTCTCCCTGATTTCCTGATTCCCTGACTCCCTGTCTCCCTGATTCCCTGACTCCCTGTCTCCCTCACTCACTCACTCCCTGTCTCCCTGTCTCTCTGACTTTCTGACTCCCTGTCTCCCTGTCTCCCTGACTCCCTGACTCCCTGTCTCCTTGATTTCCTGATCCCAGTCTCCCTCACTCCCTGTCTCTATATCCCCCTGTCTCCCAACTCCCTGTCTCCCTGATTCCCTGTCTCCCTGATTTCCTGTCTCCCTGACTCTCTCACTCCCTGTCTCCCTGATTCTCTGACTCACTGTCTCCATGATTCCCTGTCTCCCTGTCTCCCTAACACTCTGTCTCCCTGTGTCCCTGTCTCCCTGATTTCCTGTCTCTCTGTCTCCCTGACTCCCTGACTCCCTGACTCCCTGTGTCCCTGTCTCCCTCACTCCATGTCTCCCTCACTCCCTGTCTCACTCACTCCCTGTCTCACTCACTCCCTGTCTCCCTCACTCCCTGACTCCCTGACTCCCTGACTCCCTGACTCCCTGTCTCCCTGACTCCCTGTCTCCCTGTCTACCTGATTCCCTGTCCCCCTGACTCCATGTCTCCCTGATTCCCTGTCGCCCTGACTCCCTGTCTACCTGATTCCCTGTCTCACTGTCTCCCTGATTTCCTGTCTCTCTGTCTCCCTGACTCCCTTTCTCCCTGTCTACCTGATTCCCTGTCCCCCTGACTCCATGTCTCCCTGATTCCCTGTCGCCCTGACTCCCTGTCTACCTGATTCCCTGTCTCACTGTCTCCCTGATTTCCTGTCTCTCTGTCTCCCTGATTCCCTTTCTCCCTGTCTACCTGATTCCCTGTCCCCCTGACTCCATGTCTCCCTGATTACCTGTCGCCCTGACTCCCTGTCTACCTGATCCCCTGTCTCCCTGTCTCCCTGATTTCCTGTCTCCCTGATTCCCTTTCTCCCTGATTCCCTTTCTCCCTGATTCCCTCACTCTCTCACTCCCTGTCTCCCTGACTCCCTGACTCCCTGATTTCCTGTCTCCCTCTCTCCCTGATCCCCTGCCTCCCTGACTCCCTGTCTCTCTGACTCTCTGACTCCCTGTCTCTCTATCTCCCTGTCTCCCAACTCCCTGTCTCCCTGATTCCCTATCTCCCTTTCTCCCTGACTCCCTGTCACCCTTTCTCCCTGATTCCCTTTCTCCCTGATTCCCTGTCTCCCTGTCTCCCTGATTCCCTGACTCACTGTCTCCATGATTCCCTGACTCCCTCTATCCCTGTCTCCCTGACTCCCTGTCTCCCTAACACTCTGTCTCCCTGTGTCCCTGTCTACCTGATTCCCTGTCTCCCTGACTCCATGTCTCCTTGATTACCTGTCTCCCTCTCTCCCTGTCTCCCTCTCTCCCTGATGACCTGTCTCCCTGACTCCCAAACTCCCTGACCCCCTGTCTCCCTAACTCCCTGTCTCTCTGTCTCCCAGATTCCCTGTCTCCCTAACTCCCTGTCTCTCTGCCTCCCAGATTCCCTGTCTCCCTCTCTCCCTGATTCCCTGTCTCCCTGTCTACCTAACTCCCTGACTCCCTGTCTACCTGATTCCCTGTCTCCCTGATTCCCTGTCTCCCTGGTTCCCTGATTCCTTGTCTCCCTACCTCTCTGTCTCCCTGTCTCCCTGATTCCCTGCCTCCCTGACTCCCTGTCTCCCTGACTCCCTTTCTCCCTGAATCCCAGTCTCCCAAACTCCCTGTCTCACTGTCTCCCTGATTCCCTGTCTCCCTGATTCCCTGTCTCCCTGATTCCCTGTCTCCCTGATTCCCTGTCTCCCTCACTCTCTGTCTCCCTCACTCTCTGTCTCCCTCACTCTCTGTCTCCCTGACTCCCTGACTCCCTGTCTCCCTGACTCCCTGTCTCCCTGACTCCCTGTCTCCCTGTCTCTCTGTCTCTCTGTCTCCTTGATTCCCTGCCTCCCTGACTCCCTGTCTCTCTATCTCCCTGTCTCCCAACTCCCTGTCTCCCTGATTCCCTGTCTCCCTGACTCCCCATCTCCCTGACTCCCTGTCTCCCTGATTCCCTGTCTCCCTGATTCCCTGTCTCCCTGATTCCCTGTCTCCCTGACTCCCCATCTCCCTGATTCCCTGTCTCACTGACTCCCCATCTCCCTGATTCCCTGTCTCTCTGACTCCCTATCTCTCTATCTCCCTGTCTCCCAAGTCCCTTTCTCCCTGAATCCCAGTCTCCCTAACTCCCTGTCTCCCTGTCTCTCTGATTCCCTGTCTCTCTGATTCCGTGTCTCCCTGTCTCCCTGTTTCCCTGTCTCCCTGACTCCCTGTCTCCCTGATTCCCTGTCTCCCTGACTCCCTGTCTCCCTGACTCCCTGTCTCTCTGTCTCCTTGATTTCCTGACTCCATGACTCCCTGTCTCCTTGATTTCCTGATGCCCTGTCTCCCAGTCTCCCTGATTCCCTGCCTCCCTGGCTCTCTATCTCCCTGTTTCCCAACTCCCTGTCTCCCTGTCTCCCTAACTCCTTGTCTTTCTGTCTCTTTGATTTCCTGATTCCTAGACTCCCTGTCTCCTTGATTTCCTGATTCCCTGTCTCCCAGTCTCCCTGATTCCCTGCCTCCCTGGCTCTCTATCTCCCTGTCTCCCAACTCCCTGTCTCCCTGTCTCCCTAACTCCTTGTCTTTCTGTCTCTTTGATTTCCTGATTCCTAGACTCCCTGTCTCCCTGATTCCCTGTCTCCCTGACTCCCTGTCTCCCTGACTCCCTGTCTCTCTATCACCCTGTCTCCCAAGTCCCTGTCTCCCTGTCTCCCTAACTCCCTGTCTCCCTAACTCCCTGTCTCCCTGATTCCCTGTCTCACTGTCTCTCTGTCTCCCTCAATCTCTGTCTCCCTATCTCCCTATCTACCTGATTCCCTGTCCCCCTGACTCCATGTCTCCCTGATTACCTGTCTCCCTGATTACCTGTCTCCCTGATTCCCTGTCTCCCTGTCTCCCTGTCTCCCTGTCTCCCTGTCTCCCTGTCTCTCTGTCTCCCTGTCTCCCTGTCTCCCTTTCTCCCTGATCCCCTGCCTCCCTGACTCCCTGTCTCCCTGTCTCCCTGTCTCCCTGATTCCCTGAATCCCTGTCTCCCTATCTCCCTTTCTCCCTGACTCCCTGTCTCCCTGACTCCCTGTCTCCCTGATTTCCTTTCTCCCTGATTCCCTTTCTCCCTGATTCCCTGACTCCCTGTCTCCCTGTCTCCCTGTCTCCCTGATCCCCTGCCTCCCTGCCTCCCTGACTCCCTGTCTCCCTGTCTCCCTGTCTCTCTGACTCTCTGACTCTCTGACTCTCTGACTCTCTGACTCTCTGACTCTCTGACTCCCTGTCTCCCTGTCTCCCTGATTCCCTGACTCCCTGTCTCCCTGATTCCCTGGCACCCTGTCTCCCTCACTCCCTTCTCCCTGATTCCCTGACTACCTCTATCCCTGTCTCCCTGTCTCCCTGTCTCGCTGATTTCCTGACTCCATGACTCCCTGTCTCCCTAACTCCCTGTCTCCCTGATTCCCTGACTCCCTGATTCCCTGTCACCCTGTCTCCCTGATTCCCTGTCTCCGATTCCCTGTCTCCCTGATTCCCTGTCTCCCTGATTCCCTCTCTCCCTGTGTCCCTGTCTCCCTGATTCCCTGTCTCCCTGACTCCATGTCTCCTTGATTACCTGTCTCCCTCTCTCCCTGTCTCCCTGACTCCCTCACTCCCTGATTCCCTGTCTCCCTGTCTCCCTGATTCCTGGTCTCCCTGTCTCCCTGATTCCCTGACTCTCTCCCTGACACCCTGTCACCCTTTCTTCCTGATTCCCTTTCTCTCTGATTCCGTTTCTCCCTGATTCCCTGTCTCCCTGACTCCCTGACTCCCTGACTCCCTGACTCCCTGTCTCCCTGATTCCCTGTCTCCCTGATTCTATGTCTCCCTGATTCCCTGACTCCCTGTCTCCCTGATTCCCTGTCTCCCTGATTCCCTGTCTCCCTGATTCCCTGTCTCCCTAACTCCTTGTCTTTCTGTCTCCCTGACTCCCTGTCTCCCTATCTCCCTGATTTCCTGACTCCCTGACTCCCTGACACCCTGACACCCTATCTCCCTGATTTCCTGACTCCCTGATTCCCTGTCTCCCTGATTCCCTGTCTCCCTGTCTCCCAAGTCCCTGTCTCCATGATTCCCTGTCTCCCTTATTCCCTGTCTCCCTGTCTCCCTGACTCCCTGTCTCCCTGTCTCCCTGTCCCCCTGATTCCCTGTCTCCCTATCTCCCTGATTTCCTGACTCCGTGACTCCCTGATTCCCTTTCTCCCTGTCTCCCTGATTCCCTGTCTCCCTGATTCCCTGTCTCCCTGATTCCCTGATTCCCTGTCTCCCTGACTCCCTGTCTCCCTAACTCCATGTCTTCCTGACTCCCTGTCTACCTGATTCCCTTTCTCCCTGATTCCCTGTCTCCCTGACTCCCTGACACCCTGTCTCCCTGACTCCCTGTCTCCTAACTCCTTGTCTCTCTGTCTCCCTGATTTCCTGATTCCCTGACTCCCTGTCTCCCTGATTCCCTGACTCCCTGTCTCCCTCACTCACTCACTCCCTGTCTCCCTGTCTCTCTGACTTTCTGACTCCCTGTCTCCCTGTCTCCCTGACTCCCTGACTCCCTGTCTCCTTGATTTCCTGATCCCAGTCTCCCTCACTCCCTGTCTCTATATCCCCCTGTCTCCCAACTCCCTGTCTCCCTGATTCCCTGTCTCCCTGATTTCCTGTCTCCCTGACTCTCTCACTCCCTGTCTCCCTGATTCTCTGACTCACTGTCTCCATGATTCCCTGTCTCCCTGTCTCCCTAACACTCTGTCTCCCTGTGTCCCTGTCTCCCTGATTTCCTGTCTCTCTGTCTCCCTGACTCCCTGACTCCCTGACTCCCTGTGTCCCTGTCTCCCTCACTCCATGTCTCCCTCACTCCCTGTCTCACTCACTCCCTGTCTCACTCACTCCCTGACTCCCTGACTCCCTGACTCCCTGACTCCCTGTCTCCCTGACTCCCTGTCTCCCTGTCTACCTGATTCCCTGTCCCCCTGACTCCATGTCTCCCTGATTCCCTGTCGCCCTGACTCCCTGTCTACCTGATTCCCTGTCTCACTGTCTCCCTGATTTCCTGTCTCTCTGTCTCCCTGACTCCCTTTCTCCCTGTCTACCTGATTCCCTGTCCCCCTGACTCCATGTCTCCCTGATTCCCTGTCGCCCTGACTCCCTGTCTACCTGATTCCCTGTCTCACTGTCTCCCTGATTTCCTGTCTCTCTGTCTCCCTGATTCCCTTTCTCCCTGTCTACCTGATTCCCTGTCCCCCTGACTCCATGTCTCCCTGATTACCTGTCGCCCTGACTCCCTGTCTACCTGATCCCCTGTCTCCCTGTCTCCCTGATTTCCTGTCTCCCTGATTCCCTTTCTCCCTGATTCCCTTTCTCCCTGATTCCCTCACTCTCTCACTCCCTGTCTCCCTGACTCCCTGACTCCCTGATTTCCTGTCTCCCTCTCTCCCAGATCCCCTGCCTCCCTGACTCCCTGTCTCTCTGACTCTCTGACTCCCTGTCTCTCTATCTCCCTGTCTCCCAACTCCCTGTCTCCCTGATTCCCTATCTCCCTTTCTCCCTGACTCCCTGTCACCCTTTCTCCCTGATTCCCTTTCTCCCTGATTCCCTGTCTCCCTGTCTCCCTGATTCCCTGACTCACTGTCTCCATGATTCCCTGACTCCCTCTATCCCTGTCTCCCTGACTCCCTGTCTCCCTAACACTCTGTCTCCCTGTGTCCCTGTCTACCTGATTCCCTGTCTCCCTGACTCCATGTCTCCTTGATTACCTGTCTCCCTCTCTCCCTGTCTCCCTCTCTCCCTGATGACCTGTCTCCCTGACTCCCAAACTCCCTGACCCCCTGTCTCCCTAACTCCCTGTCTCTCTGTCTCCCAGATTCCCTGTCTCCCTAACTCCCTGTCTCTCTGCCTCCCAGATTCCCTGTCTCCCTCTCTCCCTGATTCCCTGTCTCCCTGTCTACCTAACTCCCTGACTCCCTGTCTACCTGATTCCCTGTCTCCCTGATTCCCTGTCTCCCTGGTTCCCTGATTCCTTGTCTCCCTACCTCTCTGTCTCCCTGTCTCCCTGATTCCTTGTCTCCCTAACTCCCTGTCTCACTGTCTCCCTGATTCCCTGTCTGTCTGATTCTGTGTCTCCCTGATTCCCTGTCTGTCTGATTCTGTGTCTCCCTGATTCGCAGTCTCCCTGATTCGCAGTCTCCCTCACTCTCTGTCTCCCTCACTCTCTGTCTCCCTCACTCTCTGTCTCCCTGTCTCCCTGTCTCCCTGATTCCCTGTCTCCCTGGTTCCCTGATTCCTTGTCTCCCTACCTCTCTGTCTCCCTGTCTCCCTGATTCCCTGCCTCCCTGACTCCCTGTCTCTCTGACTCCTTATCTCTCTATCTCCCTGTCTTCCTGATTCCCTGTCTCCCTGACTCCCTTTCTCCCTGAATCCCAGTCTCCCTAACTCCCTGTCTCACTGTCTCCCTGATTCCCTGTCTGTCTGATTCTGTGTCTCCCTGACTCCCTGTCTCCCTGATTCGCTGTCTCCCTCACTCTCTGTCTCCCTCACTCTCTGTCTCCCTGATTTCCTGTCTCCCTGACTCTCTCACTCCCTGTCTCCCTGATTCTCTGACTCACTGTCTCCATGATTCCCTGTCTCCCTGTCTCCCTAACACTCTGTCTCCCTGTGTCCCTGTCTCCCTGATTTCCTGTCTCTCTGTCTCCCTGACTCCCTGACTCCCTGACTCCCTGTGTCCCTGTCTCCCTCACTCCATGTCTCCCTCACTCCCTGTCTCACTCACTCCCTGTCTCACTCACTCCCTGACTCCCTGACTCCCTGACTCCCTGACTCCCTGTCTCCCTGACTCCCTGTCTCCCTGTCTACCTGATTCCCTGTCCCCCTGACTCCATGTCTCCCTGATTCCCTGTCGCCCTGACTCCCTGTCTACCTGATTCCCTGTCTCACTGTCTCCCTGATTTCCTGTCTCTCTGTCTCCCTGACTCCCTTTCTCCCTGTCTACCTGATTCCCTGTCCCCCTGACTCCATGTCTCCCTGATTCCCTGTCGCCCTGACTCCCTGTCTACCTGATTCCCTGTCTCACTGTCTCCCTGATTTCCTGTCTCTCTGTCTCCCTGATTCCCTTTCTCCCTGTCTACCTGATTCCCTGTCCCCCTGACTCCATGTCTCCCTGATTACCTGTCGCCCTGACTCCCTGTCTACCTGATCCCCTGTCTCCCTGTCTCCCTGATTTCCTGTCTCCCTGATTCCCTTTCTCCCTGATTCCCTTTCTCCCTGATTCCCTCACTCTCTCACTCCCTGTCTCCCTGACTCCCTGACTCCCTGATTTCCTGTCTCCCTCTCTCCCAGATCCCCTGCCTCCCTGACTCCCTGTCTCTCTGACTCTCTGACTCCCTGTCTCTCTATCTCCCTGTCTCCCAACTCCCTGTCTCCCTGATTCCCTATCTCCCTTTCTCCCTGACTCCCTGTCACCCTTTCTCCCTGATTCCCTTTCTCCCTGATTCCCTGTCTCCCTGTCTCCCTGATTCCCTGACTCACTGTCTCCATGATTCCCTGACTCCCTCTATCCCTGTCTCCCTGACTCCCTGTCTCCCTAACACTCTGTCTCCCTGTGTCCCTGTCTACCTGATTCCCTGTCTCCCTGACTCCATGTCTCCTTGATTACCTGTCTCCCTCTCTCCCTGTCTCCCTCTCTCCCTGATGACCTGTCTCCCTGACTCCCAAACTCCCTGACCCCCTGTCTCCCTAACTCCCTGTCTCTCTGTCTCCCAGATTCCCTGTCTCCCTAACTCCCTGTCTCTCTGCCTCCCAGATTCCCTGTCTCCCTCTCTCCCTGATTCCCTGTCTCCCTGTCTACCTAACTCCCTGACTCCCTGTCTACCTGATTCCCTGTCTCCCTGATTCCCTGTCTCCCTGGTTCCCTGATTCCTTGTCTCCCTACCTCTCTGTCTCCCTGTTTCCCTGATTCCTTGTCTCCCTAACTCCCTGTCTCACTGTCTCCCTGATTCCCTGTCTGTCTGATTCTGTGTCTCCCTGATTCCCTGTCTGTCTGATTCTGTGTCTCCCTGATTCGCAGTCTCCCTGATTCGCAGTCTCCCTCACTCTCTGTCTCCCTCACTCTCTGTCTCCCTCACTCTCTGTCTCCCTGTCTCCCTGTCTCCCTGATTCCCTGTCTCCCTGGTTCCCTGATTCCTTGTCTCCCTACCTCTCTGTCTCCCTGTCTCCCTGATTCCCTGCCTCCCTGACTCCCTGTCTCTCTGACTCCTTATCTCTCTATCTCCCTGTCTTCCTGATTCCCTGTCTCCCTGACTCCCTTTCTCCCTGAATCCCAGTCTCCCTAACTCCCTGTCTCACTGTCTCCCTGATTCCCTGTCTGTCTGATTCTGTGTCTCCCTGACTCCCTGTCTCCCTGACTCCCTGTCTCCCTGATTCTCTGTCTCCCTGATTCGCTGTCTCCCTCACTCTCTGTCTCCCTCACTCTCTGTCTCCCTGACTCCCTGTCTACCTGACTCCCTGTCTACCTGACTCCCTGTCTCCCTGACTCACTGATTCCCTGTCTCCCTGACTCCCTGTCTCCCTGACTCCCTGTCTCCCTGCCTCCCTGACTCCCTGTCTCTCTATCTCCCTGACTCCCTTTCTCCCTGTCTACCTGATTCCCTGTCCCCCTGACTCCATGTCTCCCTGATTCCCTGTCGCCCTGACTCCCTGTCTACCTGATTCCCTGTCTCACTGTCTCCCTGATTTCCTGTCTCTCTGTCTCCCTGATTCCCTTTCTCCCTGTCTACCTGATTCCCTGTCCCCCTGACTCCATGTCTCCCTGATTACCTGTCGCCCTGACTCCCTGTCTACCTGATCCCCTGTCTCCCTGTCTCCCTGATTTCCTGTCTCCCTGATTCCCTTTCTCCCTGATTCCCTTTCTCCCTGATTCCCTCACTCTCTCACTCCCTGTCTCCCTGACTCCCTGACTCCCTGATTTCCTGTCTCCCTCTCTCCCTGATCCCCTGCCTCCCTGACTCCCTGTCTCTCTGACTCTCTGACTCCCTGTCTCTCTATCTCCCTGTCTCCCAACTCCCTGTCTCCCTGATTCCCTATCTCCCTTTCTCCCTGACTCCCTGTCACCCTTTCTCCCTGATTCCCTTTCTCCCTGATTCCCTGTCTCCCTGTCTCCCTGATTCCCTGACTCACTGTCTCCATGATTCCCTGACTCCCTCTATCCCTGTCTCCCTGACTCCCTGTCTCCCTAACACTCTGTCTCCCTGTGTCCCTGTCTACCTGATTCCCTGTTTCCCTGACTCCATGTCTCCTTGATTACCTGTCTCCCTCTCTCCCTGTCTCCCTCTCTCCCTGATGACCTGTCTCCCTGACTCCCAAACTCCCTGACCCCCTGTCTCCCTAACTCCCTGTCTCTCTGTCTCCCAGATTCCCTGTCTCCCTAACTCCCTGTCTCTCTGTCTCCCAGATTCCCTGTCTCCCTGTCTCCCTAACTCCCTGACTCCCTGTCTACCTGATTCCCTGTCTCCCTGATTCCCTGTCTCCCTGGTTCCCTGATTCCTTGTCTCCCTACCTCTCTGTCTCCCTGTCTCCCTGATTCCCGGCCTCCCTGACTCCCTGTCTCTCTGACTCCTTATCACTCTATCTCCCTGTCTTCCTGATTCCCTGTCTCCCTGACTCCCTTTCTCCCTGAATCCCAGTCTCCCTAACTCCCTGTCTCACTGTCTCCCTGATTCCCTGTCTCCCTGTCTCCCCATCTCCCTGATTCCCTGTCTCCCTGATTCCCTGTCTCCCTGATTCCCTGTCTCCCTGACTCCCCGTCTCCCTGATTCCCTGTCTCCCTGACTCCCTGTCTCTCTATCTCCCTGTCTCCCAAGTCCCTGTCTCCCTGAATCCTTGTCTCCCTGTCTCCCTGACTCCCTTTCTCCCTGAATCCCAGTCTCCCTAACTCCCTGTCTCCCTGTCTCTCTAATTCCCTGTCTCCCTGATTCCCTGTCTCCCTGATTCCCTGTCTCCCTGATTCCCTGTCTCCCTGTCTCCCTGTCTCCCTGACTCTCTCACTCCCTGTCTCCCTGATTCTCTGACTCACTGTCTCCATGATTCCCTGTCTCCCTGTCTCCCTAACACTCTGTCTCCCTGACTCCCTGACTCCCTGACTCCCTGACTCCCTGACTCCCTGACTCCCTGTCTCCCTCACTCCCTGTCTCCCTCACTCCCTGTCTCCCTCACTCCCTGTCTCCCTGTCTCCCTGTCTCCCTGACTCCCTGTCTCCCTGACTCCCTGTCTCCCTGACTCCCTGATTCCCTGTCCCCCTGACTCCATGTCTCCCTGATTCCCTGTCTCACTGTCTACCTGATTCCCTGTCCCCCTGACTCCATGTCTCCCTGATTACCTGTCGCCCTGACTCCCTGTCTACCTGATCCCCTGTCTCCCTGTCTCCCTGATTTCCTGTCTCCCTGTCTCCCTGTCTCCCTGATTCACTTTCTCCCTGATTCCCTTTCTCCCTGATTCCCTCACTCTCTCACTCCCTGTCTCCCTGACTCCCTGACTCCCTGATTTCCTGTCTCCCTCTCTCCCTGATCCCCTGCCTCCCTGACTCCCTGTCTCTCTGACTCTCTGACTCCCTGTCTCTCTATCTCCCTGTCTCCCAACTCCCTGTCTCCCTGATTCCCTATCTCCCTTTCTCCCTGACTCCCTGTCACCCTTTCTCCCTGATTCCCTTTCTCCCTGATTCCCTGTCTCCCTGTCTCCCTGATTCCCTGACTCACTGTCTCCCTGATTCCCTGACTCCCTCTATCCCTGTCTCCCTGACTCCCTGTCTCCCTAACACTCTGTCTCCCTGTGTCCCTGTCTACCTGATTCCCTGTCTCCCTGACTCCATGTCTCCTTGATTACCTGTCTCCCTCTCTCCCTGTCTCCCTCTCTCCCCGATGACCTGTCTCCCTGACTCCCAAACTCCCTGACCCCCTGTCTCCCTAACTCCCTGTCTCTCTGTCTCCCAGATTCCCTGTCTCCCTAACTCCCTGTCTCTCTGTCTCCCAGATTCCCTGTCTCCCTAACTCCCTGTCTCTCTGTCTCCCAGATTCCCTGTCTCCCTAACTCCCTGACTCCCTGACTCCCTGATTCCCTGTCTCCCTGTCTACCTGATTCCCTGTCCCCCTGACTCCATGTCTCCCAGATTACCTGTCGCCCTGACTCCCTGTCTACCTGATCCCCTGTCTCCCTGATTTCCTGTCTCCCTGTCTCACTTTCTCCCTGATTCCCTTTCTCCCTGATTCCCTTTCTCCCTGATTCCCTCACTCTCTCACTCCCTGTCTCCCTGACTCCCTGACTCCCTGATTTCCTGTCTCCCTCTCTCCCTGGTTCCCTGATTCCTTGTCTCCCTACCTCTCTGTCTCCCTGTCTCCGATTCCCTGCCTCCCTGACTCCCTGTCTCTCTGACTCCTTATCTCTCTATCTCCCTGTCTTCCTGAATCCCAGTCTCCCTGACTCCCTTTCTCCCTGAATCCCAGTCTCCCTAACTCCCTGTCTCACTGTCTCCCTGATTCCCTGTCTCCCTGATTCCCTGTCTCCCTCACTCCCTGTCTCCCTCACTCTCTGTCTCCCTCACTCTCTGTCTCCCTCACTCTCTGTCTCCCTGACTCTCTGTCTCCCTGACTCCCTGTCTCCCTGACTCCCTGTCTCCCTGACTCACTGATTCCCTGTCTCCCTGACTCCCTGTCTCCCTGACTCCCTGACTCCCTGTCTCCCTAACACTCTGTCTCCCTGACTCCCTGACTCCCTGACTCCCTGACTCCCTGACTCCCTGACTCCCTGACTCCCTGTCTCCCTCACTCCCTGTCTCCCTCACTCCCTGTCTCCCTCACTCCCTGTCTCCCTGTCTCCCTGTCTCCCTGACTCCCTGTCTCCCTGACTCCCTGTCTCCCTGACTCCCTGATTCCCTGTCCCCCTGACTCCATGTCTCCCTGATTCCCTGTCTCACTGTCTACCTGATTCCCTGTCCCCCTGACTCCATGTCTCCCTGATTACCTGTCGCCCTGACTCCCTGTCTACCTGATCCCCTGTCTCCCTGTCTCCCTGATTTCCTGTCTCCCTGTCTCCCTGTCTCCCTGATTCACTTTCTCCCTGATTCCCTTTCTCCCTGATTCCCTCACTCTCTCACTCCCTGTCTCCCTGACTCCCTGACTCCCTGATTTCCTGTCTCCCTCTCTCCCTGATCCCCTGCCTCCCTGACTCCCTGTCTCTCTGACTCTCTGACTCCCTGTCTCTCTATCTCCCTGTCTCCCAACTCCCTGTCTCCCTGATTCCCTATCTCCCTTTCTCCCTGACTCCCTGTCACCCTTTCTCCCTGATTCCCTGTCTCCCTGATTCCCTGTCTCCCTGACTCCCTGACTCCCTGTCTCCCTGATTCCCTGTCTCCCTGTCTCCCTGACTCTCTCACTCCCTGTCTCCCTGATTCTCTGACTCACTGTCTCCATGATTCCCTGTCTTCCTGTCTCCCTAACACTCTGTCTCCCTGACTCCCTGACTCCCTGACTCCCTGTGTCCCTGTCTCCCTGACTCCCTCACTCCCTGTCTCCCTCACTCCCTGTCTCCCTCACTCCCTGTCTCCCTCACTCCCTGACTCCCTGACTCCCTGACTCCCTGTCTCCCTGACTCCCTGTCTACCTGATTCCCTGTCCCCCTGACTCCATGTCTCCCTGATTCCCTGTCTCACTGTCTCCCTGATTTCCTGTCTCTCTGTCTCCCTGACTCCCTGACTCCCTGTCTCCCTGTCTCCCTGACTCCCTGATTCCCTGTCTCCCTGTCTACCTGATTCCCTGTCCCCCTGACTCCATGTCTCCCTGATTACCTGTCGCCCTGACTCCCTGTCTACCTGATCCCCTGTCTCCCTGTCTCCCTGATTTCCTGTCTCCCTGTCTCCCTGTCTCCCTGATTCACTTTCTCCCTGATTCCCTTTCTCCCTGATTCCCTTTCTCCCTGATTCCCTCAGTCTCTCACTCCCTGTCTCCCTGCCTCCCTGACTCCCTGTCTCTCTGTCTCCCTGTCTCCCAACTCCCTGTCTCCCTGATTCCCTATCTCCCTTTCTCCCTGACTCCCTGTCACCCTTTCTCCCTGATTCCCTTTCTCCCTGATTCCCTGTCTCCCTGATTCCCTGACTCACTGTCTCCCTGATTCCCTGACTCCCTCTATCCCTGTCTCCCTGACTCCCTGTCTCCCTAACACTCTGTCTCCCTGTGTCCCTGTCTACCTGATTCCCTGTTTCCCTGACTCCATGTCTCCTTGATTACCTGTCTCCCTCTCTCCCTGTCTCCCTCTCTCCCTGATGACCTGTCTCCCTGACTCCCAAACTCCCTGACCCCCTGTCTCCCTAACTCCCTGTCTCTCTGTCTCCCAGATTCCCTGTCTCCCTAACTCCCTGTCTCTCTGTCTCCCAGATTCCCTGTCTCCCTGTCTCCCTAACTCCCTGACTCCCTGTCTACCTGATTCCCTGTCTCCCTGATTCCCTGTCTCCCTGGTTCCCTGATTCCTTGTCTCCCTACCTCTCTGTCTCCCTGTCTCCCTGATTCCCTGCCTCCCTGACTCCCTGTCTCTCTGACTCCTTATCTCTCTATCTCCCTGTCTTCCTGATTCCCTGTCTCCCTGACTCCCTTTCTCCCTGAATCCCAGTCTCCCTGTCTCCCTGTCTCCCTGTCTCCCTGATTCCCTGTCTCCCTGACTCTCTGTCTCCCTGACTCTCTGTCTCCCTGACTCCCTGTCTCCCTGACTCCCTGACTCCCTGTCTCCCTGACTCACTGATTCCCTGTCTCCCTGACTCCCTGTCTCCCTGACTCCCTGTCTCCCTGTCTCCCTGTCTCTCTGTCTCCTTGATTCCCTGCCTCCCTGACTCCCTGTCTCTCTATCTCCCTGTCTCCCAACTCCCTGTCTCCCTGATTCCCTGTCTCCCTGACTCCCTGTCTCCCTGATTCCCTGTCTCCCTGACTCCCCGTCTCCCTGATTCCCTGTCTCACTGACTCCCCATCTCCCTGATTCCCTGTCTCTCTGACTCCCTGTCTCTCTATCTCCCTGTCTCCCAAGTCCCTTTCTCCCTGAATCCCAGTCTCCCTAACTCCCTGTCTCCCTGTCTCTCTGATTCCCTGTCTCTCTGATTCCGTGTCTCCCTGACTCCCTGTCTCTCTGTCTCCTTGATTTCCTGACTCCATGACTCCCTGTCTCCTTGATTTCCTGATTCCCTGTCTCCCGGTCTCCCTGATTCCCTGTCTCCCTCTCTCCCTGATTCCCTGCCTCCCTGGCTCTCTATCTCCCTGTCTCCCAACTCCCTGTCTCCCTGTCTCCCTAACTCCTTGTCTTTCTGTCTCTTTGATTTCCTGATTCCTAGACTCCCTGTCTCCCTGATTCCCTGTCTCCCTGACTCCCTGTCTCCCTGACTCCCTGTCTCTCTATCACCCTGTCTCCCAAGTCCCTGTCTCCCTGTCTCCCTAACTCCCTGTCTCCCTAACTCCCTGTCTCCCTGTCTCCCTGATTCCCTGTCTCCCTGATTCCCTTTCTCCCTGTCTCCCTGTCTCCCTGTCTCCCTGATTCCCTGTCTCCCTGATTCCCTGTCTCCCTGAATCCCACTCTCGCTAACTCCCTGTCTCCCTGTCTACCTGATTCCCTGTCTCTCTGATTCTGTGTCTCCCTGTCTCTCTGACTCCTTATCTCTCTATCTCCCTGTCTCCCTGATTCCCTGTCTCCCTGACTCCCTGTCTCCCTGTCTCCCTGATTCCCTGTCTCCCTGTCTCCCTGATTCCCTGTCTCCCTGATTCCCTGTCTCCCTGTCTCCCTGATTCCCTGTCTCCCTGTCTCCCTGTGTCCCTGATTCCAGACGCCCTGTCTCCCTGACTCCCTGTCTCCCTGATTCCCTGTCTCCCTTTCTCCATGTCTCCCTGTCTCCTGTCTCCCTGTCAGCTCTGCTCTGTCACGGTTTTGAAAGTCTCTATCAAATCTCACCTCAGCCTTGTCTCCAAGAACTGTCCCAGCTTCTTCGATCATTCCACCTCACTGAAGTTTCCAGTTCTTGGAGCCACTCTTATCAATCGCTTCTGCACACTCTCCAATGGATTCACACCTACAACTGCACACTGTACTCCAATGACAGTCTAACAAGTGCCTTGTGCAAGTTCAGCTGTCCTCATACTCTGTCGATGTCTGGGAGAAACAGTAAAGAGTGACAGACTTCACTCTAAAACAGCAATAAATTCAATATGGGGTTAGATTTTACCATGGCTGGTGGTGAAATTTGAATTCAATGCCAAAAAAACTCGAAGAATGAGCCAATTATGTCCACTATCAACTCATTTTTAAAAATCTGGTTCACTAATATCCTCCAGAAAGAGCCATTTTTACCTGGTCTGATCTACATGTGACTCCAGACCCACAGCAATGTGGTTGACTCTTAACCACCCATTGAGCAATTAACGATGGGCAATAAGTGCCCTTAGTTTAGATTAGAGTGGCGCTGGAAAAGCACAGCAAGTCAGACAGCATCCGAGGAGCAGGAAAATCGACATTTCAGGCAAAAGCCCTTCATCAGGAATGAATGCCCTTATCCCATGAACAAACAAAATATAAGCTAAATAGCCACACTCGCTGCAAATCTAAAAGCTAACAATTTTCAACAGATTTGGAGGAGGAACAATTGATATTTTGTATTTCAGCAGCGCACTTTACAAGATGGTCAAGGATCTCAGGACCAGGACCCCTACAAGTTAATGTTTTAGACATTACCCTTTTTAACAGAACAAACTGGATTCCAACAGCACTACCTGAAGCAGTCATACTTTTAATTGACAACGATAATGTGTGGGGCTTTTATCTATCATCACGTTATTTTCTCCCACAGGAAACTGTTGGGGCCAGGTCTAGATATAGTCACGAGGGAGCTGGGTGTTGCGGCCAGAGGGGTCAAGGATAGAGAGTGGGAATGGGAGACTGAGATTGCATGATCAGCCACAATCGTATTGAATAGTGAAGCTGGTTCAAAGGGCCGAATACCCTGCTGCTGCACTTAGGTTCAATGTTTCTATGTGAAAACAAAGAACTGCAGATGCTAGAAGTTTGAACAGAAACAAAAACTGCTGGTGAAACTCAGCAGGTCTGGCAGCATCTGTGCAGAGAGAAACAAATTTAATGTTTCTGGTCCAGTGACCCTTTTTCAAAACATTCTGTTTCATCATGACAGTGTTTGAAATGAAGTTCCCATTATCATTAATGTTCCAGCTTTGTCAAAGTGTGACCTTAGAATAGGAAAAGGTAATGGCTGCAATTTGCTCTACTGCATAAAGTCTCAGCCCCATACTCTCTGGTACTTGGGCAACATTGGGGCAGGGCTGGCAGGTGAGTGAGGCTAGGTCGATGTTTTGTGAGACTCTACCAAGGTGTCTATTCCAGGTTTGTCTCTGCTGTCACATTCTGTGCACAGACTGATCCCTTGTTGTGTGGCTTTGTGTGAGCCAAGACAGACCTTCAGGCTTGAGCTTCTTATGACAATATTTCTCACTTAATAAGACTAAATATTATAAGACATGATATTCAGAGATAGCGAGGCTCTTTTAGAATGCTGCATTGTTGACAAACTATTCCGTAAACTCTACCATCAAATGCTGTTCTGTCTACTCCACATGTTTCTCTTCATTCACTTCTCACACTTACAAAACTAGCCTTTGAACATCTGGCAAGATTTTCATATGTTTCTCTCTTCCCTTTTGTTTAACTCGACATACATTGTGCTATTTATGCCCAGTGAGGAGCAGCTGTGTGACACCATATTGCTCCAGGGTCGACAGCACCCAGCACCCATTCCACATCATAAACCTTGATTACCGATTCTATATATTCTCAAATGAGTTACCTAGATTGTTTGTTTACTATGTAGTTAATTTAGCGTTATATCTCCCAGCATCCCCAAGCCTTTGACTTGAATGTTCTGTGTCAAAATGTGTGTCAGGGAAGTCAATGACAAGAAATACTTGAGATAAAGTTGGTGAGCTTTCTTTCTCTCTGTTGGCTTCCATCAGGTCAGCAGTACTTGCTGAAGGGTCATGCACTAGTGTAACTTTGGAAAGTTTGGTTGTTTCTTCTTCTCTGTCATTAACATCTGGTATAGAATGATATATTTGCATATCCATGGTGGTATTAATTCTCCACAAAAAGAGTGACATTGTAACCCAGGGATATTTGTTCCCATATGAAGAAAGTTGTTCCATTGAAGAATGGGCACATTCTTTAGCAATGAAGATATATGCTTGCTTGGAAGCAATTTGCTTTGATGTTTTTTCTTACAGCAGCACACCCTTGTGAAGGGAGCTCTTTTCCTATGTTGGATGAAATGTTGAGGTAAGCCTGGACTGTTACCTCTTTGCTGATGTTAATGTTTAGGTACACACTCGAAACAGGGTATTGTTACATGACATAGTTTAGGATTTTGTGTACAGTATATTGTTCAGATGAGAGGCCTGGCTCTTCTGATCAAAGGTTCCATTGTCCTTTCAATCATCAA
The DNA here is from genome assembly GCF_047496795.1 of Chiloscyllium punctatum. Lineage (NCBI taxonomy): Eukaryota > Metazoa > Chordata > Chondrichthyes > Orectolobiformes > Hemiscylliidae > Chiloscyllium > Chiloscyllium punctatum. The sequence goes on along the minus strand of NC_092776.1, from coordinate 3,356,531 downwards.
CACCATAGAATGTTCTGCACTAAATGAAACTTTCACTGAATACTGCTTGAACTGTTCATTCTAGAGGGAGATCCTCTTCTGATTGATGATGTTAAGCATCTGAGGTATTAAAAGACTAATGATGATTCTGTCCCAAAGTTGTTGTTTCTACTGTTGCATGCTTCCGATAATCTATGTAGGTAATTAATGTATACATCTACATAACTCTTCTGGATGTTGGGATCTGCTATTAAAGTACCATCTCAGATGTGTTTTTTGTTTGAAGTGTTCAAAGGCTGTCAAATGTAATTTATTTGTTTTTGGCCAGTTGTCAATATGACACATGTCTATGATCATATGTTCTTCCGATATAGAGCATGCTAATTTGTTCTGTATTTGACTGGGTGTCCAATCTTGAAGTTGCTCAAAATCCTGGAATGGTAATTTCCATAGCTGCCCTTTGCAGATCTATGGTGGTATAGTGGTTCAGTGGTTAGCACTGCTGCCTCACAGCACCAGGGACCCGGGTTTAAATTCCATCCCTGGCAACTGTCTGTTTGGAGTTTGCATATCCTCCCCGTGTCTGTGTGGGTTTCCTCTGGGTGCTCTGGTTTCCTCCAACAGTCCAAAGATGTGACAGTGCTAAATTGCCCTGTTGTATCCACTATGTGCAGTAGGTCAGCCATAGTAAATGTCAACTTATAGTAGTAGGTGTGGGTGGGCTGCTGTTTGAAGGGGTTCGAAGGCCTGCTTCCACACTTTCTAGAGCTTGCATCTGCAAGCTTGAATTTTTCTGCTGGAAAGATCTAAATGGTATTGTAAGTGTCACGTTTGGGTCTTCCTTTGCCAATATGGCATCTTCATAAAAATGAAGAAAGATATTATTTTTCCAAGATGGCTGAAGAGTTTCAGAAATATCTTAAAATGGCATCGTGATAAGGCTCAATGATTTTTTTGACTGTATCAAAGATGAATGTTGTGACATCACTCAGGGCATTATTTTTTCTGCTTCTGAGATTTTTGTGCTAAATTCAACACATGATCAAAATTTGTCTCTGGTTTTTTTTTATATATCCATTAAAGTCATTTACATATCTTAGTTGCTGAACAACACTTGCAGTTTTTCTCTTAACACATCAAAATAGTAGAAATTAAGCTCATTTCATTTTTAGTGCACTGAAACCTCACATTCCAACAAACACATTTTATTCCCATATGTTTTCAATTGATTTACTTTTTGCCTGCTTATGAAGAATTTTCTTAACTTGCTTGTTATAAACTTTGTCATCAAGCAAGTAGTTTTGAAATTGTTAGAAGTTTTACTCTGTTTCCAGCGTAATTTTTCAGCTGGTTCCCAGCCTATTCAGATGAAAACAAAACTTTTTTCTTTCTTCTAAGGGAACAAACTTGTTTTGGGTGTCCATTTGCAGGAACTTGTGTCCATCTTCCATTTGCAGGAACTTGATCTACTTCTCATTTTGGCTGTTAGTGATCATTTATTGCTCTTCTTTCTTCATCTGAAGCACTCGATGGACATTGACCTCACAACATGGAATTGAGCTGCATATACAGTCCCTGCTGCTATAGAAGGCCCTTTGGTGCTAACAACATTTGCCCATCAGATAAAATCAACACATGAAATAACCATTTTTTTCCAACAAAAACAGATATAATCCATTTAGCAACTGCTTATCTTAATGTAGAACAAACAACTGCAGGTGCAAGCGATCTGAAACCAAAACAGAAATTGCTTGAGAAACTCAGCAGATCAGAGTTCTGATGAAGAGTCATAATGGACGCGAAACGTTAATTGTGCTTTCTCCCTTCAACCGCTGCCACAACCTGCTGAGTTTCTTTACACTAGATTAGATTACTTACAGTGTGGAAACAGGCCCTTCGGCCCAACAAGTCCACACCGACCCGCTGAAGCGCAACCCACCCAGACCCCTACATCTACCCCTTACCTAACACTATGGGCAATTTAGTATGGCCAATTCACCTAACCTGCACATCTTTGGACTGTGGGAGGAAACCGGAGCACCCAGAGGAAACCCACGCAGACACGGGGAGAATGTGCAAACTCCTCTAGCACGCTCCGTTTTTGTTAAAGAACTGCAGATGCTGAGGAACTGAAACCAAACAGTAAGTGCTGGAGAAACCCAGCAGGTCTGGTATCATCTGTGGAGAGAGAAATAGAGTTAATTTTTCAGATCCAGCGACCCTTCTTCAGAACCTGAACATGGGACTCAAAACATTAACTCTGTTTTCCTCTCTCCACAAGGGGCTGCCAGACCTGCTGAGTTCCTACAGAATTCTCTGTGTTTGTTTCACTCAATGCCTAGTTGGGTTTGTGCCCAATGGTAAAATCAAGGTTGGGATTATGATAAATGGAAATTGGACTTGCTGCAATGATGGAGAGACTGTCTGTTGGATGAGGTTTTAAACTGTTTGCCTTTTCAGATGGACATTATCGATTCTCATTGTGAAGGAGAGCAGGAGAGTTAGTTCTGATATCCTGAGCAATATTGCTCTCTTCGACACCATCACTGAAATCAAGGCATTGTCTGGCCTGGAGGGTTTCCAGTTTGAAGGCAGATTGGACAGACTGGGGTTGTTTTCCTTCAAGCAGAGAAGATTGTGAGAAGACAGGATTGAGATGGATAAAATTATGAAGGTAAACAAGAAGGGATTTTTACCATTTGATGGAGGTTTTGATGACTGGGCACTAGATTTGAGGCGAGGAGCAGAAGGTTTAGAGGGAATGTGAGGAAAAAACTTTTCACCTGGAGGCTGGTGGGAATGTGAAAATCACTCTCGAGGATGGGAAAGGCAGAAACACTCATCACTTTGAAGAAATATTTCAATGTGCATTTGTGATGCCAAGGCACACAAGACAATGGGACAACTGCTGGGAAATGGAATTAGAATAATTAGCGGGTTGTGTTTGACCAACACAGACTCAATGGGCCAAAGGGCCTTTTTCTGTGATGTAATCTCTATGACTCGGTGCCTCTGAAGGTTATTTGGTCATTTTTACTCAATAAAACTGGATGGGCAGGAAGTTAGCTGTCAGCGTCCTCTTTAAAGGGCTGGAGAAAATATTAGCCACATCACAGTTCCCACTTTCACAGCACGGCACCATCCACTTGCTGTGTGTAAATACGTGACTGTGGTTTCTAGATTACAACAGCAATTACACCTCAACATTCCATAATTGGCTGTAAAACATTTTGAGACAGCCTAAAGCCATGGCTCTTGCTAAATAAATGAATGTTTTTCAACTGAACGAGTCTCACCTTAAAAAGCGCCAGGTTTGCAAAAATAGCAACCTTATCCTAATGTTCTCTGTGCATATGCTGTGGTAAGTCCTCACAATGATAATAAGCCATAAATTTCCAAATTGTTTGGAATCAGGCTCTATAAAAAGGACATAGTTCCTGCTAACAAATTATTATTGCTTGTATCAAGGGGAAAATCTGAGTAGACACTTTATATGGGCTGCATGTAAATGAAGACACTCAGAGTACACAGTGGTGTAGTTCACTGCACAGCACATCTCAAAGCTTTCACTTTTCATTACATTAACTGCCCTCTGCTGCACATTTGGACACATTCCAGACAACAGCCTAGGGGGAATCCAGCAACATTACTGAAAATTTCATGTTTTCTGCCTGCTGGACAGTTAGATAATGTTTCTCGAAAATTAATGGACTAATTTACAAGCATCTGAGATAGAGAAAGTAGATTAGCCACTCTCAGATACTGCAGTGATAACATCATCCTGTCATCAGCAATGTTAATCAAAAAACACTGCCTGCAGGATCGGTCTGAGAAACAAACTTCAGCAGGAGAGGGGTTCATTCCTGTGGGTCTCAAATTGATTCTTTCACTTCTCCATGTTGGTAAATGTCCTTTGATGTATCTGTATTCATAAAGTGAAGAATGTCAGTACTTCTGACTGGGACTTGTTTCTGCTTTGGTCATTCAGCGGGAAGCAAACAATATTCCCAGGCAAGAGAGACAGAACCTGAGTACAGTATGTATGGTGCCCAAATCTCTGAACCAGGTGACCTGGGTTTAAAACCCAACTGCTGCAGAGATGCATAGTAACATCTCTGAATAAGCTGATAAGACAAAATCTCCAGCTCCCAACATTTAGCTATCTCCCACCTCCAACAACATGTTTCATACTGTGAGCAGAACCGCTTCCTGTTTGCAATTCTCCACCTTAGCTGCTGAGTTGGCTTTGACTTGATTTGATTTATTATTGTCACATGTACCAAGATACAGGGAAAAGTGTTGTATTGGTACTATCCAGACAAACCACACCTTGCATTTGTACATCAGGGTAATAGAACAGAATGCAGAATATAGAACATAGAACATAGAAGAATACAGCGCAGTACAGGCCCTTCGGCCCTCGATGTTGCGCCGATCAAAGCCCACCTAACCTACACTAACCCACTATCCTCCATATACCTATCCAATGCCCGCTTAAATACCCATAAAGAGGGAGAGTCCACCACTGCTATTGGCAGGGCATTCCATGAACTTACAACTCGCTGAGTGAAGAACCTACCCCTAACATCAGTCCTATATCTACCCCCCCTTAATTTAAAGCTATGCCCCCTTGTAATAGCTGACTCCATACGTGGAAAAAGGTTCTCACTGTCAACCCTATCTAAACCCCTAATCATCTTGTACACCTCTATCAAAACACCCCTAAACCTTCTTTTCTCCAATGAAAACAACCCCAAGTGCCTCAGCCTTTCCTCATAGGATCTTCCTACCATACCAGGCAACATCCTGGTAAACTTCCTCTGCACCCGTTCCAGTACCTCCACATCCTTCCTATAGTATGGCGACCAAAACTGCACACAATATTCCAGATGCGGCCGCACCAGAGTCTTATACAACTGCAGCATGACCTCAGGACTCTGGAACTCAATTCCTCTTCCAATGAAAGCCAGTACGCCATATGCCTTCTTCACTGCACTATTTACTGGGTGGCAACTTTCAGAGATCTGTGTACATGGACACCAAGATCCCTCTGTTCTTCCACACTACCAAGTATCCGACCATTAGCCCAGTACCCCATCTTTTTATTACTCTTACCAAAGTGAATCACCTCACACTTAGCTACATTGAACTCCATTTGCCACCTTTCTGCCCAGCTCTGCAGCTTCTCTATATCCCGCTGTAACCTGCCACATCCTTCCTCACTGTCTACAACTCCTCCGACTTTCGTATCATCCGCAAACTTGCTCACCCAACCTTCTAACCCTTCCTCCAGGTCATTTATAAAAATGACAAACAACAATGGTCCCAAAACAGATCCTTGCGGAACACCGCTAGTGACGGCACTCCAAGATGAACCTTTGCCATCAACTACTACCCTCTGTCTTCTTCCAGCCAGCCAATTCCTAATCCAAACCTCCAACTCACCCTCAATGCCATATCTCTGTATTTTCTGCAGTAGCCTACCATGGGGGACCTTATCAAATGCCTTACTAAAATCCATATATACCACATCTACCGCTTTCCCCTCATCTACCTCCTTAGTCACCTTCTCAAAGAATTCAATAAGGTTTGTGAGGCATGACCTGCCCTTCACAAAACCATGCTGACTATCCTTGATCACATTATTCTTATCCAGATGTGCATAAATCCTATCCCTTACAATTCTCTCTAAGACTTTGCCCACAACAGAAGTGAGACTCACTGGCCTATAGTTACTAGGATTATCCCTACTCCCCTTCTTGAACAAGGGAACCACGTTTGCTAGCCTCCAGTCCTCTGGCACTACTCCTGTAGACAAAGAGGACACAAAAATCAAGGCCAATGGCTCTGCAATCTCCTCCCTTGCTTCCCAGAGAATCCTAGGATAAATGCCATCAGGCCCAGGGGACTTATCTATTTTCACCCTTGCCAGAATTTCCAACACCTCTTCTCTACATATCTCAAAGCCATCCATTCTACTTATTCGTGCCTCAGTATTCTTATAGACAACAATGTCCTGTTCCTGAGTGAATACTGGCGAAAAGTATTCATTCAGTGCCTCCCCAATCTCTTCAGCCTCCACACACAACTTCCCATTACTATCCTTGATTGGACCTATTCCTACCCTCGTCATTCTTTTATTCCTAACATACCTATAGAAAGCCTTAGGGTTTTCCCTAATCCTACCAACTAAGGACCTTTCATGTCCCCTCCTTGCTGCTCTTAGCTCTCTCTTCAGGTCCTTCCGGGCTACCTTATAACTCTCAATCGCTCCTATTGAACCTTCACGCCTCATCTTTACAAAGTCCGCCCTCTTCCATTTAACAAGGGATTCCAACTCCTTATTAAACCACGGCTCCCTCACACGACCCTTTCCTCCCTGCCTGATAGGTACGTACTTATAAAGGACACTCAATAGTTGCTCCTTGAACAAGTTCCACATATCAATTACGCTCTTGCCTTGGAATCTACTTTTCCAAGCCACACATCCTAAGTCATGCCTCAACGCATCATAATTTCCCTGCCCCCAGCTATAACTCTTGCCCTGTAGTACACACTTATCCCTCTCCATCGCTAGAGTAAAAATTACCGAATTGTGGTCACTGTCCCCAAAGTGCTCACCTACCTCTAGTTCTAATACCTGGCCTGGTTCGTTACCCAGAACCAAATCCAGTATGGCCTCACCTCTTGTTGGCTTATCTACATATTGTGTCAGGAAACTCTCCTGCACACATTGCACAAACACTGACCCATCTAACGAACTTGAGCTATAGCTCTCCCAATCAATATCAGGAAAGTTAAAGTCTCCCATGACAATCACCCTATTACTGTCACTCTTCTCCTGAATCATCCTCACAATCCTTTCTTCAACGATTCTAGGACTATTAGGAGGCCTGTAAAAGACTCCTAACAGGGTGACCTCACCTCTCCTATTCCTAACCTCAACCCAAACTACCTCAGATGGCAAATCTTCGTCCATCTTCCTTTCCACCGCTGTAATACTATCTTTGACAAGCAAAGCCACACACCCCCCTCTTTTACCCCCACCTCTGACCCTAATAAAACATTTAAACCCTGGAACCTGCAACAGCCAATCCTGTCCCTGATCTAGCCATGTCTCTGTAATAGCCACAACATCGAAGTCCCAGGTACCAACCCACGCTGCAAGTTCATCTACCTTATTTCGTATACTTCTGGCATTAAAGTATACACACTTCAAGCCACTCTTCTGTTTACAGGCACCCTCCTTTAAGATTGATGCCATATAGTGTAACAGCTACCGAGAAGGTGCAGAAAATTGTCCCAGTTTAAATCATTTTTGTGTCTTGAGGCTACACCCAATTGGGACTGGACTATTTGTCCCAACCTTAACCTTAAATAAATTCTGTAATCTCAGGGTTTACCTCACAGGGGAGATGCCTGAACTGGATCTAAACTCAGAAACCAGGGGTGAAAGGGGACTGCAAAATGGTCCAGAGCATTCCCATTCTGTGAAATCCTTAAAACCCTTTATAGTATCTATCACAGAATGTTACTACATGAATCATGATGTATAAAGCTTCCTTTTACAAAAACACAGGACGAGTATTTGAGAAACGCACCCGTTTCCAGACAGAACCAACATCCCAAATGGGAAATTGTGACATTTTAGTAAAGTCTGATCATAGACTTGTAGAGTCACAGAGTTCTACAGCACGAAAACAGACCCTTCAGTCCAATCTGAGCATGCTGACCATAATCCCAAAACTAAAGAGAGATGGAGATATCGGTACAAATCATTGAAGGTGGCAATGCAGGGTGGAAAAGTGGTTGAAATAAGAAAAGAAATGGAATTAAATCTTTTTAAAGAAGCAGCCAAAGAATACAAGAGCAGGTAAGGAACAATAAACATTTATAAAACACTGATTTAGCCTTAACTGGAGTATTCTGTCCAATTCTAGGCTCTGCACTATAGGAAGGGAGTGATGGCTTTAGGGATGGTGCAGAAACAATTGTAGACAATAGTTCCAGACAGGAGAGATTTCAGTGACATTGATAGATTGGAGAAGCTGAGTATGTTCCCCCTAGATCAAAGAAGATTGCGAAGTGATTTAACAGAGATATTCCAAATCATGCACAATGTAGACAGGGAGAACATGTTCCCTTCGGTAGGAGGATCGAGAATATTGATTTACAGGAGAACCAACAACAGCAATGAGGAGAAATGCGGTATAGTTAGGAACTAGAAGGTACAGGCTGAGAGTTTGGTTTAGCTTTCCAAAGGAAACTGCTAAAGAGAAAGAACAAAGAGACAAAATTTAAAGGGCGAAAGGGAGAAGGTGGGAGAGTTGGTCTGACTGAGTCATTCGTGTAAAGTCTCATGTGGTTAGAATTTGAGAGGAAGCGTGTCAATCAGGGAATGGTTCTGGAAGGGTTAATCTGATGATGTCGCAAAGGCTCTAGGTGGAGAAAGAATTAGTCTTGTGCAAGGTCCTGATGGAGGCAGTTGTGACAAAGCTGGCCCATGACATTTCAATTCTGCCTAACTAGTATATATTAAATGGATCTATTATTATCATGTAATAATCTATCATTGTTCTATAAGATAAGCACCTGGTCTTGCTAAGACACTTGGATGATTTGTCCTCTACCATTGGACAGCCTCCAAGATTCAACACAAGAAAGAGGATTGTAATCATTCCAATGAGGGAGATTCTGTTCCTAACTGCCTGTTTCTGATCCACGATTACAGCCACACTTGGAGATCTGTGAAAAGGGAGCAACAGGTGTTCACTGGAATACGACAGCCTTCCAGGACTGTGGACACTGCAGGGGCTGGGGTCTGTCAGTACTTCTAGAAATGATATTTTAATTTAAATTTGATCAGTTACCTTTGAAATTTGGATTTTCTGCTATAATGTCCAGAGGGACCGTCAAGCCTCAGTTAGATTGATTTGGGTGGTTAGTTTATTTAAAATAGCAGAAAGGAAGACTGTACCAGGTCCGGGCAGTGGGCTGTGCCAGGGTTTAATGTGATTGGCTGCTTGCCTCTCTTCTGTGGTTCCACCCATGTTCAGGGGTCGTTGGATAGGGAGCATGTGACACACATAAGAAATCAATGGGCACCACAGGGGTTGGGATACATCATTATCCCCAAACCAGGATTTTCATTAGAGATTTACAAGTTTCCTCTCAAGTTCTGACCTTTATTGCAGTCCCTATTGTGGACCATCAGTATGAATTCTGTGTATGTCAGCACTTGTATATTTTAACATATTAAAAAGTAAGAGGTGGGTGCCAACCAACAACCTCAACCACCTGGTAAGCAGAGCTCAACATGGCACCAATATCTGCTTACTGTGTTATCCCTACTCTCACTGCATTGGTTAGCTCAGTTGGCAAGATGGCTGGTTTATGATGCCAAGAGCATGGGTTCAGTTCCTGCATTGGTAGAGATTCCCAGGAAGGATTCTCCTTCTCAACCTCTCCCCTTGCCTGAGGTGTGGTGATCCTTGAATTAAACCACCCCCAATCATCTCTATGTTTCTTTCTACTAAGTGAGTAGCCCTATGGTCTAAGCCTATTCTGACTTTACCACTTTCCTTCCATATCCCTCCATGATGATCAATCAGATCAGCAGCCAAAAAGGCCTGGCCACTGTGTGTAGGTCATCCACTGTCTTTATGAACAGACCTTTATGTGAAGATAAAGCAATGAGAACAATCATTGACTCAGTTAATCATCAACTCTGTGAGCTATGGTTTGCGTTATAAAACATATCCCAGATGACAAAACTGAAAATGTTCAGCTCTGATCTCCAGCATCTGCAGTCCTCACTTTCTCCCAGATGACAAAGGCCTATTTCAGAAATCTGTAACTGGTTGGTTCCTTAAATCCAGATGACTGATTGTGGGATGATTAAATATTTCAGTGGGCTTTTCAGAACAGACATGTGGTGGCAAGCTGCTGCCAGAATTCCTTCATCAGATCACTGAGCAAACCTTCACCTTCTTACAACACAAACCCACAAACCTGTAATTCCCACTGACGCCTCCTGGGGCTGTTAGCATCAGGACACGTGCTGTACGCAAAACCTTCACTCAATTCACCCCAGCAGCCGGTGCCATTACATTCACATCTCCATCTGTTTTTTACGTATATATGTGATGTGAAGCAACTGCTTCCATAGGGCTCCATTTAGAAGAAGTGTACAAAGCTACAGTCATATTCCTCACTCTCATATTTGTTATTTTTTACAATTCCTACAGTGTGTTTGTAGGAAATATTAGCTTGCATATTCAAACAGAAAATTATGATTCCTCTCAGGATCAAAAGGTAATTCATATGGGACTACTTGAAGCTACTGAAACACGTTATTGCCGACAATGGGAGAGTCATCTGGAGAGGAAACACCTCCACAGGCAGCAGCCTGAGACTCTCCTTCCATTGACATTAATGCCCAGAAAATTATGGTGAGCTGAAGGACCTGTTTCTGTGTTGTACTGTTCTACAGACTCATTGTTATAGAGTGATACAGCATGGAAACAGATCCTCACTCCAGGCTGACCATAATCCCAAACTAAACTAGTCCCACAGCCCTGCTCCTGGCCCATATCCCTCCAAACCTTTCCTATCCTTGTATCCATCCAAAAGTCTTTTAAGTATTGTAGGTGTATCCTCATTCACCACTTTCCCAGGAAGTTCATTCCACACGTGAACCTCCGTCAGAGTAAAACGTTTGCTTCTCTCATTTTAAGAATGTGTCCCCTAGTCTTGAAACCCTCCAATCTGAGAGAAAAGACAACTACCTTTAACTCTCTATACCCCTCATTATTTTATGAACTCCGAGAAGTTTGAAGATCAACCTCAACCTCCTAAACTCCAGTGAAAAAAAGTCCCAGCCTATCCAGCCTGACTTTACAATTCAAACCTACCATACCCGGCAACATCCTGGTACATCTCTCCTGAGCCCTCTTCAGCCTAACTCAAGCACAGGATTAGATGCTCTGAGGTGTCTCACTCAAGGAGGCTGGTTAGCTATAAGTAAAAACATCAGCAGTGGGGGTTCAATTCCCCTTCCAGCCAAAGTAGACCTCACCATGCCCCTGAGAATGAAAGCAATGACAACTCAGCCTGGACTGAAGCTGCCAAGAGGAAACTTCAGTTACAATGAGTCCAGAAGCTGCCTTTGGGCAAAGCAGCTATGGAATGGAAATCTTACCGAATGGAATATCCTTCATTTGTGAGACCAAGCAAAGATTGTACTTATCCTGGGATTGTATGAGGATGACATCAAAACTCAATGCTCGGCCAAGCCCATGCCTTTGAACAAGGGTCACTGCAGATGGTAAGAATGGGAAGCCCAAGTGAATTCTCACCCTCCCGAAGGATGCTGAGGCTTTAGTGGAGCAGCTCCTTCTGCTGGTTCCCCGGAGATGAGGAAGCTTGCTCTTCAGGAGAGAGTCCTGCCTCCACAGAAACTATTCCTTTGCAATGTCCCAGTCATGTCTCCGAGGGACAGTGACAATGCACAGGACTCAGTCAGCACAATGCAGGGGGTATATCATAGTGACAATGTTACTGGATTAGCCATCCAAAAACCTGAACTCATTCTCAAAGAGACACACAAGTTCAAATCCCCTCTCCCCCTTCCAAGGCAGTAGGGGAATGTAATGAATGAGTCTGGAATACAAGGTTACTCCAATCATCATGTAGCAACTGGACTGATGTCAATACCTGTCTGGATCATGGATGATTTTTGGGGCAGGAAATTTGCCATCCTTCCCTTGTCTGGTTAATGTCTCCCAAGGTTAACAATTAAATCCTGTTCTTTGTCGAGTCCCAATGAATAGCCCAACTTTAATTATATCAACTACTAGAAAATAAAGCATCATGTAGGCTGCAGCGATTCAAGAAAGTAGCTCACCACCACCTACTAATGGGCAATAAATGCTGGCCCAGCCAGTGAGACTCTTATTTCATGAACCAATAAAAACAAACTGGACATTGCCGTGTGTTTGGGAGCTGCTCTTTGACTGTGAAATAAGCTAACAGGTGGTGTATACAAAGAACAGGATAGCACAGGAACAGACCTTGTAGCCCATCGTGCCTGCACCTGATGTCTTTCTAAACTAAAAACCTTTTGCCTCTATGCAGTCCATATCCCTCTATTCCCTGCCTATTCCTGCATGTGGCTCTGAAACGTTGCTATTGTATCTGCTTCCACCTCCTCCTCTGGCAGCACTTCCAGGCACTTACCACCCCCTGTGTTAAAAACTGTCCCCCACATCTCCTTTAAACTTACCCCCTTTTACCTTAACCCTTGGCACCCTGTAACTGACATTTCTACCCTGGAAAAAAGACACTGACTATCCAATTGATCTGTGCCTGCCATAATTTGGTATAATTCTATCAGATCGGCGAGTGTTTTATGGCTGCAGTTTGACTGTGATGTATCAGGTGGTGTTTACAAAGAACAGTACGGCATCTTTTGGTGCTCAAGTGAAAACATACCAAGTCTGTCCAATCTCTGTGACTGTGATATCCATGGATGTGGAGAACCGTTCACTTCAGTGAATGCAACACATTGTACAACACCAAGATGTAAGCTAGAATTTCACACTAGGCAGTCCTCAGCAAATTCTATTCTCTATTCTTAGACTTCTATTTGTGACTGGATCACGTCTGGTGCCATCCAGTAGGAGCACAGCAATTCAGTTCCTCAAGGCTGTTCCACCAATCAGTCAGATCATGGCTGATCTACATCTTAACTCCATCTTTGGAAATTGAAAATTGACACTTGGAGCAATTAAAAATACATAAATCTTAGGGAGCTTGACAGGGGAGATTCGGAAAGGTCAGTTCCCCCTTGTGGGAGAGTCTGGGACCAGAGGGCATCAATTCAGAATAAGGGGTTGCACATCTAAGACAGAGATGAGGAGGAATTCCTTCTCTCACAGGGGAGTGAATCTGTGGAATTCTTTACCACAAAGGGCCATCAAGGCTAGGTTGTTGAATATAATCAAGGCTGAGATAGAGACATTTTTAATCAGTAAGGGAATCAAGGGTTGTGAGAAAAATGCAGGAAAGTATAGTTGAGGATCAACAGATCAGTCATGATCTCATTGCTTGGCAGAGCTGACTTGATGGGCTGAATGGCCTACTTCTGTTCCATTGTTTCCTAGTCTCAGTTTTGAAGATATTAATTGACCTTACTTCAACACTGTTCCCCAGGGGAACATTCCTGACTTCCACTTTGTGCTAAGAGTGTTTCTTGACACCACCCTGAAGTGACATAGCTCTAACGTCATGGTTAGGTCTCCTTGCATGTTTCTTCCACACCAACAGAAATAACATTAGAAAGGCCAGCTGTCAGATGAGTTAGAGATGTCTTAGTGTGTTGTGTAGATGATAAAACCTTGTTTCGGGAGTTCAGCTGTGTTTGCTAGGACAGAATTAGAGTTTCTGTTTGCACTGAGGTAGTAATGAGCCCATGTGAAACCTTAGTACAATCCAGTTTGAGTTCTATAGCTTTGATTCCACTTTACAGGAAGTTTCAGCTTGGCAATAATTGTGCTTGGAATGAAGAAATACAAACACAAAGGGAGATATGGGCTGTGTCTTTTTGTCAGAACAACACAAGATGATGTGAGGGAATTGTTCAAAACCTTTGAAGGGGCAGGAACTGGATGTAGAGCGCTTTGGGGTCAAGACAAGTCGCTATGGATGCAAGACTGAAGGTAGTGAAAATCTTTACACTGAGGGCTCGGAGATGTGTCAATCACTTCCAAAGTGTCTGGAATGGCTCGTCTTCTCGATTCTACTTGATGGAGCTAAAAATTATAATAATTTTAATATTGGTTTCCACTGTAATGGCCAGGCATTGAGGAGATTATGATCCTATAAATCCTCCAACTTGTCCTTTGACTTGAACAAAAATTTGCTTTTGAATTCAAGAGGATGTGCTTTGTCAATTCTGTAGGTGTCCCATTAAGACTGTAAAGTATTTACAGGCAGTCCCGGGTTGCAAACGGAATCTGTTCTAAAGTCCATTCGCAAGTCAATTTGTACACAAGTCAGAACATAATACAGGATGTAAAGGAGACATTCACAAGTGCAGCCGATGGTCATTAAAATTACTCCCCTGTATGGGATCGTGTTAGTAAACACGAATATTAGCTACGTTGGATGTTCATAGATAGGACCCCGTACTCAGACAGGTTTCTTTAGGTTAAACAGAGAAAAAAGATAAGTTTTATTGAAACTATATTTGTGGAACTGAGACTAATTAATGGGGCATGATTCACATGGTTACATATATTCATCTAGGCCCATACACACACACACACACACCTGGGAGAGTGAAAGGTTAGATTTAAACTGATTTTCTGGTCCACGGGTATTCAAACAAAGGAATCTACATGCAGCTGTTCCTCAATTGGAATTCATGCAGTGAGTTCAACTTTGTGCCCATTCAGTTTGGTTGTTTCCCTGGCAGTAGTTTATGGCCCAGATAACCACATTTTAGAAGTTTTAAGTCTGCAGTTGGTCTTCTCTCACTTTAACAGTACCAAGCAGACCACTTACAAAGAGAGAGAGAGAGAGAGAGAGACGCACACAGCCAGTCTTCAGAAGAGCATCATCTCCATTGCCACTCCTGATTGCTGGAACTGTTCTATTTGTGTTTTTAAGAGGAATTTTATTGGTTCATGCTTCTGGCAGTCATTGCTTCAAAACAAGTAATCACATTTTGATGTCTTATCTAGAAAGATTGCAAATGTTTCAACATGTTGTCAATTAATAAGAGGTGACATCTTTTATGCTCCCCAGGTGGTTAATTGGTCTGTGTTCATCCCATTTGGTGGATTGTGCATAAAATTCTTACAGCGTAGAACAGGCCATTCAGCCCCATCAAGTCCACAACAACCCTCTGAACTGCATCCCACCCAGACCTACCCCATAACCCTGCATCTCCCATGGCTAATCCACCTAGCCTGCACATCCCTGGAAACTATAGGCAATTTAGCATGGCCAATCCATCCTAATGTGCACATCTTTAGATTGTGGGAGGAAACTGGAGCACCCAGAGGGAACCCACACAGACACGGGGAGAATGTGCAAACTCCACACAGATATTTCCTGAGGGTGAAATCAAACCCAGGTCTCTAGTGCTGTGAGGCAGCAGTGCTAACCATTGAGCCATCATGCTGCCCTTGCAGTTGTGTGAGTTTCAGTAGCTTGCCTTGTCTGGGAGTGTCTGCTTTAAAAAAAACACAATTATAGGTAAAGGATCAAACATTGTCAATAAATCCAGTCAGTAAAAGGAAGATCCAAAATTGTATCTTAAAAAGCATATATCCTTGTAATTCACCGCTCTGATACCTGGTGCTGCTCAGAGTTTGAATGATTTGACTAACTGGAGCATTGCATCCTACCCAAGAGAATGAATTGAACTAAATTTATTTCTTTTCAAATGAATATAACAGTCACCTAGATCTATCTGAAGGCTTTCTGGTTGATGAATGGATTGCTTCCCTTCCATAAATCCAAATTCAATCTGAAGAGTGAATCAGTCATTTATCGCTGTCATCCCTTTAACCCTTTGTACTTCTCCAGGGTCAGCTTCAGTAACAGACAGAGATGAGAACCAGTTTTAGAAAGAGAGAAATTATGATGTGTGCTTTACAGCCTCACAATAAAACAAAGTGCTGTACCATAAATGTTTTAAATCGCGGTCTGATGCAGGAAACACAACAGCCAATTTGAACACAGCAAACTCCCAAACAGAGAAATGAGATAATGATGAAGTGATGGGTGTTGGTGATGTTGGTTGGTGGGGATTTCGGGTCAGAATACCCAGGAACAACCCCATTTTCCAAAGGTGCCCTTCACCAGTGAGTAGTGTGAACCTTCTCTGAGCTGCTTCGAAAGTGATTCGATCTTTCTTTTACTTGAGGTGCACCCTGGGAGAATGGGATGAGAATCGAATAATTAAGGTGGTTGTTTCTGATGTGGTGGGCCACAGGGTCTTTTCTGTGCTGACTCCATGGCTATTCTCCAGCTTCACACTGGCCTTGGTGCAATGTCCTACATTGGGCTCGAATATCACCTTGACATTGCCTGAAGATTGCAGGGCAGCTGCACGTGTGAGGGAGAATATTTGGGTAACAGTTCCCCAGGTGAAGAAAGGATGAGAAAGGGAACCTTATCTACTTTCCCATGTGAATGAGTTAAATAAATCAAGCCTTTTAAAAACAACACTGTACCTTCTGTCAGGCTCATTTATTCTAAAACAATCATCATTAGCTCTCCTCAGCACTGAGACAGCATTACTCTGACCCTTGATAAAAAGTAAGGCAGCTGAAGGCAGCTGCCAGAAAGATGTATTCTTGACCATAGAACACCACACTTCCATGGTAGTGCAGCTCAGATTTGCTCTTCGTACACTGACAAAATGTAAAGTTTCTTTTAAAACAATCTTCTTGAGGAGACCATGAGAAGATAAGGAACAGCAGGATGCTATGGAGCCCCTAAAATTTGCTCCTAATTCTTTTAGGACATAGTTCCTCAACTGTATCCACTCCGGTTCCAAATTACTGGATTAGGAACATAGGGGTTAGGAGCAACAGTAGGGCTATCAGCACATTGAGACTGCTGTCATTGCACAGGAACATCACAGATGATCAACTCCACTTTCCTGTCCATCCACCATTACTTTTTACTCCCTTATCTATCAATAATCTACTTCTGCTTTGAATAAATTCAATGGGACATTATTTCCACAATTCCACAAAGTAACAAGTTACCGAGAGAAAACACTTCTCATCTCTTTCTCAAAGGGGAAGCCTCTTATTTGTAAACTGTGCCCCCATTTTTAAGATCTCTGCAAGAGGAAATACCTGTTTCCACCCTTCAATCCCTCCCCCACCCCCCCCCAAAACCTCATATGTTTCAATAAAACCATCTTTCATTTCTCGAAATTCTGATTGGTATAGGCCTAAATAGTTTGACCTTTCTTCATAAGATGAACCCTTCATCAAAGAATGAGCAGCGTGAATGTTCTCTGAACTGTTTCAAATATAATTAAATCCTGTTCACTCTATCGACAAAACCCTAGCCAGAGAAACAATAGCCAACCTGCTGGACACACAGAACAGACAACAAGACGGGAACCTATCAACAAAGACTGCATACCCAAACTACTGGACCTGTGCCTCACAACACACTTCACATTCAACAACCAAGTATATGAACAAATCAACAGCTCGTCCATCTCTGGACTCATAGCAGAAGCGGTAATGCAAAGGTTAGAACAAACAGTCTTACCGCAATTTCAACCCAAACTCTGGGTCAGATATGTAGATGATACCTTTATAATCATTAAAAACACAGAAATAGAGAACACAAACACTGAATCACCAACGCCACACTCACAGGAATCTGATTCACTAGAGAGGAAGAAAAGGACAACCAACTCCCATTCCTAGACGAGATGGTAGAGAGAACACCGAATGGAGATTTCACCACAAAGGTATACAGGAAAGCCACACACACAGACCAAGTCCTGAACTACAAAAGCAACCACCCCAACACACACAAACGAAGTTGCATCAAGACATTATTCAAAAAGGGCCACAACACACTGCAGTACACCAGAACTACAAAAAGAGGAAGAGGAACACCCAAAGAATGTATTCGCCAAAAATGGATACCCCCGCAATTTCATCAACAGATGCCTAAGGGAAAGACAATGGAATGAGGACATGTCACAACCCAAAGGACTAGCCACTTTACCATACATCAAAAACATTTCTGAACTGACAGCCAGACTACTGCGACCACTAGGACTCATAACAGCATACAAACCAATAGCCACGCTCAGACAACAACTCACCAGAACGAAGGACCCGATACCCAGCATGAGCAAAACCAATGTAGTGTACAAAATCCCATACAATGACTGCACAAAACACTACATAGGACAAACAGGAAGACAGCTAACAATCCGCATCTATGAACACCAACTAGCCACGAAACGACACGACCAGCTATCCTTAGTAGCCACACACTCAGATGACAAGCAATATGAATTCGACTGGGACAACATCACTATTATAGGACAAGCCAAACAGAGGACAGCCAGGGAATTCCTAGAGGCATGGCACTCATCCACAGATTCAAATCAATAAGCACATCGACCTGGACCCAATATACCGACCACTGCAACGGACAGCTGGAACTGACAACCGGAAGCGGCAGATTCAAACCACTATAAATGCCGGAGGAAACATCACAGAAGCGCTTCACAGGAGGCTCCCAAGCACTGAGGATGTCACCTAGATGACCAATACAACCTCATTTGGTCTCCATAAGCCCAGTATAATTGCAGTAAAACAACCCTACTTACATAGTCCATTCTCCTTGTGATAAACACCAGCATTCCATTTATGTTTCTAGTTATTTATTGCGCCTGCAAAATAACTTCTTGTGATTCATATACCAGGATATCCAAATCCCTCCATCCCACCAGCTTCTTCATGTAAATAGCACGCTGCTTTCCAATCTTCTTGCCAAAGTGGATCAATTCACATTTTCCTACATTCCACTTTATATTCCACATTTTTGACCACTCACTTAATCTGTCACATAGCTTTGCAAACTCTTTAGACCTCTTTATTTTCCTATTTACCCTGTTATCATCAGCAAATTTAGTTACCATATATTCAAATGATGGATGGAAGTTGTAAATGGTTCAGGCCCCAGTACTGGTCCCTGTAGAATTCACCAATAAGAACCTGCCAACCCCAGACACATTTATCCTAACCCTCTGTTCCTCATTAACCAACCAACTCCTTATCCAGGACTTCCTACACAATCTACTCTTACGTCATAACAGTTGGCCTGCCATCTTTTCATGTGCCTTTTGAAAGTCCAATTGAATCAAACCCATCGATCTCCTTTATTCACTTTGCTTGTTATTTTGTCTCAAAAATATTTTGATGAATTAGTTAAATATGGTCTCCGTTTAACAAAGCCTTGTCAACTTTGCCTGATTACATCATGATTTTCTAGATGTGCTGTTACAGCCTTTTCAATGATTGATTTGAGCATTATCCAATCCATTATCCAATCACTGGGACCCTTCCAGAATCTGGGGACTGTTTGGAAGGTTATATCCAATTATAAACTTGCTCTGCAGCCATGTCTATTAAGGCCTCAGATCTAGCCAGCTGGTCCTTGGCACTTGTCAGCCTTTTGATCTGATCACTTTCCCTGCACCTTTTCCCTGATGATGGAAATTGTTTTCAGTTCTTCCCTCCTTGCTTATGATTTTCAAGTACTTTTGGAAAGTTTTCTAAGTCTTCAATAGTGAAGGTAACACCAAATACCTTCTGTCACTTGTGAGTTTTAATTGTTAATTCCCCAGACTCCTTCTCAAGAGAATGAAGACAGGTTTTAGTAACTCTTTTCTGACTTAAATACTTGTGGAAATCTTTACCTTTTTTATATTGCTAGTCTGTTTCCTTTCATAATCGACTTTTTCCCCTTTTCTCAGATGTTCTTTACTGCTTCTTAAAACCTGACGAATCCCACTATTACTCTGTGCAGATTTGTACAGTGGTTCTTTTAATTTGAACATTCCTTAACTTCCTCATTCAGCTAGAGATCATCCATTCTTCTCAGAGAATCTTTCTTACTTCAATGAATCTTTGCCAAGTCATTAAGTCCTTGAACATTGGCGATTGCAACTCTACTTTCCAATCTTCTAACCTAATAAGTCCAGTTTACTTTACCCAGCTGACTGCCTTTAAACATTTTTAATTACTTGCATCTGTCTTTAAAACAATAGGCTTGGATCCACACATGTCCCTTCACACTGAATGTGAAATTCTATCAAGCTATAATTGCTGTCACCTAGAGGTGCCTTGAGGCTATTAACTGATCTTGTCTCGATGTTCCTTACCAGGTCCAAAACAGCAAAGTTGATCGAGAATGTACTACTCAAAGAAATTGTCCTGAGTACACTCTGCAAACTGATTTTCCAAGCTTTCTTTGCTAATTCGATTTGCCCAATCTACATGTAGGTAAAAACAAAACTGCAGATGCTGGAAACCAGATTCTGGATTAGTGGTGCTGGAAAAACACAGCAGTTCAGGCAGCATCCGAGGAGCAGGAAAATCGACGTTTTGGGCAAAAGCCCTTCATCAGGAATGATGAAGGGCTTCTGCCCGAGATGTTGATTTTACTGGTCGTCGGATGCTGCCTGACCTGCTGTGTTTTTCCAGCACCACTAATCCAGAATCTACATGGAGGTTAAAGTCATCCCTGAATATTATGTGATCTTTCTCACACACCCCATTTATTCTTCCTGTATATTTCATTCTACAGTGTAACTACTGCTATGGGGGCCTATAAACTGCTTCCATAATTAACCTCTCACCTCTATTTCTTATCTTGAACCAAACTAATTCTTTCCCTTGCTATTTTAAGCTAAGGTCATCTGTCCCCATTGTATTAATAACACCTTTAATTCAACAAGCCACCCCACCAACTTTTACCAGCTCCCTAAATATCCAACACCCTTTGGTATTCATTGTCCCAGCCTTGGTCATGTTGTAACCAGCTCTCCATATGTTATCATATTATACAGATTTATTTTTATTCTGGCTAACCATTCACTATTTTATCATGAACATTTCAAATCTTCTGGCACACTCTGTCTTTCTATGAGTTTTGTCATCTTTAGCCTGATGTGCTGGCATACATTGGCTCAGTGGTTAGCATTGCTGCTTCACAGTACAAAGGAACTGGGTTCGATTCCACCTTCATTTGATTGTCTGTGTGGAGCTTGCACATTCTCCCTGTGTCTGTGTGGGTTTCCTCTGGGTTCTCCAATTTCCTCCCATAGTCCAAAAATGTGCAGGTTGGGTGGATTGGCCATGATAAATTGCCCACAGTGTTTGGGGATGTGGAGGTTAGGTGGATTAGCTATGGGAAACATAGGGTTGGTGGGTCCAGGTGGGATACTCTTTGGAGGGTAGGTGTAGACTCAATAGGCTGAATGGCCTGCTTCCATACTGTAGGGATTTTATGATTATACTCTCTGTTCCTTCCTTTCATGCTTGGTTTATCATTAGCCAAATCGCTATTCTGTTCTATTATCTTATCTCCCTTTGATTTACTAAACCCTCTCTCATATGATCCCTTTCCCAACTATTCAGTTTAGATATTTACTGGTCTGGCTATACAGCCTGATAAAACACTGGTCCCAGCACTTCTTAGAGAAAGCCTATCTGAACAGTACAGCTCCCACTCTGCCCAATATTGGAGCCAATGTTCCTCGAATCAAAACCCATCTTCCCACACCAGTTTTTGAACCATACATTTATCATATATACTCCACGGCAATTTTCTTGTGACTCAGGTAAAAATTATTTCCTTTTTAATGTGGCTCCTAATTGCTTACGATCCTAAAACAGAACCTCTTTTCTAGTCCAATCCACATCGTTGGTGGTTTTACTGCCTGAGCCCTGGACACTCCCCCTCCCATTACACATTCTCCTTCAGCCCGAAGCAATATCCTAAACCTAGGCTGGTAACACTGACTCACACTCACAAAGCTCTGTGTCTATCCCTGACCATACCATCTCAAACTACTACTACATTCCTTTCAATTCCTCCACTCAACCCAATTGCTGAACCACAATGCTATATGGAAAGTTTGCTTATTTACCTTGCAACCCACACTCACATTCCTCACTTCCCTGCAGACTGCAAGAACCTCAAGCAAGATGGATATTACAAGAACAGGGATTCCTCCACTCTCACCTTCCTGGTCCATCTACTTAATTCAATTGCCTCGTATCTCCCTGACTCTGACCATGTTCCAAATTAAAGGGCCCTACGGGCGACACGGTGGCACAGTGGTTCAATTCCCGCCTCAGGCGACTGACTGTGTGGAGTTTGCACATTCTCCCCGTGTCTGCGTGGGTTCCCTCCGGGTGCTCTGGTTTCCTCCCACAATCCAAAAATGTGCAGGTTAGTGTTAGATGAAGGGGTAACACTTCTAGTGTTAGATGAAGGGGTAAATGTAAGAGTATGGGTCTGGGTAGTATACGCTTCGGCGGGTCGGTGTGGATTTGTTGGGCCGAAGGGCCTGTTTCCACACTGTAAGTAATCTAATCTAATCTACCCTCAGGGTATGACTGCCTTCTGGAACAGAGTCCAGGCAACATTTTCCCTCTCTGGGGCATTCCAGTTCTCCGCTGTTCTCTCTCTCCCATCTCATGAAACTGGCCCACATCTCTGCTTAGTCAGGAATCCCTTACCTATGAAGTAAATGGTTAACTCCATCACTCATGTGACAAAGCTGCTGAACAATTGCTTAGGGAGCTTGGCATTGTAGGTCACATGGCAACTGAGACTTGGTTGAAGGAGACTTCAGAAAAGCCCTGCTCTTTCATATTTTTATGTGGAAATCACAAATAATCAATATGAACAGATTGCAATAGTTCAGCTCTCTTATGTCTCAAGCCCTTAGAAGCTACTGACAATAATCCTGTGCTACCTGACCCAGCATCCACAAATATTAAAAGGGAGAGTTTCCAGATTTCTACCTTTCTTTAGGGGGTTGTATTTTCCCCCCTAAATAAATTCATTTAAAAATGTGATATTGTCGTGAGTTTTACAGGATGGGGTGAAGTTCTTTCACAATAGCTGCGTCTCAGACTTTGTTTTAAAAGGTTGCTAAAACTTTGAAAATGTGCATCTAACACAGTGGTAAGTGGCTTTGTGAATGCTGTAAATATAATTTATGAGATCGCTTATTTGGACTGATTCAATTATAGCATTTGGCCCATGCACATACTTTGCGTCAGTACAATACATGCCAGGCAGACATAATAAGTTTAAGAGGCAGCACTAATGAGACATGACAATAGAGAGCAGTTCTGCAGTGACCACCACACGTGGGAGATGAGCCTGAAGAATGCTGTTGGCACTGCAAACAAGCAGATTCCCATCCAGCAGCTGCAGAGAATCACCGGCACAAAGTGCTGCAGTCCACAGCTATTTCTAGGCATTTCTTTAAAATTCCTGTAGTGTCAATCCAATTCCACCAGTTAAAAGCCTTCTAACCCAGTCAGCACCTCATGAAGAGAAAAATAGAGATGCCAGCAACAGCAAACTCTCTCACAGTGCTCCGAGCAATCCAGCCATGTCCCTTCTCATAATCATTTCGGTCCAATGTTCTGTCACAAGTCAGCATTTTACAACTCCAGGGCATAAAGGTGCCCAAGTTTGTTTCCTGTTGTTTGTCAATATTACTGACAATGCTGTTCCAGACATTAGTGACTTACACATGAATAGAGACTCTCAAATAATTGCCTGCAGCAGCTGAGGGCAAGAGAACATGAAAGGGGGAGACAGAGAGAGAGAGAGAGAGAGAGAGAGAGAGATTCCGCACTTATTTCCTGAACAGCTTCGATAAATCTATCTATTTCTGACATACATGGATTGACATGGGCTTGGATTAAAAGCTGACTGGTAATTGTCCCTTTGACCATGCAAAATATTGCTGCACCCCTTTGAAACATCTTCATCTTATTCATTGGAGATTCCACAAAAAGGGATCCCAAGACAATTCCACGGAAATCACAAAATTGAGCTGTTAGGTGAAAGAGTTGAAGTCAGGACATTGGTTAGTCCATTCTTGGAATACTGTGTACGATTCTAGTCTCCTTCCTATTGGAAGGATGTTGTGAAACTTGGTAAAAACAAGGGCTGCAGATGTTGGAAACCAGAGTCTAGATTAGAGTGGTGCTGGAAAAACACAGCAGGTCAGGGAGCATCCGAGGAGTGAAACTTGAAAGGGTTCAGAAAAGATTTACAAGGATGTTGCCAGGGTTGGAGGATCTGAGCTATAGGGAGAGGCCGAACAGGCTGGGGCTGTTTTCCCTGGAGCACCGGAGACTGAGGGGTGACCTTATAGAGGTTTACAAAATTATGAGGGGGATGGATAGGGTAAATAGACAAAGTCTTTTCCCTGGAGTGGGGGAATCCAGAACTAGAGGACATAGGTTTAGGGTGAGAGGGGAAAGATATAAAAGAGACCTAAGGGGCAATGTTTTCACGCAGAGAGTGGTACGTGTATGGAATGAGCTGCCAGAGGATGAGGTGGAGGCTGGTACAATTGCAACATTTAAGAGGCATTGGGATGGGTATATGAATAGGAAAGGTTTGGAGGGATATGGATCGGGTGCTGGCAGGTGGGACTAGGTTGAGTTGGGATATCTGGTCGGCATGGACGGGTTGGACCAAAGGGTCTGTTTCCGTGCTGTACATCTCGATGACTAAATGGGGGACTGCCAATCAGCTTTGGGGAAAACTACCAGCAGCAGCTGCTCCCTGCGTTTAAGTAACACAGAATCAATCAACAACAATTGGCATCTTTACTGTGGAATATCCTCCCAACACAGCTCAGAAGGAGCACGTGGACAGAGACTGAAGACACTTGCAGATACACGAGGTGGCAGCGCAGGAGGAGCACAGATATGTCGAGGGAGTTGTGGATCTGGAGGAGGTGGCAATCCGATCCCTCCATCATCATCAAGGGGCAGCACAGTGGCTCAGTGGTTAGCACTGCTGCCTCACAACACCAGGGGCCTGGCTTCAATTCCAGCCTCTGGTGACTGTCTGTGTGGAGTTTGCACATTCTCCCCCGTGTCTGTGTGGGTTTCCTACAGGTGGACCACTTTCCTCCCACAATCCAAAGATGTGCAGGTTAGGATGGATCGGTTGTGGAAAATGCAGGGTTAAAGGAATAGGGTTGAGAGGTGGGTTTGAGTGAGGTGCTGTTCAGTGTGGACTCAGTGGCCTGCTTTTGCATTTTAGAGATTCTATTTTAGATCACCTACAGTATGGAAACAGGCCCTTCGGCCCAACAAGTCCTCTGAAGAATAACCCACCCAGACCCATTCGCCAACATTTACTCTGAACATAATGGACAATTTAGCATGGCCAATTGACCTGACCTGCACATCTTTAGATTGTGGGAGGAAACCGGAGCACCCGGAGGAAACCCACGCAGACACAGGGAAAATGTGCAAACTCCACACAGACAGCCACCCGAGGCAGGAATCGAACCTGGGTCCCTGGTGCTGTGAGGCAGCAGTGCTAACCACTGAGCCACCGTGCACACCCCCCTATGATTCTAGGCACTGAGTCACATGAGAAGATAATCAGGTACAGGGCCAACTGCTTGATTGGACCAGTGGATCTTAAGGCCTTAAAGGACAAAAGAGAGGTAGCGATGCAGAGAATTTGTGATCAGGGTATTCCTGATCTTAGCACTTAGACAGCTAAAGATCCAGCCAGCCACTATGGTGTGATTAAAGTTAGGAATACGCGAGATGGCAGCACAGGAGGAAGACTGATATGTCGGAGAGTGTAGGTCTGAAGGAGATTACAATCGGATCCCTCCATCATCATCCAGCAGAAAGCAGTTGAGGCCAGAGTATTGAAAGTATTTAAAGGAGTTAGATATAATTCTTGGAGCAAAAGGAATGAAATGGAGAATGCAGGAACAGTTGGATGGTCAGCCATGATCATATTGAATGGTGGAGCAGGCTCAGATAGCTGAATGGTCTAATCTTGTTCTCTTTGTTTGTTATTTTACGTAGCGTTTAACCCCTCAATCTACATCACAAATACAGATTTTCCAGCATTATAACATTTGATGGTTCACTGTCAAGTTTTCCACTTTGTAACAGTTCATTACTTCAAAACCGAAGGACTCCATTGGCTTTAAAGCAATTGGGAGGTGCTGTGAAAGGTGTCATCTAAATGCAGAATAGCAGAGATTATTTTCATTCTTATGAATACTAAGGTTGTTTCATGAGAGGAACAGAGAAACAGAAGTTGGCCGTCAGCCACTGCAGTGATTTCATTTGATTAGATTTATTATTGTCACATGTACCAAGATACAGTGAAAAGTAGTGTTTTTTGTGCTAACCAGACAAATCATATCTTATATAGGTATGTCTGGGTAATAGAACACAATGCAGAATATAGTGTTACAGCTACAGAGAAGATGCAGAGAAAGATCAACTCTAATACATGACAGACCTGTTCATAAATCGGATAACAATGGGGAAGAAGCTGTTCATGAATCTGCCGGTACGTGTTTTCAAATTTTTGTATCATCTGCCCGACAGAAGAAAGTATAACCGGGGGGGGGGGGGGGATCTGTAATTATGTTGGCTGCTTTCCTAAGGTGGTGGGATGTGCAGATGGAGTTAATGGAAGATCTATTTTGTAACTTATCCAACAGCTTTGGCTCAATATCCTTTTATACTTTTATTCAGTAGGGGTGGCATTGCGGCTCAGTGGTTAGCACTGCTGCCTCACAGCACCAAGATCCCAGGTTCGATTCTAGTCTTGGGTAACTGGGGGTTTGCACATTCTCCCCATGTCTGTGTGGGTTTCCTCCCACAGTCCAAAGATGTGCAAGTCAGGTGAATTGGTCATGTTAAATTGTCCATAGTGTTAGGTGCATTAGTCAGAGGGAAATGGGTCTGGGTGGGTTACTCTTTAGAGGGTCGGTGTGGACCTGTTGGGCCGAACAGCCTGTTTCCACGCTGTAGGGAATCTAATCTGATCAATTCCACATGTAAAAGCATTTATTAAGCTAGCATTTCCTGCTTTTTTTAAAATCACATTTCTGTCCCATTTGTGTGAAGATCTCCCCAGAATGGTCTTGCTCTGATTTCAAGGAAATGTCACCTTGTCATAGAACAATGGTCCCAGATCATTTTTGTTGAAAAGTCCTTAGGTTTTCAATGGACCCATTTCAGTGACATCAAAACACTGAACAATAGTCAGAATGTGCTTCTTAGGTAAATCAATGTTTACCTGGAGGTATTAGTGATGTGTGTTGCATGCGTGCTTCCCTTCAGATCTTGCCTACTCTTGGCAGGAGCCCAGAGAGAGCAGGAGTGCGAGGGGAGGAGAGAATAAACCATGTAGAAGCATCAGGGGAGTATCAAGAATCCAGGAGCATAGGAATAGATCAGCAAGAAGTAAAGAAGCAAGGAGGGGAAGAATAAGGACAATTGCATTAGGATTCATTCCTAATAGTATTAGGATTGAGGACAGTTATATGAAAGGTCTGTGAAATGCAGAGTGGAAGTTGTACTGCGCTGACCTTCTCAATAATTCTTCAATTATATTTTCACATACAGGGAACTCATTAAATTATCACATTCCTGCAGCAAACTCCATTATTATCCATGGCAGTTTACAAATTGACAGTTCTCTAAATTCAATTACTATAACTGCTCAAAGACCTGTTCTTTCGTTAGGTTGTTCCTCACACTACACACTGATATTTGGATCTATTTATTACAATTTGATTTCCTGTGACACTGATTGCAATCTTTTTAGATTTCAGTCCAAGTGGAACCTGTTTGTATTGGAAGGAAAAGCAATGGGAAAAGGTCAGCATGTCAAGAGTTCAGGAGGTGGCTCATCGAGGGGAATGTAAGGGTGAAGTAACAGTAGGGTTGGTAAAAGGATAAAAGTGTCACAGTGTGAAGGATGAAACTTTGAGAGGAATTTTGAACTAAGAAAGGTAGCTCAATGCAGCTCTTGATGTGGGAGATAGACTCCTGTTAAGACCAAATTGCAGTCAGAGAACTAATAAGTGGTAAATAACCAATGAGCTCTGATTGTATTGAAAGGCAGAGAGGGCTCAAAAGGCCAAATGGGCTCATCCTATTCATCATACGTAAATTCTCCATGTTCCTGCAGTCAAATGTAATGGTGATTGGACCCAATCCTTCAATATCAAGTTAACCTTTCCCATTTTAAATGTTACACCTTTCACCTCTGGCTTTGCTCATGGCTAATTTTTCAAATTTTTTGGAGGAAAGAGATTGGTGTTGCAATGTTTTCACCATCTTCAAAATTCTAATAATGCAGCTTTAAAACATCACCCACTGAAAATCTGCTGGCTCTGTGATTCCCTCTGTTTGTGAACTATATCTCATCTACATTTTATTAAAGCCAATATCTGTCTCACACTCAATAAATGATTGAAATTAAGTTGTCGTTTCAATCAAAGCTGATTGAAGAATATTAATTTTATCAAGCACCAAGCATACTGATGTAGATTTTGTCTTCCGAGCTTCCTTCTCTCCTGTCCAGGATTATAACAGTGAGGTTTAACTGATATCAATTACTGCAATGTGACCCGTGTCAAGTACCCACAGACCCTGGGAGAGCACTTGGATTCTCAAGAGTGTGATGTGTCTGTGACTTCCCTATACTTACAGGATGATAGATAAATGAGATACCCTGGAAAAGAATGAATTGGTACAAAATTATTACCTGCTCTTCTAACCTCGGTCTCTTCAATTTACATTCGTCAATTGTTTTTCAATGTAGTTTTTGCTATAAAGTGCATAATTTGCCACATGCCATTAACTTAGCTCTACAAAACCCATCCGACAAGTTCTGTAATAATGTATTCACCAAAAATCTGCTGCAGTTTTAATTGATGTGGTAGAAGTCAATGTGGCCAAGATAGGCTGAATACTATACAAGGTACAACATGGACCCCTAGTGACAGACAGTGA
This sequence comes from Chiloscyllium punctatum, assembly GCF_047496795.1. NCBI lineage: Eukaryota > Metazoa > Chordata > Chondrichthyes > Orectolobiformes > Hemiscylliidae > Chiloscyllium > Chiloscyllium punctatum. Next base: position 3,327,939 of record NC_092776.1, on the reverse strand, counting down.
GCTTGCAGATTATAACGAGGAGTCTTTGCAGTATCGTTCATCCCTCTTAATTCTGTTGCTCCTTTACTCATGTTCTGTTCCATGTCTGGGTCGTACCTTCAGCTACTTCTCTTCCCCTTTGTAATCCCTTCTTTCTTCATTCATCTTCCTCTTTGAAGATTCAGTCCAATTTACCCTCACTTTTATATCTCTCTCTCCAACTTGTTATTCCACTATTTCTGTCCTTTACTCATCTGCTTCATTTCTTTTCCTATCCTCCTTTATTTCATTCTGTCCATTCCTCCAATGGATGAATAAAGATATTAAGCATCTAGTCAAGAATAAAAAATAATCATTCATTAGATATAAATAACTGTTCAAATAAATCTCTTTAACAGTATAAAGAACTTAGGGGCTTTCCTAAGAGCGAGGTCAGGCAAAGAGGGGGCATGAGATAGACTTGGCAAATAAGGCTGAGGATAATCCAAGAGGTTCTAGAATTACATTAAGAACAAGGGAACAACTACAGAGAGAGTAGGAGGCCTTAATGTTCAAAGATGTTGTCTTTACGTTGAACCTCAGGAGATGGGAGAGATAGTAAATGAATATTTCACATCAGCTTTTACTGTGGAGAAAGAAGTGGAGGCTAGAGAACTCAGGGAAATAAATATTGATGTTTTGAAAACAGTTCATTTTACAGTAGAGGAAGTGCTAGAAGTTTTAGAAGATTTGAAGATGGATAAGTCACTGGGACCTAATCTAGTGTATCGCAGAATGTTGTGGGCGATTAGGGAGGGAATTGTGGGGCCTCTGGCAGAAATATTTCTATCACCTCTAACAACAGGTGAGGTGCCTGATGACCGGACAGTGGTTAATGTCGTACCTTTGTTTAAGGAGGAGAAGCCTGGGAACTATAGACTTCTGGGTCTGACATCAGTGGTGAGTAAATTGTTTGAGGTAATTCTGGAAGATAGGATTTACATGTATTTGGAGTGACAAGAAATGATGAGGGATAAGCAGCATGGCTTTGTACAAGGGAAATAGGGTTTCTCAAACTTGATTGAGCTTTTTGAGGAAGTAACCATGAAAATTGATGAAGGCAGAGCGGCAGCCATTGTTTACTTGGACTTTAGTAATACAATTGACAAGGATCTGTATAGTAGACTGTGTAGTAAAGTTAGGTCACATGGGGTTCAGTGTGAGCTTACCAATTGGATACAAAATTGGCTTAACAGCAGGAGAGAGGGGATGATGGTGGAGGGTTGTTTTTCGGGCTGGAGGCCTGTGACCAGCAGTGTTCCATAGGGATCGGTACTGGGCCCAATTTTGTTCATCATTTATATAAATGACTTAGATGTGAATATAGAAAACGTGGCTAGTACATTTGTGGATGACACCAAGATTAGTGGTATACTGGAGCGTGAAGAAAATTATCCAAGAATACAGAGATCTTGATCAATTGGGTCAATGGGCTAAAGACTGGCAGATTAAGTTTAGTTTGGATAAATGCGAGGTATTATATTTTAGTAAAACAGAAAAAGACAAGACTGATTCAATTAAAAATAGGACCTTGGGCAGTGTTATAGAACAGAGAGAGATCGAGGGATTCCATTACATAATTCTTTGAAGTTTGCATTAAGTAAAAATAAGGTGGTTAAAAAGTCATTTAGCAGGCTTGCCATCAGTGCGATGTCCAGTTGAAGTTGTACAGGATATTGGTGAGGCCTCTACTGGAGGATTGTGTTCAGTTCTGGTCTTCCTGTGAGAGGAAGGTGGGTGGCACAGTGGCACAGTGGTTAGCACTGCTGCCTCACAGTTATAACATTTAAAAGGCATTTGGATAACTACATGAATAGGAAATGTTTAGAGGGACATGGGCCAAGTGCAGGCAGGTGGGACTAGTCTAATTTGGGGTTATGTTCGGCACAAACGGTTGGACCAAAGGGTCTGTTTTCGTGCCGTATGACCCTATGAATTTATAACCACTTCTCCTTCTCTACTTCTTTCTCTCTTTCATCACTTCTTTCTCAAAAGGTGATACAGCGAGTGGCAATGGCCTCTAAGGAACAGGAAGTAACAAGGCAGATTTTCCCAGGAGCACCAAGTCTGTTAGATGTAAAACAGAAACATTAGCCTGGATTGTAATGACCCACCGAGGATGTTAGGAGCTGAGACAATGCTGTTGTAGAACGGATTGTTGAAATCAGGAATTAAAAGTTTGTAAAAGCAAAATAAAGCAGATGCTGGAAATCTGATATATAAGCAGGGTATGTTGCAGAACTCAGCAGATCTCTGCAGACAGAAACAAAGTGAACATTTCAAATCCAGTGGCTCCTCATACTAGGGCGCTAAGTGTTAACTTTGTTTCTTTCTCCATGGATGTTCCCAGACTTGCTGAGTTTCTCGAGCATTGTCTGTTTTCATTTAAAGTTTGTGTGTTGTGAAAGGTAATTGGAATGTAATATAAAGGTTAATCTTATACTGAAACATAATCCATAAAGAAGGGCGGCCATATCTCAGGCTGAAAGAATGTCACTTAAAGTCACAGCTCTGAGAATTGAACACAGGTCTGTACTGGAGGCCACTTTATATGTCTGCTCCATGTGCTAACTGACCATCAATCGACTACATCTCAGTGTCTTTTACCCGCTAACACACCAACTAAAGCAGAAATTGTTATGAAAACTGCAAACAGTAAGATTCATATGCTGAAGCTGCAAATGAGACAGGGGAATCTCCACATTTTAGCTGCAAAGAATGAGCTAACTGTCCAGTAAAGTAACAAAGAGCAACAGAATGGTTATTATTACAAAGCTCCACCAGACATATAGGAGCAAATTACTGCAGCTGCTGGAATCTTACCTGAAAACAAATGCTGGGAATCACAATGGGTCAGGCAGCACCCATGGAGAGAGAGCAAACTAATGTTTTAAGTCTAGATGACTCTTCATCAGAGCCCTGTTCCTGGGAAGATGGGACTGCCCCATAAAGAGAGACTGGGCAAACTGGGCCTGCATTATCTATTGTCTCAAAGAACGAGAAGTGATCTCACTAAAACCTAAAACTTGCTTAAAGGGACACAGTAGGGGGATGCAGAAAGATATACTGGATTAGTGGTGCTGGAAGAGCACAGCAGTTCAGGCAGCATCCAACGAGCAGCGAAATCGACGTTTCGGCAAAGATGTTTCCTCTGGTTGGGGACTCTAAATTCAGGAGCACAACTTAAAAATAAGGGGTAGCATTGAGATGAAAACTTTCCCTTTTACTCAAAGGGTTGTGAATCAATGAAATTCCCTACCCCACAGGGCCATGGAAACTCAATATCTTTAAAGTAGAGATTGGCAGATTTCTAAGCAGTAATGGTGGGATTGGATGTAGAGGTAGTATGGAGAAAAAGATATTGAAGTAGATAATCATCCATGTTATATTGGATGGCCTATTGTTACTCTTAGGTTCTTATTTTCCTGTGACATAGATTAAGAAGACATGGCATCAAAGTAGTATTGTCAGGAAGACTGCATTTCAGAGATAGACCAACCAGAACACAGAGTTGGACATCATGAAGAAAACAATTTCTGAGCTACAGAATAGTTTCTCAATTAGATACTGAATCAGAAGCTGAACAAGGATATAGATGTCTATAATCAATGAAGAATATAATTTATGTCATGGTTTATCAAAAGATTTTTTAAAAATGCTTTTGAAGATAAACTGAAAGCTTTTGACAATTACATCAACCTCAGAAATCAAATAATTCTTCAAAGAACATCCACAGGAATCCGTATAATTTTGTGAATGATCTCTACAGATTGGTGTAGAAATATAGCTTTAAGTCAGAGTTAGAGAGTTATATAGAGGTCTACAGCATGCAAGCAGGCTCTTCAGCCCAACATTCCCATACTGCCCAGTTTTCACAATTTAAACTAGTCCCATTTTCCTGCATTTGATCCATATCCCTCCATACCTATCTGATCAATGTACTTGTGTAAATGTTTCTTAATTGACAAAATTGGATTTGCTTCCACCACTACATGTGGCAGCCCGTTCCAGAGACTCATCACCCTCTGTCTGAAAATATTATCCTTCTGGACTCTTTTGAATCTCTACCCCTCACCATAAACCTATGCCCTCTAGTTTTGAACACCCTTTCCATGGGGAAAAGCTGTTGGTTATCTTCTTTATCTATGCTCCTCATGGTTTTATAAACCTCTATAAGATCACCTCTTAGCCTCCAAAGCTCCAGCGAATAAGGTCCCAGACTATTCATAACTTTGTCTTCTACGACCAAACCAATTTTGTATCCAAATTACCAGGGATCCCATATGACCTAATCTTCTGGATCAGCCTATCATGAGGGACCTTGTCAAATGTTTCAGTAAAGTCCATGGAGACAACATCCACTGTTGACAGATTACTGAGAGGCTTGGATTAAGGGGAATTGGCAAAGATCTTTCCTCTAGCAGGAGAGACTAGAACTCGAGGGCACAGCCTCAGAATGACAGGACAGCCCTTTAGAAATGCTTTGAGGTGGAATTTCTTCAGCCAGAGTGTAGTTAATCTGTGGAACTCATTGGTGCAAAGCACTGTGGAGGTCAAGAGATAGATAGGCTCTTGATCAGTAAGAAGATCAAGGGTTAATCAAGGGGTACAGGGAGAAGGCAGGAGAATGGGATTGAGAAACATATTCGATTTGACTGAATAGCGGAGCAGACTCAATGGCTGAATAGCCTAATTCTGCTCCTATATCTTATGGTCTTATGGTCCTACCCTCATCAGTTATCTTCATCACTCCTTCAAAAAAACGGAATCAAATTTGTGAGACAGAACCTCCTGTACAACACCATGCTTATTATCTCTATAAAGTCATCCTTTTGCAAATGCAAATAAATCTTCTCCAATGAATTCTCTACCATTAGGTAAGGCTCACCATTCTTTAATGTATTGCATGCTATCTGTTGCCCTCCTCAAACAAACACTGGTTATTCTCCAGGCATTGGGGATCTTGTCTGTAGCTAAAATGGATACAAACATCCCTGACACAATACCAGAAACCTTCTCCCTTGTCTCCCTCATTATCCTGGGATTGACCCCATCAGGCACTGGAGAATAATTTATCTTAATTTTTTTTCAAGTCACCCAACACCTCTTCCTTCTTAATATTGCCATGTCATGGAATATCAATATACTCATCACTAACCTTACCATCATCCTTGTCCTTCTCATCAGTGAATGTCAATGCAAGCTACTCATAAAGTGCTCACCCATTTCCTCTGATTCCACGCATAAATTCCCTCCTTTGTCCTTAAGTGAACCCTTCCTTTCCTTTTGCTCCTAATACATATATAGAATGCCTTGAGGTTCTCCTTAATCCTACTTTTCAAGGACATTTTGTGGCCCTTTTTACTCCTCCCTCATTCCTTGTTTAAGCTCTTTCCTGCTTCCAGTATATTCCTCAAGGGACTTGTTTGATTTCAGTTTCTTAAACCTTACATGTGTTTCCTTTTCCTTTTTGACTAAACCTTCAATATCTCATCATCCAGGGTTCCTGAATGTTGCCATCCTTATCTTTCATCCTCACAGGATCCTCCTGAACTCTGACCAGTTTGCCTTTAAAAGACTCCCATATGTCAAATGTGGATTTACCCTCAAACAGCAGTCTTCCAACTAATTTCTTCAGTTCCTGCCTAACACAGTTATAATTATCTTTCCCCCAGTTTGGCACTTTTACCCAAGGACCAGTCTTATTCTTATCCATAACTACCTTAAAAGTTACAGAATTATTATCTCTGTACCCAAAATGCTCACCCAATCAAAACTTTGATCGCCTGAACAGATCATTCTCTAATACAAGGCCTTATACAGCCCCTCCTCTAGTTGGACTATCTACATATTGTTTCAGAAATCCCTCCTGGATACACCTAACATATTCTGCCCCATCTAAGCCCCTGGCACTGAGGGAGTCCCAGTCAATTATGGGGAATTAAATTCACCCACTACAACAACCTGATCGTCTTTGCATCTTTCCATGGTCTGCTTACATATCGGTTCCCTTTTCTCCCTCGGGCTATTGGGAGACCTTTAGTATAGCCTTTCTTATTCCTGAGTTCTACCCATATGGCCTTGTTGGATGAGCCAAGAAGATGTCCTCACTTAGTACAGCTATGGCGTTCTCCTTATTCAGTAATGCAACTCCTCCAATCCTTTCTATCTATCCCTCCACCCCTTTCTATCTCACCTGAAACATCTAAACCCTGGAACATTGAGCTGCCAGTTCTGCCCTTCCCTCAAACAAGTTTCTGTCATAGCTCCTGCATCATACTCCCATCCGGACTCTGAGTTCATCTGCTTTGCCTCTTTGTATTGAAGTAAATACACTTTAGACTGCCAGTCCCACCATGTTTCGCAACCTGACCCTGCTTGTCCTTCCCCTCAGACTTGCTTGACATAACCTCTACCTTCTCCTCAATCACTCTGCATGCTGACCTGAGTAACATGAGTAAACCTCTCTGTCAGGGTATTAATGCTCCTCCAGTTTAGGTGCAACCTGTCCTTCTTGTTGGGGTGTCTTCTGCCACAGATGAGATCCCAATCATGCAGGTATCTGAAGCTCTCCTCCTGCACTAGGGTTTTAGCCATGTATTTAACTGTACTTTCTTCCTATTTCTAGTCTCACTGGAATGTGGCATAGGACTCAATCCCGAAAGTATAATCCTAATTGTCCTGCTTTTCAAATTCCGACCTAACCCCCTAAATACCCTTTGCAGGACCTCATCCCTCTTCCTGCTGATATTGTTTGTGTCATTATGGACCTGTGCAACTCACCCTCTCCTTTCAGAATATCCTGTACACACTCAGAGATACTTTTGACGCTGGCACCAGGGAGACCACACACCATCACTTCCAAAGTATTTAATTGGCTGAAAAGTGCTTTTGGAGGTGCTGTGTTTGTAAAAACGCTACATCACTGTTAGCCTTCCTTTTGTTTGACTATTGCACTTAGCAAGATGCAAATTGAATAAACCATTTCAAAAACACTAGCCTCGCTGAAGAAACTAATGTTGCAATTCCACCTGAATATTTATTCGAATAACCAGTGATCCTGCAGTTTCAGAGAGTGAGGAATGTAATGAAGCATGATTCTTATAATGCCAAAGACTTTGTAATAATGAGGTCTTATCCATGAGATAAAGTGACACCTAGGACCGCCCTAGGAATAATTAAATACATCCACAACTGACATTGCAGCATCTACCATCACTGTCGATCTAAGTAAGCAATCAAGCCCATGCAGTATTAATCATACCCATGGTTTGAATAAAACATATGCCTGCCACTTTATCATTCTCAAAAAAAGTGTTTGATTATTATGGGTAGTCTCTAGGCCATAGTATACATGCACACCAGCACTTTATCTGAAGCAAGTACTGTTTTCTTTAACTATGTAAATAATAGATAACTAGGATGTAGCTTACCCAAGCGTGGTGTAGTTGATAATCAGACTTTTGTGTGTTTATTTTGTCATTGCGGTTTTATCTCTAATGTGGCATTTGAGAAGACAGAAGAATTCCAAATTCACACTCCAGCATCAAATACACTCTGGGAAGTTCTGCAATCGATCAAATAGCCAACCATTGAAGATTGTGTTTTGTAGCACTAGTGTGAGGTTTCTGTTTTATTTCCCAAACAAGCAAGCAATACCAAAACTGAGGTTACTAAAGCAGTTAGATTGGAATATATGATATTCAGTGAAATCTGTATAAATGGAGACTTCCAATAAATGGGCAATTGACAGATTCAGGAAAAATGGCTGCTCACAAACCATAAACAATGGAAAGCCATGAAATTACAAAGTCCTTTTGCAATTTAAAACAAAGGACGTGGCCTGAAATCAAACAGAAAAAAAGATTCAAGTACCTTTTGAATTAGGATGATGATAACCAATTGTTCCTGCATCCTCTGTCGTTCACACTCCTGTTAGTGTTTGTACTAGTTCATAGTCTCTTTATTACAATGTAAGTTTGACTTTAAAGATAGGAGAGGTATCTGACAATGTTTGTCAATAATAATGTTAAGATTTGTTAATATCTTAATTAAGATTAAGACAAACAGTGGCTAGTAACTGCCTGAACAAATGTAAGTAGGCAGCACTGAGAACAAAAACTACAGGAGATCACAATGTGTCAGGCAGCATCCATGGAGAGGGAGCAAGAGAGAGCAAGCTAATGTTTTGAGTCTAGACTTGTAACGTTAGCTTGCTCTCTCTCCATGGATGCTGCCTGACCCACTGTGATCTCCAGCATCTGTAGTTTTCAGTACAGATTCCAGCACCTGCAGTAACTTGCTCCTAAATAGACAGCAACTGGGGCTAGGATGAGAGGGGTAAGACTGAGCACATCAGTAAACTCTCTTCTCAAAGAAAAAATATGCATGACTTCTATCTCACCAACTTAGTTGGAATCTATTAATGTAAATGTCACCTTGCAGCTACTTCCCTGATTGCAAAAATAAACTATAGACCGTACATGCAGCTAGATAACATCTATGTACCTAACCCCATGGTCATCTATTACCTGAAACTATGATTAAGAACAGGATCCACTGTGCTGATGCCATCCTTAACATGATGAGACCTGGATAAGAAATAGGAACAGAAGTAGACCATTCAGTCCCTCACATCTACTCTGCTATTCAATAGTATCATGGCTGATCAGACATTCCTCACATCCACTTTTCTGTGTTTTTCCTTGTAACCCTTGATTCCCTGACTGATCATGAATCTGTCTCAGCATGAAATATACACAAGGACTCCGGCCCCACAGCTCTCTGTGACAAGGAGTTCCAAAGACTCACGGAGACATTCCTCCTTGACTCAGTTTAAACTTGGTACCCCTGAAATCCGAGACAATGCCCACTTGTCCTAGACCTTCCCATAAGGAGAATCAACCTCTCAGCATTGATCCTGTCAAACCCCTTCAAAATCTGGCATGTTTCAGTAAAATCTCATTCTTCTAAATTCCAGCAAGTAGAGTCCCAACTGTTCCCTCTTTGCTCATAAAACAATATCTCCTTATCAAGGATCATCCCAGTTAACCTTCTGCAATTTGCAGATTTAACCTCACTCCAGCATAGAATTTCACATTGCTCAGCAGTTAGTACTGCTGTCTCACAGCACCAGGGACCTGGGTTCGATTCCACCCTCGGGTGACTGTCTGTGTGGAGTTTGTACATCCTCCCCGTGTCTGCGTGGGTTTCCTCCGGGTGCTCCAGTTTCCTCCCACAGCCCAAAGCTGTGCAGGTCAGGTGAATTGGCCATGATAAATTACTCATAGTGCTCAGGCGTGTGTGGATTAGTCATGGGAAATGCAGGGTTACCAGGATAGTGTAGAGGGGGTGAGTATGGGTGGGGTGCTCTTCAGAGAGTCAGTGTGGACCTGTTGGTCCGAATGGCCTGTTTCCATGCTGTAAGGTTTCTATGATTGCAATGGATTCAGGTTCTAGTACACATCTGGTCATGAACACGCTATTTCCAATACTTGAGTACAGATGTAGTGGCACATTTATAATGGTCTTTCTGTAAAGGAACTCACATTTCTTGGCTGGGGGTTCAATATGATCATTACATTTGGCTTCAAGATCAAGATGGAAAGTGTCCCCTGGTCATGATGTTTAGGATTGAATATCTGTGAATACCAGCATTTTGTGAAGAACAATAGAAGCCTTCTGAAGCTTAGGTTTAAAATGCTTTACAGCTAATTAAATACTTTTAACTGCAGTGACCAGAGTAATGTAGGGAACACTGCAGCCTGTTGGAACATAGCAAGATTCCACAATCAGGAGTGTGATAATGACAGATAATCTACCTCAGTATGAATAGTTAAGCATTGACTAGGACACCTGGGAGGGAGGGCTCTCTTCTGTTCTTCAAAATAGCTTCATCGGCCTAGGAAGGGACATTAAATAGCATCTCATCCAAGTATTGATACCTCCTTCTCTGATTTTTGAGCTATTTTATTATATGATGATGCTTTGGCTTTAAGAAGTATCTTTTATCCTGGTTTATTCTAAGAGAGAGATTGAACAAGAGGCACTGAGCAGTCTGCAGTAACATAACCAACTTGGGAGGACTTTTTTTAAAAGTTGGAATAATAGAAGCAGCCTGAATGGGTTTGGCTACCTCTCACAGACCAGAATTTCTAGATTTTTTTAAACTTTTAGATTCGGCAGTTGTTGCTAGGGTCTCAGTAAGAGTGGAAAGCAGTGAATCTCTCCCAGTTGCTACACTCTCAGTGTGGCTCTGTCCATCTCTCTCTATCCATCTCTCTCTCTCTCTCTCTCTCTCTCTCTCTCTCTCTGGGGAGCTGCTGCATGTATTTCTTTTTTGCTGAAAGGATTGCAAAGGAACAATCTGTTTTTTTCTGAATTTGCCATTTTCTAAGGTGTGTTTTGGGATGATGCTGTACCGGAACAGTTAGTTAATAATAATTGCTGTATCTATTATTGTGTTAAGTTTTCAAATAGAGTTAAGTTGTCCCAAGTTATTTCTTTTGTCATATTTTAACTATAGTGTTTGAACGGTGGCACAGTGGTTAGCACTGCTGCCTCACAGCGCCTGAGACCCGGGTTCAATTCCCGCCTCAGGCGACTGACTGTGTGGAGTTTGCACGTTCTCCCCGTGTCTGCGTGGGTTTCCTCCGGGTACTCCGGTTTCCTCCCACAGTCACAAAGATGTGCAGGACAGGTGAATTGGCCATGCTAAATTGCCCATAGTGTTAGGTAAGGGGTAAATGTAGATGTAGGGGTATGGGTGGGTTACGCTTCGGCGGGGCGGTGTGGACTTGTTGGGCCGAAGGGCCTGTTTCCACACTGTAAGTAATCTAATCTAATCTAATCTAAACTATAGTGTTGAATAAACTGTGTTTTGCATACCATCAAGTAGTTTGACCAGTTGAATTGCATCTGGAACACAGTACCTCACATTTACCTTTCAAATAAGAAAATGTTAGGGTCTAGGCTACCTTCTTAACCTATTTTGATGGGCTGGCCCATAACAATTAGTATGGATGGAAAATTGGCTAACTCACAGAAAGTTGGGATAACAGGAGCATTTTTAGGCTGGCAACCTGTAGCTAATAGAATGCCACAGGGATAAGTGCTGAGGCCACAATTATTTATGATATATATTAATGACTTGGATGAGGAAAGTATCACCCGGTTTATGGATGACACAATAATAGCTGGGAAGGAAGTGGTGAGGACAACACAAAGAGGTTTCAGAGGGATACAGACAGCTTAAATGTATGGGTAAAAACTTGGCAGGTGGAATATAATGTGGGAAAATCTGAGATTATGCACTTCTGCAGGAAGAATAGATGAGTTGAATATTATTTAAATGGAAAAAGTCAGCAGGAAATTACAGCAGGAGGCATTTCTTATGCATGACTCACAAAGAGTTAGCAGCTAAGTTCAATGGGTAACTGGGAAGGTAAATGGAATGTTGGTCTTTATTTCAAAGGGAATGGAATAATGAAGGTAATGAGGTTTCACTACAACTCTACAAGGTGCTAGTCAGACCACAGATGAAATACTGTCAATAATTTGAGCTCCATTTCTAAGGAGAGATATATTAGCAGTGGAAGCAGAACCCAGGTATGGAGGAACAGTCTTATTGCCTCCTGAGGGGAGGTTGAGTGGGCTGGGCTTGTACTCATTTGAATTTAGAAGAAAAAGAGGCCACCTTCTTGAAACACACAAATGTTTTCTAGGAGACTTGACAGTGTAGACGTGGAGACGGTGTTTCTCCTATGGGCGAGTCTAGGACAAAAGGGCATCATCTCAGAATAAGGGGTCATACATTGAAGACAGATGAGGAGGAATGTCTTCTCTCAGAGGGGAGTGAATCTACAGAATTCACCACAGAGAGGTGTTGAGGCTAGATCATTAAATATAGTCAAGGCTGAGATACATTCAGTGAGGGAATTAAAGGAGCTGGGGCAAAGGCAGGAAAGTGGTGTTGTGCATCATCAGATCAGACATGATCTCATTGAATGGTAGAGTAGACTCGATGGGCTGAACGGCCTACTTCTGTTTCTATATCTTAGGATCTTATGTTCTTACAACAAATTGGTAAAATTAGAACCTATGCTATTTTGATTCTATTATGGTGTAACATTACAGACAAAACACATCTGGAGCTATTAAAATGTTATTGAGTGAACGAGTAATGAGCAGTTTGGGTGTGCTTTATAACCTGGTGCTTCATCAATTCCATCAGGTAATGAATTATATTTGACTGCGTTGGCTCAGCTTTCAACGGTAACACAGCGTATGAGCAGCTTATTAATTCCATCGTAATGAAATGTCACATTGCTGACACTGAAAGTAAATGCTCACAGAATTATGTGGAGTTGACATTTTTAACGATAACTCACAGAAATCTGGAACCAGTGTTGAAGAATTATTAATGTCTTCATTCTCTGCTTGATATCATGTTCCATTGTGACACAGTCACACTTGACAGTTGGATTCATAACAGTCTTTAATAGACTAAATATTCATATCTTGATAAAATAAAATTTATATCCATATAAATAGGAGATTATAATTTAACTGGATCCAACAACCAAATTATTTGCACAGTCAGTTGAGAGTTATTCACATTGCAAACAATAGACATGTATGTTAAAATGTGAAGGGACTATTGAAGGGAGGTATTTAATGATTAATTCTATCACGATCCAGAATTATTGTGACAAATGAAAATTCCATGCTTGACATTCCATTTCACCACCTTAATTCTGTCAATTCATTTGTAAATATTTTTTCTGGCAGCAGCAAGGTAGATAAATTGTCATTTTGGGGATTTTGTCATATCTAGACTCCTGCTGAATCAGAGGCACTTGTATCTCCCTGAGAAGTCAGTATTGTTATATTTTTATTAATATTGTGATTTATATTGTTCTATGATCCAATTGGATGCTGGGACAGACTCATGGGGCTGAGTAGCTGACACCTGTTCCTAAACTCCTATATTTTCAACTCCAGTATCATGATGTTAAAATTCTGGAGTTAATCTCCTTCAGAGGAGAGGATCAGTGATCCATTTAGCATCCTTCCCATCACTACCCATTAAATTTGCCTTGTTGTTGATTGCAATAGGATTGAACATATAGGATTGAACATATAGGATTGAACATATAGGATTGAACAATAGGATGTACAAAGGATGCAGTCGATCCCAAAGTGAAAATGAGCATCACCACCAAGACATTAACTAAAGTTACTGAAGTATCAGAATCATTGTTATCACCATCAACCCCAGCTTGCTCCATTAAGCTACAACGTTAGGAGTTAAAAGTGAATGTTTCACATATATTCATCTGGGGACATTTTAATCATCCTGCGTTTTGCTCCCATTGTCCAGGTTGAAAGCAGATGTTTAAATGTACAGTATTTCATTCTGCCAGGCAAATTAAAATCGTCTCAATCACACCAACTCTATCTTTGATGTAAGCTTCTCATTCCCAATTAGAAGTTGCACTTTCTGACAAATCAGTGAGCTGACAGTCTTCTTGACTCTTCTTGACAGTGTCAAATTTCCACACAAACATTTTCTTATTGAATAGACTACACACAAACTGTCCACTCAGACCTCTTCATGGGACATTTATGTTCCCCACAAACCTCCTGGAGTCCTTTGTTGTCTAACTCCATCAGGATAGGCTCACAGTTGTTGTGATCTATATTAATGACAAAGTGGACAGGATTGTGTAAATATATTTTGGCCCATTCTACAACATTTTCCAGGTGCAAATATGGACATTACTGAACATATCCAAACAGCCAAAGACATTATAGTTTCCATAAGATCGATCTAGATTTGCAATATACATTTTCTCTCTTAACCAGTCGGTTTCTGCAACATGCCTGATTTCAACTGCTCCAAGGAGAATTCGCAAACCCAAAATAGTGCTGGAAATCAGAAAGCGCTGTGAATGCTCAACCACCATGTGTGGAGAGAGATAGATTAGATTCCCAACAGTATGGAAACAGGCCCTTCAGCCCAACAAGCACACCAACCCTCCAAAGAGTAACCCACCCAAACCCATTTCCTTACCCTTGACTTGGCAATTTAGCATGGCTAATTCACCCAACCTACACATCGCTGGATTGTGGGAGGAAACCTACACAGACACAGGGAGAATGTGCAAACTTCACACAGTCACCTGAGGTGGGAATCAAACCCGGGTTCCTGGTGCTGTGAAGCAGCAGTGAGCCACCGTGTTGTCCCAAAGTTAGCTTTTTAGATTGGTGATCTCTTACTGATATACAACAGTTTTCAAGCAAGTGTAGAGACAAAAACAGTGGGAAGTTAACAAGAAGGAAGAAGGTCCATGATCGTGTTTCAGTCTTTACTGATCCCTACCTTAGTTCTCACTGAGAAATATTCAATATCTAGCAACACTGAAACATCTCAATAATGACCCAAAACCCTTTTGCAGCCGATTCTATCCTTCTGATGTGGAGTCACTGTTGGAAAGGAGCAAATGTAGCAGTCAACACAATTAGCAACTCAATATCACGAGAACAGATTAAATGCCTGTTGTCTAATATCCAGCTATGGTCAAGACATCAGGGATCACTCTGGGTCCTTTTCAAAATCTTTTTACGTGAGAGCGAAAGGATCCTCAGTTTAACATCTCGTCCCAAAGACAGTGCCTCAGAACTGTACTGGAGATCGTGTCTTTAAATAACATACAGTCAGTACTGATATAACAAGATAGTTATGTTCCCGTGTGATCCCATGTTATACGAAAATCACATAGTAGCAGCACCATTTAAACCAATGGGGTCAGAATCACATTACAGCCAAAACAAGTCGGAAAGGTTCACATTTTTCAAATAATGGTATAAATTTTTCAATCACATTAAAGCCAATTGGAGACATGTGCATTATAGCAGAACTGAATGGATAGACATCGGGAGCTGAAGATGAACCCATAAGCTTCGAGTTCAAAGACTACAATGTCGCTCATTCAGCCTTAACCACCATTTGCAAATGCATCTTGAATATTTTTTCTCTGGATTCATAAGCACCTGGAGCATCGGAGGCTGAGAGGTGACCTGATCGAGGTTTATACAATCATGAGGGGCATGGAGAGGTGAACCAACATCTTTACCCCAGGGTAGCAGAGTCCAGAACTAGGGGGCATAGCTTTAGGGTGAGAGGGGAAAGGTATAATAGCGACCTAAGGGATACTTTTTCACGCAGATGGTGGTGGTGGTGGAGGCTGGTACAATTACTGTATTTAAAAGGCATCTGGATGGATATATGCATAGGAAGGGCTTCGAGGGATATAGGTCAAATGCAGGCAAATTGGACTAAATTAGGTTAAGATATCTGGTTGGCGTGGACAAGTTGGGCTGAAGTGTTTGTTTCCTTGCTGTATATCTCTATGATTCTATGACAATGTTCAAGTTAACATTTCGTTAGAAGTGGCAACTGAAGAAAGTCATCATGAATATATGTGAAATCTGCAGCCAGAGAAACCCTTCCTCCAGATAATCATCCAGCTGTGAGTCAGTATGGATGATATTTTGAGAAAGCATTCCACATATTATATATTCTGGGTAAGGGAGATGGTCGGTGCTATGTCTTAATCAAGTGTGCTTTAATAGTACATTTTACACTGTCGTAGACTGTAGGTTAATTCCACATCCTAAAATAAAGGATGACTTCAAAATCTAATGTAACATAAAATTCAAAAAGACTGTACAATCTGCTTTATAAAGATAGAGTGCATTTAGTTACAATTGGGTAAAATTACACTTAGATTGTGCTGTTTACTACAAAACAGCTGTACATCTTCATGTGACTGCTTTAGGATTCAAATATTTGCATGAAAGGATTCTGGAGAAGATTAAACGTTTCTCTCTTCAGTTTAATGAGGCAGAGACCTTGCTCACTAGTTCTGAACCTTTGCTGCATTAAGTACTGATCAACTTGAGGGTTGTGCAAAGAGTCCAAAGGCAAATTTTATTCAGCAAAAGATTATTTTCATTCCTTATCTTTTCGACACAGCGTTCTGATTAAAAATATATCTGTGATTCATCTAATCTGATCACAAAACTCCTGACAATCAGCCACGTATCAGATTGTGTCAGATTTACACTCCATGTAACCTCAACAGCATATTTCCCAAAGTCAAATCATAGTCGAACAAATAACTTTTTCTTTGTTTAGAAACTCAGAAACAGCCTTCTGTGGAATCAATCTAGTCCTTTAAGAGTAGTGTGTAAGGATGGTCCCTGAATTATAGACATAGAACATAGAACATAGAACAATACAGCACAGAACAATACAGCACAGAACAGGCCCTTCGGCCCACGATGTTGTGCCGAACATTTGTCCTAGCTTAAGCACCTATCCATGAACCTATCCAATTGCCGCTTAAAGATCACCAATGATTCTGACTCTGCCACTCCCACAGGCAGCGCATTCCATGCCCCCACCACTCTCTGGGTAAAGAACCTACCCCTGACATCCCCCCTATACCTTCCACCCTTCACCTTAAATTTATGTCCCTTGGAACACTCTGTTGTACCCGGGGAAAAAGTCTCTGACTGTCTCCTCTATCTATTCCCCTGATCATCTTACAAAACCTCTATCAAGTCACCTCTCATCATTTGCCGTTCCAATCAGAAAAGCCTAGCACTCTCAACCTATCCTCGCACGACCTATTCTCCATTCCAGGCAACATCCTGGTAAATCTCCTCTGCACCCTCTCCAAAGCCTCCACATCTTTCCTAAAGTGAAATTACCAGAACTGCACACAATACTCCAAATGTGGCCTTACCAAGGTCCTATACAGCTGCAACATCACCTCACGACTCTTGAATTCAATCCCTCTGCTAATGAACGCTAATACACCATAGGCCTTCTTACAAGCTCTATCCACCTGAGTGGCAACTTTCAAAGATCTATGAACATAGACCCCAAGATCCCCTCTGCTCCTCCACCTTACTAAGAACCCTACCGTTAACCCTGTATTCCGCATTCTTATTTGTCTTTCCAAAATGGACAACCTCACACTTGACAGGGTTGACCTCCATTTGCCACTCCTCAGCCCAGCTCTGCATCATATCTAAGTCCCTTTGCAGCTGACAACAGCCTTCCTCACTATCCACAACTCCACCAATCTTCGTATCGTCTGCAAATTTACTGACCCACCCTTCGACTCCCTCTTCCAAGTCATTAATAAAAATTACAAACAGCAGAGGACCCAGAACTGATCCCTGCGGAACTCCACTTGTGACTGGGCTCCAGGCTGAATATTTACCATCTACCACCACTCTCTGACTTCAACCGGTTAGCCAGTTTTCTATCCAATTGGCCAAATTTCCCTCTATCACATGCCTCCTGACTTTCTGCATAAGCCTACCATGGGGAACCTTATCAAATGCCTTACTAAAATCCATGTACACTACATCCACTGCTCTACCCTCATCCACATGCTTGGTCACCTCCTCAAAGAATTCAATAAGACTTGTAAGGCAAGACCTACCCTTCACAAATCCGTGCTAGCTGTCCCTAATCAAGCAGTGTCTTTCCAGATACTCATAAATCCTATCCCTCAGTACTTTCCATTACTTTGCCTACCACCGAAGTAAGACTAACTGGCCTGTAATTCCCAGGATTATCCCTATTCCCTTTTTTGAACAGGGGCACAACATTCACCGCTCTCCAGTCCCGTGGCACCACCCTCATTGACAGTGAAGACGAAAAGATCATTGCCAACGGTTCTGCAATTTCCTCTCTTGCTTCCCACATAATCCTAGGATATATCCTGTCAGGCCCGGGGGACTTGTCTATCCTCAAGTTTTTCAAAATGCCCAACACATTTCGTAACAAGTATCTCCTCTAGCTTACCAGTCCGTTTCATACTCTCCTCTTCAACAATACGGTCCCTCTCATTTGTAAATACTGAAGAGAAGTACTTGTTCAAGACCTCTCCTATCTCTTCCGACTCAATACACAGTCTCCCACTACTGTCCTTGATCGGACCTACCCTCGTTCTCGTCATTCTCATGTTTCTCACATACGCATAAAAGGCCTTGGGGTTATCCTTGATCCTACCCGCCAAAGATTTTTCATGCCCTCTCTTAGCTCTCCTAATCCCTTTCTTCAGCTCCCTCCTGGCTATCCTGTATCCCTCCAACGCTCTGTCTGAACCTTGTTTCCTCAACCTTATGTAAGCCTCCTTCTTCCTCCTTACAAGACATTCAACCTCCCTCGTCAACCAAGGTTCCCTCACACGACCATCTCTTTCCTGCCTGACAGGTACATACATATCAAGGACACGTCGTATCTGTTCCTTGAAAAAGTTCCATATTTTAATGATATCCTTCCCTAACAGCCTATGCTCCCAATTTATGCTCCTCAGATCGTGTCTTGCAGCATCGTATTTACCCTACCCCCAATTGTAAAACCTACCCTGTTGCACGCACCTATCTCTCTCCATAACCAAGGTGAAAGTCACAGAATTGTGGTCACCCTCACCAAAATGTTCACCCACTAACAAGCCCATCACTTGTCCCGGTTCATTACCGAGTACCAAATCCAATATGGCCTCTCCTCTGGTCGGACAATCTACATACTGAGTTAGAAAAGCTTCCTGGACACACTGCACAAACACCGCCCCATCCAATCTACTTGATGTAAAGAGCTTCCAATCAATATTTGGGAAGTTGAAATTGCCCGTGACTACCATCCTGTGGCTTCTGCACCTTTCCAAAATCTGTTTCCCAATGTTTCGCCACATCTCTGCTGCTATTGGGGGGCCTATAGTAAACACCCAACAAGGTGACTGCACCTTTCCTATTTCTGACTTCAGCCCATACCACCTCCAGAGGCAGATCCCCCCCCGAACTGCCTTTCTGCAGCCATTATTCCATTTCTAATTAGCAACGCCACCCTCCCTCCTTTTTTACCACCCTCCCTAATCTTACTGAAACATCTGTAACCAGGAACCTCCAACACCCATTCCTGTCCCTCTTCTATCCCCGTTTCCGTGATGGCCACAACATCGTAGTCCCAAATACCGATCCACACCTTAAGTTCACCCACCTTATTTCTGATACTCCTTGCGTTGAAGTATACACACTTGAGCCCATCTCTGTGTCCGCAAGTATTCCCTGTCAGTGCTACCTTCTCCACAGCCTACCTACATTCTTGGACATCCTGAAAAACAGCTAACCTACTTGCTGGACTACAAGTCCGGATCCCATCCCCCTGCCAAATTAGTTTAACCACCCCCCCCGAAGAGTGCTAGCAAACCTACATCCCAGGATATTGATGCCCTTCTGGTTCAGGTGCAACCCGTCCTGTTTATACAGGTCCCACCTTCCCCGGAATGCAGTCCAATTGTCCAAATACCTGAAGCCCTCCCTCCTACACCATCCTTGCAGCCACGTGTTCAACTGCACTCTCTCCTTATTCCTTGCCTCACTGTCACGTGGCACCGGCAACAACCCAGAGATGACGACTCTGTCTGTCCTAGCTTTTAGCTTCCAGCCTAACTCCCTGAGCTCCTGAATGACCTCCCCACCCCTCTTCCTACCTATGTCGTTGGTGCCAACGTGCACCACGACTTCTGGCTGCACACCCTCCCCCTTAAGGATTCTGAAGACACGGTCCAAGACGTCTCGGACTCTGGCACCCGGGAGGCAACAAACCATCCGAGAGTCTCGCCCATGTCCACAGAACCGCCTGTCTGTCCCTCTAACTAGAGAGTCTCCTATAACTCGCGCTCTCCTCCTCTCCCCCTTTCCCTTCTGTGCCTCAGAGCCAGACCTCGTGCCAGAGACCCGGTCACTGCAGCTTACCCCTGTTAGGCCGTCCCCCCCAACAGTATCCAAAGTGGTATACTTATTTTTTAGGGGAACGACCACAGGGGATCCCTGCACTGCCTGCTTCCTCCCTTTCCCACCTCTAACTGTTACCCAGCTACCTCTGTTCTCCGGCGTAACTATGTCCCTGTAGCTTCTATCGATCACCGTCTCAGCCTCTTGAATAATCTTCAGCTCATCCAGCTCCAGCTCCAGTTCCCTAACATGTGATTGAAGAAATCTTGTACTTTTGAAGGTGATCACATACAGGGGTGGATGAATGATAATTTTAAAGATCCAAAAGCGAACATTTCCTTAGATTTACAGAACAGCTTTTTATCTTGCCCTGCATTGTGTTCTGACTTGTGTACAAATGGACTTGTGAACAGACACTGGTACAGAACCCATTCACAACTCCCATTTACTTTGGGAGAGTGTGGGAATATTGGCTTGAGAAACGTTCCAACGGTCATTATTCCATGGGATTTTCCTGTCTCGCCTCTCCTAAGCTGTAGCTACCACATACACATATCCCATACTGGTATCCAATTTAATTCATACTTCTCCAGACCCTCCAAGTGTAAGAATCTTCACCCCTCCCTCTGTTATCCTCTCAGCCTAACCTTGGTCAGACACTCTCAGAGTACTGTGGACACCTCCTTATAAAAGGGATATGAAGACAACAGGACATTGAAGAATCTTACCAAAACCAGGAGAATCTGAGCAGGCTGGAGTTCTTTTTTTAAATTCATTCATGGGATGAGGGTGTCACTGGCTTGGCCAGTGTTTATCACCCACCCTTAATTGCCCAGAAGGTAGTTAAGAGTCAGCCACACAGCTCGCACAGTGGCTCAGTCATTAGCACTGCTCCCTCACAGCACCAGGGACCCAGGTTCGATTCCAGCCTTGGATGACTGTCTGTGTGGAGTTTGCACATTCTCCCTGTGTCCGTGTGTGTTTCCTCCTACTGTCCAAAGATGTGCAAGTTAGGTGAATTGGCTGTGCTACGTTGTCCATAGTGTCCAGGGAAGTATTGGTTGGGTGCGGATTAACCATGGGAAATGTAGCATTACAAGAGGGTGGATGCTTCTTGGAGGGCCAGTGCAAACTCATTGGGCTGAATGGCCTCTTTATACACTGAAGATATTCTGTGATTCATCTCTGTGGGTCTGGAGTCACATGTAGGCCAGACCAGTTCAGAATGGAAGGTCATTCGTGAGCCAGATGGGTTTTTCTAACCATCAGTACATTGTCATTGTTAGATTCTTTTTTTTAACAGATATTTTTATTAGAAATTTAACATTTTTACAAGTTTACAAAAATAAACAAAACTCTCAAATACAAACATTGATATACAATTAAATCAAATATACAATAGCCAAAATTTAACAAAAGAAAAAAAAATACAGAAAAAGAAAAAAAAACTCAACTGTCTACTAATCTAACCTACAACTAACCAGAGTGTATATTTAAGTCTCTTACATGCTCGGAATGTGTTAACATCAAATGTAATAAAACCCGTATTCATGCGGGATTCCTCTCCTAAGGGGCCCCGGACCAGCCAGGTTTGTAATCTCAATTAAATAAAAGCCCTTGTTAGGATAGCCGAAATATCTGTATTTATGTAATTCAAGAAGGGCTGCCATATTTTATAAAATAATTCGGTCTTTCGGTGCACCATATTTGTAAGGAAGTCAAGGGGAATACATTCCATAATTAATCTGTGCCAATTTGAAAGTCCAGGGGGGCCCTCAGCCACCCAGTTCACCAAAATATTTTTCCTTGCACAGAAAGAGAGAATAGAAAATAGTCTCTTCCCGTACATGTCCAGGGAGGGAAAGTTCGAAAAGGCCAAAAGGAGAGATACAGGGTCCACTTTAATTTCCGTTCCTAAAATTTCTGTCAGGGTACTTGCTACTTTAGTCCAACATCTACGGATCTTATGACAGGTCTATAGGCAATGCACAAGAGTGCCCACCTCTATTTTGCATTTGGGACACATTGGAGATGCTCCTCCCTTAAGTTTTGCCAATCGAACTGGTGCTATATGGGCCCTATGAAGTATCTTCAGCTGGATAGCCTGGGTTCTGTTACAGATAGTAATTCTAGCGTTTTCCCAAATATCATTCCATGTTTCTATAGAGATTTCTAGTCCAAAATCCTGATCCCATGTTTTAAGCAGATTGTCCATATCTCCCGATACTTCATCATGTAGTAAATGATAAATAGTGCTGACGGAAGATACCCCCACTGGTCGTAGGACATTACATTCTCTATCTAATTTATAAAGACTATCTAATAACATAGTCTTCTTCTGAATATAATCTCGAATGTGGAAGTATCAAAAGAGGTCTCCAATAGGTAATCCGAATTTCTGACGCAGCTGTTCAAAAGACATCAGGACCCCATCTTTAAATAGGTCCCCTAGACATGACATGTTAGATTCTTAATAGCAGATTTTATTTTTAATTGAATTCAAATTCCACCATCTGGCATGGCAGGATCCGAACCTGGGTCCCCAGGATATTACCTGGGACTCTGGATGAACAGTTCAGCTTTATTATCTCGAGGCCATCGTCTCCTCCAAGCAGGGGTAGTTAGATAGGATTGAAAGGTTACTGGGGTGGGTTATAGTCAGGTCAGCTATGATCTTATTGAACAACAGAATAATGGTCTCTTCCTGCTCCTTGTTCATGTGTTTGTATCAAACTACAAAGGCACTGGCCACAATCCTCCCCATATTCAGGATTCATGCTGAACAACTGGAAAACTCCAGAGGAAGCACACTTGTTCATGTAAGGTTGTGAGGATGAGCCCAGCAAATGGAGACTGGTCACTGGTGGGGAAATGTTTTGAAATTACTTTTCAGCATGTAATCTGAGAAAATTATGATTAAATAAATTTGCATTTTTTGGAGCGGCAATGACAGAGTTGGTGCGGATAATGCTGTTGATGTAGTGTACCTGGACTTCCAGAAGGAGTTCTGTACACTGTTACACAACAGACAGAAGCAATACAGATTCACAATTGGCTGAAGGATAGAAAAGAAATAGTGATGGTGAATTGCTTCATTGGGCAAGAGAAAGGTTGGTGGTAGAGTTCTCTAGGGATTTTGTGGAATCCCTACAGTATGGAAGCAAGCCATTCAGCCCATCAGGTCCATACTGACCCTCGAAAGAGCATCCCACACAGACCCACCCCCCATCCCTGTAACCCTGCATTTCCCATGGCCAATCCACCCTAACCTGTACATCTTTGGACTGGAGGAGAAAACCAGAGCACCCGGAGGAAACCCACACAGACACGGGGAAAATGTGCAACCTCCACACAGACAGTTGAATGAGGGTGGAATTGAACCAGAAACTATGGTGCTGTGAGGTAGCAATATTAACCACTAAGCCAGTGTGCTGTGTGCATTGGTATCTTTGCTTTTCCTGATTCAGACTTGTGATCTAGATTTTGGGTGCAGGGGGCAATTTTATTTGATGATACAAAACTTAGAAGCATCATAAACTGCGCAGAGACTATTGTAACTACAAAGGACATTGGCAAGTTGATAGAGTGAGGCAGGTGGGGCTAGGTTAGTTTGGGATTATGTTCAGCATGAACTGGTTGGACCAAAGGGTCTGTTTCCGTGCTGTATGGCTCTGTGACTCTATGAGAAGTGACAGAGGATGTTTGATGCAGAGAAGCATGAGACAGATGAAGGAAAAGTAAAGACTGCACAAGAGGACAGAGACCTGACAGTAACGGTAGTCAGTAGAGATGGCAGGACAGGTAGAGCAAGCAATTATGAAGCATAGAGTAACCTGTAATTTATTAATAGAGACATAAAGTATGGAAGCAAGGAGATTGTGCTGAACATGTACAAGATACTAATTAGACCATAGCTGGAGTATAGTGTACAATTTTGGACAGCACACTTTAGGGAGGATGTGAGTGTATTTGAGGGCAGAAGAGGTTTAAGAGATTGGCTCTAGGGATTAAAAACTTCAATAAGGAAAAGAGATTGGAGAAGTTGTGACTGTTTTCCCTGGAGAGCAGAAGTCTAAAAGGGGATTTGATGGAAAATTTCAAAATGGTGATCGGACTAGACAGAAAGGCGGGGGAAAATCTGCTTCATCTCATAAAAAAATTGAGATTGAAAAGGTACCAATATAAGACCACTTGCAAAAGAAACAAATGCACATAAGAAATAATACTTTCACGCAGTGAATAGTCTGGAACACATTATGTGGTGGAAGCAGATTCAACTGAGATCTTCAGGGGGATATTTAATGGTTACAAACAATCTTCACAGTTTCAAGAAAAGTCTGAAGAATGACAATAAGTCATCATGCTGATGCAACAATCTGGTAAAGACACAAATAACCAAACAGCCTTCTGCTGTACCCTAACAACTCTGTGATTCTATTATTCTGGGGTCAAAGATCACTCTCCTCAAACTGCACTGAAGAATTAAAACGAAATGTGAATGAAATTGTAATAAGAAAGTATTAACCAATGGGAGGTGACTACAAGAATGAACTTTCGTATGAATTTGAGAGCTCTTGTAGCACAGTGTCTCTCCCTCTGAGGCACAGGTTCAAGTCTGACCTGCTCTAGAGGTGTGTAACAGCATCTCTGAGCAGGTTGTTCAGAAAACATTCAAAATAGAATACGTGACTGTATACATCGCTCACAATAGGAATGTGATTGCACAAACACCTCATTATAAAATTCACAGAAATGTAACCAGAAGATTTTTTGCTATATATGTGTATTTTACTTTGTTACAAGGAATACATTAGTCATATTTCTGTGAAAGAAACATATTTATATTATTAAGCAAAACATTGATAGACAATTAGACAAAGTATAAACAAGTCACAATCAAGTAATGTTAGTAAAAGCACAATGGAGCCCGTCACCATCAAAAATAAAAACCGAAGGAACTGTGGATGCTGTTAATCAGAAACAAAAACAGAAATTACTGGAAAAGCTCAGCAGGTTTGGCAGCATTTGTGGAGAGAAATCAGAGCTAAGATTTTGGGTCCACTGACCCTTCCTCAGAGAGAGAAAGTTGTAGTGAGGGAAATGTTTGATTTTTATGCAGAAGTGAAGAGAACAGCTAAGGATAAACAATATGTTGGGGTAGAGCCCAGGGAGAGAGAAGAACAGTTGGACAAAGGAGAGGATAACAATCAGCCTTGGAGAAGGAGTAGCTGCCAACAGGGACCACTGGTGGCTAACAATAGGTTGTGCATAATAGTACTGGATTAGTGGTGCTGGAAGAGCACAGCAGTTCAGGCAGCATCCAAAGAGCAGCAAAATTGACGTTTCGGGCAAAAGCCTTTCATCAGGAAGGGCTTTTGCCCGAAACATCGATTTCGCTGCTCGTTGGATGCTGCCTGAACTGCTGTGCTCTTCCAGCACCACTAATCCAGTATTTGGTTTTCAGCATCAGCAGTCATTGTTTTTACCTTGTGCATAATAGTAGACAATGTGATAACTGGGGTGTGGGGGTTGGGGTTAGGACATGGGAAAAGGTCCTAACACTCCAGGGAAAACAGCCCCAGCCTGTTCAGCCTCTCCCTGTAGCTCAGATCCTCCAACCCTGGCAACATCCTTGTAAATCTTTTCTGAACCCTTTCAAGTTTCACAACATCCTTCCGATAGGAAGGAGACCAGAATTGCACGCAATATTCCAACAGTGGCCTAACCAATGTCCTGTACAGCTGCAACATGACCTCCCAACCCCTGTACTCAATACTCTGAGCAATAAAGGAAAGCATACCAAACACCTTCTTCACTATCCTATCGAACTGTGACTCCACTTTCAAGGAACTATGAACCTGCACACCAAGGTCTCTGTTCAGCAACACTCCCTGGGACCTTACCATTAAGTGTATAAGTCCTGCTAAGATTTGCTTTCACAAAATGCAGCACCTCGCATTTATCTGAATTAAACTCCATCTGCCACTTCTCAGCCCATTGGCCCATCTGGTCAAGACCCTG
This sequence comes from Chiloscyllium punctatum, assembly GCF_047496795.1. Taxonomy (NCBI): domain Eukaryota; kingdom Metazoa; phylum Chordata; class Chondrichthyes; order Orectolobiformes; family Hemiscylliidae; genus Chiloscyllium; species Chiloscyllium punctatum. The sequence goes on along the minus strand of NC_092776.1, from coordinate 3,302,079 downwards.
TTGTAATCTGAGGGAACCCTCTTCGCTGTCCACTACACCTCCAATTTTAGTGCCATCTGCAAACTTACTAACTGTACCTCTTATGCTCACATCCAAATCATTTATGTAAATGACAAAAAGTAGAGGGCCCAGCACTGATCCTTGTGGCACTCCACTGGTCACAGGCCTCCAGTCTGAAAAACAACCCTCCACCACCACCCTCTGTCTTCTACCTTTGAGCCAGTTCTGTATCCAAATGGCTAGTTCTCCCTGTATTCCATGAGATCTAACCTTGCTAACCAGTCTCCCATTGGGAACCTTGTCGGATGCCTTACTAAAGTCCATATAGATCACATCTACTGCTCTACCCTCATCAATCCTCTTTGTTACTGATATTGATCTGTGAACATTTAGAACATAGAACATAGAACATAGAACAATACAGCACAGAACAGGCCCTTCGGCCCACGATGTTGTGCCGAACTTCTAACCTAGATTAAGCACCCATCCATGTACCTATCCAAATGCCGCTTAAAGGTCGCCAATGATTCTGACTCTACCACTCCCACGGGCAGCGCATTCCATGCCCCCACCACTCTCTGGGTAAAGAACCCACCCCTGACATCTCCCCTATACCTTCCACCCTTCACCTTAAATTTATGTCCCCTTGTAACACTCTGTTGTACCCGGGGAAAAAGTTTATTACATCAGGCTGCAATTTTTTGCAAAAATAGCTTGGAGTAGCACATGGAATCTTCCTGAAGTTACTTTTTTATCCTTTAAAATTAGATTAGATTCCCTACAGTATGGGAAACAGGGGCTTCTTTCTTCAGGCTCACTGCCTTTATTCCTGATGAAGGGCTTTTGCCCGAAACGTCGATTTCAAAGCTACTTGGATGCTGCCTGAACTGCTGTGCTCTTCCAGCACCACTAATCCAGAATCTGGTTTCCAGCATCTGCAGTCATTGTTTTTACCTCATTGATTTTAACCCTACTGCGAATCCTCTTGCAAGGATGCCTGCCTTGAAGAAGTTTTCCTCCTCTCTCTACAAGAATCTCAGAGAGTCCCTCTCCCACTGCAACTCCCAGGTCATTTCCTCTGCCCTGAAGCTCTTCAACCATGTCCTGAGACAAACTCGCTACCACAGCCACATTCGCTTCCTCAGTGCCTGCCTTCGTAACCAACTCATCCCACACGGACTCCGGACCACCTTTAAACCAGCAGAGTTCGGACCCGAACAGGACAAACAGTACAGACTACAGATTCAAAAACACCAGCAACAGTTCTCCTTCAAGATCCTCCGCTCCATGCTTGCAGCAATGCGCTGGCACCTAACCTCTCTCCAGTCAGCCCTGCCTCAGCTGAGGCCCACACTCTCTCAGAATTGCAAAGGACCCACTCTGTACTACATCCTCAGGAGAATTCATACTCTCAAACAGTATTTCAATTCCGTCTCAAACATCAAAAACTGTAAGTACAACAAACTTTTATCCACCCACCTCCATAACCAGCGCTCCTCAAACATTCCAGAAGATTCCCCTGGCCTTGGAACCTATTCCACCATTAGCTGCCACCCCCATGCTGATTGATGATGTCACTTCTGCCCCCATCATGGCCACTCCCACAACCACTTCCGCCCCTCACAATTCCTCATGCATCACATGTGACACCACTTCCGCCCCTCACATTATCGCTGATGCCACATGCTCAGTGACTTCGCCCACCCTTACTGCCGTCATCACCACCACTTCCGCCCCCACCAGCGCCACTCACCTGCATTCTGCTGACATGCCCCCCACAGTCCCCACTGTCACTATCCCCACCCCCCAGAACCCCAAGGGGAACACTACCCCTGCTCATGACTCCACCCCCATTCCCCCCACCACCACACCCACTCCAGTTACAGGTTCCGCCCCCACTCCCAGCTCCACACCCACACCAGATCCCAGCTCCCAGCCCTGCCGAGTTTTCACCATCCCCCCAGACCTTCCTCTCACTGAGGACGAACGATCAGTCCTCAGCAAAGGACTCACCTTCATCCCCCTCCGTCCACGCATCAATGAATTTAATACACGCCGTGACATCGAACAATTCTTCCGTCGCCTCCGCCTCCGAGCTTAAGTTCACAATCAGGACTCCCGCCCACCTTCCGAGGACCCCTTCACCCACCTCCAACACACTGCATCCACCTGGACACCCCGCGCTGGCCTATTACCTGCCCTCGACCTCTTCATTTCCAACTGCCGTTGGGACATTGACTGCCTTAACCTGTCTACCCCCATCCCCACTCCAACCTCTCACCATCACAACGCACAGCCCTCCAATCCCTCTGCTCCAATCCCAACCTTACCATCAAGCCAGCGAATAAAGGGGGCGCAGTGGTAGTCTGGCGCACTGACCTCTACACCGCTGAAGCCAAACGCCAACTCAAGGACACCTCTTCCTACTGCCCCCTCGACCATGACCCCACCTCCCCATCACCAAACCATCATCTCCCAGACCATACACAACCTCATCACCTCAGGAGATCTCCCACCCACAGCTTCCAACCTCATACTCCGGGAACCCCGCACTGCCCGGTTGTACCTCCTTCCCAAGATCCACAAGCCTGACCACCCTGGCCGACCCATTATCTCAGCATGCTCCTGCCCCACTGAACTCATCTCTACCTACCTTGACACTGTCCTATCCCCCCGAGTCCAGGAACTCCCCACATACGTTCGAGACACCACCCACGCCCTCCACCTCCTCCAAGACTTCCGTTTCCCTGGCCCCCAATGCCTCATCTTCACCATGGATATCCAATCCCTCTACATCTCCATCCGCCATCACCAGGGCCTCCAAGCCCTCCATTTTTTCCTCTCCAGACGTACCCAACAGTACCCTTCCACTGACACTCTCATTCGTTTGGCCGAACTGGTCCTCACCCTTAACAATTTCTCCTTTGAATCCTCCCACTTCCTCCAGACCAAAGGGGTAGCCATGGGCACACGAATGGGCCCCAGCTATGCCTGTCTCTTTGTTGGCTATGTAGAACAGTTGATCTTCCGTAATTATACCGGCACCATTCCCCACCTCTTCCTCCGCTACATTGATGACTGCATTGGCGCCACCTCGTGCTCCCGCAAGGAGGTTGAGCAATTCATCAACTTTACCAACACATTCCACCCTGACCTTAAATTTATCTGGACCATCTCTGATACCTCCCTCCCCTTCCTGGACCTCTCCATCTCCATTAATGATGACCGACTTGACACTGACATTTTTTACAAACCCACCAACTCCCACAGCTACCTGGATTACACCTCTTCCCACCCTACCTCTTGCAAAAATGCCATCCCGTATTCCCAATTCCTCTGCCTCCGCCGTATCTGCTCCCAGGAGGACCAGTTCCACCACAGAATACACCAGATGGCCTCCTTCTTTAGAGACCGCAATTTCCCTTCCCACGTGGTTAAAGATGCCCTCCAACGCATCTCGTCTACATCCCGCACCTCCGCCCTCAGACCCCACCCCTCCAACCGTAACAAGGACAGAACGCCCCTGGTGCTCACCTTCCACCCTACAAACCTTCGCATCAACCAAATCATCCACCGACATTTCCACCACATCCAAAAAGACCCCACCACCAGGGATATATTTCCCTCCCCACCCCTTTCCGCCTTCCGCAAAGACTGTTCCCTCCACGACTACCTGGTCAGGTCCACGCCCCCAAACAACCCACCCTCCAATCCTGGCACTTTCCCCTGCCACCGCAGGAACTGTAAAACCTGTGCCCACACCTCCTCCCTCATTTCCATCCAAGGCCCTAAAGGAGCCTTCCACATCCATCAAAGTTTTACCCGCACATCCACCAATATCATTTATTGTATCCGTTGCTCCCGATGCGGTCTCCTCTACATTGGGGAGACTGGGCACCTCCTAGCAGAGCGCTTTAGGGAACATCTCTGGGCACCCGCACCAATCAACCACACTGCCCTGTGGCCCAACATTTCAACTCCCCCTCCCACTCTGCCGAGGACATGGACCAGACGCCTGGAGGAAGAACGCTTCATCTTCTGCCTCGGAACACTTCAACCCCAGGGCATCAATGTGGACTTCAACAGTTTCCTCATTTCCCCTTCCCCCACCTCACCCTAGTTCTAAACTTCCAGCTCAGTAACTGTCCCCATAACTTGTCTGGACTTGTCCTACCTGCCTATCTCCTTTTCCACCTATTCACTCCACCCTCTCCTCCCTGACCTATCACCTTCATCCCCTCCCCCACTCACCCATTTTACTCTATGCTACTTTCTCCCCACCCCCACCCTCCTCTAGCTTATCTCTCCACGCTTCAGGCTCACTGCCTTTATTCCTGATGAAGGGCTTTTGCCCGAAACATCAATTTCGAAGCTCCTTGGATGCTGCCTGAACTGCTGTGCTCTTCCAGCACCACTAATCCAGAATCTGGTTTCCAGCATCTGCAGTTATTGTTTTTACCTCCTCAGCCCAACAAGTCCACACTGACCTTCTGATGAGCAACCCACCCAGACCCATTCCCCTACCGCACATTTACCCCTGACACTGTGGGCAATTTAGCTTGGCCAACTCACCTGACATGCACATCTTTGGACTGTGGGAGGAAACTGGAGCACCCGGAGAAAACCCACACCGACACAGGGAGAATGTGCAAACTCCACACAGAGAGTCATCCGAGGCGGGAATCAAACCCGGGTCCTAGGTGGTGTGAGGCAGCAGTGCTAACCGCTGAGCCACTGTGCCGCCCCGAATTCCCCTTCTTTATTAATTCAAGTTTTTCATACACATAATGACCTTTCATAATTATAATTCTTGACCATGTTATTCTCAAATGAAAGCAAATTGGTTTGTTGAATGAATTCCAACCGTCCTTAAACAATCCAGTAGGAATCTTTAATAAAGCCAAGGATGGAATCTGATGTACTTCATTGTTTAATTCCATGCACAATGCAGTCCAAATTAATTAAACTGACCTAACTTATCTCCTATTCTTCCTCAGTGTCTGAATCAATTAAAACATATAAAATATCAGTCTCTCTCATTTCTCATCAACTTTACATTTTTACACCCAGTTTACTCCATTAAAATATCATTCATCATTTTGCTCGAAATGATTGCAAGATCCTGTGACAGGAATATAAAGTTGTGAAGACCTTTGTCTTTGTTTGCAGACAATGTAAAATGTGTTATATATTCAATCATCAGGACATGAGGAAAGAAAAGACAATGCTTCTTTTTCATCACTTTGTTTAAAATTGTGACCTGTGAAAATGAGAAAACTCAAATTTTACAACAAGTGTTAATTGACTTGGTCTCCATTTCTCTTGCTAGGATTACAGTTAATATTCAATAGCTTCTCCACATAAACTCTAGTACCTCAGATCATGCCCACGATGAAAGGTGACAAACCATTATGAATGTACTGAAGGTGAATAACTTTATTTGGGAATGGAGCTTAATTTAGGTAAATGTGAGGTGCTACATTTTGGAAAGGCAAATCAGGGCAAGACTTATACACTGAATGGCAGGGTCCTGGGGAGTGTTGCTGATCAAACAGACCTTGGGGTGCAAGTTCATAGTTCCTTGAAAGTGGAGTTCCACAAAAACAGGGCAATGAAGAAGGTGTTAGATATGCTAGCCTTTGTTGGTCAGAGCATTGAGTATAGGAGTTGGGAGGTCATACTGTGGCTGTACAGGGCATTGGCTAGACCACTTTTGGAATACTGTGTTCAGTTCTGGTCTCCCAGCTACAGGAAAGATGTTGTTAAACTTGAAAGGGTTTACAAGATGTTGCCAGGGTTGGATTTGAGATACAGGGAGAGGCTGGATAGGCTGGGGCTGTTTTCCCTGGAGCATCGGAGGCTGAGGGATGACCTCATAGAGATTTATAAAATCATGAGGGGCATGGATAGGGTAAATAGACAAGGGCTTTTCCCTGGGGTGGGGGAGACCAGAACTAGTGGACATAAGTTTAAAGTGAGAGGGGAAAAATTTAAAAGAGACCTAAGGGGCAACTTTCTCATGCAGGGTGGTACCATGTATGGAATGAGCTGCCAGAGGAAGTGGTGGAGGCTGGTACAATTACAACATTTAAAAGGCATCTGGATGGGTATATGAATAGGAAGGGTTTAGAGGGACATGGGCCAAATGCTAGTAAATGGGACTAAATTAATTTAGGATATCTGGTCAACATGGACTGGTTGAACCAAAGGGTATTTTTCTGTGCTGTACAACTGTATGATTCAATGACTGAATAGCTGGAGCTATTGATATATCGCAGTAATCTGCACAGCACAAGTAGGGAGTGTAGTGGAACTCTGTCTTTCTGTGCCTTGTTAAGTGCAGCTCCAATAACATCTAGAAACATATAATGAAACAGGGCTCATATTGTCCAAATTACAATAGAAGGTTAGCAGGCTACAACAACTTATGAGGAAAGTGTTGGATTCAAAGGCAGCAAAGGTAGTAAAAGGAAGCCATTTTGCTTTGTTAATGTTTTCAATACAAGAACCTTGCTGTTCTTATTAATACTATTTACTGGATTCAAGGGGGAGAGGTATTGCTTTCCTCAACATTATCATTCCTCACCTGACAGAGCATGAAATTGACAATAAAGGAGTCACATTGTCCATTTTTATAATGCAAACAATCCAAAAGATGTTTGTTTTCACAGTGAGGAGCTCTTCCAGAAAACAAGGGATTCCAATATTTGAAACTTAAATCAATTTAATATTTTTGTAGCCTGCAGCTATAGATTTATTGTGGCTTTGAAGGCTTGTGCATAATAGGAAGATGGTATGCATTAACTGCACAATATTTAGCAATAGCCTAATACACTTCAGAAAGAGTCAGCAAAAAATGCTAGAAACAGCAAGAGGTTAATGTTCAGGTCAACATTAAGGAGAAATCTTTAGGAATATTTTTAACCTGTTTTCATATTTTCATTCTTTTTCTTTTGATGACGTGAATCTTCATTACATCAAAAAAGATTCAGATGTTGTAGTTCAATCACACTTATGACACAGAATTCAAACTATGTTTCTCTTTGATGGTCCAGCTTTTAATGGAAGCACCCAGTTGTACAGTAGAATACTGCCCCCGTCACCATCAATCGATTCGATTCAGCACAGGCGATAAAATACACGGAGAAATAAACAAACGTTACAATTTCTGAGGTGAGAGTTAAATGGGTTTGCATTGTATTTGATAAAAAACACTTTCTGATGCACAAGCACTCAGTAGATAGCTGTACATCCTCAAAACCAATGCCAAATACTTTTCACAATTGCAATTGTGACAAGATCTCAAGAAAATGCATCAAACACAAAGTTGGAATATTGTGTTCTTGCGATATATTTAATTAGTTCCCTGTGTCTTTCAAAATGCACCTCCCGCAATAGAATGCTTAAGGAGAGCTGAAAGAGGCACGTGTGGAAGCACAAATGATTGTATGCTATCAAAACAGTCTCTGCATCCTATTGGGGTGTTCTTAGGACAGATGGATGCAGTTTTGGGAGTGAAAAGTGACCTTAGCACATCAATTCCAAGAAGTCTATAATTTCTGCCAACTACCGAGCAATCCCCTGTGGTGTTAATGTGGAAATGTTTATGCTGCTGGGTTTTGGACAGACAAAGCTAACACATGGCAATTGGTTCAGTTTTGCATTCAGAACAGAAATTTCAAGATTTACTCAGAACAATCCAGAGTTCAGTTCAGAACGTGGAACAGTGTTTCCTCAGAGCAGAACCAACTGCTTTTCCAGTTCAGTTCAGAGGTACCAGTCACTTTGAAGAAGTTTGTATTCTGAGGAGCTTCCAAACAGGAACATTTTGGATCAAAGTTTTTGAATTGTTGGAATTGAAAATGCTTAGGCATTCAGAATTGTGAGTTTGATATCAGCTAACTCAGAAAGGGATTACAAAAAAATACTCAACAATCCAAAGGAAAGAAATTGCAAAGTGTCAGATAAGTGAAGATTGAAAACGCTGAGCTAGATGTGATAGTTTTCTGGGATTGCAATGTTATGAAATAGATTGAAACTTGATTTTGACACATGTGAAAAGATCTTTCTAAATGTTATCAGCATATGTACAGCATTTTTTTTCAGTGTAATAAACTGTGTTCTGTTGTTAAAGAGCACCTACAGCTTCATGTGGCTAATCTTCAGTGACTAACTACTTCATTAACCAATTATAATCATTAAAGATATTGTCTCTCAAGCCAGGTTTCATTCTGAGCTCAGAGTTGCCCAGTACTGTCATCGACAGTGATCATAACAGGATCAAGGCATCATTCAGAGAAATCAGTGCAAATATTGAGGAGCAGGTTGTTCCAGCTTAGCAGATTCAAAACCCAGAAAGTCTTCACGTGTTGTGAGAGAACTACATCCTTCATTTGGTCTGAATTAACCAACTCTATCAATCGAGAGATTGCAACAAGGTAAGTGGTCAGCCTGAAACATCAGCTTTCTTTCTCTCTCATCAGGTGCCTCTAGACCTGCCAAGTATTTCCAGAGGTTTCTGTTTTTATTTCGTGCTTCCAGTATTTGAAGAATTTTGCTATCGACGTCCAGACAAGTTGCTTTGTCTTAATAGTGTTCTTCTTGTAAACTGTCATCATCCAGGAAAGTGAGGAGTATTCCAACACACTCCTAATTTGTGCCTTGTAGATGATGGACAGACTCTGGGGAGTCAGGAGGTGAGTTACTCACCACAGCATTCCCATCCTCTGACATGCTCTTGTAATCACTGTGTTTATGTGGCAAGCCCAAATGAGCTTCTGGTCAATGGCAACCCCCAGGAAATTGATAGAGGATTCAACTGAATGTCAGCAGGTGATAATTAGATGTTCTCTTGTTGACAATGGTCATTGGTTAGCTTTTATATGTCATTAATGTTACTTGCCACTTGTCAACTGGATATTGTCCAGATCTTGCTGCATTTGGACATGAACTGCTTCAGTATCTGAGAAGTCATGAACGATGCTGAATATTGTGCAATCCTTGGGGAACATCCCCGGTTCTAGAACATAGAACATAGAACATAGAAAAATACAGCGCAGTACAGGCCCTTCGGCCCTCGATGTTGTGCCGACCGAAGCCTACCTAACCTACACTAGCCCAATAACCTCCATATGCTTATCCAATGCCCGCTTGAATGCCCATAAAGAGGGAGAGTCCACCACTGCTACTGGCAGGGCATTCCATGAACTCACAACCCGCTGAGTAAAACATCTACTCCTAACATCTGTCCTATACCTACCACCCCTTAATTTAAAGCTGTGTCCCCTAGTAACAGCTGACTTTATTAGCGGAAAAAGGTTCTAACCTGATGCAGGGAAGGTCATTGTTGAAGCAGCTGAAGATGGTTGGACCGAAGACACTATCCTGAGGAACTCTTGCAGAGATGTCCTGGAGCTGAGATGACTGACCTCCAACTACCACAACCATCTTCCTTTGTGCCAGGTATGAGTCCAACCAGCAGGGAGTTTGCCCCCTGATACCCATTGATTCCAGTTTTGCCAGGGCTCCTTGATGTCACACTTGGTCGAATGCAGCCTTGATGTCAGGGGCTGTCCCTCTCCCCTCCCCTCTGGAATTCAGCTCTTTGTCCATGTTTGAACCAAGGCTGTCATGTGGTCAGGAGCTGAGTGGCCCTGGCGGAACAAAACTAAGCGTTACCGAGCAGGTTATTGCTCAGTATAGTTTTCTTAATTGATATGCCTAACGATAATGCATAGTTATTTATAGGAATGCTACTTATAAACTCCCAACTTGTACCGACGGTTCAGAGTATGGCATGCCGAAATTATAATGTTCTATTCTGAGAGACAGTTTCAAAAAAGTGGCAAATAAGTGATACATCAATGTCATAATCCTTTTTTGAGTAACTTACTCAAATCCCGGTCATTATAAACATCAACTTCATTTCTCTCACCGTCTCTCCCAATGTCCTAGCCAAAGATAAAATACAATTACATTTGAAATGAATTTCATTTGACCCATATTTCATTATTTTACTTTCTCCTTCACAGATTCTTTAGCGTCACTTGTCAGATACCGATTAGTCAATCAGATTGTGTTGCTCTTGTCCTTGGCCCCACGATTTTCAACATGTGTTTGCTCAACTATAAAGGGAGACATCAAATTCTAACGGCTTGGGGAGTTAGGGACTTGCAAAGTCCTGCAGATAGGTTTTAAATCTAATGAACTATACAAGTTGTAAATTGCATTTTGCTATGTCTGAGAGAAAAGTTTCAAAGTCTTTGAACCATGGTAACAGTTTGTCACCAGAAATGTCTTATAATTTTCAAAACGTAAGTACCATATCATCAGAAAGCCATTGAACTGGTCAGAAAATTATCAACAACTCCAGCCCTTTAATTCACTGGGTCATACAGATCTAGAAGGTTAAAGTTTCAGTTGCTGAATTTGCTTCTATCTGTTTGCAGACTATGAAACCACTTCAAAGATCCTGGAGATTTAACAAAGGGTAAAAAGCAAAGTCAGCTTGGATTTCTGACCCTAATACTGTTTGAGTGACAGGATTAATGGGGCTATATTGAGTGTACTTTGGCCTTGACTATAATCCAAAATATCCATTCAATGACATAATCTACAGGGACTCATGACCAGGAAGACAAAGATTGAATGCACCTCAAAGTTCAGCCTGTGGTATTTTACACTGCATAAGGCAGTATGTTCAAGAGAACACTGGACAGTACAGCTTGGGGATTTATTTTTCATATAACTCCCACTGTTTTGAGCGATCGACACTGATCCATACAATAGAGACTGAATGTCAACATCCTGAACCCCAGGCCTATGATCAAAGAACCTGTATCTCACCAACCAAACTTTCTTTTAATCAAAACAATGAAAGAGAAGTTGCATTTTGGCAAACTTTCCTCATCAGACTTCTGAAGAGATTTTCAAGGAGTCAAAACTGCCTACACTCCTGAGCTGCTGTCCAGCCAACCACCTACACTCACAAAGGATCTCCAGACTGTTAATACACACCATGGGTGTTTGGATTCCATCTTTAGTACAAAGACATTCTAAACCTTTGTCATTTTCCACTTTTGTACTTCAGTTGTCACGAGTAGAACAATCTCTTTGGTTTTTCTTATTGTATAGAATCAGGGAACCATACACTATAGAAGAGGCCCTTTAGCCCATTCAAGTCTGCACTACCACAAACATACTGCTATCTGCCCTGCTCTGACTTTGCTGCACTAGTCTCATTGCCTTGAATCTTATGATACATTTTCAGAATTTTTTTGAAGATTATGAAGTTTCCTGGCTCAACTCCCCTCCTGGGTAGTGCATTCCAGACCCACACCACCCTCTTGGTGAAACCATTTTCCTCAAATCCCCTCTAATCCTCCTGTTTTTCACTGTAAAAGTGTTACACTTGTTCTTGACTCTTCCACAAAGAGGAGCAGCTGCTTTCTCTCCATCCTGTCGCTGCCCCTGATCGGTCAGGGCCCTCTCAACTTTCTCTGCTCCAAAGGAAATAACCTGAGCTTATCCAGCCTCTCTTCATAACTGATATCTTCCTGACAGAGTCATAGAGTCACACAGCACTCTGTTCAGTCCAATTGGTCCATGCAAACCAAATTTCCCAAACTAAATTAGCCTCATTTACCATCATTTGGCCCCTATACCCTCAAACCCTTCCTATCCATGTACCTGTCCAAATAGGTTTTAAATGTTGTAACTATACCTGCCTCCACTACTTCCACTGGCAGTTTGCTCCATATACTCACCACCCACTGCATGAAAAAGTTGCCCCTCAGGTCCCTTTCAAATCTTTCCCCTCTCACCTTAAACCTCTGTCCTCGAGTTTTGGGCTGCCCCTCCCTGGGGAAAATATATTGGCTATTCACTTCATCTATGTAGTCTAGCACAGACTCATAAAAAGCAATGAAATGAATGACCTAAAGTGAATGTCGCTGACAATGCGGCAATCCCTCACCAATGCACTGACCTGCTCTGGTCTCTGTTTGACACAGATACTGACATTGATCCAAAGATGACAGATAATTCTAAGCAGGATGTTTCCTCTCACACTACATTTATTATCTAAAACATCAAAACCCCACAGTTCACTTTGTGATAACTCCAAGCACTGGAAACACAATGCTTTTGTAGAGAAAATGCTGGAATCAATCCGCATTTGAAAAGCTAATAGATTACTATATTTAATGGTGCCTTATGTCCGAACTGCCAACATTTACACACTTATAACTTTATATTTTTGCTTGTCTGACCGGACTATTTCTGTCCCCTCCACATATCTAAGAATTAATTCAAATACGATAACATTAGTGGATATGTAAATGTGTTTGCAAAAGATATATTTCTAGAATTGCACACGATTATAGAAACCTTATACAGATCACAGAAATACAGCCTGTAATAACTGATCTTATAAAGCAATATCGTGGAGAGGAACAAAACAGGATCTTAGTGAAAAGATTTCTGAGTGAACAAACGAAATACCAAGTTGGTGAAAAACAGTGAAGAGAGCATGAGTAAATGGAAGATAAATCTGCAGAGACTGACAGACAAGCAGAAAATATGAGAGGATAATTTACAGAACAGGCAGAGACTGTCGTAGGACACAAAACATATAATACGTCTGTTCTTTTACTGAAATAATGGATTCTTGTAATTTGGCAACATTCTGAAAATTTACTCAGTCAACAATCATGATGTGTGTATTAAACTCTCAAAGTCCACTTTCAATTGAAATTGTTTTTGTGACCTTCTTAAAACATTTACTGTAATTTACATCTAAAAGTCTCTGAACCACAATATTTTAACAATGCGTGGGCACACGCATTTTTATTATAACATATTGAGATGTATCACATTGACAGTGTGCTGAGTTCAATAATTACATGACACCACAGCATATTCTAATAATTGAACACACAGTGTGTTATGAAATAGATCTGGGCTGACACACAACATCATTGTACTTGAATTCACTGAAGCCAGAATTATTCTTTATCATTTACATTTTCAATTTCTATTTGCTCTTTCAAATTTTCTTTTGCACTTATGGGTAACATAAATATGGAGTGTAATTTCCATGTTTTACTCCTGATTTTAATGCTTCAATCATGCACTCTGAAGAAAGTCAGAAAGTTAGCAACAAAACTCATGAATATGTGGTAAAGAGCATTCCATCAACTGTAAGGAATGAGCTGCCAGTGGAACTGGTTGAGGCAAGTACCTTAACAATATTTCAAAAGGATCTGGAATAATACATGGATAGGAAAGGGTTAGAGTGATAATGAGCCAAGTGCAGGGAAATAGGGTGAGCGTAGTTGGACATTTTGGCCAGCATGGACCAGTTTGGGTGAAATGGCCTATCTCCATGCTGTAGGATTCTATGACTCGATGATGACTGGGCAATGCTGAGGAGTAATGTGCAGTACTCAGTAAAAGAAATATAGAGACATTGAAACATGGAAGATAGGAGCAAGAGAAGGCCATTCAGCCCTTTGGGCCTGCTCTGCTAGTCATCACAATCATGGCAGATCATCCAACTCATTAGCCTAATCCTGCTTTCTCCCTGTAACCTTTGATCTCATTCACCCCAAGTGTGAGATCCAGCTGTCTCTTGAGTACATTCAATGTTTTGGTATCAACTACTTCCTGTGGTCATAAATTTCACAGGCTAATCATTCTGGGTGAAGAAATGTCTCCTCATCTCTGAGTTAAATGGTCCAGCCCCAATCCTCAGACTGTGATCTCTGTTTTCTGGACACACCCACCATCGGGAAAATCCTCCCTGCATGTACCTTGTCTAGTCCTGTTAGAATTTTGTAAATCCCTCTGAGATTCCCCCCTCATTTGCCTGAACTCCAGTGAGAACAATCCCAACCTAGGAATCTCTCCCCTACGTCATTTCCTACATCCCGGAACCAGCCTGGTAAACCTTCACTGCACTCCCTCGAGAGCAAGAGCTTCCTTCCTCAGAAGTGAAGACCAAAACTGCACACAATATTCTATGAGTGGCCTCACTAAGACCCTGTATAACTGCAACAACACAGCCCTGTTCCTGTACTCGAAACCTCTCTCACTGAAGGTCAATGTACCATTTACCTTCTTCACCACCTGCTGCAGCTGCATGTTCACCTTCAGCGCCTGGTGCACAAGGACCCCCAGGTCCCACTGCACACTCCCCTCTCCCAATTTACAGCCATTCAGGTAGCAATCTGCCACCTTGTTTTTGTTACCAAAGTGAATAACCTCACACTTTATACTCCGAATTATACTGCATCTGCCATTGGTTTACGCACTCCCCAACCTGTCCAGATCATGCTGAAGCATCTCTGCATCCTCTTCACAGTTCACTCTCCCACCCGATGTTAGGCTTACTGCTCTATAATTCCCTGGTATCTCTCTACCTCCCTTTTTGAATATTAGAGTGACATTAGCTACCCTCCAATCTGCAGGGATTGTACCAGTGTCTAGAGAATCCTGGAAGATGACCACCAATGCATTCACTAATTCTAGAGTAACTTCCTCTAGATTATCAGACCCCGGGGATTTATCTGCCTTCAATCCCATCAATTCCCCAGCACCATTTTCCTACTAATATTGATCTCCCTCTGACTAAATCTTGCATTCTCCAACATTTCTGGTATCTGATTTAAAGTCATAGAGATGTACAGCATGGAAACAGACCCTTCGGTCCAACCCGTCCATGCTGACCAGATATCCCAACCCAATCTAGTCCCACCTGCCAGCACTTGGCTCATATCCCTCCAAACCCTTCCTATTCATATACCCATCCAAATGCCTCTTAAATGTTGCAATTGTACCAGCCTCCACCACATCCTCTGGCTGCTCATTCCATACACGTACCACCCTCTGCGTGAAAAAGTTGTCCCTTAGGTCTCTTTTATATCTTTCCCCTCTCACCCTAAACCTATGTCCTCTAGTTCTGGACTCCCCCATCCCAGGGAAAAGACTTTGCCTATTTACCCTATCCATGCCCCTCATAATTTTGTAAACCTCTATAAGGTCACCCCTCAGCCTCCAACACTCCAGGGAAAACAGCCCCAGCCTGTTCAGTCTCTCCCTATAGCTCAGATCCTCCAACTCTGGCAACTTCCTTGTAAATCTTTTCTGAACTCTTTCAAGTTTCACAACATCTTTCCGATAGAAAGGAGACCAGAATTGCACACAATATTCCAATAGTGGCCTAACCAATGTCCTGTATGGCCGCAACATGACCTCCGAACTCCTGTACTCAATACGCTGACCAATAAAGAAAAGCATACTAAGTGCCTTCTTCACTATCCTATCTACCTGCGACTCCACTTTCAAGGAGCTATGAACCTGCACTCCAAGGTCTCTTTGTTTAGGAACACTCCCCAGGACCTTACCACTAAGTGTATAAGTCCTCCTAAGACTTGCTTTCCCAAAATGCAGCACTTTACATTTATCTGAATTAAACTCCATCTGCCACTTCTCAGCCCATTGGCCCATCTGCTCCAGATCCTGTTGTAATCTGAGGTAACCCTCTTCGCTGTCCACTACACCTCCAATTTTGGTGTCAGCTGCAAACTTACTAACTGTACCTCTTATGCTCGCATCCAAATCATTTTTGTAAATGACAAAAAGTAGTGGACCCAGCACCGATCCTTGTGGTACTCCACTGGTCACAGGCCTCCAGTCTGAAAAACAACCCCCCACCACCCTCTGTCTTCTACCTTTGAGCCAGTTCTGTATCCAAATGGCTAGTTGTCCCGTTATTCCGTGAGATCTAACCTTGGTAATTAGTCTCCCATGGGGAACCTTGTTGGATGCCTTACTGCAGTTCATCTACATCATGTCTACTGCTCTGTCCTCATCAATCCTCTTTGTTACTTTTCAAAAAACTCAATCAAGTTTGTGAGACATGATTTCCCACACACGAAGCCATGTTGACTATCCCTAGTCAGTCCTTGCCTTGTGAAAACAGAACCAAAGCAAGTATTCAGTTGCCTTTCTTTGTCCCCTTTAAACATTTCTGTCTGTATTGAATAACTTTCAAGTGTACCATCAGACTATTCACAAAGTTCAATAAAGGTACTCACTTTCAAAACACACTTTCTTAATATATGGTTTCATTAAAAACAAACACTCATGCAGAACAAGAAGCCTGAAATTCTTTATTCCTCAGGCACAGCATATGCCACACACATATCCCACATTTACAAAAGTTATTTTGTCTTTTGTTTCTTCACTAAACTCGTATCACTGCCTGTGGCTGTAGGACACAATACCTTTCATCATTCAGTCTTCCTGGCCCTCAAGTCTATGACAAAACCTCCCTTTGGATTTTACCATTCCCCTCTTCCCTTTTCACTTGCTGAAAGCTCATTACATTTCTATCCTTCCTCAGTCTGTTGAAGCATCGTGAATCCAACATGCCGAATTCTATTCTCTCTCCATTGATGCTGCCTGACCTGTTGGGTACTTCCAGCATTTTCTGCTTCTGATTGAACTATTTTGTTTTATTGCTCTCTGGGACATTTTCTGCACCAGAATCTCCATCTTGGCCTCATTGGGAGAGCTGTCCCACAAACCCCCAGGCTGTGGCTCAGCCCCCACTGCAGGACTCAGCATTGATGCTGCAATGCAGAGCCTGTGGGTGAACTGCACTATTGGGAAAGTCATCATTCAATTTGGACATTGTGCAAGGGCCGTGTCTCCATCCTGGACACTACTTCAAAACCATTATCCTGTCCACAACCAATACCACAAAAACCAGATTACCTGGTCATTAGAAAATAACTGTCTGTGGGAATAAAAACCAAAAGAACTGTGGATGCTGTAAATCAGAAACAAAAACAAATTGCTGGAAAAACTCAGCAGATCTGAGAAAAGGTACTGTACCTGAAACGTTAACTCTGGTTTCTCTCCACAGATGCTGCCAGACATGCTGAGCTTTTCCAGCAACTTCTGGTTTTGAACTGTGTGTGGGAGTCTGGTGTGAGCAGATTAGCTACTGCATGTCCTATAGTCAAACAGTGATTGCACTTTCTAAAGGTGCAGAATTAGCTGTAAAGTGCTTGTTGGAGATGGCTAGCGATCATGAAAGGCACAATACAAATGTACGTCTTTCCCCTTCATTAGAATAAAGCTATCTTTGTTCTGACAGCGACCATCAAACACCATTGTTGAAACAGTTCTACTAAATCAAGAGATATTTACTCTGTTGGATAGTTGAAATAACAATTGAACACTGATATTCCCCACATCTGATGGGATCCCGTACAATTAGTGATCACTCACTCTCACCTTCATTCACAGAGTCCACTCTGAGTTTAGCATTTTGCCCCCTCAGTAAAGTATGTTCGTATCAGTGTTGGGATTGAAAATCACTGAATGTATTTTATTTTAGCATTCAGTCGTTGTATTTGCATTGCTTATTCAGCAGTGAAGACAAAAATTGCTTTGCTATTTTTGTCTCAAGTCTATGCAATTATCTTAATCATAGGCTCAAAAACGTGCTGTGGAGGTAATTTACATTTTTACTCTGTTTGCTTATTACCACTAGAAATAGCATCAAAGCACAACCATGTTATTAAAATCTCCAACATTGCCTCCATTGTTAATGAGGTAGACGGACTTGTGTTGGCTTTCAATAACAATATCATTCGAGCAGAATGGGATCAGGAAAGATGTTTAACAGGCGTCACATCATACATTTTAGACAAAACTTACATTCTCCCCCAGAGCCTGGAAATGAACTCCATCAATTACTGAACCCTTGGGCTGAAGGATGGGGTCTTGGGTTTTATTCTATACCAGCCAGGGCTCCTGCTTATTGACTCCCAGTCAATACAAAGAGATAAATATCTATGAACTCTTTCTCATTTGTTCACCAGAACCTGTGCCATGCATTTGCCTCCAATAAGGTATTTACCCGATGTTGCAATGCTGACATTGAGAATGTAGCATGAGAAACTTAGTGGGATATTGTGGCATTGAAGAATCCAATCAAAAAAAGTTCCATTCTGCAGTCCGTTGACAAGTCACTTTGGATACCAGTCAGAACACAATGCAGGAAATTGTAAAGGAGCTATTCATAAGGAGCTATTCAAATGGTCATATGCCCTGTCTTTAAAATTACACCCTAGTGTGGGAACACATTCATAAATACAAGCATTCATAAAGCAGATGTTCATAAATCAGGGACCCCATGTTTATAACTATTATGTAGAGTACATTTCACACCTAGGTATGTGTCTGGGTGAATATTAAGCCGTGAGGTCACATGGTTATTAGCTATCAGCTGCCTGCTTCTACACAGCATCATGACCCATGTGATCTGAGGGAAAACAGAGACTGAGATCGTTATCCCCTCAGGTCAGATGCCTTGATGCAGCAATGGGCCTTAAAGGTATATTGATGCATTGACTAGGAAACTCCTTGTTCCTCAGATAAATAATCTTAGTGTTGCTATCTGTATGACATGAGTTGGAGTTACTAATCTTGAAGTTAATACTTACCTTGAACTGGTCTTTAAGAACCTTCCATATCTTGTCTGCATCTTTCCGATCATCCTGGGAAAAACAACATTTTCCAGGTAACAATGGTAAGTAAGATATTTAAAGGTTTTTTGGGGGATCATTTATCACTTGATCAGTAAAATAAAACTGCATGTTGCATTTGAACAGCTGTCATTCAGGAAGCATATTACTGGATGCCAGGTTTGGAGGATTTGAGCTATAGGGAGAGGCTGAATAGGCTGGGACTATTTTCCCTGGAGCATCAGAGGCTGAGAGGTGACCTTATAAAGGTCATGAGGGGCATGGATAGGGTAATAGCCAAGGTCTTTTTCCCAGGGGTAGGGGAGTCCAAAACTAGAGGGCATAGGTTTAAGGTGAGAGGGAAAAGATTTGAAAGGGACGACTTTTTCACACAGAGTGTGGTGTGTGTATGGAATGAGCTACCATAGGAAGTGGTGGAAGTTGGTACAATTACAACATTTACAAGGCATCTAATGGGTATATGAATGGGAAAGGTTTAGAGGGATATGAGCAAAATGTTGGCAAATGGGTCTAAATTGGGTTATATATCTGATCAGCATGGATGAGGTGGACTGAAGGGTCTGTTTCTGTGCTGTACATTGCTATAACCCTACGACTCTGTCAGAAGTCTATAAAAAACAGTTCCAACACCTTTTAGTTCTGAAGAAGAATCATATCAGACCTGAAATGTTAACTCTGTTTCTCTATCCACAGGTGCTGCCAGACCTCTGAGTTTCTCCAGCATTATCTGTGTTTGTTTAAGAGGATCCTTTACAATGGCTATCAACAAAATCAGTTACAGATATTGAACAGAGTTGCCAAAGGGATGATGCACATTCTTGAAGACAGAATAATACCAGTTTACTTAGATTCACTGCTCACAGTCAGCTGTCAATATTTGATGTCAATAATCACTGTGGGGACTCTTTCCTATCAAAGTAATAAAAGTGACGTTTTCAAAGTCAAGTATCATTTACTGAATAGGTCTATATTAAGAAACAGTCAGTGACTGATCTGAAAGTTATTATCTGAAATAGAGACAGCCTTTGGAGTTTATTAACGCACTCTGCTCAATAAAGGAGTCTCTGTTTCCCCGATTCTCTGCAGATTTGCATCTTGAGATCATTTGTCTCCACACTGTCAGAAACTGCAGCAGCATCTTCATCCCTAGCACTGTTTGTTCACCCCGAGTCTCTGCATCTCTCCTCAGTAATAGCCCAGAAATTATTGCACAGAAACCTGTGTCCTGCCACTTCATTCACCCCGACATTGTTGCACTAAGTGAACACCAGTCTACCTGGCAAAGGGGATTTTAATATGTTGTCTAATTTTATTCATAATATTCTAACACACTAACAAATTCCCTTCAAGCCATTGATGCTAAATTGATCACAGGCAATATCAGAGATAACCCATTGGAACATACACATGCAGGATATTTCATTCACTAATGGCAGAATGCTAGAAATGTTGGCTTTGTCATGAAGAATCCAGAAGTTAGCTACAATGTTGCATTATTGAAGCTATGTCAACAACATTTACTTCCAGAGTAGAAACATCAAAAGGTTTACAAGACACAAAGTCATCATTTGGCACATCATATCCATGCTGGCTGAGAAAGCTGTCCTGTGTATCTCACCTTGCAGACATTAATCCACAATCCTGTCAGTTACAGCCCCACAAGAGCATATCCTCATAAAATTGAAGAATCCCTACAGAGTGAAAGTAGGCCATTGAGTCACACACCAACCCTCCAAACCTACCCCCCTACCCTGTAACCCAGCGTTCCCATGGTTAATCCATCTAGCCAGCAATTTAGCACTGGTCAGTCCACCTAACTTGCACAGCTTTGGACTGTGGGAGGAAACCGGAGCACCCAGGGGAAACCCACACAGACACAGGGAGAATGTGCAAACTCCACACACCTGAGGGTGGAACCGAATCTGAGTCTCTGGCGCTGTGAGGCGTGATTTTAAATTGTCCTGTGCATTTTATGTATGTGACACCATTGTGTAACAGACTGATTGCTAGGTCATCATAGGTGAATAAAACAAAGTACACTTGAGATCTGAAAGTGCTGGAGAAATTCAGCAGGTCTGGCAGCAGTTACACAGAGAAAAACAGAGTTAATATTTCAAAGTCGGTGGCCTGTTGTGAGATCTCAGTTCAGAACCATTCTGAAGAACGGTCACTGAACTCGGAATGTTCACTCTGTTTCTCCCTCTGTAACATTGGCCGGACCTACTGAGTTTCTCCAACACTCTGGGTTTTTTTTTAATCACAAGAAGGTTGGCCCTATATTCCCTCAACTTTAGATGGATGGGGGCTGGTCTCATTGAAGTGTACAAACTTTGCATTGAGTTTAACGAGACAGATACAAGATGTTCCTTTGCCTGCTCAGGGACTCTAGAACCATGGGATACAATTTCACAATCAGAGGGGGATTAACTGAGAGCAAGATATAGAATTTCTTCACACAGAGGATGGTAAGTTGTTGAAACGTGCTATCCTAGAGAGCTGCAGAAGCTCAGTAATTGAGTATATTCAAGCCTGGGATCAACAAATCACTTGAAATTAAAGACATACAAGGATATTGGGAAGGTGCAGGGAAATGGTGTTGAGAGAGATGATCAATCATGTTTGTTGAATGGTACAGCAGACTCAATGGGCTGAAAGATCTACTCCTGCTCATATTCCAAAGATTATTACAAATGAACGTATATTTGGCATCTGCCCGCTGGGTTTTACAATATTCTATTCAGATTGTGACATTTGTTTTTTTTATGAGAAAACATGTTAGTTTCCATCATATCCCATTCAGTGCAGGGCCACCTTGGTACTACAGAGGGTTAACCTACTGACCGTCATCTTCAGGACCTAGATTCAAATCTCCCTTAACCTCTCTTCATAAGACAAACCCTCCAATCCAGGCAGCATGCTGGTAAATCTCCTCTGCACCCTCTCTAAAGCATCTACATCCTTCCTATCATAAGGTGAGCAGAACTGGACACAATATTCCAAGTGTCGTTTAAGCAGGGTTTTATAGAGCTGCAGCAAAACCTCACAGCTCCTAAACTCAATTCCCCTTTATCAAAAGTCAAAATACCATATGCCTTCTGTCAACCTGGATGGTAACTTTGAGGGATCTATGCACATGGACCCAAGATTCCTCTGTTCCTCCACACTGTCAAGAATCCTGTTTTTAATCCTGTATTCATCATTCAAATTCGACCTTCCAAAATGAATCCCTTCACATTTATCCAGGTGGAACTCCATCTGCCACTTCTCAGCCCAGCTCTGCATCCTGTCAATGTCTTGTTGTAGCCAGCAACAGCCCTCAACACCATCTACAACACCACTGACCTTTGTCTCATCGGCAAACTTACTAACCCACCCTTCCACTGCTTCATCCAAGTCACTTATAAAAACTACAAAGAGCAGAGGTCCAAGAACAGATCCCTGTGGGATACCACTGGTCACTAACCTTCTGGTGGAATATTTACCATCCTCTACCACTCACTGCCTTCTTTCAGCCAGCCAATTCTGTATCCAGACAGCCAGATTTCCCTATATCCCATACCTCCGAACTTTCTGAATGAGCCTATTGTGGGGAACCTTATCAAATGCCTTACTGAATTCCATTTATACCACATCCACTGTTCGACCTTTATTAACTTGTCTCGTCACATCCTCAAAGAACTCAATAAGGCTTGTGAGGCATGACCTTCCCTCTCACAAAGCCATGATAACTATCTTTAATCAAACTATGTTTTTCCAAATTGTCATAAATCCTATCTCTCAGAATCCTTTCCAATACCTTGCTTACCACAGACCTAAGACTGACTGGTCTGTAATTCACAGGGATTTCCCTATTCCCTTTCTTGAACAGAGGAACAACATTCGCCTCCCTCCAATCAGCCGAAACTAATCCTGTGGAGAGTGACGATAAAAAGATCATCACCAGAGGCACAGCAATCTCATTCCTCACTTTCCATAGAAACCTTGGGGTATATCTGGCCGTGGGGATATACCTGCCTTGATGCTTCCCAGAATTTCCAGTACATCCCCTTCATTAATATCAATCTGTTCAAGTCGATTAACCTGGTCCATGGTGTTCTCACTATCAACAAGGTTCCTCTCTCTAGTGAATACTGAAGCAAAAATCTCGTTTAGGGCCTCCCCTACCTCTGCAGACTCCAGGCACAAGTTCCCTCCACAATCCCCGATTGGCCCTACCCTCTCTCTGATCATTCTCTTATTCCTCACCTAGGTGTAGTACACCTTTGGGTTTTCCCTAATCCTTCCCACCAAGGCTTTTTGTGCCCCCTCCTAGCCCTCCTCAGTCCAGTTTTGAGTTCTTTCCTAATTATCCTGTAATCCTCTAAAGCTGTGCCAGATCCTTGCTTCCTTAACCTTAAGTAAGCTTTCTTCTTCCTCTTGATGAGAAGCCCCTCTTCTCTTGTCACCCAAGTCTCCTTCACATTACCATTCATTGCCTGTCTCAGTGGGTTGCCTGTCTCAGCTGGGATCTGTGAAAGGGCAAATGACCTGAATAGATCAAAAACGTTTTGCTTTTAAAAGTAAACAAACCAGAAATTTCACTTTGTGCTGGGTTGAAACTAGCTCAGAATTTTAAAAAAATTTGCTTCTAACAAGTTAAGTGGATGTAGGGGGAAACCAAAAAATGAAAGCAGCCGTTGGCATGGTAACAGATGATCAATCATATGCTTTTACTGTTGAAATAGTTCAGACTGAGCCCCCTTGGTCCATTCTGATGTCAAGGTTATTTTGAACAGTACGCACAGTTTGGTGGGTTTCTGCGTTATTGGCTTAGACTATCAAAAGGATCTGGATGGTCCCTTTCTGGTAAGTGATGCCATGTGCTTATTAACAGATCAATGTTGGGTGGCTTTCTAGCAGGACTAGACAAGGTCAATGCAGGATGGTTCTGATGGTGGGGAAGTGCAGAACCAAGGGTCATTGTTTAAGGATAAGGGGTAAATCTTTTAGGATTGAGATGTGGAGAGATTTCTTCAACCAGAGAGTGGG
Organism: Chiloscyllium punctatum; assembly: GCF_047496795.1. NCBI lineage: Eukaryota > Metazoa > Chordata > Chondrichthyes > Orectolobiformes > Hemiscylliidae > Chiloscyllium > Chiloscyllium punctatum. The sequence goes on along the minus strand of NC_092776.1, from coordinate 3,278,491 downwards.
GAGCCTGTTGAATTCATCACCAAAGAAAGTGTCTGAGGCCAAAATATTCAATGTTTTCAAGAAGGATGTAGATATAGCTCTGTTGGCCAAGGATCAAGGGATATGGAGGGAGGGCGGGATTACGGTATTGAGTGCAATAATCAGCCACAATCATGTTGAATGGCTGAGCAAGCTCAAGGGGCAGGATGGCCTATTCCTTTTCATATCTTCAGTTGCATGTTTCGACACATGCTCTTACTAATCTGTCTTCAGGACTGGTAATGGGAATGTGTGTCTCTCTATTTGCAGAAGTTAAAATCATGAACATCACCATGGCAGCCATAGCATTGTGTATACTGGTGGTGTCTGAAATTATATGTGGCCTGTTTTATCACAAGCGAAGAAGGTACAGTGAAATATAATGGGGATGTAGATGGTAAAGGATCTCCTGTTGTTATTCTGACACCTCAGTCCCCAGTGGATTGGGTTTGATTTATATTATGGTGCATGGTACTCGGGTCTCGGGGATCATCTCTCTCTCTCTCTTCAATCACTCGAGTTACTCTATTCAGGAGTTGCTGACATGCATTATCCAGCAGTTAATGAACACTGCACTGTTAGAAACATCCTTTTAAGGGGGAATATTTACCAAGACCATGAATTCAATTCCCACAGCCATTCAAGGGCTGCAGTGGTTCAGGAAGGTGGTGAGGGCAAGTAGGGCTGGACAATAAATACTGGCCCTTGCCAGTGGCACTTACATCCCACAAAAGAATGTTAAGGAAATATATACAAAGGGATTGCTGTGGAGAGGCCTTAACTATGTTTCTAAAAAGGTCACTATTTCAAAAGCAGAAATTCCAAAGCAAAACCTTCAAGGCAGTCTGTTTGAAGGATTCAGGTTGAAGATTATTTCAAAGTACTTTAACCCTTTCAGAAATAACTCTGATTGGCAGCCTGTCCTCACCAATTTGAATAATTTCCCTCCTTTAGATGTCAAGACTTGACATTGTGAAGCTAGCTTTACAAATTACAACATTAAAAGTGAACACTCAGTACATCCGAGTTGTAAAACAGAAATCAAAGCCACAGCTCAAAGCACCATCACAGAGTTGTATAATGATAAGCCACAGCAATAGTGGGGCTCGGATAGCTCAGCTGACTGTACTGCTGTTTTGCAGTGCAGAGTAATGTCAACATAAGGCCAAAGAAGTAGGAATTGGAGTAGGCCATTCAGCCCCTCGAGCTTGCTGTCTCCATTCAATAGGATCATGGCTGATCCAACATTCCTCCTGTCCACTTTCCTACCCTTTCCCCATTATCCTTGATTCCCCTACTGATCAAGAATCTATCGATTTCAGCCTTAAATCTACACATGGACTCTGACCACACAGCCCTCTGTAGCAAGGAGTTCCACAGACTCATAGGAGAAAGTGAGGACTGCAGATGCTGGAGATCAGAGTCGAGAGTGTGGTGCTGGAAAAGCACAGCAGGTCAGGCAGCATCTGAGGAGCAGGAGAATCAATGTTTCAGGCAAAAGCCCTTCATCAGGAGTGCGGCCAATGAAGCCCTTCCTGATGAAGGGCTTATGCCTGAATCGTTGATTTTCCTGCTCCTCGGATGCTGCCTGACCTGCTGTACTTTTCCAGCACCTCACTCTCAACTCAACCCACATAGGACATGGGTGTCACTGGTTAGGTACAGTATTTATTGCCCGTCCCTAATTGCCCTTCAGAAGGTGGGGCAAGCTGCTTTCTTGAATCACTGCAGTCCACATGCTGTGGGTAGACCCACAATGCTCTAAGGGAGGGAATTCCAGGATTTTGACCCAGCAACAGTGAAGGACCGGTGATATCTTTCCAAATCAAGATGGTGAGTGGTTTGGAGGGGAACTTACAGGGGGTGATGGTCCCATGTATCTGCTTCCCTTGTCCTTCTTGATGGGAGTGGTTGTGGGTTTGGAAGGTGCTGTCTGAGGATCTTTGGTGAATGTCTGCAGTGTACGTTGTAGATAGTACACCCTGCTACTACTGAGCACTGGTGATAGCGGAATAGATACTTGTGGATGTGGTGCCAAACAAGCGGGCTGCTTTGACCTGGATGGTGTTAAGCTTCTTGAATATTGTAGCAGTTGCAGCCATCCAGGCAAGTGGGGAACATTCCATCATACTCCTTACTTATACCTTGTAGATAAACAGCTTCTACCTGCTCTTGTAGTCACTGTGTTTAAGTGGCGAGTCTAGTTGCATTTCTAGTCAATGGAAACCCCAAGGTTGTTGATAGGGAGGGATTCAGTGATAGTAATATCAAGAGACCATGGTTAGATTGTCACTGCCTGGCATTTGTGTGGCACAAACGTTGCTTTCCACTTGTCAGCCCAAGCCTAGATATTGTCCAGAACTTGTTACATTTGAACATGAACTGCTTCAGTGACTGAGGAGTCACGAATGGTGCTGAACCTTGTGCCATCATCAGTGAACATCCCCACTTCAGACCTTACAATGGAGGGAAGATCATTGATGAAGCAGCTAAAGATGACTGAGCCTAGATCACTACCCTAAGAAACTCCTGCAGAGATGTCTTGGAGCTGAGATGACTGACCTCCGACAACCACAACCATGGGCCAGGTGTGACTCTAACCAGCAGAGAACTTTCCTCACATTGATTCTTATTTTGCCAGGGTTCCTTACCAGACTCAGTCAAATGCAGCCTTGATATCAAGGGCTGTCCCCTTCCCCTCCCCTCTGGAATTCAGCTCTTCTGTCCATGTTTGAGCCAAGGCTGTAATGAGGTCAGGAGCTGAGTGGCCCTGGCAGAACCCAAACTGGGCATCACTGAGCAGGTTATTACTGAGCAGGTGTTGCTTGATAGCCCTGTGGATGACCCCTTCCATCACTTTACTGATGATGGAGAGGAGACTGATGGGGCAGGAATTGGCCGGGTTGGATTTGTCCTGCTTTTTGTGTACAGGACATACCTGGGCAATTTTCCACATTGTTGGGTAGATGCCAGTGTTGTAACTGTACTGGAACAGCTTGGCGAGGGGAGAGGCAATGTCTGGAGCACAAGTCTTCAGTATTAATGCCGGAATGTTGTCAGGGCCTGTAGTCTTTGTCGTATCCAGTAGGTCAAACCGTTTCTTAATATCATATGGAGTGAATCAAGTTGGCTGATGACAGGTGTCTGTGATGCTGGGGACCACTGGGGGAGGCTGAGATGGATTATCCACCCAGCACTTCTGGCTGAAGATTACTGCGAAAGCTTCAGCCTTCTCTTTTGCGCTGATGTGCTGGGCTCTTGCATCATTGAGGAGGGGGATAATTGTGGAGCCTCTCCCTCCCACAACTGGATGTCTTATGGCTATAGAGCTTAGGATGTTACAAGATGACATAAATTTAAGGTGAAGGGTGGAAGGTATAGAGTGATGGGGGCATGGAATGCGCTGCCTGTGGGAGTGGCAGAGTCAGAATCATTGGTGACTTTTAAGTGGCAATTGAATAGGTACATGGATGGGTGCTTAAGCTAGGACAAGTGTTCGGCACAACATTGTGGGCCGAAGGGCCTGTTCTGTGCTGTATTGTTCTATGTTCTATGTTCTATTTGATGTATTGGTTGTCAGATCATTCAGCTCTGTGTACCACTTGCTGTTTGATATTCAAATAGTCCTGTTTGGTAGCTTCACCAGGTTGAAATCTCATCTTCGAGTATGCCTGGTGTTGTTCCTGTCATACTCTCCTGCGCTCTCCATTGAACCAGGGTTGATCCCCTGGCTTGATGGTAATGGTTGAGTGGAGGATATGCCGGGCCATGAGGTTACAGATTGTGCTGGAGTATTATTCTGCTGCTGTTGGTGGCACACAATGCCTCATCGATGCCCAGTCTTGAGTTGGTAGATCTGTTCAAAGTCTGTCTCATTTAACATGGTGATAGTGCCACACAACATGATGGAGGTTATCCTCAACATGAAGGCCTCTTTATTGTGAGACTATGCCCCGGTCATAAACTCTCCCATCAGGTAGGAAACATCCTTTAGCATTTACCCTGATATATTCTGCATGTAATTCTTAAGGAATGTATGTAATGTAGGGTCAACTATCACAGCGGCTGAGGTTACTAAACAGGATCCACCTTCTCAACCTCTGCCCTCACCTGTGCCATGGTGACGCTCAGGTTAAACTTGTCTAATAAGAGAGTAACCCGTTGATCCCAGAGGACTATGGTGTCTTTACTTTTATTGTAATAATGAAAATTCTACACACTAGGGGCCATCGAGTTATTTAAGTTGATCACCAAAGAATTCTCCACAGTTCCTTAGACAGCACCATGATCACTTCCAATTAGAAAGACAAGGGCAGCACATATAATGGGAACACCTCCACCTGCAAGTTTCCCTCTAAGCCACTCACCATTCTGACTTGGAAATATATCGCCATACCTTCAATGTCACTGGATCAAAATCCTGGAATTCCCTCCCTAAGGGTATTGTGGGTCAACCCACAGCACACGGACTGCAGTGGTTCAAGAAGGCAGCTCATCACCACCTTCTCCAGAGCAACTAGGGACGGGCAATATATACTGGACCCAGCCAGCAACACCCACACCCCACATTGAATGAAACAAAAAAACAGTTTGACAAATTGTGTTTGGAATTTTAATACATTTCTTAACAAAGCCCAATTTCAGACATTTCTCCCATGCCACATGACAGTATCAAAACAAGAGGCAGGATAGCAAAATCAAGATTGCGGCTGTACTCTCCCATTAGGAAATATATATTCTTGGAAAAGAAAGGACTCTGCTCTTTTTTGACCTTCATTTGTCAAAGTTATAGAAGAAACTGGCAAACTTTCAAGACTAGATTCTAAATGAGGAGTATTAGAATTACAAGTTGTGGAAAAACCACAGTCTCAATTGGAATGGAAGTCTGCTCAGGGATTATATCCAAAACATTAATGTACCTCCTGTTTCAAACACTCACCAACTGACTGTATTTCAATGGGATTATGCCCCTGACACCAATGAGTTTTTTTCTATCTTTTCATTTCTATTTGTGGTTGTGTCTCCCATCATCAATTGCAAGGGATTGATTGATAATCAATGAGTCAAAACGTATTGCACTGAGCACTGAATGACTGCAGCAACAAAACCACAAATTTGCCTCAGGGAGGAGAGAAAAGCATAAGAACTGACCAGCAACTTAGGAAGAGTTAATGGTAGTCGCTTTTTCCCTACAATGAAGGATTTCAAACTTAGGAGACACATTTTTAAGATGCAAGGGGAGAGATTTAAAAAAGACACAAGGTGAATTTACACAGAGGGTGGTTCATGTGTAGAATGAGCTTCCTGAGGAAGTGGTAGCTGTGGGTACAATACAATGTTTAAAAGCCATTTACGTGGATACATGAACAGGAACGGTTTGGAGGGATATGGGAAAAGAGCAGACAGGTGGGGCTAGTTTAGTTTGGGATTACGTTCAACATGGACTGGTTGGACCGAAGGGTCTATTTCCGTGCTGTATGACTTAGTGAGTCCATCTCACAAACAAATCTCCAATCCACTGACTCCTTCTACACATTCTGCTGCCTCAGGAAAACAACCAACACAATCAAAGACCCCTCCATCCCGGTTATAATCTCTCCCAACCTCTTCCGTCAGGCAGAAGATACAAAAGCTTAGTCACCTACCAACAGGTTCAAGAACAGCTTCTTCCCTGCTGTTATCAAACTTCTGAATGAACCCCTCAAATATTACATTTAAATTTTGATCCCACTCTCTGTACACCTTCTCTGCAGCTGTATGCCTCGCTCTCTTATTCTAATGCACTTTGCACGGTATAGTCAACCTGTACTGCACACAAAATAAAACTTTTCACTGTACCTAGATACACGTGACAGCAATAAATCTAATCAAATTGCACAAAAAGCCACATAGAAGGAAAATAAAGGAAATGAAATGAAATAATTAGCCTTTGGGAAATTGACATTGGTGTTCTGGTTCAGCTAAGCAGCAGTGTATCTCAGTACATGTGACAACAATAAATCATTCAATAACAACATTGCCAAGGTGACCACAGGCATGCAACCCTGAATAAAACGGTTTGAGTAATTAACAGCAGATTTTCATTCATTCCCATCAATGGAAATATGCTTACATTTTCACTTCCACTACAGGAAGCATCAACAAGGCTGACTGTATGAAAGTAAAATCAGCAGCAAGTCAAGAACCATCCATGTGAAGAATGTAAAAAGGAGACCCAGCTTCAACAACTCATTGATTTTCAGGAAAACAAATAAGCAGTTACCAAAACCCGACAATGGCATCGTCAGAGGAGTGTATCATCACTTTATGAACCTGGAAACTCTCCAGATGATGAATGTTTGCATGTTTCCTTTCTCTGGTTAAAGAATGGAAAATAAGTGATAAACTTACAACAGTCCACCACAATAAACGGCTTTTCTTTTAAACAAGGGGTGGCACGGTGGCTCAGTGGTTAGCACTGCTGTCTCACAGCACCAGGGTCCCAGGTTTGATTCCAGCCTCAGTGACTGTTTGTGTAGAGTTTGCACATTCTCCCAGTGTCTTGTGGGTTTCCTCCGGGTGCTCCGGTTTCCTCCCACAGTCCAAAGATGTGCAGGTCAGGTGAATTGGCCATGTAGTGTTAGGTGCATCAGTCAGAGGGAGATGGGTCTGGGTGGGTTACTCTTTGGAGGATTGGTGTGGACTCGTTGGGCCGAAGGGCCTGTTTCCACACTGTAAGGAATCTAATCTAAAACATAAATGCCCCTAGTTAAGCCAATGTGAAGTTCTCTCCTCCCCATTGTATTCATGACAAAGGTAAAGGAGTTCCCTTGTCCCTCCCTATGCATCGTCAGCATGGCTCAGATAGTAAAGGTCACCAGAAGGCCAAAGGCTGCTCTCTCATTAGAGAGAGTGAGAGAGAGGTTGAGAAGGTGGGATCTCCATGGTGCCCTCAGTTTGTGCTGTTGGCATCACTCCGAATCACAAACCAGCCTCGCAGCCAACTGAGCTAACCTATTCTATTAAAGTGATCAGCACTCCAGGCAATGAATTTAGAGGTCTTGTCAAGGATGCAAGCTTTTGGATAAATTAAGCTAGCCCTAATCCTATTGCAGGTGCCAATGTAAGATCCCACACCATTTATGGAACAGGGGACATACAGCAGGATGTTCAGCAGTATTTGTCCCTTGGTCACGTTCAGACCATGCACCAAACTACCTGCTGCTGCTTTCACCCCAAGGACAATAGACCTATTCTTCAAAAGGAACTCGATAATGGTTGAAGATGCAATAAAATGCTGTTCCCTTTAAGTTCAACCTCAAAACTGCCATTGACTTCCCCCGTTAAGTTGGAGTGAAGCTACTGAATGAGAATACCATTTTTTTCTATTTAGTGTTTGGAAGCCAATGCTTTTTAGAAATTTTAAATTATTTATAAAGGGTTTTTTATCATTAATAATGTTTCATCCAATAACACGTTCGAGCTACTGTCAGTCTTGAAGTTGAATAAAGGGAATGTTGGAGCTATGAGGGAGGAGCTGGCCAAAGTTCAATGATGCAATACCCAAGCAGGGATGGCAGTGGAGGAACAATACTGGATTAGTGGTGCTGGAAGAGCACAGCAGTTCAGGCAGCATCCAACGAGCAGCGAAATCAACGTTTCGGGCAAAAGCCCTTCATCAGGAATAAAGGCAGTGAGCCTGAAGCATGGAGAGATAAGCTAGAGGAGGGTGGGGGTGGGGAGAGAGTAGCATAGAGTACAATGGGTGAGTGGGGGAGGAGATGAAGGTGATAGGTCAGGGAGGAGAGGGTGGAGTGGATAGGTGGAAAAGAAGATAGGCAGGTCGGACAAGTCAAGGAGACAGTAACTGAGCTGGAAGTTTGAAACTAGGATGAGGTGGGGGAAGGGGAAATGAGGAAACTGTTGAAGTCCACATTGATGCCCTGGGGTTGAAGTGTTCCGAGGCGGAAGATGAGGCGTTCTTCCTCCAGGCGTCGGGTGGTGAGGGAGCGGCGGTGAAGGAGGCCCAGGACCTCCATGTCCTCGGCAGAGTGGGAGGGGGAGTTGAAATGTTGGGCCACGGGGCGGTTTGGTTGATTGGTGCGGGTGTCTCGGAGATGTTCCCTAAAGCGCTCTGCTAGGAGGCGCCCAGTCTCCCCAATGTAGAGGAGACCACATCGGGAGCAATGGATACAATAAATGATATTGGTGGGTGTGCAGGTAAAACTTTGATGGATGTGGAAGGCTCCTTTAACAATGGCAGGTATTTCTGAATATAATGCAGAAGGTGCAGGATCAGTTCATTCCAAAGAGGAAGATAGATCCTAAGGGGAGGCAGAGGCAGCCATGGCTGATGAGGTAAGTTAAGGACTGTATAAAGATAAAAGAGAAGTATAACAAAGCAAAGATGAGCAGGAAGCCAGAGGACTGGGAAACTTTTAAAGAGCAACAGAGGATAACTAAAAAGGCAACACGCAGAGAAAAAATGAGATATGGAGGCAAACTGGCCAAAAATATAAAGGAGGATAATAAAAGGTTTTTTAGGTATGTGAAAAGAAGAAAAAATGTTTAAGACTAAAATTGGGCTCTTGAAGACAGAAATGGGTGAATTTATTATGGGGAACAAGGAAATGGCAGAAGAGTTGAATAGGTAGGTACTTTGGATCTGTCTTCACTGGGGAAGATACAAGCAATCTCCCAGATGTAATAGTGGCTGAAGGACCTAGAGTAATGGATGAACTGAAGGGAATTTATATTAGGCAGGAAATGGTGTTGGATAGACTGTTAGGTCTGAAGGCTGGTAAGTCCCCGGGACCGAATATTCTGCATCCTAGGGTACTTAAGGAAGTGGCTCCAGAAATCGTGGATGAATTGGTAATCATTTTCCAATGTTCTATAGATTCAGGATCAGTTCCTGCGGATTGGAGGGTGGCTAATGTTGTCCCACTTTTCAAGAAAGGAGGGAGAAAAAAAACAGGAAAATTATAGTGGTGGGAAAGATGCTGGAATAAATTATAAAAGATGAAATTACAACTCATTTGGATAGCATTAACAGGATAGGTGCTTGACTAATCTTCTGGAATGTTTTGAGGATGTAACTAAGAAAATGGACAAGGGAGAGCCAGTGAATGTAGTGTACCTGGACTTCCAGAAAGCCTTTGATGAAATCCCACATAGGAGGTTAGTGAGCAAAATTAGGGCACATGGGATTGGGGGCAAAATACCGACTTGGATTGAAAACTGGCTGACTGACAGGAAGCAAAGAGTAGGGATAAACAGGTCCCTTTCGGAATGACAGGTGGTGACCAGTGGGGTATCACAAGGTTCGGTGCTGGGACTGCAGCTGTTTACAACATATATTAATGATATAGATGAAGGTATTAAAAGTAATATTAGCAAATGACACAAAGCTGGGTGGCAGGGTGAAATGAGAGGAGGAAGTGATGAGAATACAGGGTGACTTGGACAGGCTAGGTGAGTGGACGGATGCATTGTAGATGCAGTTTAATGTGGATAAGTGTGTGGTTATCCACTTTGGCAAGAAAGGAAGGTAGATTACTACCTAAACGGAGTCAAGTTAGGTAAAGGGGAAGTACAACGAGATCTAGGTGTTCTTGTACACCAGTCAATGAAAGCAAGCATGCAGGTACAACAGGCAGTGAAAAAAGCTAATAGCATGCTGGCCTTCATAACAAGTGGAATTGAGTATAGGAGCAAAGAGGTCCTTCTGCAGCTGTACAGGGCCCTGGGGAGAGCGCACCTGGAGTATTGTGTGCAGTTTTGCTCTCCAAATTTGAGGAAGGACATTCTGGATATTGAGAGAATACAGCGTAGGTTCACGAGGTCAATTCCCGGAATGGCGGGACTATCATGTGTTGAAAGATTGGAGTGACTGGGCTTGTATACACTTGAGTTTAGAAGGATGAGAGGGGATCTGATTGAGATGTATAAGATTATTAAAGGATTGGACACTCTGGAGGCAGGAAGCATGTTTCTGCTGATGGGTGAGTCCCAAGCCAGAGGACACAGTTTAAAAATAAGGGGTGGGCCATTTAGGACAGAGATGAGGAGAAACTTCTTCACCCAGAGTGTGGTGGGTGTGTGGAATGCTCTGCCCCAGAAGGCAGTGGAGGCCAAGTCTCTGGATACTTTCAAGAAAGAGATGAATAGAGCTCTTAAAGATAATGGAATCAAGGGTTATGGGGATAAGGCAGGAACACGATACTGATTGTGAATGATCAGCCATGATCATAATGAATGGTGATGCTGGCTTGAAGGGCCGAATGGTCTACTCCTGCACCTACTGCCTATTGTCTACTATCAACTATCAACGTATTGATATTGAGCCTTAAAGCTCATGAGGGAGTTTGAGAAAGAAACTGCATTCATAGCCAAAGGAAAATGACTCTCCATTTTCACTCTCCTATTTCGATCAGCAAGTATTGGAAGAAGCTGGCATACCTGATTTGAAACTTTTTATCTTGCCATCTCTCATAAAACAAGACACCCTTACAGGTATAGTCTCAAATCCAATTGCTGCTTTCGGATTGCTAAGGTTTGTCCTATTGTTCTCCTAATATTCATGTTAAAGTTGGCTATTCAATAAGGTGGGTTTGGATCTACCTCTGACACTGCCTGTCTGAAACATCTCCTCTCTTCTGTTTGATGTTCCAGTCTGGGATCAACAATCTCCTTTCCAAACTTCATTAAGCAACTAACATTGCTTCTCTATTTAAACTTTCAATGGTTGCTCAGTACAGGAAACGAATGAATGGTGGGAATGGCTCCAAGTACTGTATTTGTTTACAAATAAACAGAAACAACTTTGAGGCTACAATGGTAAGTACAACAGAAAGCAGGGTGGGTAAAATCTTTTGGTCAAAATACCTGCGCCACCCAGAAATGCCACTATCAGCCATAAATTGGGCAGCTGTGGGTGTAATGGAAATGCCACTGAACCAGTAATCTGGAACTTCAGGCTAATGATCTTGGACAAGGGTTGAATCATGTTAATGCTGAAATTTGAATTCAATAACAATCTGAGCTAAGAAGCCAGTTTTAATGGTGACCATGTAAATGAACTACATAAGGGCCCATCTAGTCCACAAACACCCCTTAGGGAAAGAAATGCACCTTTCCCTGCTCCCGCCTTTATATGACTCCAGACCCACAATAATAACTTGCCCTTCTGGGCAATAAATGATGAGTTTCAATGAATGAGTTTTCTTTTAAAAAGTCACTTTTTTTTTCCTGAAAAGACAGAAAAGAATCCTGTCACTGATTTAGAATCTAGTTCCTAGAGGATAGCCTAACTCACATGAAAGCATTTAAAGTCCAGAAGAAAAACTGTTTCTCACAACAATGCACCTTTTCCAGTTTGTAATCACATTTCACCAGCCAGAAGAAAAAACGGACACATCAGGAGGCAGTTAGGGCTCACCATGGTTACCAGAAGCACAGTGGAGCCTCCTGTCAACATGAAAAACTCAGCATCTTCAACCTCCTTTAGGCAAAGCAATAAAGGCAGTCTTGTGCAGAGATAGCAATGCTCTACCCTCTAAGGCAGAAACTCCAGCTGTAGTTGTTTCCAGCTCTCACTCTGTCATGTGTCAACCTTTGTTCAGTGGTAACACACAGTCAGAAAAGTGCCCCAAAACAGTCAATATTTTTCAGTGTATAGCCACTTATGGAAGGTACGCAGATCGTTGTGCAACATCGCACAAATAGCACTGACATAAATAATCCAGACAATGTGTTTCTTTACTGATATCAGACGAGGGTCAAGTGCTAGCCAGGATGGTGAAGATGCAGCTAAAATCCTGCTCTCTGGTGTGGGATAACCAGAGGTGACCCAGGGGTGACACCAACAGAGGTAACCCAAAGATCACATATATTAGCACGACAATAGTACCAAATGATCAGGTTAACAAAATTCTTGTAGGGCAAGGTAATGATAAACAATGAGAAGCCAGATAGTTCCTACAAGGATCTCAGGGGTAATAGAACAGTTTGGGTACAGTTAATTGCACTTCCACTACACAAACGTTTGTCACATTTGTAAATGCAAGGGGACATTCCAAAAATGTTTACAAAAGATTAGTCTATCAGATGGTTTTACCAAGTGTTGTAAATGGAGTGAGAGGAATGGAGATGAAAAATGTGGTGCTGAAAAAACACAGCAGATCCGAGGAACAGGAGAATCGACGTTTCGGGCATAAGCCCTTCTTCAGGAATGAGGCTGGTGTACCAAGCGGGCTGAGATAAAAGGTAGGGGGGAGGGGCGCTGGGAATACGATAGGTGGAAGGAGGTGAGGGTGATAGGCCAGAGAGGGGGTGGGGGCGGAGAGGTCGGGAAAAAGATTGCAGGTCAAGAGGGTGGTGCTGAATCCGGGGGTTGGAACCGAGATAAGGGGGGGAGGGGAGGGGAAATGAGGAAGCTGGAGAAATCTACATTCATCCCGTGTGGTTGGAGGGTTCCTAGGCGGAAGATGAGGCGCTCTTCATCCAGGCGTAGTGTGGTCAGGGTCTGGCGATGGAGGAGGCCAAGGGCCTGCATGTCCTTGGTGGAGTGGGAGGGGGAGTTAAAGTGTTCAGCCACGGGGCGGTTGGGTTGGTTGGTGCAGGTGTCCCAGAGGTGTTCCCTGAAATGTTCTGCAAGTAGGCGGCCTGTCTCCCCAATGTAGAGGAGACCACATCGGGTGCAACGGATACAGTAAATGATGTGTGAATTTGCGACGGATATGGAAGGATCCCCTGGGGCCTTGGAGGGAGGTGAGGGGGGAGGTGTGGGTGCAAGTTTTGCATTTCTTGCGGTTGCAGGGGAAGGTGCCGGGAGTGGAGGTTGGGTTGGTGGGGGGTGTGGACCTGACGAGGGAGTCGCAGAGGGAGTGGTCTTTCCGGAACGCTGATAGGGGTGGGGAGGGAAATATATCCCTGGTGGTGGGGTCTGTTTGAGAGATATAGAGGGTCAGAGGAGTTTACAAAGTGAGTTACAGAGCTCAGGGCTGAGGTAGTTAAAGGCACACCTACTAACAGTGTGACAACTAAATTCAGCGTTATGCAAGAAATCAAAGCTGGTGGAATAGGGGGTTCCAGGCTGGAGGCTAGTTTATGATTCATTAGGGGATTGTGGGCATCACTGAATCACCCAGTATTGATTGCCCCACCCCTTGAGAAGCTGGGGGTGAGCTGCTTTCTTGAACCACTGTAGTCCACCTGCTGTGGGCTGACCCACAATGCTCATTGGGAGAGAATTCCAGGATAGTGACCAATGACAGTGAAGGAACGGCAGGTCAGGATGGTGACTGGCTCGGAGGGGAATTTGCAGGTGGTAGTGTTCCTGGGGTGGCTCAGCTCCAGATTGATTGAAAACAAAGGATTTCTAAAATTAAGGCATTACCAGTGCAGATTGTGGGTGGGAGTAGGGAGATAAGTGAACAGAATTGGTGCAAATTTAGGACATAAGCAGCAGAGATTTCAATTAGCTCAAGTTTAGGATCAAACAACAATAAAACTTCATATAAATAGCTATCTTGAATTTGAATGATATCTTCATCATTCAAATCCAAATTGTTAGGTAAATGTCCTTCAGTAATTTTGTAAAATATCTATCCAAAACATTGCCCTCTGGGTGAAAGAAAATCAGTTTACTAAAAATGTGAAAACCACCTTTTAAGGTTTTTTTGTTTTAAGACAGTTATTGTTACAAAGATTCTTAACATCAAAGATTTAAAGAGGCACTGGAAAATTAGAAGCATGAAATATTTTATTTGTAAAATTACATACTAAATCTGAAAGAGACATCATTGCATGTTCACGGAATACATTATGAATGTTGCATCCTCTGCTAAGTTAAGTCATAATGCCATTATTGTGCATGATAAACAAATGGGTTTCCCTTGGTAAACTTTATTTCTCAATCAGGCAATTGGTTGTGTTGCCGTTATAAGCCACTGTAAAGCCTCTGGTCTCCCCTGCTTCTCCAGTTCCGCTCCAATCACTTCTCTGCATAACCGATGGTAGTTGTTGATCCAATCACACTGAAGGAGATTGATAAAAATGACATTATTCATCAGAAAATTAAACCATAACAAACAAAGCTGTTGAGTGATTGCATCACTGGAGATCCGTTGGGAGCACCAACAAGAAGCTGATTTTTAAGACAACTGAGAAATGAAAATTCATACTTTAGTGCTGAAGACACAAAATTGCAATGGGTGTACTCGCAAGGCCAGATGGGCTTCTCACACTCTAATGGGTGTCTGATGAATCTCTAATTGTTCTCATCACATATGCATTATGAGTTTTCATGCTTTCATGTCAAATAATAACACACATTCTGGGAATGAATTTGAAACTGCAAACTTTCACTCCTCCTGCTCAAGTGCATCGCTGGGAGCAATAGTAATCTAACTTTAATCTAATTGTTTCCCCTCAACGTCTAGAATAATGTTTCAGGAAACCGGATGAATTGGTTAAGCCCTTCAGATGCATTGGTTATTTCTCTGTTCGCAATTCCTGACTGAGGCATTCAAGTGGGTAGGAAATGAGGATTGAGCAGAAAAAATGTGCAGGTGTTCAGAGAACAAGCAGAAAACTGTCATGGAGGCATAATGCTCATTCAAAGAGCCAGTGTGTACCTGATGCGCCAAATGGCCTTCTTCTGCACTGTAACTTTTCTATGATTATTTTCTAAAAGTGGTATAATATCTCCATACAATACCTCAACTTCCTAAAGAAGAAAGTTAAAACAATTCACTTTAATTCTTTTTTACCTTTACCTCTCACCATTCAGATTAGATTACTTAGTGAGGAAACAGGCCCTTCGGCCCAACAAGTCCGCACCGACCCTCTGAAGAACAACCCACCCAGACCCATTCCCCTACATTTACCCCTTCACCTAACACTACAGGCAATTTAGCATGGCCAATTCACCTGACCTGCACATTTTTGGACTGTGGGAGGAAACCCACACAGACACAGGGAGAATGCGCAAACTCCACACTGACAGTTGCCTGAGGCGGGAATTGAACCCTGGTCTCTGGCGCTGTGAGGCAGCAGTGCTAACCACTGTGCCGCCCAATTCAGTTTGGTAGGGAGATCTACTAATTCAAAAATGGAGTTCAAAGATTGAAAACTACCTTTAAACATCATTCTAATCAGCTAAATAAAGTCTCTGAACGGGAAATCTGAGATGGCCCTCTATTGACTTTATTATTCCGATAATAATCTCTGGGCTTTATGACCACAGATGATTTAACCTGCATTTCAAGGATCATTCAATGCACAACATTGTCACCTCATCATTTTCACTAACTTTCTGGATATAGGTTTGCTTGCTGAACTGGAAGGTTTGTTTTCAAACGTTTCGTCACCATACTAGGTAACCAGGCCATGGAGCACAGTGGAGGCTGGACGTTAAATATCTTCAAGGCACAGATTGATAAATTCTTAATCTTGCAAGGAATTAAGGGATACTGGGAGAGTGCAGATAAGTGGCTTTGAAATACCCATCAGCCATGATTGAATGGCGGAGTGGACTCGATGGGCCGAATGGCCTTACTCCCACTCCTATTTCTTATGGTCTTAACATCTTCAGTGAACCTCCGGATGAAGCACTAGCGGTGTAGCCTGCTTTCTATTTATGTATTTTGGGTTTCCTTAGGTTGGTGATGTCATTTTCTGTGGTGACGTCATTTCCTATGGTAATGTCATTTCTTGTTCTTTTTCTAAAGGGGTCATAAATGGGATCCAAGTCAATGTGTTTGTTGATAGAGTTCCAGTTGGAATGCCACGCTTCTAGGAATTCTCATGCATGTCTCTCTTTGGCTTGTGCTAGGATGGAAGTGTTGTCCCAGTCAAAGTGGCGTCCTTCCTCATCCGTATATAAGGTTACCAGTGAGAGAGGGTCATGTCCTTTTGTGGTGAATTGACGTTCATGTATCCTGGATGTTGGCTTTCTGCCTGTTTGTCCAATGTAGTGTTTGTTCCAGTTCTTGCAAGGTATTTTGTAAATGACAAACCTCCTTTAAATACAAACCTTCCCTTAACACCCCACTAGCCAAAAAGAATAGCAGAGCAAAACGGTGGTGAATGCTTAGAGAAATTATTAATGATGCCCACCACAGATTCTGTAAATACAACTGGGAAATTTTGCGCCAAAAATCATAACTCACTAATGCAACAGACAATGACTGGACAGACGCAGTACAACAAGCCATAGACATTAGACAAACACAGACAGTGAAAATAACACACCTGCAGAAAAGAACTAGACAAACTTACACAAAATAACAACACTGACAACACAGATACATGGATAAAAAAATCTGACCAACTGAAAAACCATCTTAGTAAGAGGATTAAATTACAACTTCCAGGATAGAGACAAGAAAGATTTCTTAGCAGCATTAGAAACAACACTGAAAGACAACCAACTTACAGAAGAAACCCAGCCAACCATCAGACAGATAGTCGCACTAACATTCAGCAGGAAACAGGAAGGAAACACACTCAATACACAAAGAAAAGCATTAGAAAGACTGAAAGAAAATAAAAACATTGTTATCCTCCCTGCAGACAAACAATGCTTGACCAGTCATTTTAAATCAAAGAGACTACATTCAGAAAGTGAACACACTACTTGCAGATACCAACAGTTACAAACAAGTGGTGATAGACCCGACCCCACAACTAGAGAACCGAATCACAGCCCTACTCAAAACACTTCAGAAATCTGGAAAAATAGATAAGACTGACTTCCAAAAACTGAAACCAGATGGATCCAACACACCACGCTTCTACGGATGACCCAAATTCACAAATCAGGAGCCCCCCTCAGACCCATAGTCTCGCTACCTGGAACACCAACTTATAGATTGGCCAAGGAACTACACCAAAGACTAAAATACT
The DNA here is from genome assembly GCF_047496795.1 of Chiloscyllium punctatum. Classification (NCBI taxonomy): domain Eukaryota; kingdom Metazoa; phylum Chordata; class Chondrichthyes; order Orectolobiformes; family Hemiscylliidae; genus Chiloscyllium; species Chiloscyllium punctatum. The sequence continues at coordinate 3,261,583 of NC_092776.1, read as the reverse complement.
TGATAGAAGACTCATGTCACTCCATCCACAAATAATGGTCTCCTTTGACGTAACAGCCCTGTTCACATCCATCAACATCAAGCTGGCCAAGGAAATACTGACTATACTATTAGAAGAACCAAAAACACATACGTCAAACACCACCAACTTCATCAGCAAGGACAATATTGTCAAGCTAGTGGATGTATGCCTTACCATACACTTCACTTTCAATAACAAAATCTATAGACAAGCCAATAGATCACCCATGGGATCTCTGATATCAGGGTTCCTAGCAGAGGCAGTAATGCAGAGACTCGAACAAACAGCTCTGCCAACTATCCAACCAAACTTTGGGTCCACTACATGGATGACATCTTTGTCATCACTAAACAAAACAAATTAAAAGAAACCCTCAAGACCATCAATAATCCCCTTACTGGCATAAAATTCACTAAAGGGGAGGAAAACAACAACAAACTGCCATTCCTAGATGTCACAGTAGAGCGAACAGCCAATGGGGAACTTCAAACCAGCGTCTACAGGAAACACCACATACGGATCAAATATTGAACTACAGAAGCAATCATCCAACATCCACAAACGAAGCTGCATCAGGGCATTATTCCAATGAGCCACCACAAACTGCAGCACAGAGGAACTATGAAGACCAGAGGAAAATCACCTACACAGTGTATTCAAAACAACAGGTACCCATTGAACACAATCTGATTTGTCAGCACAAACCCAAACAAACAGGCAAAACACATCCAGAAACTTTACCCACTCGCCCTACCTCAAAGACATCTCTGAAATGACTACCAGACTCCTCAGACTCCTTGGCATCATGGTTGCCCACAAACCCACCAACAGACTAAAACAGCTGCTAATGAACTTGAAAGACTCTGTACAGACACCAAACAAAACTAATGTTATTTACAAATACCGTGCAAGAACTATAACAAACACTACATTGGACAAACAGGCAGAAAACTATCCACCAGGATGTATGAACATCAACTCGCCACAAAACGACATGACCCTCTCTCAGTAGTATGCTTATATACGATGAGGAAGGACAACACATCCATCCTAGTACAAGTCAAACAGAGACATGCATGAGAATTCCTAGAAGCATTGCATTCCAACCGGAACTCTATCAACAAACACATGGACTTGGATCCCATTTATCACTCCCTAAGACAAAGAACTGGAATGACATCACCATAGGAAATGATGTCACCACCCCAAGGAAACCCAAAACACATAAATAGAAAGCGGACTGTACCACCAGAGCTTCATCCGGAGGCTCGCTGAAGATGTTACAAAATGTCTGAAAACAAACCTTCCAGCTGAGCGAACAAACTAACATCCATAAACCACTGGCTCTTGCTGGGTAGTTTTTTCACTACAGATGCATTGATAGGAGATGGATCCACCGTTTTGTTCATTACACTCACCTCTTTCTGTGTCAGCAACTCAACGTTGATCATTTTGATTTGAATTGGAACCAGTGTCAACGGTTCAAATGTAAGGCTCTCTCTGTTCAGATATCGGTACTAAGCAAAACACAAATCAGGTTCAATACTTCTTATTCATTATTACCCACAAGTTGCAAAAGTTTCTGTTAGTAGGTAATCCATGAGATAAAAGGCATGAAAGACTTGTAGCACAGATTACTTACTGAGAATACAACACAATGGCTACAAATACTGTTGAGACCAGACACCCTTCACAAGATCAGACACAAATCTAGATCTTTGAATAAACTTTAACATCTTCTTATTGATCCCAACTCCATGGGAGATCAGTGTCTTTACTGAAAGAGATTTCAGAGACTGCCCATTTTGGCTGCATTTGCTTCTGATCATTAGAATGACAGATTGACATTTGTCATTCATTGTAACTCTGGGCGTATATGTCAGGTTAAGCTCATTGCACCCTGAGCAGGAGTGTCTGGAGCCAGTATCTGTAACCTTTCTGATGGATCTGGGTATCAAACCATTGCTGCGTGATTTAAAAAAACACACTGTAATGGAAGACCAGGTTAATGCTGAACAAAGACCAACTATCCCAACTGCATTCTTCTTAGGTTTTCTACTTGCTCTGTGGATGGGAGGTAAATTCAAAACTAATCTGTGAAAACAAAATCTCAGATCAATCAAATGGAACAGGCTCCCCAAGGAGACACTGGATGAAGTTAATATTGATTATTTTAAATAAAAATTAGTTAGACTTCTGTCAGAAAATAAGATTTTGGATATAGTCTATGAGTAATTTGAGACATAATATGGTAAATGTATTGAGCAGGAACAGATGCTATGAATTTAATACTCACTACGTTCCCCACACTGGGGTGTTCCTATGTAAGGTGTCACTTCATGGTGTGATATTTATGCCACTGATCTGTCACTGTCAAAGGCCCAGGTCAATGGGTTTGATATACAAGGTCAACTCCCACCTTGTCTAAACTCAATTAGTACGCCCAGAATACAAAGCTACGCTCAGTAATGGTGACTGTGAAAGCTATGGTTATAAAAATGTAGCTGGTTCACTAATGTCCAGTGGTGAAGAAAATCTGCCATCCTTTCCTGGTCTGGCCTATACATGACTCCAGACTCCAACAATGTGGTTGACTCTTAATGACCCTGTGAAATGGTCAAGCAAACCATTCAGTTCAAAAGCAACTTGACAGCAAGGCCCCCATCCCATGAAAGAGCTCGTTGATTACAGCAGTATTGTATCATGCCATAACCAGGTTAATAGACGGACTGTAGCCTTTATCTCTCTGCTCTTTTTATCTTTCCTCATGATGGCAGCTCATGCTGGTGCACTCTGAATAACCAAACTTCTAGTGGGAATGTCCAGCAGATGCTCTGTGAAGGACGTGGGAAAAGAGAATTATTTGATCTTGGAAGACTAAATTTGATAGTTTTGATAAGTATTCACAGGAGCACACTTCCACCAAGAGTCATAATTTGGAGCAAGTACCTGCTGCGTTTTTCATTTTGCTGTCCTAGACACACATGACTGTGCTGTACTGTTCTATGTTACCATCAGACTCTTTCTTTCACAACACTGATTGACCAGCAAACCATAAATTATTCAACACCAAGGATTGCACTCACTGGCGCTAACTAGTTACATTTCAAACACAGAAGGTGGGTGTGGAAAAGACCGACTGAATAATTTGTCTGATAACAAGCCTGTAGATTAGAAGCTTGCTGTTTATTAAGAGGCAAAACATTTCTGAGCACGTTATAGTCTTATTTCACTGTAAAATTATTTTGTTTAAGTAGCACCATTCTTAATCTACATTCTACAGCAAATTACTCTGAAGCTAAGAGGTACTGTTACATTAATACTATAGAACATAGAACATAGAAAAGTACAGCACAGAACAGGCCCTTTGGCCTACAATGTTGCGTCCAGGTTAGTCCTCATGTAAAATAAAATAACTTAACCTACGCATCCCTCAACTCACTGCTATCCATGTGCATATGCAGCAGTCACTTAAATGTCCCCAATGACTCTGCTTCCACCACCACAGCTGGCAACGCATTCCATGCATTCACAACTCTCTGTGTAAAGAACTTACCTCTGATGTCTGCTTTATATCTTCTTCAAACTATGACTTCTCGTACCAGTCAAACCTGTCCTGGGGAAAAGAGTCTGTCTACTGACTCTATCTATTCCACTCATTATCTTGTATACCTCGATCAGGTCTCCTCTCTTTCTTCTTCTCTCCAGAGAGAAAAGTCCGAGAATATTCAACCTTTCTTCATATGTCAGAATAAGGCTGATGGACCATTGCACCTGGAGTTTCAACTGATTTTTTTACTTTCCAAAGATGTGCAATTCCAGCAATTTTGTGATTATGTAAGATTGCCAAAATCCTGAATTTTGCTTTTTATCTCAATGACATTGGCATTCAGAAAGAACTAAACTATACAGCAAAATGCAAGAGTCAAAATTCAGCCATACCTTCTACAATGAGGGGACGGCCAGAAGCAAATATTATAATGGAATAAAAATAGGAGGATAAGCAGAATATTATGAAAAATTATTTTGTTCAGGTCAAGCTAAACTGCCCATAAGGTTCAGGGATGTGTAGTTTAGGTACATTACTGAGGGGAAATATAGAGTATAGGTTGGGGAATGGATCTGGATGGGATACTCTTCGGAGGGTCAGTGTGAACTTGTTTCCACACTGTAGGGGTTCTATGATTAACAAATACAGATTTGAACAACCTGCACTCTCCAAACAATCATAATCAAGGCAACATTAATGGATTTGATATAAATGAATTAGGAGTCTCAGATAGGCTAAAGGGGCTCAACAAATAAATTGTTCTATAAGCAATATTCCTAACAAGAGGAAATTACAACTCCCGAGGGCTGGAAGGAGTGACTCAAATCCTAACCTTTAAGACAACAGTGTCCAAGAAGAGTCTAATTTAAGACTACTAGAATATTTAATAATTTTCCATTTGAAAAAAAATGTCAGGGCATCTGCACTCAGATCCTGCTTGCTTTTGTTAACACAGGAAAAAAACTCTGCGGTGGCTATCTAGATTGGAAACCAAATCTGCAGCCTTGTGCCTACAGATAAAAGAAACTTTAAATTAAAAGAAGTGAACCACTTGCTCTGCAATAAATTGCACTATAGCATTCAGCAATGCCTGGTCAGATTACAGTGTTGGTCTGCGCTGTTGGCTCATACCCACTGGGCACAGATTAGAAATTTGTGGCACAAGCAGGTCTGTGTGTGTTTACTGGGGCCGTACGTGCTTGTCTGTTCACACCTCCGCAGTTCACCAAACATCAGCTGACTCACTCTGTGTTCTGTTATGACAGGGTGAACAGTAGTGAGGAATCCACTCCCCTCTTTTCTATCCTCTGGGATCAGATGCAAAGATGTCATGCTGTTTCTGGCAGGTGGCTACAATGGTATTGAATTTAAAATGTGCAGCAGTTCACTAGCTGACCAGGAACATTGAGGAGCTAATTACAAGGTTTTTTTGTTGAGTGAAAGAGGAAGCAATATTATCTGCTGCCCAATGTTCCCTTTGGAGTTGCGCATATGCAACTGCTCCAAGGTGCTGCAAACAGGGATCGGTGTCGACACACACTGACTTCTAATTCCAGAGGTAGCTGCCATGCACAGAGTTCAGAAACCCACACGTCCAGAAAGAAAATTAGAGGGAACATTCCTGGTATTTCCAATAATAATGAAAAAGATGTGACATCAAACATGAATGCACATAGCTACAAAGTTGAAAAGGATTAGTATTCAATTCAAAAGGAAGATCAAAGAATATGCAGTTTATAGTCATTGAGGCCTACAATCCCCAAGAGCACAGTTGTTTAACCAAGGACCTGTATCGCCAGCAGTAACAAATATTTCAGTTATCCTAAATTTTTGGTGTCCTGACGATCCTTTTTAAACTCAGAGCTTTCTATCTCGAGATACTGAGAAAGCATTTTTCCCATCAATTCCAGTCAGAAACTAATCTCCCCTGCCAAAACCAGCTCACAAAAGTAAACATAGTTTGTGTGTTCTGATGTTAGAGTTCCTTGTTTCCAAACTTGATAATCATAGACAATGCCGTTCATCTCCAACATGTAAAGCTTATCACACAGGTGGGAATTAAAATAGGAGACAGGGCTCTTAATCCCTGACAGAATGCAGAGGCATCAGTGTTGGATTGGGGTGGATAAAGTTTAATGCATTGTCTGAGCTGAGATGTCACCTGTTTTCATACTGATAAAACCTTAAGTTGTCTCAGAACTGTAACTTGAAAGAAGTATTGGGATTTAAATATAAATCAATTGAAACCGCATTCCCATTCGAAGTGATTAAATAGTTAATAGCAATCTAGGTTTGTTCAATATATCTCATCAGCTGTATGACATTTTGATCTTTTACTATAAATTCTGTGTCCTATGATCCTGCTCCACTAGCTACCTGATGAAGCGCTCCGAAAGTTTGTCCTTTCAAGTAAACCTGCTGGACTAAAACCTGGTGTTGTGTGATTTTTAACTTTGTCCCTGATAGAGTGTCAGTCCCCTTTAATATAACATTAATTTCAATTCAGATTGTTTCATTATTTTCGTACTGTTTTCACAAAATTTGGTGAAACTGTATGGTCAGAGGTTATTGAGATTACACTAAGTCAGTGCTGTTTAAAACCAATGTGGTCCATGAAAGTCCCCGGTGTTGAATGTGGGTGAGGCAATGTGAAATAGAGCATTTGTTAACACTACCATGACTGAGCAAGTTAGTGGGAGGCTGCTAAATGCCTCTGGGAGAGGGAGGATAAACAGTATATGCAACTACAGGAAAAAGTGGATTTTCACTTCAATGAAAGAATCTAGCAAGTCAGGACCTTCAGGGCTAAAACTCCAGGATTCTATGTTTAGTTGCATATCTGCAGTTGCTAGAAGTTGCTGTTAAATTTATTCTTAAATAACAGTGAGGACTGATAGCCTTATTGTCATTCCTACTCCAACATCTGTGTTTATTTTCAGTAGGCATTTTTCAAATTCTCATGTGATATGTGGACGTCACTGGCTGGGCTAACATTTATTGTTTGTCCCTATTTGCCCTTGAGAAGGTGGTGGTGAGCTGCCTTCTTGACTCACTGCAGTCCACAGGATGATAGATGCACAACGCCCTTAGGGATGGAATTCCAGGATTTTGACGCAGCGACAGTGAAGGAACAACAATATATTTCCAAGTCAGGATGGTGAGTGGCTTGGAGAAGAAATTGCTGTTCCCATATATCTGTTGCCCTTGTCCTTCTATATGGAAATGATTGTGGTTTGGAAGGTGCCGTCTAAAGATCTTTGGTGAATTGCCACAACACATCTTGTAAAGTACACACTGCTGCTGAGTGTTAGTGGTGGAGGGAGTGGATGTGTGTGAATGTGGTGCCAATCAAGCGGCTGCTTTGTCCTGGATGGTGTCAAGCTTCTTCAGTGTTGTTGGGGCTGCCTCCATCCAGGCAAGTGGGTAGCATTCCATCACACTCCTGACTTATGCCTTGCAGATGGTGAGCAGGCTTTGGGGAGTCAGGTGGTGAGATACCCATAGCGGTATTCCCAGTCTCTGACCTGTTTGTGTAGACATTGCGTATATACGCCTCGTCCAGTTGAGTTTCTGGTCAAAGATGTTGATAGTGGGGGATTTAGTGATGATAATACCATTGAATGTCAAGACATATTGGTTAGACTGTCCCTCATTCATGATGGTCATAGCCTGGCATTTCCGTGGTTCACTTAACACTTGTCAGCCCAAGCCCGGATATTACCCGGATCTTGTTGCATTTGAACACGGACCACTTCAGTATCTGAGGAGTTGCGAATGGTGGTGAATATTGTGCAATCATCAGCGAACATCCTCATCTCAACCCTGACCTTATGATGGAGGGAAGATCATTGATGAAGCAGCTGAAAATGGTTAGGCCTAGGACAATACCCTGAGGAACTCCTGCAGAGATGTCCTGGAGCTGAGCTGACTAACATCCAATAACCACAACCATCTTCCTATGCACCAGGTATATCTCTATCGACCAGAGAGTTTTCCCCCTAATACCCATTGATTCCAGTTTTGCTCAGACTCCTTGATGCCATACTTGGTCGAATGCAGTCTTGAATAGGGTAAGTAGGCAACGTCTTTTCCTTGGGGTCGGGGAGTCCAGAACTAGAGGGCACAGGTTTAGGGAGAGAGGGGAAAGATATAAAAGAGACCTACGGGGCAACTTTTTCACACAGAGGGTGGTACGTGTATGGAATGAGCTGCCAGAGGATGTGGTAGAGGCTGGTACAATTGCAACATTTAAGAGGTATTTGGATGAGTATATGAATAGGAAGGGTTTGGAGGGATATGGGCCAGGTGCTAACAGGTGGGACTAGATTGGGTTGGGATATCTGGTCAGCATGGATGGGTTGGACCGAAGGATCTGTTTCCATGCTGTACATCTCTATGACTCTATGGCTGTCACTCTCACCTCACTTTTAAATGAAAACAAAGTAACCAACATGGAAAAAGTTTTTTTTAGTTTTTCTCATTCAAATTCTTGAAAGTCAAATCTCCACATTTGTACTGGGCCACAAATAAATCTATTTTTAAAATATCCTATATAAGTTGTTTACTCTATGTTTTTTTTTCTCTACAGTCTTAATATTATTTCAACTATTTTGTAACTGACAGTGATCCAATATAATGGAGGCCACTGCCTGGTTTGTCATTGAATCAAATCCAGACACACGAGCTCATATTTAGTTGCACCTGACAAGTAACCACAGGAACATGCCAGGATAATATTTGTGAAAATGTCTCTGAGCATGTCCTTAAAATTTAAAGGTAACTTTGTCCAGCAAACCTATCATTTAACTTCTAGATCTCAATTCCACTCTCCTGCCTCACCATAACAGCATGTCTCTGAAAACAGAGCTCTCTTGACTAATTTATAGGATTACATTTACAAGTTATTCTTAGAATACAGGTACATTATACATTAGCAATCCAGACAAAAGAACTGATGGCATTGTTACTAAGTTTGCAGAAGACACAGGGACAGGTAGAGAGACAAGTTAGTGTTGAGGCAGTGGGGAGGCTGCAATAAGACCTGGTCAGGCTTGAAGAGTGGGCAAAGTGGCTGATAGAATACAATGTGGGAAAGTGAGAGGTTCTGCACTTTGGTAGGAAGAACAGAGGCGTAGACTAATTTATGAATAGGGAAATGCTTTGGAAATTTAAAGCACAGAGGGATTTGGGAGTCCTAGTTCAGGATTCTGTTAAGATTAACATGCAGACTCAAGTGTTGGTTAGGAAGGCAAATGCAATGCTAGCATTCATTTCAAGAGGGCTAGAATACAACAGCAGAAATGTACTGCTGAGGCTTTATGAGGATCTGGTCAGAACGATATTTGGAATATTATGAGCAGTTTTGGACCCAGTATTTAAGGAAGGATATGTTGGCATTAGCGGGGGTGCAGAGGAAGTTGCTTAATGGAGTTGAGAAGGATGAGGGGAAGATATTATTCAAGCTTACAGAATACTGAGAGGTCTAGATAGAGTGGACATGGAAAAGATGTTTTCACGAGTCGGAGAGACTAGGACCTGAGGGAACAATGTCACAGTGAAGGTACAAACCTTTGGAATGGAGATAAGGATGAACATCTTTAGCCAGGGGGTAGTTAATCTTTGGAAGTTGAGTCATTGAGAGTACTTAAGACAAAGACAGATAGGTTCTTGATTAGTAAGGGGATCAAGAGTAACTGGAAGGAGGGAAGAGAATGGAGTTGAGAAACATGTCAGCCATGATCGAATGGCACAGCAGACTCAATGGGCCAAATGGTCTAATTCTGTTCCGATAGCTTATGGTCTTAATTAATCTATTGTGTTGTATACCATGTGGAACATACAAAAGTCAGCGGCCTTTAATACTGTAATATCTGTGGCAAGGTAAATGGTTGGAAATTGGACAATATTGTAGACAGTGTACAACAGGATATTGACGGATTAGGTGAATGGGCAAAGCTGTGGCAGATGGATTTTAAATATAAGCAAGTGTGAGGTTACCCATTTCAGACCACAAAAGGATAAACCAGGGTATTTTTAGAAAGCACAAAATCAAATACAGTCGATATCCAATGAGATTTGGGTGCTCAGGCGCACAGCTCCTTAAAATATAACGAACAGGTGCAGGAAACAGTGAGGAAGGTTGCATATCTAAAGGGCTGCAGTATTGGGATGCAGACACAATGTCAAAATTACTCAAAACTCTAGTTAAACCCCAATTAGAATACTGTGAGCAGATCTGGGCGCCACACCTTAGTCAGGATGCTTTGGCTCTGGATGGAGTTCAATACAAATTGACAAGGATGCTACTTGGACTTTACGGGTTAAAGTTATGAAGAGAGATGAGACAAATTAGGTCTTTCCTCTCTAGAATTTGGAAGGTAGGCATGATGTGGAGGTTCATGATGTAAAGTGTCACCCGACGAAGGAGCAACACACTTGAAAGCACGTGACTTTAAATAAACCTGTTGGACTATGGCCTGGTGTCGTGAGATTTCGGACTGTCCACCCCAGACCAACACTGGCACCTCCACATCATTCCGAAAAAAAGTGAGTACTGACAGCATTATTTTTGTTTCTACTGTTCATTGTTTAATAGTTGTTAAAGTTGCTCATATAGACCTTCCTCCAAATATAAAATACTGATCAGTGGCAGTAAAGTTAGAAATAAAGCAGAAACATCCTACAGTCAATGGAATGGGGAGCACTAGAGTTTCTCTATTCAGGTGCATTATTGACCTGATTAAAATGATAAATGGTTTAAAAACAGCCATGATAGATCTAATGAAGCTGGTAGAGATATTTAATTTGAGTCTTTTGCAATGTAATTCATTTTTAAAAGAGACAAACATGAAGGAGCTTCCTGTTCTTTTCATTAACTTCAATGCTAACATAGCCTTGTTTTAAAAACCTGGGAGATTCAGTGTTCCTGCACTGCTCAAAGCTCATACCATTCCCACATCAATAGAGAAAAGATTCACTTTGAATACTCCCAAGAGAAAGTTTGAGCAGCCTCCAATCAATTAAGCCTGTAAGACTAAACCAGTCATAATTCTTGCATTAAATATACCATCAATTTCAAGAATCATACAGACAGCAGCTGCAGGAAATAGGAATTTGAAACAGTGAAAATTGACCTGGTTCCAATCCATGCGGCAACTGAACAAGCATTACCTGATGTGAATCCTTTATCCAACAGAGCAAGACACTCTCTTTCACCACTGACCATGTGCAAACAAATTCCGAGCTTTATAAAATCAAAACTGGGCAGATGCTGCAGAGTGGATTAAATGAACTTTGAAAGCATGAAGACAAGGCAACGTGTACATTGAGCAGGATTCTTGTCACGGTCCACATGTGAAAAATTAAATGATTCAAATTGAAAAGAAAATAAAAAGGATAATCTACCTTGGTTTGTGCAGGAACTACAAGCATAATACTTTCAATACGCACTCCAAAACTGCCATCTTCATAATAGCCAGGCTCTAAAAATAGAGAGATTTATAGTTAATGTCCTACAGATATCAAAACACTGTTCCCATTAGTTATGTCAGATGGCTATTACTGCATGAGGAGCAGAAGAGGTATTGCTAATTCAGTTTTAATGTTTTGTCTCATTTTCTCACTATTAGCTTTGATAACAATGAAACAAATAAGCTGTTTTAAGGTCATGCTGAGTTATACATTATGGTCGATTCAAAGTACTCCTGCCCATGATAGGAATCCTTTTTGTAACATGAATTTTAATCATCATTGCTCATATAATTAAGCAATCAGTGATGCCTAGCTGGGAAACATAATGAAATGCAAAAAATTTGAAAGACAAGTTTTCGATGACTGCTGCATTAACAGTTCACCTCCATTTGTTTCCAATTTTCCACAAAGCCTTGGGTACGTTAATGCACTACTTTGCAATGTATTATTAATTTGCAAAATTGCATAATAGCCTAAAATGGAACATATTACGACAATTGACTGCAACCGAACCCTCTAGAGCTTGACATGAAATACATCAGGCATGATATCCCCACAACTACCAGAATCTCAGCAAGTCTGGAATCCAGTTCTGGTCACCCAGTTACAGGGAGGATATTATTAAGCTAGCAAGGGCTCAGAAGAGATTTAGCAGGATGTTGCTGGATATGGAAGGTTGAGTTATTAAGAAAGGCTGGATAGGCTGGGACTTTTTTCACTGTAGCGTAGGAGCTTGAGAGGTGACCTTAAGTCAGTTCATAAAATAATGATTGGGGATTTCAAGATTAGGGGGCACAATTTTAAGGTAAGAGGAGAGAGATTAAGAAAAAGGCACAAGGGGCAAATTTTTAACATGGAGAGAGGTTCACATGTGGAGTGAACATTGAGAAGATATTCAGAAAGGTACATGATTAGGGAAAGTTTGGAGGGATATGGGCCAGGAACAGGCAGGTGGGACTAGTTCAGTTTGGGATTATGTTCGGCATGGACTGGTTTGACCCAAAGGTCTGTTTCCATGCTCCATCACTCTAACGGTCACCCAGAGAAGAGAATCAACCTCAGCTCCTCAAACAGGCAAGGCTTGCAATATTAGCACAATCCGATGCCCATACTATCTCATCAAATGAAAGTTAGGGTCACTCTGGCAGAAGCAGATTTGAATGCCCTGGATAATCAGTCTGATTGACAAGATTGAAAACAGAAGCTAAGAAAGACAGGACAGAATAAAAAATAACCTAGCAGACTAATTCCAGCAGAGCTGTATGCACATTAAATGACAATTTCAGAATAGGATGAGGGAGTAACGCTGAAGGATAGAACAGAAATAACTGTTAACTGTGTGTAATAACAACAATGTTAAATAGTAAAGGATGTTGTGAAACTTGAAAGACTTCAGGAAAGATTTACAAGGATGTTTCCAGGGTTGGAGGGTTTGAGCTGTAGGGAGAGGCTGAATAGGCTGGGGCTGTTTGACATGGAGGGAGCGTCACAGGCTGAGGGGTGACCTTAGAGAGGTTTATAAAATCATGAGGGGCAACGATAGGATAAATAGACAAGGGTATTTTCCCTGGAGTGGGGAGTCCAGGAATAGGGACCATAGGTTTAGGGTGAGAGGGGAAAGATTTAAGAGGGACCTAAGGGGCAATTTTCTCACACAGAGGGTGGTGCATTTAGATTAGATTAGATTAGATTAGATTACTTACAGTGTGGAAACAGGCCCTTCGGCCCAACAAGTCCACACCGCCCCGCCGAAGCGCAACCCACCCACACCCCTACATCTACCCCTTACCTAACACTACGGGCAATTTAGCATGGCCAATCCACCTGACCCGCACATCTTTGGACTGTGGGAGGAAACCGGAGCACCCGGAGGAAACCCACGCAGACACGGGGAGAACGTGCAAACTCCACACAGTCAGTCGCCTGAGTCGGGAATTGAACCCGGGTCTCCGGCGCTGTGAGGCAGCAGCGCTAACCACTGTGCCACCGTGCCGCCCATTATAGGATGAGCTGTCAACCGTTATAGGATGAGCTGTCAGAGCTAGTGGTGGAGGCTGGTACAATTACAATATTAAAAAGGAATCTGGATGGATATATGAATAGGAAGGGTTTGGAGGGATGTGAGCCAAATGCAGGCAAATGGGACTAGATTAGATTAAGATATCTGGTCAGCATGGATGAGTTGGACCAAAGGGTCTAGTTCCGTGCTGTACAGCTCTATGACTCCGTGAAAGAGCTAACCCAACCACACCACGGTTTCAGTCAGTGTCTCTTTGTATTTGCTTAGGTGAAACCCAATTAATGTGATCTCCTTGCACAGAATGAAAATAACTGACATATAATTCACAGGAGGTCACAACACGTACCATGTGACCCAAGGAGGACAGGAAATGACAGAGGTGGCTGACATTAAAACTACAAGTGATAAGTGCCACTGCAAATGTGACCCTTAATTTTACATGCAAAGAATAAATTTTAATGTCTCATGTATGTTTATTGTATCTTCCATACATAAAGAACGTGTTTCTCATAAGGATTAATAATGCAAGTGAATTTTGTAGATTTTCAAAAGCTGATTGTTGAATAGTGCGATATCGTTTATTTAATCTGTTGGGAATCTGTTCACACCTTCACAATGCAAACTTGATTGCTTTGCTCTGTCAGACACCCAGAATCAAAATAGACTAAGTCTCAGACTTATGCAGTTCACTTAATGACAACCTGAAACACTTCACATATCACAATTACTTCCAAAGTGTATTATGGAGGAACAGACAGATATTTTGCCAGCAAAATACACCCCACAAAATAGCAATGAGATGAATGGCATTAGACATGGGAGATTGTCAGACAGGACCAACCCTGGAATATCCTGAAATCCAGCAAGATCAAACAAAAGGAATATTAAAAACATGACAAATACTAAAAACAGCCACAAAAAATAAGTGTTAAAATGACTAGAAATATTTCTGCTCCTTAGGTTTTTACTATGTTTAGAAAACTCAAGTAACTTGTGCTGGGGTTGGGGACGTTGGAAGGAAAGGACATTCTGAAATAATTCATGCCAATATGCTGAGTCAGTCAACTCCTGACTGAGAACAATCTCAATCACATTCCTCGATCAGTAACATTTCTATTAAGTGCTGAACCGACCATCAAGTTTGACTCTGCATTATTACTGCCTTACTGAGCAGAGAGACTGGTTCTGACTTGTTGATGCAGGAGTTGGAGCAGTGGGAACAAAATACCTCCTGTGAAAAATTCCATTTTTAAAACTCACTTTCTTTTTAATAAGTCAAGCTACTAACAGGAGGAACCTCACTTCTCAGACGTGCATAATATTTCATACATACTTTAATACAGAATGTGCAAACCTTAAGGCAATAAAAAAGGGAACTTGGAGAAAAATGACATGATGATAGGTCAAAATCAGAGTAAGGTGGTTGAGATATCTTGCCAATAAAGGGACAGCTTCCAATGACAATTAATCAGAGGAGGAGAAGAGAAAACATGAGCTGTCCACATATGAAACAGTTGGTGTTTAGAGGCAGCTGACAGAGAGAGATCCCTGAGGGTACGGAGTGACACTGAGGGAGGGGAACAGACTGCTCACCCACATGAGTAAATATTTACTCAGATATTGATCAGCAAAAAAAAGGTCTACTCTGCAGCAGTGACAGGATCAGGTGGATTGACAAATAGAAAGTGAGGACTGCAGATCAGAGTCGAGAGTGTGGTGCTGGAAAAGCACAGCAGGTCAGGCAGCATCCGAGGAGCAGGAGAATTGACATTTAGGGCATAAGCTCTCCACTGGACTTTAACTGGGGTGTGGGAACAGAGGGGAGGGGGGTAATAAGGGAAGTGGGGGCAAGAGCTGGACTTTAACCCCTCACTGATGGGTGGGTGAGGTGGGGCGGTAGGGGAGAGTTGCCCCACCCTCTGGTGGCACAGGCCAATATAATTAGCTCAATAGTGCCAGAGCTCCTTCCTGGGCACAGCTGGTACTGCAGGCAAGCCCAGGAAGGAGCCAGTGGACTCTGTAGTGGAGTAGGTCAGGGGATGGGCTGGGGGATTTGTTTCCCAACAAGTTGAGGAGGGCAATGGGGGTGACTGGGTTATGAAATTTAAATGAAACAGAAGGGTAACTGCCTTCTTGGGAGAGAGTGGTCCCAATGGGCAAAAGCCACGTTCCAAAGACAGTGCCCCACTTCCTTACCATTGTTTAAAAACTTTGATAAAAATAAAATCATGCTGCCCACCCACTATATGATGGCATGGGCTGGATAATACTAGAGTCAATTGATGCTGAATTATTTATTAAATATAGCAGACAGTCTGCTGGTTTCTGTGTGCCCCCACCCACTCCTGTATTAATGAGGTGAACCCATGGTAGGCAGGTATGGGACAGTGATGATCTGAATACCATCCTATTTTAGTTACCCTCTCCTACCGCCCAGCACAGAATCAGTAAATGAATGATTTTATTGTCACATGTATTTTACAGTGAGAAAAACAGTAAAATACAGTGAAAAGCTTTTGCACTGTCACCATGAGCCAGTGTAATTTTGAACAGATTAAAAATAATAAAAAGAGAAAGCTTAAAGACAGTCCATCAGTACTGAGCCAGCACATCATCAGCAACACCTTCACTGTTGTCCCTTCTCCAATGCCTCGCCACCATCTACACCGGATCCAACCAACATCAAAGTCACCAATCTTCAGGCTCCATCTTTCATCACTGGGCTGGTTCCCCTCGCTCACTGTCTTGCTGCCACACTGACCAACATCAGAGTCTGATCCCTCACTGCTGGGCCAACCTCGTCAATGTTACTGTGATGCCCTTCCGCTTCAACTTCGCCACCGCCAGCATCAGACTCAATCAATGACAAAGTTGTCAATCCTCAGGCGCCATCTTTCAAAAGTGGGCCTACCTCACTGATGTCACCTCCACCAACAAAGCAGCCACCAATTCCAATGCTAGGTCCCATACGTGTCCCACATAAGTAAGTAGGGACTCACCCATCGCCGCTGATGCCACCTGAGCTTAGGCCAAGAGGTAAGTAAAGGCAAAGAGAGGAAACAGAAAATAATGAGAAAAATAGAGCCCTACTCTGTCACCATCTTGATGACTGGGCTTGTATTGTCCATCCTAGAGATAGAAACCACCTTAGAGGGGGTCATGACTTAATACTTAAATCATATTTTTGGAAAATGAGATGATAATTAATCCGACAGCAAATTAATCGACAAAATTGTCTGCATATCCATGTTTCTGTCACAGTTTTGATTGTTCCTTCATTCCACTCCAAATGGATGATCTCATTTGCACCATGACTCCACAGTTGCTCTGTTGTCTGCTGTTTTTAAAAGTAATACATGCATTTTAAAACTGATGCAAATTCCAAAGAGCTTGAAAAACTGAATTATGAGAAATTCTCTGGGCAGTGAATATGTTGAAATAGTGAATTAGCATGAACTAATGAAAGGGAAATCACATTTAACAAATCAACTGGAATTTTTCAAAGATGTAACTAAGATCAAAGATTTGATAAGGGGGAGCCTGTGGATAGGGCTTACGTGAACTCTCAGAAGACTGTTGATAAGGTCGCACATAACAAATTAGCACGTATAATTAAAGTGTATGGGATTAGGCGCATTGTACTGACATGGATATAAAACTGGTTGGCAGACAGGAACAAAGAGTAGGAATAATTGTACAGGGTCTTGTTGAGACTATACCTAGATTACTGCCGGCGGTTTTGGTCTCCTTCTCTGAGGAGTCATGTTCTGGTGAAGAGGGAGTGAAATGAAGGCCTATAAATACTGATTCCTAGGATGGTGGGATTGATGTACGAAGAGAGACTGGAGTGATTAGGATTATATTCGGAAGAATGGCGGGGAATCTCAAAGAACTCAATAAAACTGAAACACAGCTAGGCAAGGTAAACTTAGCAACAATGCTCCTGATGGCCAGGGAATTCGGAACCAGGGATCACAGTTTAAGAATGTGCAGTTTAAGAATAAACACATTGGACTGAGATGAGGAGAAATTTCTACACCCTGAGTGTGGTAAGTCTGTGGAATTCTCTGCAACACACCTTGGTTGAGGGCAAAACATTCAATGTTTTCAAGCAGGTCTTAAATCTTAAATATAGTTCTGAGAGCTAAAGGAATCAAAGGGCATATGGTGGGTGGTGGGGTGTGTGTGTGTGTGTGTGTGTGTGCTGAAGGAGGTACTGAATTAGATGATCAGCCACAATCATATTGTATGGCAGAACAGGTTACAGGACCGAATGGCCTACCTCCTGTTCCTAATTTCTATGTTTTTTGTCAGTGCAACACAGAGAGTGAAAGAGACTGAAGGATAGCTGTCAAGTTGTAGAACTAAATTTTAAACAAAAATTATTTGTATAACAAGGGGTCTGTAGAATTTTGTAATACAAAAGAACTCAGGCAAATCTTGATTATAATCAATGATTCAAAGATTATGATATACTGGCATCTGCTGACAGAAAACCAATACTACAATCTCTTGTGGATATTTTTTTAAATTCAGTTTTACGCAGTATCACTGTATAAGACACACAGATGGTTAATACATTGTTCACATCCATCATACACAGTCAACTGTGCATTTTCAGGGAGACCGAACAATTGCACTCACTCACAAAAGAACGCGAAGTGCTAAACAAGTTGCACATGCCCGTGTCAGACTCTTGCAGACTTCTCTCAACTGTGGAGCACCAACAGCCTTTTCACCTGGGCTTGGATCAGATGAGGCAATAATTCAACTCGTGTGTCACCGTCACTCACCATCACTCAGAATCATTCCAGCCTCAAGAGGCTCATCCGCAAATGTTTTGTAACTAATACTGCATGGCCCCTCATGGACATTCAGGAAAGATCCAACTCCATGTCCCGTTCCGTGCAGGTAATCCAATCCATGATCCCAAAGGGTCGCTCTTGCAAAAGAGTCGAGAAGGTGTCCTGGCAGGGAAGAGCATGGCAGAAGTGAACATTCCAAATGACCTGATCCATACGGCAAAGTGCTCCTCTACAAAGACATTTGTGGGCTGCTGGCCTCTGACAGAAATTCATTACAGAACACTGATGTTCCACAGGATTTGAACCAGGTATGATTGTGGGGCCCTATTAAATAAGGCGGTTCTTAGAAATGAAAATAGATCTTAGCAAGTTTTGAGAAGATTTGTAGCTCAGGTTGAGGTTCTGGATGTAGGTTTGCTCGCTGAACTGAGAGGTTCAGTTCCAGACATTTCGTCACCATACTAGGTAACATCTTTAGGGAGCCTCTGGTGAAGCAGTGTACATGATTCCTGCATCTATTTATATGTTTGGGTTTCTTTGGGTTGGTGATGTTATCTCCTGTGGTGATGTCATTTCCTGTTTTTTTTCTCAGGGGGTGGTAGATGGGGTCTCAAAATAGGTTTCATTGATCTGCTTTATAGTCCTGATAAATGAAGAAAATCAGGAGCTCACAAAACAGAAAGATGTCAATGCAATCGTTTCTGCGCATTCTCTCTGGTCCATACTGCCCGGTTTGTCCAACAATTATATTTATACAGGGCTCCAGGCTGGCCAGAGCTTAAAATCATGGTTTACATCTGTAAGTTACCCCCCCCAGAAAAGTTTCCTTTCTCCTTCAGCTGATCCTCTGTGCAGTATTTTCTTCAAACACTTCTGAAATTTCACAGACACACTTTGGATCTCCCCACCCCACCTGTTAGACCTTTGTTACTGCAGCTTCCATTTTCCTTATACCCACGTACGAAACACCGTGTAATATACCCCATGTTCAGAGCTCGTTGCTGGTGCATGGGCAGAGGCAAATACTTAACACCTTGATACACAGAGTGGGGAGGATGGGGGAAGGTGTGACCAGAACTGAAAGGTGATGTGAGAGACTGGACCAGGCTATACTGCTGGAGGATACTGAAATCCCGAGTTCTGGTTAGTATTCAGGAACATTGTAGCTGGCTGGTCAGTTGTTTAGCCATCGAGTATAGAAGCTATTCAGCTGTTTAAAACAGCAAGAATGTTAAAATGTAAACATCAAGCTAAAATGCACCAGAATTCACATTTCATCTTTTACTAAAATGCTTACAAAAAATCAAGACATTCTAATGAAGTCGTATTTGAGTGGAAATGCTCTGTTTTTCTCTCTCCAGAGCCAGACTTGCTGTGAGTGTAGGTTTGCTCACTGAGCTGGAAGGTTCATTTCCAGACATTTCATCAGCATACTAGGTCACATCAGCAATAAGCCTCCGGTGAAACACTGGTGTTATGGCATGCTTTGTATTTATGCATTTAGGTTTCCTTGGGCTGGTGATGCCATTTCCTGCATGAGAATTCCTAGAAACTCATCAATTTGCATCCCATCTATCATCCTCAGAAAATAAGAGCAGGAAATGACACCACCAACAAGGAATTGGCATCACCACAGGTAATGACATCACCAGCCCAAGAAAACCTAAACATGTAAATAGAAAGTGTGTCATAACACCAGTGCTTCGCCAGAGGCTCACTGATGATGTTACCTAGCATGGTGACGAAATGTCTGGAAACGAACCTTCCAGCTCAGCGAGCAAACTTACATCCAGAACCTCAACCTGAACTACAACTCTTCTCCAAATTCACTGACTCGCCGTGTTTCTCCAACATTTTGCACTTTTGTTTCCTATTTCCAGTATCTGAAAGATTTTGCTTTGATATGAATTGCCCAAACCCACTTTCCTATGAAGACACAGTTTTGCTGAAGCTAATGCCGTGTATGCACTGCACTCTGCTCTCAGGTGACTACGTTAATACTCTGTCGTCTTTGTGGCTTGCCACTTTATTTCGCAGCTCTGCAATCCCACCATCTCACACGTCTATCTGCATTTTGGAAACAAGTAACATGGGTATATGACTCCCCGCTAAAACCTGGATGATCTAATTTGAACTGAAATTTAAATTGACTTGTTTAGACACATTGTGACAAGGTGGGACTTGAACACACAAGAACCTTCTCCCCAAACAATTATAAACTACTGACAGCTTTTCCCAATCAGGCCAATTTGATCCTCAGTTAAGGCAACAAATACTTTTCTTTTAAAAAAATCTATTTCTACATTTTAAATTCAAAGCTTGATGGGTATTATTTTAGTTCAAACAATTTCAAATTAAAATTCAGCCAAAATCTCAATTATGTCAATAGCATTTTTTAAAAGTTTACAAATTTCTTGGTTGAGCTGAAAGAAACCTTTCTCCTGATGAGGTATGGCTTTTAACAAATAGCTTTAACATCATAAGTATCCCGCTTTGGATACTGTTGGGGGGGGACGGCCTAGCAGGGGTAAGCTGCAGTCACCGGGTCTCTGGCACGAGGTCTGGCTCTGAGGCACAGAAGGGAAAGGGGGAGAGGAGGAGAGCGCTAGTTATAGGAGACTCTATAGTTAGAGGGACGGACAGGCGGTTCTGTGGACATGGGAGAGACTTTTGGATGGTTTGTTGCCTCCCGGGTGCCAGGGTCCGAGGCGTCTCGGACCGTGTCTTCAGAATCCTTAAGGGGGAGGGTGTGCAGCCAGAAGTCGTGGTGCACATTGGCACCAACGACATAGGTAGGAAGAGGGGTGGGGAGGTCATTCAGGAGCTCAGGGAGTGAGGCTGGAAGCTAAAAGCTAGGACGGACAGAGTTGTCGCCGGTGCCACATGACAGTGAGGCAAGGAATAGGGATTAGATTAGATTAGATTACTTACAGTGTGGAAACAGGCCCTTCGGCCCAACAAGTCCACACCGCCCCGCCGAAGCGCAACCCACCCATACCCCTACATCTACCCCTTACCTAACACTACGGGCAATTTAGCATGGCCAATTCACCTGACCTGCACATCTTTGGACTGTGGGAGGAAACCGGAGCACCCGGAGGAAACCCACGCAGACACGGGGAGAATGTGCAAACTCCACACAGTCGCCTGAGGCGGGAATTGAACCCGGGTCTCTGGCGCTGTGAGGCAGCAGTGCTAACCACTGTGCCACCGTGCCGCCCACGGAGAGAGTGCAGTTGAACATGTGGCTGCAAGGATGGTGTAGGAGGGAGGGCTTCAGGTATTTGGACAATTGGACTGCATTCTGGGGAAGGTGGGACCTGTACAAGCAGGACGGGTTGCACCTGAACCAGAAGAGCACCAATATCCTGGGAGGTATGTTTGCTAGCACTCTTCGGGGGGGGGTTTAAACTAATTTGGCAGGGGGATGGGATCCGGACTTGTAGTCCAGCAAGTAGGCTAGCTGTTTGTCAGGATGTCCAAGAATGTAGGGGGGCTGTGGAGAAGGTAGCACTGACAGGGAATACTTGCGGACACAGAGATGGGTTCAAGTGTGCATACTTCAACGCAAGGAGTATCAGAAATAAGGTGGGTGAACTTAAGGCGTGGATCGGTATTTGGGACTACGATGTTGTGGCCATCACGGAAACGTAGATAGAAGAGGGACAGGAATGGTTGTTGGAGGTTCCTGGTTACAGATGTTTCAGTAAGATTAGGGAGGGTGGTAAAAAAGGAGGGAGGGTGGCATTGTTAATTAGAAATGGAATAATGGCTGCAGAAAGGCAGTTTGAGGAGGATCTGCCTTTGGAGATAGTATGGGCTGAAGTCAGAAATAGGAAAGGTGCAGTCACCTTGTTGGGTGTTTACTATAGGCCCCCCAATAGCAGCACAGATGCGAACAAACATATTGGGAAACAGATTTTGGAAAGGTGCAGAAGCCACAGGGTAGTAGTCATGGGCGATTTCAACTTCCCAAATATTGATTGGAAGCTCTTTATATCAAGTAGATTGGACAGGATGGTGTTTGTACAGTGTGTCCAGGAAGCTTTTCTAACTCAGTATGTAGATTGTCCAACCAGAGGGGAGGCCATATTGGATTTGGTACTCGGTAATGAACCGGGACAAGTGATGGGCTTGTTCGTGGGTGAACATTTTGGTGATGGTGACCACAATTCTGTGACTTTCACCTTGGTTATGGAGAGAGATAGGTGTGTGCAACAGGGTAGGTTTTACAATTGGGGAAGGGTAAATACGATGCTGCAAGACAGGATCTGAGGAGCATAAATTGGGAGCATAGGCTGTCAGGGAAGGATGTCGTTGAAATGTGGAACTTTCTCAAGGAACAGATACGACATGTCCTTGATATGTATGTACCTGTCAGGCAGGAAAGAAATGGTCGTGTGTGGGAACCTTGGTTGACAAGGGAGGCTGAATGTCTTGTAAGGAGGAAGAAGGAGGCTTACATAAGGTTGAGGAAACAAGGTTCAGACATAGCATTGGAGGGATACAGGATAGCCAGGAGGGAGCTGAAGAAAGGGATTAGGAGAAGTAAGAGAGGGCATGAAAAATCTTTGGTGGGTAGGATCAAGGATAACCCCAAGGCCTTTTATGCGTATGTGAGAAACATGAGAATGATGAGAACGATGAGAACGAGGGTAGGTCCGATCAAGGACAGTAGTGGGAGACTGTGTATTGAGTCGGAAGAGATAGGAAAGGTCTTGAATGAGTACTTTTCTTCAGTATTTACAAATGAGAGGGACCGTATTGTTGAAGAGGAGAGTATGAAACGGACTGGTAAGCTAGAAGAGATACTTGTTAGGAAGGAAGATGTGTTGGGCATTTTGAAAAACTTGAGGATAGACAAGTCCCCCGGGCCTGACGGGATATATCCTAGGATTATGTGGGAAGCAAGAGAGGAAATTGCAGAACCGTTGGCAATGATCTTTTCGTCTTCACTGTCAATGAGGGTGGTGCCAGGGGACTGGAGAGCGGTGAATGTTGTGCCCTTGTTCAAAAAAGGGAATAGGGATAATCCCGGGAATTACAGGCCAGTTAGTCCTACTTCGGTGGTAGACAAAGTAATGGAAAGGGTACATGGATGTCGTGTACATGGATTTTAGTAAGGCATTTGATAAGGTTCCCCATGGTAGGCTTATGCGGAAAGTCAGGAGGCATGGGATAGAGGGAAGTTTGGCCAGTTGAATAGAGAACTGGCTAACCGGTCGAAGTCAGAGAGTGGTGGTAGATGGTAAATATTCAGCCTGGAGCCCAGTCACAAGTGGAGTTCTGCAGGGATCAGTTCTGGGTCCTCTGCTGTTTGTAATTTTTATTAATGACTTGGAAGAGGGAGTCGAAGGGTGGGTCAGTAAATTTGCAGACGATACGAAGATTGGTGGAGTTGTGGATAGTGAGGAGGGCTGTTGTCGGCTGCAAAGGGACTTAGATATGATGCAGAGCTGGGCTGAGGAGTGGCAGATGGAGTTCAATCCTGTCAAGTGTGAGGTTGTCCATTTTGGAAGGACAAATAAGAATGCGGAATACAGGGTTAATGGTAGGGTTCTAAGTCAGGTGGAGGAGCAGAGGGATCTGGGGGTCTATGTTCATAGATCTTTGAAAGTTGCCACTCAGGTGGATAGAGTTTGTAAGAAGGCCTATGGTGTATTATCGTTCATTAGCAGAGGGATTGAATTCAAGAGTCGTGAAGTGATGTTGCAGCTGTATAGGAACTTGGTTAGGCCACATTTGGAGTACTGTGTGCAGTTCTGGTCGCCTCATTTTAGGAAAGATCTGGAAGCTTTGGAGAGAGTGCAGAGGAGATTTACCAGGATGTTGCCTGGAATGGAGAATAGGTCATACGAGGATAGGTTGAGAATGCTAGGCCTTTTCTCATTGGAACGGTGAAGGATGAGGGGTGACTTGATAGAGGTTTATAAGATGATCAGGGGAATGGATAGAGTAGACAGTCAGAGACTTTTTCCCCAGGTACAAGAAAATGTTACAAGGGGACATAAATTTAAGGTGAAGGGTGGAAGGTATAGGGGGGATGTCAGGGGTAGGTTCTTTACCCAGAGAGTGGTGGGGGCATGGAATGCGCTGCCTGTGGGAGTGGCAGAGTCAGAATCATTGGTGACCTTTAAGCGGCAATTGGATAGGTACATGGATAGGTGCTTAAGCTAGGACAAATGTTCAGCACAACATCGTGGGCCGAAGGGCCTGTTCTGTGCTGTATTGTTCTATGTTCTATCATCTTGTAGAAGTGCAAGTATTTGAATAAGTCTCCAAACCAACACTATCCACGGGTTAATCTTCTCACTCTTATTTTTAAACAGGAACAATCATTAGGAAATAAACCAAAAAGCAGCACCTTGCACCACAAAGTGAGTCAATCCTAACTTCATGTCCCCAGCAACCCCCAATTCCACTCAGCCCCAAGGTTTACACAGGTAAAAGAGATTAGTTTTTTTCATAATACTGCTCTCTGCACCAAGCTATCTTACCTTTGGTACCACTTGGGAAAATCGCTGAACCCAAACAGACATGTCCCTTCAACACATAAGTGAAGCATTCCTGTGTACAAGAGGGCAAATAAACCACACGTCAGCACAAACATGTGTTATAGTTACTGAAAGTTCTGAAAGCTCTTTTTAAAAATAATCACATACATCCAATTACATTGCATACAGGATAGAGTATATTCTCTTAATTAACCATTTATTTCAATACCAAATTATAGTAATGTTAATCACTGAGCTTCTCAAGATGGTTACAAAATCTGATCAAAACATCAAAATTGATGTTAAAAATAGCATCACACAAAATTACTTTGACTGTGCAGCACAGGCTCAAGTAACCAGTTCATTTATGATGCCTTCAAACCTTCTCCTTTGTTTCTTTACTTAGCTCTTCAGAAAACCCTCACCTCCCCCTCTTGTCATCATGTGTTGATCTGCCTTCCCCATAAACACATCCCTGCTATCCACCTGAACACCTTCACACGGCAGTGAATTCCATGCTCTCACCACTGCTGTCCTTTCTAGACACAGAGGCTCTGGAGGAAATTGGGGTACGGACACGGTACCAGATAAAGCAGAGCTGCTTCCTGAAAATTACACAGCACTCTTCTCACCTTGACACTGCACACTGCCTGAAACCCACAAATCTCAACTATCAAAATCTTTTATTAGTTTTAAAGACCTCGACGCCTCAGCCTTCAATTTTTAAGAGAAGCCTTTTCCAGACGTGTATAACCTTGCAATTCTTTGGAAGCTCAGTTATCTGATCAATGCTACACTGGTGCTCACAACAAGATCACATACCTTCTCATACTCGGATGGAGTGCCAAAATGCATTGTCCGTGTGACATCGGTCGTGCCATCCCTATGTGAAGCAGAAGAGCAGGTTACACATATGAAAAACTGTCAATCTAAACAAATCAAATGCTACACTTGCACTTATAATGAAAGGCGACTTTATTAAAGTTGCAAGATGTTGTAACATTAGGTAATGTACAATAAAACACATCTGTAAAATAGGAAACACTGTCTAAAGGCTATAAAGTAATAAAGGAAATAACCAGCAAATCCATTTTGATGATTTTAATTGAAAATAAATATTGACCATGACAATGGGAGAACTCCACTTCTTTAAAATAGTCTCTTTCATGTCCATTTTAGTGAGCAACATCTCAGATTATCAGCTCCTCCCAAAGATACCACTGCTGACAGTGCAGCCCTCTCTCAGTAGGAGATTAAATGCTCAAAAAATTAAAGCATTAAAGCAAGCAACTGCCAGCTCCAAGGCAACAACATGCTCAAGTCTTCAGACTGCGGAACACGAATTATCATCATGCTTTTGGAGTGAAGCACCTTCCAACCTTATCTTTTTCCATGACAAACACTTCTTTCTCTTGTTCATAAGGCAGCAACAAGAAAACCCCAAGCACGTTCGATATCTAAACCAATAAAATGGCTCTGTATAGCAGATCAGATCAGCAACACTAAGAAAGAATCTGGACGTGAAGGCCAATTCTCTTTCAAACAGAGACAACTCTTAACATTGGTAATTTTCATGCATTGAACTGCAGCATTCCAAGAGGTGGCATCCACACATTGACAGTGTCAAATTGGAGCTCTCTCATGTTTCCATTTCACCTGATAAAGGAGCAGTGCTCCAAAAGCTTGTGATTTCAAATAAGCCTGTTGGACTATAACCTGGTGACATGTGACCTCTGACTTTGCCCACCCCAGTCCAACACCAGCACCTCCACAGTACGTTTCCATTCCAACTGGTTAAGGACCTTTCAGTGAATGCAATTATGTGGCAGCCCACAATCAATAAAGAATGGGAAGACTGTGCTGAGGTGAGAATGGTGAAAGTTGGTTGCCTCACCAGCATTTCCATGGGCCAACAACCTCACCAAGTGAAACACCTTGACTTTGTGGACAATAATAACCAAAAGAACTGCAGATGCTGTAAATCAGAAACAAAAATGGAAATGGCTGGAAAAGCTCAGCAGGTCTGGCAGCATCTATGGAGAGAAACCAGAGTTATTGTTTCAAGTCGTTCCGAGGAAGGGTCACTCGACCCAAAACTCCTGATTTCTCTGCGCATATGCTCCCAGACCTGCTGACCTTCTCCAGCAATTTCTGTTTTTGACTTTATGAACTGTAGTCAACTGAAGGAAGATAACCTCAAGGGCAACATGAGACAGTGCAATTCTCCATTTGTTGTAATATGGACATCTGCTCTGTCAGGCTTAGAAGCACCCTCTCCTGAAATGTATAGACTCAAGTCTCACTGACTGACTTTAGAACATTAGTCAGGATGTTACTTCCATGCAAACAAAAATAAATGATCCATGATCATATATCATTCTTTTGATAAGACATTGTCTGGCTGCACAGGGAAATGTTAAGAAAAAAACCACTGCAGTTTTTAAAAGAAAGGCACCCTTTTGTCAGCATTTATCTGTTCACCAAAAAAACGGTAATGCTCAGTGGCCGTATTGATATTTATGGGATCTTTCTGTGGCACAAATAAACTTAATTGCTCAAGTCATTTATACAGACACAAGTTCAAAAGTCATTTCTATTTAAAGTGCTTCTCAATGACATAAAAAGGTGCAATAGAAATGAATGTTGTTCTTTTCCCTTAGGAAGTAATTAATAACTTTTGTATAAATCACACTGTTAAATCATTTTTGTGCAGTCCTTAGACAATCTAATTTGATACAATGTCTTACCTATACTGGGCGCCAGAATCCAAAAGGTAGATTTCACTCATTGATAAAGTTCTGTTGGTATGGTGGGTGGGCCTAAAAGTTAAAACAAGTTTGAAATTTAAATAAGCCTCAAAGCACAAGTATTCATAATGCTGCACTTCGATCTTCCCTGCAACAGTAACTGACCCGCCATATAAACACAGTGGCTACAAGTGAAAGTCAAAGGTTCGGAATCCTGTGGTGAGTAACTCACCTCCTGTCTTCCCAATGCCTGTCCATAATCTACAATGCACAGACAATCGAACTTTAAGGTGTACTACAGTACACCAGTGAAGAAACCAGGTAATTAAACAGAGCACAACTTCCTCTTCAGCATCAACTGAAGCTTTATACATGATCCTATTGTTTTTCATTCAGGAAAAGCATCAGGCCTCTGCAAAACCTGCCTGGTCAGAACTCTCTTTAATCTCCAATCTAAATGAGTGAAATAGATCACAGTTACAGTAGCATTTCATTTCTAAAGCAACACAGTTTTTTTTGTCAATACCTGATATTACTAAAAATACAGTGAGGGGACATTATAACATACTTGTTCAATTTCTGATCGATTGTTCAGGATGTTCACAGCATCAGCCTCAGGAATAAATCAGAAAGCCAATCAGAAAATAATGTCAGACTCGAATGGACCAAATGGCCCTCTCCTATCATTTTCTGTACTCACATTTATAATTTCTTTTGCAAACTTTTTAAATTCCATTACTTTTATGACCAATATTTGTTCCAGTGTATTTCTTTAATATAATTTTTAAAATCTTAACTTGTATATAGTGAGAATGCTACAAGTTTGCTTTTAGAAAGAATGATTCAAAGACAGATCCTTCTGCTTTTAGAGTTTTTTTTACTTGATTCAGCCTCAATGTCAGCAATGAAACATCACAATGGGTCAGTCCATGCAGTTGTTACCTGTAGTGAATGATTGCACTGTTTGGTCCACTGCTGGAGATCGTGGTGAAACTCAAGTCTACAAATTTTTCTTGTTGCCTGCAAAGTTTACATAAAGGAATGAATTAAAACTGGTTATATTTGGAAGTCATTTATTTTAACGAAAAACTCAACACCAAATACACTAGAAGATATTAAAAATAACTGAATAAGATACAGACCTGTTAAAAAGTGATTAATTATCCAATTTCACATTCTCAAAATAAGCTCTAAACTCACATGATGTTTTAGAAGTTAGGAAGTTGTGCGTTGAAAGACAGGATATTGTCAATTCCAAAGGACTCTTATAGTACAGTGATAATGTCTCTCTGCCTCTAAGCCAGAAAGCCAGGTTCAAATCCTACTTGCTATAAAGATTTACAGTCAACTCTACTTAATCTAAAAATATAAAGGTGCAGCGCTCTCTATTAGTTGCGGATTACATGCTCAAGAAATTAAAGCCTTAAAGCAAGCAACTTCCAACTCCAACAAAACAACATGGTCAAGTCTTCAGACTGGAACATGAATTGTCTTCATACTTTTGGGGTGAGGGGTGAAGTGCCTTTCAATCTTATCCTTTTTTATGACAAACACTTATTGGTCTCTTTCATAATCTAAAAAAAGCCCACTATGCCATGTTATTTTCATTGTTTATTTAAGATTGAATAGTTGCATGATTGGTACAAAGAAAGTGTTGAATTATGAGGTGGAAGTGCCTGAGGAGGTAGCCACCTGATGAAGGAGTGGCGCTCTGAGAGCTAGTGCTTCCAAATAAACCTGTTGGACTATAACCTGGCGCTGTGTGATTTTTAACTAGATTATGAGGGCATTGCAGATGGAATTTGCAACCGAACCTTGATGCGTAATGTAATTTATTCCCTGCTTACTCGCTTGTACCACATGCTAAACATTCTGCATCAGGTACTGACCCTGTCTGCCATTCATGCAGCTTTCTAATTCAGTAAATAATATGGCTCAACTCAGTGGATGTGGTGTACCTAGATTTCCAAAAGGCCTTCACCAAGATGCTGCTGCATAAGATAAGGATGGATGGCATTGTGAGTGCAATATTAGCATGGGTAAAGGATTGGTTGATTAACAGAAAGCAAAAAGTGGGAATAACAGCTATTCTGGTTGGTAATCAGTGACTAGTGGTGTGCCTCGGGATTGGAGTTGGGACTGCAATTATTTACTATTTATATAGATGATTTGGAGTTGGGGACTACGTGTAGGGTGTCAATGTTTGCAGATGACACTAAGATGAGTGGCCGAGCAAAGTGTGCAGAGGACTGTGTAACTTTACAGAGGAACATAGATACAGTGAGTGAGTGGACAAAGGTCTGGCATTTTAGTAGGAATAACTGTAAAAAGGATTATTACTTATATGGTAACAAGTTGCAGCATGCTGCCATGCAGAGGGACCTGGGTGTCCTTGTGCAGGAAACACAGAAGGTTGGTCTGCAGGTACAACAAGTAATTAGAAAGGCAAATGGAATTTTGTCCTTCATTGCTTAAGGGATTGGGTTTAAAAGCAGGGAGGTTATGTTACAGCTGTACAGGGTGCTGGTGAGACCACACCTGGAGTACTGTGTGCAGATTTGGTCTCTTTACTTGAGAAAGGATGGACTGGCACTGGAGGGGTTCAGAGGAGGTTCACTGGGTTGATTCCAGAGTTGAGGGGATTGGCTTATAAGAAGAGACTGAGTAGATTGGGATTATATTCATTGCAATTTAAAAGAATGAGGGGGATCTTACGGAAACATATAAAATTATGAAGGGAATAGATAAAATAGAAGTAGAGAGGATGTTTCCACTGGCGGGTGAAACTAGGACAAGAGGGCGTAGCCTCAAAATTAGAGGGAGCAGATTTAGGACTGAACTGAGAAGGAACTTCTTCACCCAGAGGGTTGTAAATGTATGGAATTCCTTGCCCAGTGAAGTAGTTGACGCTGCTTCAGTAAATGTATTTAAAACGAAGATAGATTTTTTTGAACAACAAAGGAATTAAGGGATACAGTGAGAACGCTGGTAAAACGATCAGCTATATTGAATGGTGGAGCAGGCTCGAAGGACCAGATAGCCTACTGCTGTTGCTAGTTCTTATGTTCTAACTCATCCTTCAGTACCTCCTGCTTTGCTTCAGTTAACCCCATAGTCAGCAAATATTTTTAATTCCCAGTGAAGCAAGCATTTCTTTGAGTAGGCCAACTAGGAAGAACAAGATTACAATTCTGCTGCTCTCAAGTATCCAGGAAAAAGCTTTTTTCATTTAGGGAGTGGAAATTGTAAACTGTTATCCCTTTTTTATTCAAGGGCCATAAGCATCACTGGCTGGGCCAGCACTTATTGCCCATTCCCATAATGCCCTTCGAGAGGAAGTTCCAGAATTAGATTAGATTACTTACAGTGTGGAAACAGGCCCTTTGGCCCAACAAGTCCACACCGACCCACCGAAGCGCAACCCACCTGGACCCATTCCCCTACATTTACCCCTTCATCTAACACTACGGGCAATTTAACATGGCTGATTCACCCGACATGCAATCTTTGGATTGTGGGAGGAAACCGGAGCACCCGAAGAAAACCCACACAGACACGGGGAGAATATGTGGGGTGGGAATTGAACCCAGGTCTCTGGTGCTATGAGGCAGCAGTGCTAACCACTGTGCCACCGTGCTGCCCACGAATTGTAACCCAGCAACAGTGGAATGGTGATACATTTCCAAGTCAGAATAGTGGTTTGGAGGGGATCTTGCGGGTGGTGGTGTTCTCATGTATCTACTGCCCTTGTCCATCTAGATGGAAGTGGTCATGGGTTTGGAAAGTTCTGTCTTTGGTAAGTTTCTGCAGTGCATCTTGTAAGTAGCACACACTGCTGGTCTGAGTGTCGATGGTGGAGGGAGTGGATGCATGTGAATGTGGTGCCAATCAAGCAGGCTGCTTTGTCCTGGATAGTGTCAAGCTTCTTGATAGTGCTGGATAGTGTTGTTAGAGCTGCACTCATCCAGGCAAATGGAGGGTATTTGATCAAACTCATGACTTGAGTTTTGTGGATGACAAACAGACTTTGGAGAGTCAGAAGGTGAGTTACTCACTGCAGTATTCCTAGTCTCTGACCTGCTGTTGTAACCACTTTGTTTACGTGGTAAGTCCAGCTGAGTTTCTGGTCAATGCTAAACCCAAGGATGCTGATAGTGGGTGAAGTCAGTGATGGTAACACTATTGATGGTAACACTATTGAATGCCGAGAGGCAGTGGTTAGATTATCTCTTATTGATCAGAGGAATAGATAGAGTAGACAGTCAGAAACTTTTTTCCCGGGTACAACAGAGTGTTACAAGGGGACATAAATTTAAGGTGAAGGGTGGAAGGTATAGGGGAGATGTCAGGGGTGGGTTCTTTACCCAGAGAGTGGTGGGGGCATGGAATGCGCTGCCCGTGGGAGTGGTAGAGTCAGAATCATTGGCGACCTTTAAGCGGCATTTGGATAGGTACATGGATGGGTGCTTAATCTAGGATAGAAGTTCGGCACAACATCGTGGGCCGAAGGGCCTGTTCTGTGCTGTATTGTTCTATGTTCTATGTTATTGGAAATGTCATTGCCTGGCATTTGTGTGACGTGACTGTTACTTTCCACTTGTCAGCCCAAGCCTGGATATTGTCCAGATCTTGCTGCACTTGAATATGGACTGCTTCAATGTCTGAAGAATCATGAATAGTGCTGAATGTTGTGTAATCATTGGCGAACATCCCCACTTCAGTCCTTATAATGGAGGGAAAGTCAATGATGTTTGAACCTAGGACACTATCCTGAAGAACCCCTGCAGAGATGTCCTAGAGGTGAGATGACTGACCTCCAACAACTGCAACCACATTCCTACGTGCAAGGTATGATTCCAATACTAGAGAGTTTGCCCCCTGATACCTACTGATTCCAGTTTTGGTCGGGCTCCTTGACACCACACTCAGTCGAATGCAGCCTTGATGTCAAGGGCTGTCACTCTCACCTCCCCTCTGGAACTCAGCTCTTTCATCCATGTTTGAACCAAGGCTGGAATGAAGTCAGGAGCTGAGCGGAACCCAAACTGGGCATCACTGAGCAGGTTACTGAGCTTGATGGTACTGTTGGTGACACCTTCCATCACTTTACTGATGATCAAGAGTAGACTGATGGAGCAGTAAGTGACTGGGTTGAGTTTGCCCTTCCTTTGGTGTACAGGACACATCTGGGCAATTTTCCACAATGTCAGGTAGAGGCCAGTGTTGTAACTGTAGTGGAAGAGCTTGGCTAGGGGAGCAGCAAGTTCTGGAGCACAAGTCTTCAATACTATTGCCAGATTGTTGTCAGGGCCCAAGGCCTTTGCAATATCCAGAATCTCCAATCAATTCTTTATATCATGTACAGTGAATCGAATTGGCTGAGGACTGGTGTCTGTGATGCTGGGGACCACTACAGGAGGCCAAGACAGATCCTTCACTCGGAACTTCTGGCTGAAGATTGCTGCAAATGTTTCAGCCATATCTTTTGCCCTGATGTGCTGGGCTCTTCCATCATTGAGGATAGGGATATTTGTGGAGCCTCCTCCTCCAGTGAGCTATTTAATTTTCCAATACCATTTACTATTGGATGTGGCAGGACTGCAGAGTTTAGATCTGATCCATTTGTTGTGGGTTCACTGAGCTTTGTGTATCACTTGCTGCTTATGCTGTTTGGCAGTTTCACCAGGTTGATATCTCATTTTTAAGAATACCTGGTGTTGTTCCTGTCATACCCTCCTGCACTCTCCATTGAACCAGGGTTGATCCCGTGGCTTGATGGTAATGGTTGAGTGGGGGATATGCCGGGCCATGAGGTTACAGATTGTGCTGGAATACAATTCTACCGCTGTTGATGGCCCACAGTGCCTCATGGGTACTCAGTCCTGTGTTGCTAGATATGTTCGAAGTCTGTTCTATTTAGTACGGTGATAGTGCCACACAACCTGATGGAGATTATTCTCAATGTGAAGTCAGGTCTTTGTCTCCACAAGGACTGCGCAGTAGTCACTCTTACCAATACTGTCATGGACAGATGCATCTGCAGCTAACAGACTGGAAAGAATGATGATTTTCCTTCTCGTTGATTCCCTCACCACCTGCCGCAGACCCAGTTTAAGCCCATTAGTTTGTCAATATCTTAAGTTCCCAATAAATCAGAACATCAAAATGTAACTATAATGTAGCAGGGATATTGATGGCAAGCTTCTAGGTTTACAAAATGAAAACATGAATTTGAGGAAAAGACTGTAGGTACACACTAATATCAACTGTATATGTTTATAGAGAAGAATCACGTTATTTAGAGACCTTTGAAATATACACTGGCTAATTAACTGGTGGTACTGATTTCTGGTGGCCAATTAAGCCACATTAAGGTTTTCATTACTAGAGATTTGCAAGATTATTTACTGGCATCTTGAGAATCACATTTCTGTTGGTTTCTGTTGATTGAAATTGTGTTTTGTTTCTGCTTCAACATAAAAATCACACTTTTTATTTCAACATTTAATGGTAATAAACATCTTGACTGGCTGAGGCTGTTTCTTTTCAGGAAGCTGAGCAGAGGTTTAATGGAGTTGAATAAAATGAGGGATCTGGAAAAGGTTAAAGAAAAGATTTACTTCCCTTAGTGCACAGTTAAGTGTGCATAGATTTAAAGCAATTGACAAAAGGATTAGAGAAGCATTGAGGAGAACTTCTACCTGTGCATGCGCATGTGTGTCTGGAACTGACTAGCTAAAAGAGTGGTCAGCAGAAACCCTCATTACATTTAAAAGGTACTTGAATGTGCCGTTGATGCACCATAACAAAAAGGGCCACGGGCCAAGAGCTAGAAAGTAGCATTATGCTGACAAACACTCTTGTTTTAAAGCCAGCAAAAGTATAATGGGATCAATGGCTTCTCTCACTGTTGTAAATTTCTATGATCCCAAATTTCAAGATCCCATAAGAATACAAGATGGAGAAGCAGAAGTTGGCCATTCAGGCTCATTCAGTCTGTTCCACTATTCGGCTAATCTCATTTTCCTCAACCCTACCTCCTTAACCTTTCCCCATAAAACTCAATTCCCTTCCTGATTAAAAACCTGTCTCAGCCTTGAATATATTAAGCAGCCCAGTCTTGACAGCCCTCTCTGACATAGAATTCCACAGATTCACAACCTACAGAGAAGAAATTCCTCCTCATCCCTGCCTTAAAAGGGTGGCCCTAATTCTGAGATGATGCCTGTAGATGTTCAAGGTTTACATAAAAATTTGTTGCTTGGGTGCCTGTTGACACAGAATTCCAGAAGACACAGCACAGCAGCACTTCACAGGAAGCTCCAAAGCTCTGAGGATGTCACCTAGAAAGGGGATGAATTGTCTGAAAATCAACTTCCCAGCTCAGCAAACATACCCACAACTACATGATGCCCTCATATCCTAGACTCTCCCATAATGGGGAAGCAATCCCTCTTCATCTATTCTGTAAAGCAGACTTAAGAATCTTGCAGGTTGCAATAAGTTCTTCCTTTAGTCCACTAAACCCTGATGAATACAAACCCAACCGTCTCAACCTTACCGCATAAGAAAATCCCTCCATACCCTTCTGTGGACTGCCATGTGCACAACCAATATATCTTTGGTTAGATTAGGAGATGAAAACTACTCACAGTATTCTTTGTGAGGTCTAACTAGAGCTCTGTATAGTTTTTGTATGTTTTAATATACCATGATTCCATTCAAGTAGTGAACCTAAAATCAGCAATAGTATGAAAGGCGAGAAATACTAACTACGAGGTGATTCCCTAATGCTCCCAAGTAACAAAACATGAACATATGGGATTTGGGTTCCTGTAAAACGATTCTGTTACACTAAAATGGATGCAGCATTAAGACTTACATGCGGAATTCAGCTGCTTTGTCCGAAGCATCCAGTTCAGTTATGTTGCCTTTTGGAACCTGCAAAATTGCAATCTCAGTAAATATTCCAGAAATAATGGGCATGTTAAAAGAGAAAGTAAAGTTACAGTAGGTTGATATGAATTACCTAAAACTCTTTGATTGTGGTTTAGTCCACATGGTGCCTTGTGATAGATATTCACCAGAGCTCCCACAGTAAGACTGTGAAAGACCTGGAGATTTATCCCAGAAATAACACAGATGCCGATATGAACAATGAGAAACTTTCTTACCTCTTTCTCAAGCCAGGCAAACAGTTCACAGAGAGCCACTGCATCTTTAATCTAAGAAGAACAAACAAATAAACAATACACTTTATTCCGAATAATTTATTTTTGTTAGCTTGCTTCTCACTGTTTTTCTTTAAATAACTGTTCAGTTTAGAAGATGTGAGAGGGCAACATGTGGTCCTAAGCTTGTGTGAAAACCAACGACAGCTTATACCTATCAAACCCCATAAACAACAATATGATTAGTAGCCAGGTAATAGCTATAATAGCTGATGTTGATGTGTGCAGTTTGTATTTAAATATCATCTCAAATTGCTCATGCTGATAGAGGTTACGAAGAGCAAGCGATTAAAATTATTACTCACATGAGCGCGTCTCATCCCTTCGATTTCTGTTGGATTCTTGAGAGCTTTCGCAATGCAAATGGGAGTGTATACAGTCTGCAGTCTGAGCCTCTGTTAAAATCAAAGTCAAGAACTTACTTTGCTCATAGCCCTATTTGTACGATAGTTCCAATTAATGACACCATGGATCAGTAACTATAAAGTAATTAGGATTCTTGGCACGCTGACACAACAGGAGCAAAACTGCACCAACTTACAGGTGTCATATTATTGTTTTCATCTTAAGTACTTAAAAGAGAATCAGGTTTGCACAAGGTATCATGGCGAGTGCTTGGCGTGGCTCTGCTTTCATTCAAGCAAAAAATGGCAACAGTCACAGAGATCCTGAAATGGGCTAGAATGGGTTTTAGGGGTTTTTTTGAGGGAGAAGTAGGAAGAGAAAAAAAAAATGCAATTCTTTACTTTCGTTTTTCTTTTTGCGCTTCCAGTCAGAAAAGCAATTATTAGGAGGATACTCTACAGTTCCTAAATATGAAGTCAGCACAGAGCGCAACTACAATAAAGATTTGAAGAGAAGTAGCAAAAATTGAAAATTAGAACACATCAAACCTGAAATATCCTGCAACTCGGATATAATCTCCTTATTTACTGACTAAGCAGCTGGGTTTTCCTGTAATTTTCATGTTCTTGAAGTGTGCTCAGTTCTGGGCTGTTAATGTCATGCCGGTGTTGAAGAACAAAGACATGAACTCTTGCAGGATTAGACTATTGAGCTCGATGAACAGCCACCATCATGATGAATGGTGAAGCATGCTCGAGGGGTTGAATGGCCTCCTGCTGTTCCTATCTTCTATGTTTCTTTGCCATGGGGGCAAGAGATAATCAACTGCTGTCATTGCTAATACTGAGCAGTAACAGCAGCAGAATGTCACATCCACTGTGCAGTGATGTGGGAGCTGACCAAACCTAGAGATTCCCACTTCGCCATCAGTGTACTGTTATCTTTAAACATATACGTTCATTTAATGTGAAGCAGAAACTTTCTGTGGTTAGTACTCATAATAAGAAAAACAGATTTGGTTACACAATCCTTGGTTGAAACAAATACAATTTTAAGCATTGACACATATACCATCAAGATACAGGACGGTCAAAATACAGAAAAAGTCCAAAATAAAAATGTTGACAGTTGTAGATGTCGAAACTTCAAAGAAAAAGGCTGGAAAACATTTAATCACTGGCGTCTAAAAATGAAAAGATGAACCACAGTGGGGAGAGTCTTTAGGCATTTGTAATTGTGTGTTCCCTGTCAGGGCTTGTTCAACTTACTTTTCCAGCTATTTGTGCTTGTCTATAAAAAGTCTAAATTCTGCTGGCATCACAAACTTCAGCTTGTAATAAGTTTCCATTTTACAAAATATATCACTCTGAGCTCATGGAGCTTGGCAAATTGCACAAAGTAAAACTCAGACAGTGCTGACACTGTATTGTCAGGTACAGAACGAGTCCATCTCTAAACATGTAGAGCCACAGTGTGGTCTGTCTCTCAAGTGAAACAGAGGTATTTCCCCAGAGATGTCATTCACCACCAGCTGGAGTGAGAACTTCTGAACCTTATTAAAACTAAAGTGACCTCGACGTAAATCGTAAGGGAGCAGGGAATTTACCAGACTAGTTCTGTAAGCACGAGCATTTTGTGGGAGAGAGGCCCTACACATACATGTGCATCAAGTCGGTCTCCTGGTCTGAATTGTTCAGAGTTCCAGGCAATAACCAAAAAAAGGAGAAAGTGAGGACTGCAGATGCTGGAGATCAGAGTCAAACCGTTTGGTACTGGAAAAGCACAGCCAGTCAGACAACCTTCAAGGAGCAGGACAGTTAACGTTTCTTGCATTCCTCATGAAGAGCTTATGCTCAAAACGTTGACTCCCTTGCTCCTCAGATGCTGCCTGACTGGCTGTGCTTTTCCAGCACCACATTTTTCAACAGTAACCAAACACTGCCTTGCAGGAACCCAAACCCCTGATGGCAGTCTGTAAGTGCTCCAAGTTCAGAAGCTCACTGGTAACATCTATCAGCAGTCTGCTGGCCTCTGTATGTTATTTTTCCAATTAACCCTCCTACTGCAGCCTATCTTCACCCGAAACAGTAAAATGCAAAGCTCACCATGTGTTTTGAAAGTGACCTTGTGTGGGATATCGACTGGATGGCCACATTTTCCTAGCTCACTGAAGTGGAGCTCTCCCTCACAGTGCCTGATGTCCATGCCAATACTGGCAAAGGATGGTCAAATTAATTCCCAATATCAGTGCAGCCTGGAATTTAAACCAAGACTCACTGACAATCAACAAACTACACCAGAGATCCTGACTCTGCTGCTTTGCAGTCTCAACACAATTTCTACTCTATATGCAAACAAATGCAGAACCCTTTGGGGACCTGTTTTATGAATGAAACAGCAATCTGCATCCTCGGTTGCCGGTTGAAAAGTTTTTTTTTGATTTTTGACAAATTAATATTGTAGTACCAACTATCAACTGACCTTTGGGATTGTTTCACAAAGAGCATAGCTGGCTTTGCTACTGATCCAGACTTTTTCCTTCAAAGTCATGTTGGAACAGATTGTCTGCAGTTCAGTCAGAATTGATTCATAGGGGAGTATGTTTATCTTGAAACTGGGTGCTGTCTCACAGTCAAGCTGCAAATGTTCTCGCACAGCAGGGTCTTCCATATGTGTCTCATTGATGAAAAGTCTGCAATAAAAAAGATTACTTTAAAAATATTAATGGAAACTGCCCTCCTGAGAATTAGTGGCATTGGCTTTTGTTTTAAAACTGCGCTCACTTGAAAGAGACACAATGCTTTTGCAATGATTAATCCTCATTCTTTTCTTGCACTGCCGCCTCATAATTGTTTATTTCTGAAGCAAATAAGAGAAAGTCAAAAAAACAAAGCAAAAGCAGGAATCATCATCAGACAATTGACTTTAACACTGTATGCAAAGAGTGTGAAGTTAAACTTGCACTTTTACAGATTGCTCATAATCCCCAGGCCAACGAAAAGCAATTCACAGCCAACTCATCACATTTTGAAGTATACTTGTTGCTGCAATGTAAGAAACACAGCAATGAACTTGCACGTAGCAAGCTCTAAAAATAGCAACATGATCAGATGATTGGTTGTTTGTGGTTGACTGAGAAATAAATTTGGCTCAAACACTGGGAATAAAACTCAGCTCGTTACAAAATCGTGCTATTGGATCTTTAACATCTGAAGAGGAAGATGGGGTCCTGGTTTACCATTTCAACCAGAACATGGCACCTCTGATGATGCAGCATTCCCCCAAAACCATCCAACAATCCTAGCCTAGGCTTTCGTGTTCAAGTCTCTGGAGTGGGATTTGAACCCACAACTCAGAGATAATTCAGAGATTGAGTCATGGCCAACAGAAATGCAGCTATAATATTGAAATTAAACCACCCAGAGTTGGGACTGTTGAACAAAGGTTTTGGGATCAGGCTTTGCTACTAATCTAAACTTCCACCTTAGAAGTTGCATTGGAACAAATTTCCAAAACTCTTTTGGCAACGTCTGCCAAAGCCATGACAACCATTCTGAAGGCCAACAGCAGCAGATACATGGGAATACCATTGTGTGTAAGTTCCCCTCCAAGCCACACAGCATCCTGACTTCGAAATAGGTCACTAACATTATTTCACAGATGGTGTCAGACTGAACCATGTGCAGTTATAGAGATAAATCCAGCTCCTATCCACTAGCAACAGGCTGGGAGATACAAACAAAAAAGGGAACTGGATTAGCTAACTTGTCACAAGCCAGCTGAATTTAGTGTTGCAAAATGCTTGTGATACTGAACAACTTCAGTTTCTAACAATCTGAACTAACCAGTGCTCTGTAATAAGGCCAGCATTGGAGCTTAGACATGAATGAATGGGATGGAAAGCCAGATGAAGAAAGGCTAAACAGATTGTGGGGTAAGCCATTAAGAATTTGGAGGAAAGAGATATGATCTTATTGAAACATACTAGATCTTGAGGCACACGACACAGGAAGAATGTTCCCCTTATGGGAAACTAAACTTACAACACAGTTAAAAACAAATTTGAAATCTGAAATGAGGATTTCTTTCTCCCTTAGAGGGTCATTAGTTCATGTATTTATCTTCCCCAGGAAGCAGCAGAGACTGAGTTATTGAAAATATTCAAGGTAGAATTAGTCTGATTTTTGAGAGACGAGGGAATCATATGTTATGGAGAACAGACAGGGAGACGAAGTTATCACAGACAGCACCAACAGACCACGGGCGGCACGGTGGCTCAGTGGTCAGCACCACAGCCTCACAGCACCAGGGACCTGGGTCCGATTCCAGCCTCAGGCGAACGTCTGTATGAAGTTTGCACATTCTCTCCATGTCTGTGTGGGTTTCCTCCCGCAGTGTGTGGGTTTGGTTAATTGGCCACACTAAACTACCCACAGTGTTCAGGGATGTGTGGGTTAGGTGATTAGTCAGGGGTAAATGAAAAGTAGTAGGGAAATGGGTCTGGGTGGGTTACTCTTCGGAGGGTTGGCGTGGACTTGTTGGGCCGAATGGACTGTTTCCACACTGTAGGGATTCTATCTGCTGCTATCATAGAGATCGGTAGAGCAAGTTCAAAAGGGGCTCACTTCTCAATCTAATACCCCAAGACATTACACTGAATTTGTACTGAAACGTGATTCAGTAACATTTGTGAGCAGATTGAAGAGTTTGTTCTCATGATATAAAATGATACAGTCACAGTGTAGCTGGAGCAAAATCAGATTTCCCAAACCCAAGAGGTTACACCAATCAGGAAAGCCTGACTTGGAGCTTTTTTCTTTAGAAACTAAAAAATGGCGGGACGATCTAACAGATATGTGTAAATTATAAAATGGCTCCATTTGGTAGACAGGAGAGATGCTTCTACTTATATCTAAAACCAGAGCCA
The DNA here is from genome assembly GCF_047496795.1 of Chiloscyllium punctatum. Classification (NCBI taxonomy): domain Eukaryota; kingdom Metazoa; phylum Chordata; class Chondrichthyes; order Orectolobiformes; family Hemiscylliidae; genus Chiloscyllium; species Chiloscyllium punctatum. The sequence goes on along the minus strand of NC_092776.1, from coordinate 3,220,973 downwards.
GTGACAGCAAACATAGAATAGCCACTGATAAATCCAATAAGATATTCAGAAGAAACAGGTTTGCCCAAAGAGCAATTAAACTCTGGCACTTGCTCCCACTGGGATCGATAGCTGTGAATTGCTGAGACACACTCAAGGAAGAGCAGAATAAGGTACACGAAGGAGAAAAGGAGAAGATACAAAGGTGGAGTTAAAGGAGAAAGGATGCAAGGAGGCATGTGTGCAGTGTTAACAACAGCATCGACAGCGGTGAAAGGCAGCGAAAAAACTGTTGGAATGCAAGCATTCAAAAATAGATTTACCATATCAGATATTCGTGGTACAAACATCGAAACATCAGTATATTGCTGCTGTTTTCCCAGACTTATTGATGGAGCTTGTAAATAGTTAAATATTCAATAGGCAATTAGCTACAATATTAGCCTACCATAACACCACAGCAAATAGGAACAGGAGCAGACCGCTCGGCCATTCCTGATGAAGGGCTTATGCCCAAAACATCGATTCTCCTGCTCCTCAGATGCTTCTGTGCTTTTCCAGCACCACACTCCTGACTCTGATCTCCAGCATCTGCAGTCCTCACTTCCTCCTAGTTTTGCCCCTCGAGCCTGCTGCACCATCCAATAGGATCATGGCTGCTCCGACATTCCTCATTTCGCCTTCCTGCCCTTTGCTTGTTATCCTCAGTTCCCCTTAACCCTCAGGTCCCCGTGACCCTCGGTTCCCCATTACCCTCGATTCCCTGTTACCCTCAGTTCCCCGTTACCCTCGGTTCCCCATTTCCTCGGTTCCGCGTTACTCTCTGTTCCCCGTTACCCTCAATTCTCCATTACCTCGGTTCCCCATTACCCTCAATTCCCCATTTCCTTGGTTCCCCGTTACCCATGATTCTCCATTTCCTCGGTTCCCCGTTACCCACGATTCCCCATTACCTTGGTTCCCCATTTCCTCAATTCCCCGTCACCCTCGGTTCTCCATTACCTCTGTTCCCCATTACCCTCAATTCCTCATTACCTTGGTTCCCCATTTCCTTGATTCCCCATTACCCTCGGTTCCCCGTTACCCACGATTCTCCATTACCTCGGTTCCCCGTTACCCACGATTCCCCATTTCCTCGGTTCCCCGTTACCCACGATTCCCCATTTCCTCGGTTCCCCGTTACCCACGATTCCCCATTTCCTCGGTTCCCCGTTACCCACGATTCCCCATTTCCTCGGTTCCCCGTTACCCTCAATTCACTGTAGCCCTCAATTCCCCAACTGATCAAGAATCTGTCTCAACCTTAAGTACCCATAAGGACTCTGCCCCTCCCCCCCCCACAGAGCTCTCTGTGGCAAGGAATTTCAAAGACTCACAACCCTCTGACAGAAGAAACTCCTCCTCATCTCAGTTCCTCCAAACAGACTCTCTCCACATAACTAAATTACTTTACAATCTGGGAGTGTACAGTTTATAAACAATCATTGTCAGGCATATCCAAAATCTAATATGTCTCAAAACAAAAGCTTGTCACAGCCTTTGAAAAATTGATTTTAAAAGCCATTGCTACTTGAACATTTAAATTTCAAAGTTTGAGATAACATAAAACAGAAGGTTTGTTGTGAACCCAAATTACCGAATGGAGTTTAGGCCAATGATGGTGAATGCGAAGAATACCGGGTTATACTGTATGTCAGAGCCCCGAAGGTTAAACAGCCCTGTGGAGGAGGGAGGAAAATCAAAACATTACAATCAATCTTAAAAGATTTACAACCTTCCAGATTCAAGACTGGGATGCACAATTTCAGACCAGAACCACTGTTCCCATTTCTGTAGACAGCAGCTGTCGGCAATGATATTGCTCTTGGCATGTACAGATCATCCAGATGACTCTCGTTTCTTTACCCATCCCATCATCAACCCCTTTGCTTCGCTCTGTGACACTGCTGCATCGTGGTAACATCACTAGATGATGCAGATGTCCAGGGTAATGTTCTGGAGACACAGATGCAAATCCCACCATGACATATCATGGAACTTAAATTCTGTTGAACCAGTGCTGACTGTCATACTTTACCTGCCACAGCAAGCCTGACCTGATCTGGCCTTCGCAAATGGCTAGCAAGCCCCTCATTTGGGCCAAGCCATTGACAAAAGTTAAAATGTAATGAAACCAGAGGGACCACCTGGTATTGACTAAATCACCGGGCAATAATGGCACACCAAGCCTTGCTGCAGCTAAAAATTAGATGTCAACCTGGTGAAGCTACAAAACTGGACTACTGCATGCCAAATAGCAGATGCAGCAAGTGAGAGACAGAGTTAAATGATCCTACAACCAACTAATTGGATTTAAGCTTGCAGTCCGAGTGGGCATATATTTAAGGTGAGAGGAGAAAGATGTTAAAAAGGTCAAGGGGCAACTTTTATTTTACACAGAGTAGTTCATATGTGGAATGACCTGCCAGGTACAGTTGGATGCAGGTACAGTTACAACATTTAAATGACATTTGGTCAAGGACATGAATAGGAAAGGTTTGGATGGATATGGATGAAACACATGCAAGTGGGACTAGTTTGATTTGGAATATGGTTGGTGTGGATTAGTTGGACCGAAGGATCTGTTTCAGTGCTGTATAACTCTATGATTTTATGTAACCAATTATATAACAGCTTTCAAAACATGTAGACATTTACTGAGGGAATTCAGTGCTGCTGGAGTTTAAATAAATACAGCACAAAAAAACACTGTTTGATGCAAGTTAGATTGAAAAAAATACTCATACATATCCAAGCATTAAATGATTTGCAGCATCTTCTGGTAGTGAAACAGGACTATTACAATAATCTAGGAACAAATTGTTGCAGATGCTGGAATCTGGACTGAAAACAAAAAATGCTGGAGAACACAGCAGGTCAGGCAGCATTCATGGAGAGAGAGAAAGCTAGTGTTTCAAGGCAAGATGACTCCTCATCACAGCATGCCTTGAAATGTCAGATTGCTCTCTCCCTGGATGCTGTCTGACCAATTCGATCTCTAGCTTTTGTTGTTCTCATTACAATAATCTAACTGACAAAGCCAGAATCTTTACTTAAGACCAATATTTCACAAAAACTGAGGAAAATGGAGACACAATTCCAAGAGACATGCAGCAACATGAAACTGAGCTGCAGTAATTACTGTGTTGAGTTCCACTGTTTGCTAAAGTACCAGTGTGCCACAGGTCTCAAATGGAGCACTTACCAGATACCACAATTTAACTCTAACAACTGATGAATCACAGTGGGTGGGAGGCAGTGAGAAGTCACACACACTTAGTTCAAATAACACAGTCCACAGGTCACGCTGGGAGAGTACAGCCCAATGTGAAAATAAATCATAAACACTGGACTGAGAGGGGAAACTGGAGGAACCCACGCACACAGGGAAAACGCACAAACTTCACAAAGACAGTTGCCAGAGGGTGGAATCGAACTCGGCTCCCAGGCGCTGTGAGGCAGCATGCTAACCACTGACCTCACATTTCCACATGGACCTGCTCCTTAACTCAGGAATTTGGAGGTAAATTGCACTGAACTAAACTTCAGTTTCCAATTGCTCTCCTGTGACAGGAGTTAGAAAGTGCATGTAATTGAGAACAAAGATTGAAGAAATATGATAGACATTCAAACAGCATGTCACGGTCAGCATCCAGACTAGCGTTGTGAAGCACAGCAATAGAGCTCTTCCCTACCTCTGGGACAGAAGGTCTGAGTTCAAGACTCTTGTGCCTCAAGGGTATGACTTGGCCCAAAAAAATTATTAAGAATACGTTTAAGTGTCTAAATGTGCCGGCTGGTAATGAATGCTAATAGTTAACAAGATTTTTGTTTCCTTTTTAAAGTATCCCTTTAAAGGGATAAAGTACTAGGATGAGTTCCTTAAAGAATTAAGCTAGATTAAACAGCAATAACAGCAGAAAACAAAACTAAAAACATTACAAATGCTGAATTGTTTTTAAAAATCACAAGATAAACACTAAATCTTAAGAAACAGGAATAGCACATCACGCTGTTAACCCCACTCAAAAAGGCAAATGTACCATATAAAGATCACCTTTCATTCTATTAAACTTCAGTTAAAGTCATCCCAACCTGAATAACTTTTCCTCAAAAGATCGCTCCTTTGTCCCAGTATCAGCGTAGTGCATCTTTGCAATTACAATGTAAATGCACCCCTCCTCAAATAAAGCCAACCTTGATGCAGTACTCTGGGAGTAGTCTAAACAATGTCCTCATGCACTCTCCTAAAGCTCAGTATGCTCATTGCCTCTTGCAGACTACATCTAACTGCATTCTGACTACATTGAACTCCCACTTCAGTACCATTTCCAGTGAAGTATAACAACATACAGTAACAAAGAGATTGTTTAATGCTGTGTGTGGGAATACTTTCTTTTAAGTGTTCAGTGGATCCTGAGAGGAGGGAACCAGGAGGAAAATGCAGATGTCACTGTGGACTCTGAAGGAAAATATTGTTTAATTTGTCCCCAGAGTCTTTTCTGGATGGAGGGTAATTCCAACTATTACAATGATCGCATAAAGAAAAAGACTTTTAGTAAATCACATCATCCATTATAACACCTCTCTTTACTATGACTGTTACCTTGCTCGGAGCATTCTCAGCTTCAAGTCAGAAAACTGAGGATTCAAATTTATTCTGACTCATACACACTATCTAAGTTAATACTGCAACACAATCACACAGGCATGTTGCATCATCACAAGTGTTTTCCTTCAGAGAAAGCGTAAAGATAAGGTTTTCAAATGGGTGCTAAAGCTTTCATGGCAAAGAGAAAGAATTGTGTCTGTCATTATCCTAGCCAACATTCCCCCCTTAGCTCACACAAAGCAGATTTACCTTTTAAATATCTCATTACTATTTTTCAAAATAATGTTCCTATTTATTAGAGAGTCGGGGACATAAATATAAGTCACAAACATATCCAATAAGAAGTTCAGGATTAATGCACAGTCACAGAGAGTTTTTCAAACCCAGCCTTCACATAGTCACAGAACTTCCCCAAACAATGGGAGTCAGTGACCCCACTGAAGCTATAGAAAAGTTGTTAAATCAAGTAAATGCCTCCCTTTTGGAAACATTTCTTTTTAAAAAGGGCATGATTTTTTAATTGCTAAATTCTTTAAAGTAAAATAAAATGCACCCACATGCAATTTCATCGAGGGCTGTGATCACCAACCAACTGGCATTTTTCTCCACCATCTTTGCACGCTGTTGTACAATTTTGTCTTGCCAAGACATACCTGAAATGGAGTTCAAACACAATTACTAAAAGTTACTAACATGACTTTTACAGAGTAAATGACAAAGCAACGATTTACGTTCATGTTTAAGTACAGGAGCCCATGAATGAACCATTCAGATACTTTTTCTGTTTATTACATTGAAGGCACATCTATGTCCTTTTTACATCCAGTTGCCTTGCCTCCATTCCCTTTAACAGCCGGACTTTTATCAATCTCGGGTTTAAAATGATTCACTGACCTCAGATCTATTGCTTTTTGTCAGACAGTATGTTCCAAACTTCTGTCACCCTCAGCCTGAACTACCTCCTAATTTCTCTATTGAAAGGCATGATTCTGATTTTAAGGTTATAGTTCTTGGTCCAGATGCCCCCATGTGCCAACTTCAAAACTATCTACTTCATGTCAAATTTTATGTTGAATTATGTTTACTTCTGAAGGAAGCATGACGAGTCACAAGATTGTCCTTTCACCTTTGAAGTCATTAATCATTAAAGGAACTGTATGCTCAGGTAGCCAGTTGTCCTGACAGGTGAAGCTGGGCAATAGTAAAATCTTAAATTAAAATCCTTCACACACAAATTTCAGTAACGCAAGAGTGTGAGGAACATTTGAAAAGCTAGCAGTTGTATTTGAAACTAATCTAATGTTATTCCAGATGTGGTCTAAACAGGGCTTTCAACAACTGCAGCAAAACCTCTTCCCATTCACGGTCTAGCTCTTTAGTCAAAAAACCAAACGTTCCAATCCACATTTGTCAGATAGCCCACTGAGGGAAAGTACAAAAACCTGCCCCTAGACTCCAGTACAGAGCAAAAGAGGAGAACTTTTGCCAGAGATGTGATCCAGATTCAGCAAAGCTTTGTCTTCAAGGTTTAGGTGGATGTTAAAGATCACCTGGTTCTATGCAGTAAATCCAGATTGAAGATTGATGTAGATGTTGTTGGTTACTGTACAAAAGCAGCAGACAGGCTGCTGTTTGAAAATCCATTGGAGAATCATCCTTCCCACGCTGCTAGGATTTTATAAGAGTGGTTTCTCCTATCCTACACAACTGTAGCTGCACAGGTCACTCCTATTACAGCAAATAGCAAGGAACCTAATCAATTAGAGAGAGAAGATTTCCATTTCAGCTGCTTAGATTGTACAATGTTGGCAGTGATCATTACAGCAGATCGCAAAACCAGCAGCTGCTGGAGACCTGCAAATAAGATATCCTGCACTTGACGATAAGAATGGATGTGAGCTTTTTAACCATCTGTTACACCTACAGCACCATGGCTATCACATCCAGAGGTTGAGACACTACCACTGAGCCACAAGAACCCCTCAGAATAGATTGTGCATTAGCAATAATGTAACTTCATAAACAATTCTCAACTAATGTTCTGTAAAACAGTACCTGTTTAGGAAGAGGATTGCAAAGGTCCCTTATATTGAGTGGAAACCCAGAAAGTAATGGTTTTGGATCCTCAAAAAACATGAGGCACCACAAAACCTTTGATGATTCAGTTTGGGAGGCTGTGAGAACATAGAAATGTTGCAAAGAGATAAAGACAATTAAGGTGAGTGGGCAAAGGAGGTGGAAATGAAGTATTGAATGGGAAAGTGAGCAGTTATGCATTTCGGTAGGATGAGTCGAAAACAGAATGTTAACATGATGAGAGGCCAGCATGTATTGTACAATAGCCTTTATTCAGAGGGAGGGGTTGGAGTATAAGGAAGTCTTGCTGCAAACAAACAGTAGTAAACACACTTCAAAACAATTTATTTCATGTTAAATTTTATGTTGAATTATGTTTACTTCTGAAGGAAGCAATGACGAGTCATAAGATTTTCCTTTCACTTTTGATGTCATTAATCATTAAAGGAACTGTATGCTCAGGTAGCCAGTTGTCCTGACAGGTGAAGCTGGGCAATAGTAAAATCTTAAATTAAAATTCTTCACACACAAACTTCAGCAACAATTTAATGTCTGATGAACATTAAAACCATTTGAAAAGATCACATTTATATTTAAAACTAATCTAAAAACAAAACTCTTCATTTCAATGCCTCAAGCACCTTCAAAAGTACATCAGACGCTTTCAACCTTCAATTATTTTGCACAGATTAAACTGGAATTCTATTGAACTTCAGTATACAATGATGTTCAAGATGACAGCAGAGTGATTTCTAATGGTGAACACACTCACCAGTGTAACTCAGATCCATAACCAACAATGGTTTACAAGGTCGGCTTGGCTGGTCCTTCCAAATCTTATCAACAAGGTTTTCTTTCAGAGGCACAAGATGATGTCCTGAATTCTTCATCGCTTTAGACAGGCTCTTCCATTGGTCTGAAAAAGACAGACAGCTCTATAATCCAGATTCTGATTTTGAAGCAACTGAGTCACAAAGATCTAGCCATCTCCACAGCTTGGGTTTGTCCTTTCCCAACATCAGCTGAAACATGGGCCAAGCCAAGGAGATCTCCAAGCAGCTAGCAACACAGTTTCACTGGGCAGGGAAAGTCGCCAATCAAATTCAAATATTCTCACAGACAAACTAGGAAACAAAATCATTGTTTATTCTTCCCTTAGCTTGGATTGTGAAACAATTATTTGGGATACACATTGAGATTATAGTAGATTCTACAATATTAATACAGGCTACTAGACTAGGTGGGATTGAGGTTCACAAGGAAGAGGTATTAGAAATCCTGCAGAGTGTGAAAACAGATAAGTCCCCTGGGCCGGATGGGATTTATCCTACGATCCTCTGGGAAGCCAGGGAGGAGATTGCCGAGCCTTTGGCATTGATCTTTAAATCGTCATTGTCACAGGAATAGTGTCAGAAGACTGGAGGATAGCAAATGTGGTTCCCCTGTTCAAGAAGAGGAGTAGAGACAGCCCTGGTAATTATAGACCAGTGAGCCTTACTTCAGTTGTTGGTAAAGTGTTGGAAAAGGTTATAAGAGATAGGATTTATAATCATCTAGAAAAGAATAATTTGATTAGGGATAGTCAGCACGGTTTTGTGAAGTGTAGGTCATGCCTCACAAACCTTATTGAGCTCTTTGAGGAGGTGACCAAACAGGTGGATGAGAGTAAACCAGTTGATGTGGTGTATATGGATTGCAGCAAGGCGGTTGATAAGGTCCCCACAGTGGGCTATTGTACAAAATGCGGAGGAATAGGATTGTGGGAGACATAGCAGTTTGGATCAATAATTGGCTTGCTGAAAGAAAACAGAGGGTGGTGTTGATGGGAAATGTTCATCCTGGAGTCCAGTTACGAGCGGTGTACTGCAAGGGTCAGTGTTGGGTCCACTGCTGTTCATCAGTTTTATAAACGACCTGGATGAGGGCGTAGAGGGTGGGTTAGTAAATTTGCAGACGACACTAAGGTCGGTGGAGTTGTGGATAGTGATGAAGGATGTAGTACTTTACAGAGAGACATAGATAAGCTGCAGAGCTGGGCTGAGAGGGGGCAAATGGAGTTTAATGCGGACAAGTGTGAGGTGATTCACTTTGGTCGGAGTAACCAGAATGCAAAGTACTGGGCTAATGGTAAGATTCTTGGGAGTGTAGATGAGCAGAAAGATCTCGGTGTCCATGTACACAGATCCTTGAAAGTTGCCACCAGGTTGACAGGGTTGTTAAGAAGGCATGCAGTGTTTTAGCTTTTATTAACAGAGGGATCGAGTTCCGAAATCACGAGGCTATGCTACAGCTGTACAAAACTCTGGTGCGGCAGCACTTGGAGTATTGTGTACAGTTCTGGTCACCACATGTGGAAGCTTTGGAAAGGGTGCAGAGGAGATTTACTAGGATGTTGAAGGTCTTATGAGGAAAGGCTGAGGGCCTTGAGGCTGTTTTTGTTAGAGAGAAGAAGGTTGAGAGGTGACTTAATAGAGACATAGAAGATAATCAGTGGGTTAGATAGGGTGGACAGGGAGAGCCTTTTTCCTCAGATGGTGACGGCAAGCATGAGGGGACACAACTTTAAAGTGAGGACAGATAGGTATAAGACAGATATCAGAGGTAATTTCTTTACTCGGAGAGTAGTGAGGGTATGGAATGCTTTGCCTGCAACGGTAGTAGATTCGCCAACTTTAAGTACATTTAAGTCGTCATTGGACAGGCAAATGGACATACATGGAATAGTGTTGGGTAGATGGGCTTCAGATTAACATGACTGGTCGACGCAACATCGAGGGCCAAAGGGCCTCTACTGCACTGTAATGTTCTATGTTATTAAAAAAAAACTAAAGCTTTTCTTAATTTAAATTTATGATGATTGCTATATTTGACATTCTACAATGTTTTTCAGGGCCCAAGTAATACTTATTGTACACTATCAAATTACCAGTTTCACTTCATTCAACAAGAACTAGCTTTTCCAAGGGTATAACAGCAATACAAATGGCATTAAAGGGCAATTTTTCAACAGTTCAGTGTTTTCTAACTGACTGCAGTCCACAAAGACTTCAACAGAGCTCCCCATTTTTGCACTATCCAACAGGACCATTGGAAAATCCAGGTCATTTGTGTGACAAAGTATCAGCTAATGGTCACAGAAAACTAAAAGCCACATGGTAATTTCTTCACTCCTATTGCCATCTGACATTTAATCATCTGACCATTATGGAAAACATAGCCACTGAAAAGACAAATAGTTAAAACTTTAAAGGCCAGTAATTTTGGCCAACATTGCGTATCATTAAGTACTTTTCTAAAACAATAGTTATTTTTAACTCATTATCAGCAACCACTCGATACGAAGTAGGATGTCCACCAGGGAATTTCCAGGTCACTGGGTTCTATGGGTCCTTGTGTAACTGATGAGCCCGATGCCCGGAGCCCCACCTCCAACCACACACTGGGAAGGTGTTTCCGGGACGTGGAAGTGATCCTTGGCCTTAAGATCACTGGCATTCCTTTCTCCTGTTCCTTTTCTGTACTTCCTCATGCCAACAGGTCTTCTTAAAGAATTGTGTTCCTTTGTACAGGAGTTTCACCAGCCATTTCTTCTGAATGAGGGTTTTCCACGCATTGACATATATGTTGTATTTCTTGAGGAAAGTCTTCAGGAAGTTCTTGAAACAATTCCTTTGACCTTCTCTTGTCCGAATGCTTTCCTTGAGCTGGGTGAAGATTTGCTTTGGCAGAACATGCCTGACCAGTGGAGTCGGCTTCAGATGATCATGGCCTCGATGCTGGCTCTATTAGCTGCTTCAAGGACATCTGTCCTCCCAGCTAATGGGGAGAATCCATCTCAAATAGCAGTGATGGTTCTTCAAGGATGTTGACTTGATGTCTGTATGTAACCCAAGTTTTGGAGCCAGAGAGAGGAGGGGGAAGAGTGCCTGCCTTATACACAGGCTCTTGGTAAAGCACAGATGTCACGGTCAAAGACTGAAGGCAGCACTCACAGATCAAATGTGATGTTGAATCATCCCATTGACATCAGCTTTAGCTGAGAGGTAGCTTCCTCGGTAAGGGAAGGGAAATATTCCACATTTGGGAGGATTTATCCATTAATGGGGGAATGGGCCGGAATCTGACCTGGGACAGGTTGGTAAATGATCGAGTCTTCTTGACATTGAGACTGAATTCATTGGTTTGCTTCCACAAAAGCATTCTGTGATGCTTGAAGATTTCTTCCAAGAAAGCAGAGGTGATACTGTCACCCACATACACACAGTCTATTCTGATAATAACACAGTAGTTCCATTCCTGTGTGATCCTGCGTTATAAGAAAATTGCATAATAGTAGCAGCATTTAAACCAATGGGACCAGAATCACGTTATAGACAATACAGGTAAGGAAAGTTTGCATTCTACAAATAATGACCTAAATTCTTCAATCACATTATATCCAATTCGCATTGAAGAAATGTGCGTCATAACAGAACCCGACTGTACTGACGTTCCACCAGTGAGGTCAGTGTTGTTTTCATCTTGGATTTCAAACAGTGAAGGTTGAAAAGTTCTGTCCATCCTGGAAGCAATACCCACTCCACTGGGAAGCTTGTCTTTGACAACAAGGAGAATAGCGGTGATGAAGATGGAGAAAGCGGGTCGGGGGGTGATGACACATCCTGCTTGACCCCTGTCTTAACTTTAAAAGGATTCTGTCATATTACCATCGGTGAGGACTATAACCGACATCTTGGAGTGGAGAAGATGGAGAATGTTGATGAATTTCACTGGACAGCCCACCTTTGGCTGGGTCTTCCACAGGACTCAGCACCATCAGATTGATACAGCACAGAAGTTGGGGGGAACACTTCAACCCATCTTATCCATGCTGACCCAAAGACTCCAAGATACCCTTTCTAATCCCATCTTCCTGCACACAGGCCATATCCTTCAGCTTATAGCATTTATAAGGCCTAAATCAGGTATATTTTTAAAAAAAGAGATTACCTCTCTGCCTCCATCACAAACTCAGGCCGTGAATTACAGACACTCAACGCCCCTCCCTGTCAAAACCTTTCCCTTCATGATGGACTGAGTCAAAGTCTTGGTCAGACAGATGAGCTCCATCTCTGTCACATCTGTACTGATGATGTCAACTTGGACAAGGTGCCCTCCAAAAGGTCCACCTTCTTCCTCAACCGAGGACTCCCCAGCCAATGGTTGACAAGGCCCTCAGCCGGGTCTGAACCATCTTCCACACTTGGTCTCTCACCACTTCTCGGCCCTCCCACAACATAGAGGGTCCCTCCCCGGTCTTCACTTACCCATCCCACCAGCATCCACATCCAAAGAATCATCGGTTGCCATTCCTGGGCCTGCTGCAGTGCTCCAGCGAAGCTCAGCACAAGCTGAAACAGTGACACCCCGTTTTCCGCTTGGGGTCCCTGCAGCGCCTGGGCTCAATAATGAGTTCGATAATTCTTGCACTTGAGCACCTTCTCCCAAGTCCTTACGCCAAAACACAAATATCAGCCCTTGTCATTATATGGGCGACTATCATACAGAACCCACTGTCAGCAATTAATGGGCTCCACTAATATGTCTAGATTAGATACTAACGTGGTCAGGACTGAAGGGCTTTTTCCCGTAACATTGATTTTACTGCTCCTCGGATGCTGCCTGACCTGCTGTGTTTTTCCAGCACCACTCTAATCTAGACTCTGATTTCCAGCATCTGCTGTCCTCACTTTTCCCACTAATAGTGACAGATTCTCCCTGGCTAACCCTTACCCTTTCCTATGTCTAGGAGAAAGAGAGGACTGCAGATGCTGGAGATCAGAGTCGAGAGTGTGGTGCTGGAAAAGCACAGCGGGTCAGGCAACATCCGAAGAGTAGGAGAATCGACGTTTCGGGCATAAGTGACATTTTGGGTTCCTGATGAAGGGCTTATGCTCAAAATGTCGATTCTCCTGCTTCTCGGATGCTGCCTGACCTACTTTGCTTTTCCAGCACCATACTCTCAACCCCTTTCCTTTGTCTGCCCAACTATTTTACTCCAAGACTAGAAGAAGGTGTCAAGTGAGGATTTTGGTGATTGTCTTCACAGTGATGTAGAGGGTGGAGTTTCCTCAGCAATTCCTACAGTCCACTTGGTCTCCTTCCTTGAAGATGGTGGCAATAGCAGCAACACAGAGATCACCAGGGGTTCCTTCTTTGTCCCAGATTTTCAGCAACAGTTGATGAAAGGGACGGGTAAGCTCTGCTCATCCAAGTTTGAAAATCTCCGCTGGAATCCCATCTACTCCTGCACTTTCCCATTCAGTGCGTGTCTCTAATGGAGGCTTCAACTTCTGCCACACTAGGCAAGAGTCAAGATCACCTTTGATGAGGAGCTCAGGAATTTCTTAACACAAATCTTATTCAATTACTGTATTGTGATTCAGGAATTCTTCAAAATGCCCTTTCTATTGAAGGCTGATGTTTTCTCTGACTCTCTGAAGGGTTCTATCTTTATTCCATATTGGTTTGAGGCCATGGGTGTTGTGTCCCCTATATTACCTTGGTGACCGAAAAAAATTCCGGGTGCAGCTCATTTTCTCAGTCTTCCATTGGTTCTCAACTTCCCTCGTTCTTCCCTGGAACTCTGGTTGAGGAGTTCTCCTGTTTGCCTCACTGGTGAGGTTGTGTTGCCATGCATGAAGAACTTTCCTCTTCTTGTCGAGAGTTTAGATGATGTGGTTGTTCTCATTGAAACAGGTTTGGTCTTTCCTGGTCTTTTTCCAATTGTTTCTTCATGCCATGAAATGAAGGCTGCTTTCACCTCTTCCCAGATTTTCTCCACTTCATTAAAATGCACACTTTGGAGATTTAGGTGAAGACATTGTTTGAAGTTCATAAGTCTGCATGGCTGTTCAAGCTGCTTAATCTGGAGCTTTATCCTGAACTGCTTCTTCATCTTCAGCTACTTCTGTTGGCATTTGATGGACATAGAAAAGCGGATAAGCCCATGATCTGTCCTACAGTTATCTGCACTGGTCATGAGGTAATAAGGACTTTGGGAATGAGGACAACCTTTTGTGCTTGGGATCAAACAATGAAGTAGTCAATCACATGCTCCAGTGCTCTGTGCGCAGATCACTCCAAGAAGTCTTGAACTTGTATTTTTGGTGGAACAGCATGTTGGTGATGACCAACTGGTGTTCTGCACATTTGGTGAGCTGGAGAATCTTGGAGCTGTAATTCCTGACTCAGACTTTTCCATTCCAGAGTTGGCTGTCCTTTTCAATCCTGGCCTTGAAATCTCCAGGAGGAAAGTTTTATGTTGGGGAGTATGCTCTCCAGGGTTGGAGCATCGGCACTCATAACTGCTCCCTGCTGCTGTAGACGAACAGTCATGAGGTGGTTGTCGATGCTAACAGAGAGCTTTAAGAGCCAGTTATTGAGTTTGTGTTTGATAGTGAATCCAATTCCATATGTCCTAGGTCAATTCTCAGGTATTCCTCTGAGGAACAAGGAATAATACCACCTTCTTTCCTCAGCTAGCCTTTGCCTGCTCTGTCTGCCTCCTTCAGGGAAGTGATGTCAATATTAAACTTCTGAAGCATGGTCACTGGATGTAAAATATTAACTCTGGTATCTCTCCACAGTTGCAGCCAGGCCTGCTAAGTTTTTCCAGCAATTTCTCATTTTGTTTCTAATTTCTAGCACACACAGTTGTTTATTTTGGTCGCTGTTCATGAGGGTTTGTATATTTCCATTCCAAAATTAACTCTGACTCTTAACTAAACTAGCTGAAACCCTGCATAAAAGCAAATATGAGTTCTTGCCTGAAGGCTTATTGAATGAAAAGACAGAGGAAAACATTTATCCTACTTCTGTGTCACACATCAAACTGAAAAAAAGGCCTAAAAGCTTAATTTTTAAACTTAAGGCTTCTCAAAAAACAAAGAGATTATGACTATCTTCACACAGAGATGAGTTGACAATGTATGTCAATTGGTTAAGAAACATCTCGTTTTGATTTTTAACTGAATTAACCTTTAACACAATGGAAGAAACATTAATGTACAGAAAGATATGATGCTTCTTACAATGTTACCAAGGACTCACCAGCTGCTAAAACAAAAGGATCTGCGCCAACCTTTGAGCCTTCCGGGAGTACCTGAATTAACCAATCTTCCTGACTAGGTGTGGTCTTCAGACCTACAACACAAGAGTGAAACAGTTTCAGAAATAAAGGGTTCCATCAGTTGTTGGCACACATCTAGGTGAAAAATAACTTGTGTGTTACCCTGGTTTGGCAATGAAGTGTGACAAATATCCTGAAAGGGGGAGAACATACAGCAACCTGACTGTCAGCATGCATTGACAGACACATTGTAAACTTTTTACAGTCAGAATAAGATGCTGCAATCAGCAAAACAAAAACTTTCCTTCCAAGTTCCCCTGTAACATTCCCATATTACATGAAAATTTAATAAATGCACAATGTAGAATTGCAGAAGATAGGTAAAGTTATCATACTTCACATTACTATTTGTTAAGCCTAAGTTACAGTAAAAGCCAAAAACATTGAACTAATTGACGCAGAGGGTGGTGCGTGTATGGAATGAGCTGTCAGAGGAAGTGGTGGAGGCTGGTATAATTACAACATTTAAAAGGCATTTAGATGGATATATGAATAGGAAGGGTTTAGAGGGATATGGGCCGGGTGCTGGCAGGTGGGACTAGATTGGGTTGGGATATCAGGTCAGCATGGACGGGTTGGACCAAAGGGTCTGTTTCCATGCTGTACATCTCTATGACTCTATAGTTTCAAAGAATCAGCATAGGTAGAATGGGCCAAATGGCCTCCTGTATTCTGTGATTGTACCAGTTTGCAAAAATCTCAGTTTAATGGATGCATGAGGAATTATTCAAGTAAAACTAGCTGGTGCTGTAGAAACCAAATTGTTAAGGAATAAAAAATGCTCTTATTTACAGATTCCACTGGAATTACCATTTAACAAGAGTGAAATAAGAATAAATGCACAAACTGAATTTCACAGCCACGAGACAATGCTTTATGTATCCACTCACCCAATTTCATCAGGGTCCAGTTGTTATCCATTTGTTGGGAGGCTTGAAGGAAGTAACGACCATCTGTCCACATTGCTGCATGTTGCTCAGTTACAATCGCAGTTCCTGCAGACAGCCAAAAGACAACAGCTCAGCATGTTCTCTACCAGTTATAGTTAAATCAGAGAACAGAGTCAGAATCAGAATCCTCAGGGACGTTACATATATAAGTCACACAGAAATAAGTTAACAGAAATTTGGGGAATATTTGCACACCATTCCTTGACTTGCAAGTCCAGCAGGTGGTAGTGTGAGGAAAGGATGAAAGTTTTGGTAGAATAAATATGGGTGCTGAGTGGAACAGATTTACTAGTTTCAATGGTCTCCTCTTATGTGAATGATAGCTCACATATCTTTCAAAAACAAAAACCCAAATTTTATGTTGTGATGATCTCTTTAATAACTAGGTTTCTCTAGATGATATCTTGTAAAAAAACAATATTTTCCTGATCATATGACTAAGCTGCTTGGGAGATAAACAATAAAAAAAACAAAATACAAAGAAGAGGATTATTGCCGAGAACATCTCTTTCAAGAAGCTTACTTTAGAGCAATTTGGCTTCAGGGAACAATTCTCTGCAGAATTCAGCTAAAACGGTTCAGAAATCTTTGATAGTTCAAGGACTCTATGAACATTGCATTGAACTTCTAGGAATGGCATGCTGAGAAGAGAGAGCGTTCATAGATACACAAGTTCAGAATCAAAGTGGACCCAGGAGAATTCCTACACAACGGACCTCATTTAAGAAACTAGCAATGCTCACGTGAGTCAATGGTTAATATGAAAACTTCACTGAAACTGAGCAGAAGAAACTTTTTAGAACAGTGCTCAGATAAAGTGGTCAACTATCCAATTTCTGACAAATATCTGTGCGAAATCTCTTTGAGTATAAGTCAAAGGTGCAGAAGAAATTTGAGTTTAGACATTTGGTTAAGAACATTAACAACCACGTTACTGTACTTTGAATATCTTTAACATAAGTAATGATTTAGAATAGAGTGCAGTTATCACCATGAATATACTTTGATTTTTGTGTCGCAAGTTTTTGGTTTAAGTAGTGTTCTTTGTGGCTTCATACGCTTAGTAAATACCTGGATTTTTGGCATTTTGAAAATAATAAGAAGTTTAATGGCCTGTACCTAGAACCTAACACTGTAGATTGTTATTTGTATGTGCAATTCAGATTAGCAAAACAAAGGCATACGAGCAATGATATATTTTACTTACAAGCTTAACATGGGGAGTGAAGAGACTTTAGAGGTTTTGGTGCTTTTAAAAGTGAACAAATCCCCAGGTCCTGATGAGCAGTATCCCAGGCAGCCATGGGAGATGAGGGGGGAAGATACAGGGGCTCTGACACAAATTTGTAATTCCTCTCTGGCCACAGGGCAGTCCTAGGGGACTGGAGAACCGCTAATGTGGTTCCACTTTACAAGAAGGTTGGTTGAGATAAACCAGGGAACTACAGACCAGTCAGTCTCACAATGATGGTAGGGGAACTATTGGAGAGAATTCTGAAGAAGGTAATTAACCTCCATTTGGAAAGGCAATGTTTGATCAGGGATAGTCAGCATGGCTTTGTCAGAGGAAGGTCACACCTAAAAAATCTGATTGAATTTTTCAAGTTTGTGTCTGGGTGTGTGGATGAGATTGCTGAAGTTGATGTAGTTCATATGGATTTCAGCAAGGCCTTTGACAAGATCCCACATGGGAGCTTGATAAAGAAGATGAAAGCAGATGGAATCAGGGAAACTTGGCAAGATGGATCCAAAATTGGTTAATCACAGGTGATAGTGGGTGGTGGTAGAAGGTTGTGTGCTGGAAGCTGATGTCCAGTGGCAGACTGCAGAGATCGGTGCTGGGTCTCTTATTGCTCATGGTACATATAAACAATATAAATAAGAATGTAGGGGGTGATGAGTAAGTTTGCAGAAGACACAGAGATTGACCAAGTGGTTAATAGTGAGGAATTAGTTCTTAGGTTACAACAAGGCATAGACAGGTTGGTCAGGTGGCTGGATCAATGGCAGATGAAATGTAACCCTGAAAAGTGAAGTGCTGCAATTTTGAAGTACAAGCCAAGGGAATACTTAATGAAAGGCAAGACACTAGGAAGCTCTGAGGAACAGATGGATCATGGAGCGTTTAACCCACAGGTCACTGAAGATAGCAGGACAGGTTAATCAGAGAGACTTGTCTTTATCAGCTTAGGCATATGTTATAACAGCAGGAAGGTTATGTTGGAGCTGGACAAGAGATTTGGTTCGACCATTGCTGGAGTACCATAGAAGGATGTGATTTTACTGAATGGGGTGCAGAGGAGATTCACCAGGATGTTGCATTTCAGCTATAGAGAGAGTTGGGTAAGCTCAGGTTGTTTTCTCTAGAGCAGGGAAAGTTGCGGGGGAAGAGGGTGGGAACCCGATTGAGGAGTGTAAGATCGTGAGGGACAAGAATTAGGTGGATAAAAAGCAGCTGATCTCCTGACGGGTAAGTAGTGAGGGAGCATAATTGTAAGGTGAAGAACAGGAAGTGTTTCTGACCCAGACGTTGGTGGGAATCTGGAATGTCCTGCCTGGGACAGTAGTAGAGGCAGGAAACCTCAAAACCTTTAAAATGTACTGGAATGAGCACTAGAAATGTCATTACATTCAAGCTAATGGGTTAAATCCTGGAAAGTGAGACCAGTGTAGACAGGCAAAAGTGTGGACTGCAGATGCTGGAAACCAGAGTTTAGATTAGAGTGGTGCTGGAAAAGCACAGCAGGTCAGGTAGCATCTGAGGAGCAGGAAAATCGACATTTGGGGCAAAAGCCCTTCATCAGGAGTAGAGGCAGGAAGCCTCCAGGGTGGAGAGATAAATGGGGGGGCTTTGAAGGTTTTGAGGTTTCCTGCCTCTACTACCGTCCCAGGCTGGACATTCCAGACTCTCCCCCATTTATCTCTCCACCCTGGAGGCTTCCTGCCTCTATTCCTGATGAAGGACTTTTGCCCCAAATGTCGATTTTCCTGCTCCTCGGATGCTGCCTGACCTGCTGTGCTTTTCCAGTACCACTCTACTCTAAACCCCAATGTAGATAGGTCAATACAGACCCGAGGGGCTGAAGGGCCTCTTCTGTGCTGTATGACACTGGGACTTAATATAATGTTAAACAGTGGGTGGGCTGAGGCACGAGCAATATTTACCATTGAAAGGGGGAGAGGCAATGAGATATATACAAATATTTATGATAATTGCATGCAAATATATGAGTACCAATCCAAATAGAAATACCTCTATATACTGAATATTCAAATTACAGACATATATAGAACACAGTTGCTCAGGAATCGATTAAACACATATCCCATGGGTTCGGAACACACCCTTTCATACCTATTTTTCTTTACTAGCACTGACCTGCCGATCCATCAAATCCTGAAAGAAATTCGCGCCTGCAGTCACATGGAGCAATGTATTCACTCTAAAAAACAAGGAAATTAGCAAAGTAGTTATCTCAGACTGGTGACACTCTGCTATTAAGGCCATTAACTAAAGGTCAGATGCTGCTTGTAAGGTCAAAAAAGGACACTGATTACGAATCTAAATGTGTGGTGCTGGAAAAGCGCAGCAGGCCAGGCAGCATCAGAGGAGCAGGAGAATCGACATTTCGGGCATAAGCCCTTCTTCAGCTCTTTATTAAGAGCAAGCTCAAACAATGGACATATTGAGAAACAAAAGCCACTCCCAAATGCAGAAGGCCAATTTCATAAGGAATATTATTTAGACTTACTAATAAGCTTAGCTTTGGACATTTGCTGATCATTTTTCATTCCAGAACCACACACATAATATGAACATTGCCTTGTGGTTCAAGAAACACAAATTCTGCAATGGGAAACTAGTTTAGGAACTAGGAACACACACTGAAGGGTGGAACACTAAGGAATAAATGAAAAAATTTTGAGTGTTTGTCAGATTGGCATACTGAGAATCAAGAGACTAGAAAAATCTGAAGGGCTAAAAAGTAACTGACATGAGGAGTTTACAGAATGTGTTCGGAATACTTTCTTACAACAGCATTTTCTGGAGCTGACTGTGATATCGTGCAGGCACAGGCAGATGTAGGTAGCAGCAATGATGTCTCTTTACAGTCTGAGTTTACTGATTTAAAACTGACAACAAACTTAGGAGAGGCATTGGCCTAGTGGTACAGGTAGACGCTCCTTTATCCAAAGTTCCAAAAACCAAAACTCTCTGAAATCCAAAGGCATGTTGTGAAGTTTTTTTCTCATTATCAAGGTTGTTTGGCGTGCAAACAGTTAATCCAAGTCAATGTTGGATTGGGGTATACAAAGTAAAAATCACACACCACCAGGTTAAAGTCCAACAGGTTTAACTGGAAGCACTACCTTTCGGAGCACTGTTCCTTCATCAGATGGTTGTGTACTCCACAACCACCTGATGAAGGAGCAGTGCTTCGAAAGCTAGTGTGATTTTTAACTTTGTACAACCCAAGTTGACACCCACTCGATGCATGTCACTCAGATGCGACATGGAGGTGCATGGCTCAGCCCTGGCAGGCCTCAATTTTCTCTCAAGGCCTGTTCTAGATGAGATTACATTACATTATGTGTCCTTGATATGTATGTACCTATCAGGCAGGAAAGAAATGGTCGTGTGAGGGAGCCTTGGTTGACGAGGGAGGTTGAACGTCTAGTAAAGAGGAAGAAGGAGGCTTGCATAAGGTTGAGGAAACAGGGTTCAGACAGAGCAGTGGAGGGATACAGGATAGCCAGAAGGGACCTGAAGAAAGGGATTAGGAGAGCTAAGAGAGGGCATGAAAAATCCTTGGCGGATAGGATCAAGGATAACCCCAAGGCATTTTATGCGTATGTGAGAAACCTGAGAATGACGAGAACGAGGGTAGGTCCGATCAAGGACAGTAGTGGGAGACTGTGTATTGAGTCAGAAGAGATAGGAGAGGTCTTGAACGAGTACTTTTCTTCAGTATTTACGAACGAGAGGGACCGTATTGTTGAAGAGGAGAGTGTGAAACGGACTGGTAAGCTAGAGGGGATACTTGTTAGGAAGGAAGATGTGTTGGACATTTTGAACAACTTGAGGATAGACAAGTCCCCCAGGCCTGACGGGATATATCCTAGGATTATGTGGGAAGCAAGAGGGGAAATTGCAGTACCGTTGGCAATGATCTTCTCGTCTTCACTATCAACGGGGGTGGTACCAGGGGACTGGAGAGTAGCGAATGTTGTGCCCCTGTTCAAAAAAGGGAATAGGGATAACCCCGGGAATTACAGGCCAGTTAGTCTTACTTCGGTGGTAGGCAAAGTAATGGAAAAGGTACTGAGGGATAGGATTTATGAGTATCTGGAAAGACACTGCTTGATTAGGGACAGCCAGCAAGGATTTGTGAAGGGTAGGTCTTGCCTTACAAGTCTTCTTGAATTCTTCGAGGAGGTGACCAAGCATGTGGATGAGGGTAGAGCAGTGGATGTAGTGTACATGGATTTTAGTAAGGCATTTGATAAGGTTCCCCATGGTAGGCTTATGCGGAAAGTCAGGAGGCATGGGATAGAGGGAAATTTGGCCAGTTGGATAGAGAACTGGCTAACCGGTCGAAGTCAGAGAGTGGTGGTAGATGGTAAATATTCAGCCTGGAGCCCAGTTACAAGTGGAGTTCCGCAGGGATCAGTTCTGGGTCCTCTGCTGTTTGTAATTTTTATTAATGACTTGGATGAGGGAGTCGAAAGGTGGGTCAGTAAATTTGCAGATGATACGAAGATAGGTGGAGTTGTGGACAGTGAGGAGGGCATTTGTCGTTTGCAAAGGGACTTAGATATGATGCAGAGCTGGGCTGAGGAGTGGCAGATGGAGTTCAACCCTGCCAAGTGTGAGGTTGTCCATTTTGGAAGAACAAATAAGAATGCGGAATACAGGGTTAATGGTAGGGTTCTAAGTCAGGTGGAGGAACAGAGGGATCTTGGGGTCTATGTACATAGATCTTTGAAAGTTGCCACTCAGGTGGATAGAGTTTGTAAGAAGGCCTATGGTGTATTATCGTTCATTAGCAGAGGGATTGAATTCAAGAGTCGTGAAGTGATGTTGCAGCTGTACAGGACTTTGGTTAGGCCACAGTTGGAGTACTGTGTGCAGTTCTGGTCGCCTCACTTTAGGAAAGATGTGGAAGCTTTGGAGAGGGTGCAGAGGAGATTTACCAGGATGTTGCCTGGAATGGAGAGTAGGTCGTACGAGGATAGGTTGAGAATTCTCGGCCTTTTCTCGTTGGAACGGCGAAGGATGAGGGGTGACTTGATAGAGGTTTATAAGATGATCAGAGGAATAGATAGAGTAGACAGTCAGAAACTTTTTCCCCGGGTACAACAGAGTGTTACAAGGGGACATAAATTTAAGGTGAAGGGTGGAAGGTATAGTGGAGATGTCAGGGGTGGGTTCTTTACCCAGAGAGTGGTGGGGGCATGGAATGCCCTGCCCGTGGGAGTGGTAGAGTCAGAATCATTGGCGACCTTTAAGCGGCATTTGGATAGGTACATGGATGGGTGCTTAATCTAGGATAGACGTTCGGCACAACATCGTGGGCCGAAGGGCCTGTTCTGTGCTGTATTGTTCTATGTTCTATGTTCTATTACATTACAGTGTGGAAACAGGCCCTTCAGCCCAACAAGTCCACACCCACCCGCCGAAGCGCAACCCACCCATACCCCTATATTTACCCCTTACCTAACACTGCGGGCAATTTAGCATGACCAATTCACCTGACCTGCACATCTTTGGACTGTGGGAGGAAACCGGAGCACCCGGAGGAAACCCACGCAGACACGGGGAGAACGTGCAAACTCCACACAGTCAGTCGCCTGAGACATACTTAGTATGTCTGCTCCTCCGGTAAGATTTTTAAAAATTTCACCATCAAGCTGTCCCTTATTCTGAAATTCAAAAAATTCTGAATTCCGAAAAACAGCTGGTTCCAACAATTTCAGATAAAGGATTGTCTATCTATATTATCACTAGACTCTTAATGTTTTTGGGACCCACGTTCAAATCCCACCATGGTAGATGATGGAAATTGAATTCATGAAAAAAAAAATCTGGAAATATGAGGCTAATTGTGACCATGAAACTGCCACCAATCATCAGAAAAACCCACCTGGTTCACAAATGTTCCTTAGGGAAGGAAACTGCCATCCTTACCTGGTCTGGCCTACGTATGACTCTGGACTCACAGCAACACATTTGACTCTTAACTGTCCTCTGGGCAATTAGGGACAGGCATTAACCAAATCCCATGAATCAATTAAAAAAATTGATTGGGTTTGAGGGTGAAAGGAATGAGTCCAAGTTTTGAAATTTAAATACAAGTGATTATGATAACATGAAAGCAGAGCTGATTATACTGAATTGGAGAATTACATTAGAAGATAAACCTATGCAGAGACAGAGGCAAACATATAAGGGATTATTGAGGACACACAGAATAAATACAATCCAATGAGCAAGAACAATTTTGATAGGTTCACCAAAAACAGTTAACTAGATAGGTGAAGGACAATGCTAAAAGAAAAAATTATGTAAACTGCACAAAGAAAGTTGGCAGGTCAGAAATTGGACAGAATATATAAAACAACAAAGAATGGTGAAACAAATGAGAGAAAAATTATAGTTTGAGAGAACGTTAACCAGAAAATATGAAAACAGAGCAAGAGTTTTGAGAAATATTGAAAGACTTAGCATACTCAAGGCCTTCTTGTTTATATAAGAATAGTTGGCCCTCCTGTGATTTGGTTTGACTAATCAAGTCCCTGGCAGTCTGATCCCAAAAAGCCCTAGTTAGCCCTTTCCAAGTTTTCTCAGTTTTGCCTTGCTTGAATGTCCAGAGATTTTGCAATAGTTAAGTCCTCAAGGTGGATCAACTCCAAAATCAAAACAAGATCTAGTTAAAAATTCCATGAATAGTTGTTTGGCTGTACAGAACATCAGCATTGCTGAAAAAGAGCACATTGCTTCAAAGCTTTTTGTCTAATACTTATCAGGACAATACACAAGAAATACCAAAGGAAGGTAACATGTATATTGTATAAGAGGTGACTGCTGAAGGTTAGCGAGATTGGGAGAAGTATTGTGAAGAAAAATGCAGTTTCACAAGAAATAACAATGCAAAGGGAAAACAAGATTAATACCATTGTACTACAATGCTGATTGGTTGGCAAGTGAGTGCTGCTTGGTAGAGATGTTACCATGGAGAATGCACCAGTTAATGATTACTGACAGAAATGTTACACATAATACACCCTTTGATTACATTTTACACAAGACAAGTTGGCTCTGATTTGGCTATTACACTTCTGAGTCATACAGTGTATAAATTTCAGTGGCAATGTGATGTTATGTATGAAAGCCATATGTCCCAAACCCAGGCAGATTATATAAAAAAAATGTTCCTTCGACTGTTTGCAACAATCAAGGTACTGACCATATCCAACCAACCAATGCCTACAAAACTCAACACAGCATTTAATATTAGATATAAACCCACAATTGGACAGCATTTGCCAAATAAATCTGAGTGTGTAAAGAATTATACTGACAACCAATTTTGGAATATCAGTCAGGCTCTCAGAGTGTAGAGAAGCCACATACATTAATGTACAGGGTCCTGTTTATTGTAGACAAAATGAACATGTATACAAACAACATCTGTTTCAATGCAGCAAAACAGGGAACAGCCATTCTGGGCTCATTTCTTAGGATAATGTCTTGACCAATCAGAGTCACTAGCCTGTATCAATGTGTAAACAAACCTTGGTAGTTAACGGTTATTCATCATTAACTGGTGCCGTCTCCATGGAAACATCTCTAGCAAGCAGAGCTGACTTGCCAACCAATCAGCACTCTGGTACCACGGTATAAATCTTGTTTTGCTTTTGTGTTGTTATTTCTTGTGAATTGGCATGATGAATGCAAGATGAAAAGCTGAAATAAATTTGTCTCTTTTCAAAAAGATGATAAATACAAAATAATGGAGATATGCATTTAAGCTTATAAGCTTAAGGTTCCGTTGTATGTGAAACAAAAATAGCATCAAAAATATATCATCAGTAAGTTCACGATTCTAAAGTGAATATAAATCTGGAAAGGGGTATTTACATTGAGAGATATATTCAGTTTTTGAAGGGTGATTTGCCGTGTACTTTGTAGTGAAATCGAAACTTTAAACCATTATCCAGACTTAGCACAAACCCAGCCGATATTCTTAAAAGTGAAACCAAAAGAGAACATGCTGGAAAATCTCAGTAGGTTTGGCACATCTGTAAGGAGAGAAAAGAGCTGACGTTTCGAGTCTAACTGACCCTTTGTCAAAGCTGTCTTAAAAGTGAACACTGTCATTCTTTAAGGGTTACAATGTGACCAGACTCTATGTCATGGCTGGGGGTGAAAAAGAAATATGAAATACCCACCAGTGCCATGTTATAGACCAAAGCAAGAACAAACACAAGTCACGAAACATTTATAGGGAAAATACTAACTGTCATCACTAATATACTGTAGGCTACCAAGTAAAGACACTTACATGGGGATTGGGGGGAGAATGAAAAAGAGAAAGGCTGAGAAAGCAAAAGACAATGAAAACAAAATACAAATACTCAACATGTTAGTCAAAGGCTCAATAACAAGGGACATGATGTTAAATTAAAAGTTAGGCGGTTTAGAGGGGGTTTCAGGAAAGCCTTCTTCACCAAGATAGTGGGAGTCTGGCTGGGAGAGGAGTTGAGGAGGGAAACTCACAACCTTTAGAAAGTATTTGGATGAGCACTTGAAGTGTCATAACATTCAGGGCTCTGGAACAATGAAGGGGAGTGGGACTGATGGATATTTTTGGCAGTACAAATGTGATGGCCTGAAGGGCCTCTTCTTACTGTACAATTCAATTATTCTATTCAGCAGAAAATATGGAAAATAAATCTTGCACCTGAGTCTTTAGTCTTCCACAGATAAAACCTCAACAGGAGATAAATTAAACCAGGAAAACATTACGAGTTACTGCACAAGACTTCTAACACCCAATGAAATAAAATTAGGGATACATTAAACACAAAATTAAAGCTTTAATATAGTGATTGGCAGGTACCTGATGATTGTCTCCTGATGGTACAATCAGAGCTTGGATTGGTTCATTCAAGCTGCTGGCATTCTTCATCACCTGCCTCAGCTGCTTCAACAGCTCAGTGGTGGTTTTCACAGGCATGTTTCTACCTACAGACACGGGACACACAGCAATTAGTCCACATCGAGAGGCTGGCAGCAAATCAACACAATACTGATTACAAATGCAAGAGTCCACAACAAAAATGCAGGATTTGTTTATCCTTAAGTCAAACCAGGGTACCAACCACCATTAAATAAGTAAAAAGAAGTTCATTTAAAGCTACTTCTTTCAGCATTATTTTCTCCTTTTCTTTACAGACAAGCAGCTTTATGCCAGTAGACCCCATTTCCTTCAATAGGTGCTAATTTCAGCAAAATTATAGTTATCTCACTGCATCAGGTCCAAAGTAATCTACAGGAATCTTAAGATATTCCATTATCTTAAACAACCTGCAGCAAAAATGAGTCAAAGAAATGTGGTTCTGTTCACCGAGCTGGGAATTTGTGTTGCAGAAGTTTTGTCCCCTGTCTAGGTGACATCCTCAGTGCTTGGGAGCCTCCTGTGAAGCGCTTCTGTGATGTTTCCTCCGGCATTTGTAGTGGTTTAAATCTGCCGCTTCCGGTTGTCAGTTCCAGCTGTCCGCTGCAGTGGTCGGTATATTGGGTCCAGGTCGATGTGCTTATTGATTGAATCTGTGGATGAGTGCCATGCCTCTAGGAATTCCCTGGCTGTTCTCTATTTGGCTTGTCCTATAATAGTAGTGTTGTCCCAGTTGAACTCATATTACTTGTCGTCTGCGTGTGTGGCTACTAAGGATAGCTGGTCATGTCGTTTCGTGGCTAGTTGGTGTTCATGGATGCGGATCGTTAGCTGTCTTCCTGTTTGTCCTATGTAGTGTTTTGTACAGTCCTTGCATGGGATTTTGTACACTACATTGGTTTTGCTCATGTTGGGTATTGGGTCCTTCGTTCTGGTGAGTTGCTGTCTGACAGTGGCTGTTGGTTTGTATGCTGTTATGAGTCCTAGTAACTTTGAGTCAAAGAAATGTTACACATAATAAACACTTGAAAAAGATAAGCGTCAGCTAGGCTCAGGGTGGTTAAGAAGGCGTTTAGCACCTTTGGCTTCATTGCTCAAGGTTCTGACTATACTGTATAGGATTTGGGATGTTAAGGTTCTACAGGACTCTTCTGGAGTATAGTTCACAGTTCTTGTCTCCCTGTTATAGGAAGGATATTATTAAGCTGGAAAGGGATCAGAAGAGATGTAACAGGATGCTGCCAGGAATGAAGGGTTTGAACTATAAATAGATACTGGATAGACTGGAAATTTTCTCACTGGAGCATAGGAGGTTGAGGGATGACCTTATAGAAGTTTATAAAATCACGAGGGATACAGATAAGGTGAGTGGCAACCTAGGGCTGGGGATTTCAAGATTAGGGGACATATTTTTAAGGTGAAAGGAAAAGGACTTAAAAAATTCATGGGGGCAATTTTGTTTTATATGAAGTGTGATTTGTGTATGGAATGAACTTCCAGAGGAAGTGGTGGATGCTGGTACAGTTAGAATGTTTGAAAGACATTTAGGTAAGTACATGAATAAGAAACGTTTGGAGGATTATGGGCTGAAGCACAGGCAGGTGGGACTAGTTTAGTTTAGGATTATAATTGGCATGAACAGATTGGACCAAAGGCCCTGTTTCTGTGGTGTGTGACTCTATGATAGAACTGTCACGACTGATTCGGACTAGGGGTGAGAGGTTCAAGTCCCACTTCAACACTCAAACAAATGAAAGCTAGACAGTGTCACACTAGAACTGAATGTCAAATTCAGGTTCTCCAAAGGCGAGCAGCAGTTTGTCACAGTCTGGGACTCAGCTCTGCCTCAACCTGAACAAGGGTGTTCGGCACCTGACATGGGCCGCCCCACAATCTTGACAAAAATGATTTTCATACGTCAGCAACAAAAAAAAAGTTTCTTCTTATAAAACCATTCAAAAAGGGGCTGGGTTACAGTTTAGATTAGATTTCTAACAGTATGGTAACAGGCCCTTCAGCCCAACAAGTCCACATCAACACTCCAAACAGTAACCCACTCAGACGCATTTCCCCTACATTTACCCCTGACTAATGCATCCGACCTACGAATCCCTGAACACTACTGACAATTTAGCCAATTCATGGCGAAAATGTGCAAACTCCACAAAGACAGTCACCCAAAGTGGGAATCAAATCTGGGTCCCTGGCGCTGTGAGGCAGCAGCGCTAACCACTGAGCCACTGTGCTGCCCTTGTTTACTCTTTAAATAAACAAGATTAGAATTATGTGTATCAGAGATAAAATCACCTTCGTTTTGGGGCAGTCACATCTTCAGGGTAACTACACTGTCATTTGTTACTTCTGGCTGTTAGCTAATCGTTTATGTAAAAATGCTGACAAGTACTTGGCACTAAATAAACATTTTACAGATGCTGTAAAATCAAAGTCAGCTTTTTTAGATTGAAGCAGAGACAGATTTATCAATGATTACCTTACTGCAACTAAAATCTATGAACAGAATCTCCACCTTTGCTTTGTCACTCAGCCACCCCACCCCACTGTGATGAGACTATGGCTTTAAGAGGATTTTCTCCAGGGTTTTTTTTTGAAGAGAGGTTTTAAGACGGGGTTCCAAGCTGTCTATTTGAATCCAATAAAGTTTGTGAGGCCTTGGGTTTTTATTTCTAAATTTGGAAAATAGAAGTAGCCTGAATGGGTGGGGTCAAGCTCCCAAAGAGCTAGGATTTTCAGTAGCAGTTGTTGGAGTCTTGAAGCTGGATGTGGAAACTGATTTTCCTCTTTCTGTTACAGCTAAAAGCTGGGGTTCTCTTCCTGCATGTGAGACAATCAATTTTACTGAATTTGCTTCAGCCAAGGGTGTGTTTACTTGAGGTTACTATTTTGAAACAATTACTGTTTAGTAGTTAAATAATCTATTATTCTGTTAAATTCTCCAACAGAGTTACGTTATTCTAATTTGTTCTTTCCTTTGTTGTATTTTAACTGTAGTGTATGAATAAAGTGTGATTTGCTTCAAGACTAGTTGTTTGACAAATCAAATTGCATCTGAAACAAAACACCTGGCACTTCAAAACAAATATGTGCACATTAAGAACACACAAACAGCAGTGAAATAAATAATCTGTTCTGTCACACACAGTTCTAGATTTTCAGAATATTGACTAGGACATTAGGAGAATTCCCTTCAGACAACACCACTTGAGTCAGCTGAGCAAGCAAAGAACCAGCCATAAAACTTAAAATCTTAGCCAAAACACAGTTTCAGAGGCAATTTAGCACTGGCTCAATACAGTACAGCTGGAATAGACTCAAGTCTTGGATCCAGCTCTGAATTGATAGTTCAAAGTTTAGATTTGTAGCTCGGGTGCTTGTTGTTGTGGTTCTGTTCGCCGAGATGGGAATTTGTCTTGCAAACGTTTCGTCCCCTGTCCCCTGGGACAACACTACCATTATAGGGCAAGCCAAACAGAGAACAGCCAGGGAATTCCTAGAGGTATGGCACTCATCCACAGACTCTATCAACAAACACATCGACCTGGACCCAATATACCGGCCACTACAGTGGACAACTCGAACTGACAACCGGAAGCGGCAGAGACAGGCCACTATAAATGCCAGAGGAAACAGCACAGAAGCGCTTCACAGGAGGCTCCCAAGCACTGAGGATGTCACCTAGACAGGGGACGAAACGTTTGCAAGACAAATTCCCAGCTCGGCGAACAGAACCTCAATAACTGAATTGATAGTCTTTTGACTCAGAGGCAAGTTCTACAAACTACATCAATAGATCAAGACCAGAATCAATCACATTTCTAAGCTGCATTTTCTTTAATGTAAACTGACAAAAGATTACCAGGATTGGGGGTGACTGAACGGAGCAGCACTATAGGTTGTTTGAATGCTCCTGTTGTGCACACTGACTGGGTCAAAAACTGGAACAGCATTGAGGCCTGCTCCCTCTTTATTCTCTCTTCAACTGTGTCACCT
The DNA here is from genome assembly GCF_047496795.1 of Chiloscyllium punctatum. Taxonomy (NCBI): domain Eukaryota; kingdom Metazoa; phylum Chordata; class Chondrichthyes; order Orectolobiformes; family Hemiscylliidae; genus Chiloscyllium; species Chiloscyllium punctatum. Next base: position 3,190,958 of record NC_092776.1, on the reverse strand, counting down.
CTGAACTTTTGCTTGGTAAAAACAAAATTAAAATGAGGAAAATCACAGAGATCTTTCAATTAGCCATCAGGTTTTGCTAAACTTCAGTTGTGCAGCCTCAGAGTGTGATGCTAGAGGACACACCCTGTAGCATCTTTTGAAAAAGGTCACTGAGCCTTACAGGCACCAGAGGTCAGAGAAGCATCACCATGAAAGTAGACTCCCACTGATCTCCGTGCTCAATCCAGCACCATCATGTTATTTATTTTGGCTGCATCTACATAAAAGCAAAACTGAAACTAGCAGCAAAACTCGTTAACGTCTGGATAATCTTCTCAAATCTTCTCAAAACTCACTAACATCAGGATAAATCATTTTTTAAGGTGCAGTCACCAGCCAACTCCCAATAAGGTACAGCCTAGCCCTCTCTCACACAGTTGAATGATTCAGGCTTGGCATTGGATACTTTTTAAAACCCATGTGTGAATGAACAGGATGCCACAAAATGCATATTCCTTTCCTTAACATAACAAACAAAAATGCCATCCATATATTTCCTCAAATATAGAGATAAGTTTAATGTAACCCAGTAGAGAATGGCTGTCTGTTTCACACTATTCTTGACTGTACACACCTAACTGCAACAGGGAATACATCCAACCAATCAGTAACACAGACAGCCAACTCAAACCTGTCCATTTGCACCCCAGTAACATTAGTGAATCCTCATGTTCAAAAACAGTTCAAGGCTCATAGAGTCATAGAGATGTACAGCTCATCCAGAGAGATGGAGAATTAGAACTACATATACTGTTGAACATGGATTCTTTAAGATCTTTCTCTTCTGAGCAGACTCACTCAAGTGGCACATGAGCAATTAGCAGCCTCAAATGGACAAAGTACACAATGCAGTTTTCAGCATACTACAACTCAGAGATCTAATAGGTACTATCTCTTTTCCTATTATAACAACCTGCCATTTCAAATTAGTTACTGGATCACTGATTTTGGAGTTATTAATAGATCATTCATTCTTTATCAAGTTGAAATGGGCCACATGCTCAATATAGTGGGAGTCTAATTACTGAGCTGCTTATTCAAGAGAACTCCAGCAAATCAATGATCTTATCACCTTGTCAAAGATGATCAAACCCACGGCCCAAGGCTGCAGCATATTCTTTGACCTGTGTCAAGGTGGTTTGGGATTAATTCTTCACCACTTATTCTGCAACTAAAGCAGTAAAAGGCTACACTTCTCAACTGTGTTGATAATGTGGAGATGCCGGCGTTGGACTGGGGTGGACAAAGTTAAAAAATCACACAACACCAGGTTCCAGTCCAACAGGGTTATTTGGAAGCACTAGCTTTCGGAGCGCTGCTCCTTCATCAGGTGGTTGTCCAGTGCTTCCAATTAAACCTGTTGGACTATAACCTGGTGCTGTGTGATTGTTAACAAATGCATTAAAGCAAATAATTGTGCACTTTATTGGACCTAAACAATCTTTGGCAAACATTTATGATCCAACATGATGGTCCTCATGGAGCAAACAAATTTAAACTTAATGAGATAGTTATTGCGTAGACCATGAAATCTTATATTGAGTGTTAACCACAAAGGCCAGTTAGTTTGGTACTGGACTAGTATGCTCTCCTTTGAGTACACCTCTCATGATTATGGTCTGTTCACCCTTAATAACTGTTTCTGAATAAAAACTAAAAGTTAAGCATACAAAAATAAATCATTTTTTTTCTCAAAGGCACACCCACATCAAAGCTGAAGCAGAAAGAATTTGATTTGGTACAATTCTTGGTTGTAATTTTGTAAACATTGGAAAAGCATCTGGCAACTGCAATTCACCGATTCAAAGTGAATCTGCAGATAGAATACTTGGAACAACTGCAAGAATGAGCTGTAAAAGCAGGAAGTGCTGGAGAAACTCAGCAGGTCTGGCAGAATCAGGGTTAACATTTTGAATCTGACATGACCCTTCAAAAACCTGCAAATACAACAGCTGGTCCATATGCAATTAACAAGTCTCATAGTGGTCTCCGATCACTGGCTTTAAGAGGAACAGACAGCCACAGTTCCCACAGCTGATCACTACCTAGCATGGGTCTGGGAGATGTATATGGATTCAAATCACCTTCCCACAATTCAGGCATAGACAGGGGCTGCTTGGACAATATAACAAAGGGCATCAATGTTCACAGATCGACACCACTGGGTTCACAAGAGTACTCTCTTTCTGGGGAAGAAAAAGGATTGGAAAATGAGAGAGAAAAGGATTGGAATGTAAAACTAAAAAATGGATTTTTCAACACCCCTTACATAAAATCAGAAAAAGAAAATGAGAGTGCAAAGAATTTCTTGGTGTTTAACCTAGTATATCATAGGGTCAACATTATCAATCTATACAACCAAAGATAATTAATAACCGGGAAACCAACTGCTGGTTACACTTCATACAGTCAAGATGACCAAAACTAATGCAGAAACATAATGTTCATTTAGTGGAATTTGACGATGTCTGAACTGCAGATATTAAAACTACTCTGATGGATTTGCAAAGGAGTTTTGACAATGGTGAAAGGAGGATAGAGCCATAGCCAGCACAGCAGTGGCTCAGGCAAGGTCAGAAAAACTTCATAAGAAACTGAGAAATTGGCAGCTTTTGGGAGACATGCAAAACAGTTTCGCAGTGTAAGAGAGAACAAAAGAAGGAAAAGCAAGTTGATGTAAAACTTTCAGAAGTGTAAGTATTACAGAGCCACTTAAAATCAGATACATCTCCTCAAATTTCAGCATATTTTAAACCAGTTTCCTCACAAGACTTTGGAAACAAAAAAACTTCTGAAATATTAAATTTCAGAGCATAATACATCACATCAATTAAAAATAAAAACACAATGATAATATTTGGTTCATATTCTAATTCCAAAGAATGTAAATAATAAGCATCTTTCACCAATTGCATTAGGAACTCCTTGATCCCAGTTGATTGCAGGGTGCCTGGCCAACCTTTCGATTTCAATCAGAATCACACTGTCAGATAGAGTAAATGCTGAGAGATTAGAAGCAGGGGAGTAGTCAGAATTAGAGTTTTTTCAGCACTTTCTGCTTTGTTTCAGATCACCAGCATCCGCAGTTCTTTGTTTTATATTAAGTAGCTAGAATTGCTTTCTTTAAGTCAAGCAACTTCACCTGATGTAGGGAAGCAGACCATGTCTGTTTTTATTTTACTGTTACACAAGAAATGTTGTTCTGATTCAACTAAGGAAATCTGATTACAACTGTTGTCCTCCATAGTCACTTCCTTCACCATCGCCGAGTCAAAATCTTGGGGGTCCTTCCGAACAGAGCAGTGGGCATCCCTATACTCTCTGCCCTATGGACTGGATGCCTAAAGAATGCAGCTCCCCACCCACTACTCAATGGCAAGTGTGGATGGGTGATAAATGTTGGCCAAACCACTGATGCCCACATCCATGAAAAAATAAGAATACCTTTTCTATTCATTCATGGGGATGGGGCATTGATGGCATATATCGTCCAGAGGTATTTCAGAGTTGACCACATTGCTGTGCGACCACTTGGACTCATAACAGCACACAAACCAACAGCCACTCTCAGACAGCAACTCACCAGAACGAAGGACCTGATACCCAGCATGAGCAAAACCAATGGAGTGTACAAAATCCCATGCAAGGACTACACAAAACACTACATCGGACAAACAGGAAGACCGCTAACGATCTGCATCCATGAACACCAAGTAGCCACGGAACAACATGACCAGCTATCCTTAGTAGCCACACACGCAGATGACAAGCAACATGAATCCGACTGGGACAACATTATCCTCATAGGACAAGCCAAACAGAGAACAGCCAGGGAATTCCTAGAGGCATGGCACTCATCCACAGATTCAATCAATAAGCACATCGACCTGGACCCAATATACTGACCACTGCAACGGACAGCTGGAACTGACAACCGGAAGCGGCAGAGACAAGCCACTATAAATGCCAGAGGAAAGATCACAGAAGCGCTTCACAGGAGGCTCCCAAGCACTGAGGATGTCACCTAGACAGGGGACGAAATGTCTGCAACACAAATTCCCAGTTCGGCGAACAGAACCACAACAACACATTGCTGTGGGTCTGGATTCATATATGGGTTTGGACAACTAAGGACAGTAGTTGCCTTCTCTCCAGGACATTAGTGAACCATGCAGGGAGCTCTTCTGACTTCGCACTGCACAGACATTTACTTCTCAATGTTGGAAGAAACTGAGTGAGGGAGACTGGTGGACTGGATTGGAAATTGGTGCAGTCAGGGGAAGAGGATTGTAGTGTGAATGGAATATTTTTAGATTGCAAAAAGCAATTTATTACATCTGTATTATCTTCAAATGGCTTAGATGTGGAATGAGAAGCTAAGTTTTCAATGAATACAAAATCAAAGGACAACCATTCAGAGATTAAAGGGGAGTTGGATAAATTGGAAGTTTGACTGAATAAAATATCTTGGTCGGATATCTTTGCCAGCCTTGAATTTACTTATATATCCTTATGGTTGCTTGTGAAGTGAAATATCTATTTACCCTGGAGGCCAGTTTCCATTTTGCATTTTGTTTGAATTGATTCTGTCTTTTGAGGACAATTAGCGTCATGCTTCAATATTCTCTTAGGTCCAGTAGTACCAGTGATTCTCCAATCATCTTATCAGGTCAATATGGGCATTTGGAACAAATAATTAATAAAGATGAGGCTGGTTATGAACTGTAAAACTGCTTTATTTCTCAAATAGTAGTTTGGATAGGTAATGTCCAAATGGTATTATCACTAGGTTGTTAATTTGGAGATGCAGGTATTGATCTAGGGACCTGGTCCAAATCCCACCATGGTAGATGGTGACATTTGAATTCAACAAAAATCTGGAATTAGGAGGCTTATGATGTCTTTGAACCCATTTCTAATTGTCAGCAAAATCCCCCCATGGTTCACTTTATGTCCTGGAGGGAAGGCAACTACTGTCCTTAGTTGTCCAAGCCCATATATGACTCCAGACCGACAGCAATGTGGTCAACTCTGAAATACCTCTGGACGATATATGCCATCAATGCCCACATCCCCATGAATGAATAGAAAAGGTATTCTTATTTTTTCATGGATGTGGGCATCAGTGGTTTGGCCAACATTTATCACCCATCCACACTTGCCATTGAGTAGGGGGTGGGGAGCTGCATTCTTTAGGCATCCAGTCCATAGGGCAGAGAGTATAGGGATGCCCACTGCTCTGTTCGGAAGGACCCCCAAGATTTTGACTCAGCGATGATGAAGGAAGTGACTATGGAGGACAACAGTTGTAATCAGATTTCCTTAGTTGAATCAGAACAACATTTCTTGTGTAACAGTAAAATAAAAACAGACATGGTCTGCTTCCCTACATCAGGTGAAGTTGCTTGACTTAAAGAAAGCAATTCTAGCTACTTAATATAAAACAAAGAACTGCGGATGCTGGTGATCTGAAACAAAAACAGAAATTGTTCATTTATTCGAAAGCAAACATGGAATTAACATTTCAGGACAAATGGTATAACACTAAAGAATCCTCAGGGATGTGATGTTTTTCCTAAGGACCACAGTATAAGGATTATCCTAACTTCTATGATCCCAGCTGGTGGTAATCATGGATAAATTCAATCCCTGAATGAAATCTGGATTGATGGATCATATGTTTAACTTTTGCAGTTAGTTTCTCTGGTGGTTAGTCACTGAAGCATGTTCACATGAGGCTGCAGATGTTCTTTAATAGCAGAATACAAGTCTATTACTCAAAAGAAAGGAAACAAACCAAGCAACACCGAAGCAATAAAAGGAAAAACAAAATTCCAATCTGTTATCTTTTCACAGGTATTCAATTCCAGAAACATGTTGCACCTGTCTCAAAGCTTGAAGTTTCGACTGAACTGATGCTTTGCAGTTTCACTTCAGGAGGTGGGGAGACAAACTTGTATGATTTATTTCTGAGCCTATTGGGTGAACTTTCCACAATTCTAATGGCCTAAACTTTCTCTGTTTGAATCATTTGAAAATTTCTATCCAAATTCTCCAAAAGTTACAAACTAAAATAGTTTCTCTTAGTGATTGTTTCCCCTGAAGTCAAACATCATTTTCCTGTTTTTAGAAAGCTAAAACTTGCTTCTGAATGGACTCTGTGAACCTTTCCTTCTGAAGTCAAAACTTAGCTAACAGCCTTGACGTTTTTACTCTGTCATAAACTCAACGGTATAACCACTTCACCCATTAGTACTGCAAGAGTTATCCCAGTATACTGTAGTCACATGATTTCATGGAATTGTTACACTTGACTTTGACTCGTTTTCAAAAATTACATTCACAGTTCCTTCTGCCTCTATGTTAAAACCCAAATCCCACAATATATTATACATTATTTATCACATTGCAGTGCTGTCCTGAATGCTCAGCAACTAATTATAGGCCACAGCCACAACCAGAAAATGAATCACTAATATTTTTCAATGCTCATGAGAAAAGCACAACAGGCTATAAAGAGTGGTCAGCAGGTTACTAAACTGGTGCATGAGAATAGCACAAGTGTCCAATGAAAAGCAGGCTAAAGTCTGCAGGAAACCAGGCGGATTAAATTCTCAACTCAGCTAGCTAGGTTAAATGACTGCACAAAATCTTTTAACACCTCACTGATGTGACCATTTAGCAAACTTAAGTTGAACTGGTAAAGAAAACTGGAATATTTTGCTACAACAAAAACAGAAATTGCTGGAAAAGTTCAGAATTTCCTCAGCATAAAACTTTCTGTTCCGAGGAAGGATCACCGAATACAAAGCACTAACTCTGATTTCTCTCCACAGATGGAGGGTAGCGAAGAAGGGCTGCAAAGAAAAGCCTGGGATCTATAGCCCAGTAAGCCTCACATCTGTGGTGGGTAAGTTACTTGAGAAGATCCTGAGGGGTAAGATTTGGAGACAGGGTTTGATTAGGAGTAGTCAGCATAGCTTTGTGAGTGGGAGATCATGTCTTATATATTTGTTACAGTTCTTTGATGAAGTGAGCAGGAAGATTGACAAGGACATGTTAGTAGATGTGATCAATATGGATTTCAATAAGGCCTTTGATAAGGTTCTACATGGTAGGCTGCTCTGGAAGGTTAGATTGCATGGAATCCAGGGGGAACTGGCAAATTGGATACAAAGTTGGTCTGACGGTAGGAAGCAGAGGGTAATAGTGGAAGGATGCTTTTTGGACTGGAGGCCTGGGACTAGTGGAGTCCCTCAGGGGTCGGTGCTGGACCCATTTCTGTTTGTTATCTATATCAGTGATTTGGATGAGAATGTACAAGGCATAATTACTAGGTTTGCTCATGACACTAAAGCAGGTGGTATCGTGGACATTGAGAAAGGTTATCAGAAATTGCAACAGGACATTGATCAGCTGAGGAAGTGGGCCAAGAAATGGCAAATGGAGTTCAATATAAATAAGTGTGAGGTCTTGCATTTTGGAAAGTCAAATCAAGGCAGGAGTTTCACAGTGAATGGTGGGGCTTTAAGGAGTGTGTTGGAATGGGGGACCTTGGAGTTCAGGTTCACAGTTCTCTGAAAGTGGAGTCACTGGTAGATAATGCAGTGAAGGAGGCTTTTGGCACACTGTCCTTCATCAGTCAGGGCACTGAGTATAGACATTGGGAAGTTATACAGGATGTTGGTGAGGCTCCACGTGGAGTATTGGTTCAGTTTTGGTCAGCTTGTTATCAGAAAGATGACATTAAACTGGAAAGAGTGTGGAAGAAATTTGGAGAAAGTGAGGACTGAAGATGCTAGAAAAGCACAGCTGGTCAGGCAACATCTGAGGAGCAGGAGAGTTGACGTTTTGAGCATAAGCTCTTCATCAGGAAAGCTCTTCATTCCTGATGAAGGGCTTATGCCCGAAACGTTGACTCTCCTGCTCCTCGGATGCTGCCTGACTGGCTGTGCTTTTTCAGCACTACACCTGCAGAAGAAATTTACAAGGATTTTGCCAGGACTAAACAATCTGTATTATAGGGAGAGGTTGAACAAGCTAGGACCTTTTTCTTTAGAGTGTCGGAGACTGAGGGGGACTTTATAGAGGTGAATAAGGTCATGAGAGGCATGGATGGGGTGAACGCAGGTGGTCTTTGTCCCAGGGTTGGGGAATTAAGGACTAGAGGGCATTAGTTTAAGGTTAGAGGGGAAAAACTAAAAGAGGACCTGAGGGGCACATTTTTACACAGAGGGTGGTACACATATGGACTGAGCTGCTAGCACAAGTGGTTGAGGTGGGTACATTAACAACATTCAAAAGGCATTGGGACAAATATATGGATAGGAAAGGTTTGGAAGGATATGGACCAAGTGCAGGGAAATGGGGTTAGTGTGGATGGACATTTTGGTCGGCATGGACCAGTTTGAGCCAAAGGGCTTGTCTACATGCAGTAGGACTCTCCGACTCTATGTTCCCAGAACTGCTGAGCTTTTCCAGCAAGTTTTGTTTTTGTTTCTGATTTCCAGCATCCGCATTCTTTCGGTTTTTATTTACAGAATATTTCACTTTTGGGGAAGCAAAGTCAATCCCAAACTAGTTCTGGCTGACAACAGCAAGTTCCATCCTAGGGTAATTTTGGCTCACAAAGCAGATTGCAGAATTACCACCGTCACTTCGATTGAGAGCAGACTGGCACTGAAACCAGAGGGTACCCTCACAGTGAAATGCTGCATTTGAACGAATCACTACATGAGGTGCTCTGACCAGACATGAGGATACACAGCAAAGGTAATTAAAGGCTACTTTGGATGAAAAGTGATATGTGATAACGACTGCTCAGTTTATTAACCAATAAACCGCAATGAAAAGTAGTGTCAGAATTCCACATTACTGATTGTATGATGTGGTAATCCTCAAGTTCAAAAGGAACAAAATTAACCTTTGCCCCAAAGGTTTTCCGTCTTTAAGGTAAGGTCTGCTGAACCAGCAGAATGCCTCACACAATCCCAAGTTTCAACATTATCATTTTTGTGTTGTTCAAGCAAAGAATAAGTTGCATTTTTATAGCACCTTTCCTAAACTGTAAATGTCCCAAAACACTTCACAGCTACTGAGGCACTTTTAAAGTGTAACTACAGGTTGTACTGCAGAATACACAACAACAACCAGCTTCCTCACGGCAAAGTCCCACAATTAACCACAAGAATAATGGCCACATTATATAACATTACTGGACTAACAACCCAGGCTAATATTCCAAAGATGGATTGAAACTCAATTAACAAAAATTCAATTAATGCAAAAAACTTTGGAATGAAAACTCTCTCGAAAATGACATGAAGCTGTCATCAATTGTTATAAAAACCCACTTGGATCACTAATGTTCTTTTAGAAAGGAAATTTGCTGCTCCTACCTGGCCTAGCCTACGTGTTACTCCAGACCCACAGAAATATGGTTGATACGTAATTGCTCTCCACAGCCAATTAGGGCTGGGCAAAAAACTCTGGTGTTACAGTAACAGCCCACATACCATGAAAGCATAAATAAAATAAATATTTCAGTGGTATGATCAAGGAATACAAATTGTCCAAGGTAGCAGGACTGACTGCTGTGCTCTTCATCAAAATACTGGCATGGGATCTTTTATATCCACCTGAAACCTTATTTAAATATCTCAACCAAAAGAGAAGTTAAAATAACTTGCAAACATTCTCAAGGTGCATGTTCTTTTCCATAAAGCCAACCTGTAGCTTTCAATAAACTCACACAAACATCATTTCAGCTATCCTTTACCGTGTACAGTGTACACAAACATGTGCTTTCTAACACAGGGATGCGATGGAGATCCTGAGAATCAGGTTAAAGGTTAGTGTCCTTCAATGTAACATAGGTTCCCATTGGAATCTATAATAAAGGTGGAGTCAGGTTCCATAGCATTTTGTCATCAGAAAAACATCTTTACAATATTATACGCTGCAAGTTGACATACACTACATTAGTAAATTAAATACGTTTTCACGAAAAAATTTAATTTTATATTGACAGTACAAGTACCTCCTGCTCATCACCAACTCCCCTGGCATGTCAATGCCACCTCCAAGATTCACTCAGACACTGTGAAGCTGCTTCCTCTTGACCTTTTCTTCCTCCTGGCAGCAGAGTGCTAGCCATGACTGAACTCAGGGCGGCACAGTGGCTCAGTGGTTAGCACTGCTGCCTCGTAGCCTCGGGCAACTGTCTGTGTGGAGTTTCCACATTCTCCTTGTATTTGCGTGGGTTTCCTCCAGGTGCTCCGGTTTCCTCCCACATTTCAAAGATGTGCAGGTTGGGTGAATTGGCCATGGGAAATTGCCCATTGTGTCCAGGAATGCACTGGCTAGGTGGATGGGTCATGGGAAATACAGGGTCACAGGATAGGGTAAGGGGCTGGGTCTGTGTGGGATGTTCAGAGGGTTGGTGTGGGCTTCATGGGCTGAATGGTCTGCACCCATGCTGTGGGGATTCTACGATTCTTCCTCAACTCCCTCTCTCTGAGGTAATGTTATCCTTTGAAAGCCAACACAAGTTTATCTCTAGCACATTCCCAGGCAACACATTCTTGATATTGACCATGCAGACCCTAGGTACATCACTTTATAAATACAAGTTTTTTTTCCTTTAAACACTTTAAGACTTAGATTTACCACAACACTGTTGCAACATCCTGACACAACCTTTACAAGGGGAGCAATCTGTGAACATACTTAATTATACCTTAGCTCTAATGGAACGTATTGAAATCTGTTAACAGGACGATAGTACGATTTTTAATAAAAATGCATAAGCATAGATCCCTTACCTCTGTTACTCATGTTTAGAGATAGAGTACAAGTGTCTGGAGATGACAGAAGTATAAGACGAGGAGTACCTTACCCTTTAAAATACAATATTCATGTGACTATTATCAGTAATTTTTCTGACTATTATCAGTAATTAAATGTCACATAAAACAGTACATAAACCTGTAACACATTAAACCTCAACCATAATAAACTTGTTCAAGGGCCATTATTGTGAAATATTACTGTACTGTCAGGTTTAGTTACTAAGTGGGGAGCTGGAGGTGATTATAAACCTTCTTATCATCAAGCTGTAGACTTTGAATATCAGAGAAGGAAGTACCAAATCTGCAATGTCAGATCTTTTTATAGAAAAACAAGCTTTATTATGTTAAAAATCACACAACCATGTCTGTTAATTTGAACAGGTGAGAGACTTAACAAATAATCCAGGTCATTTTCAACATATAATTACAGTTACATCACACTGTAAACGTTTGCTATAAATTCTGTGTCTTATACTCCACTACCACCTGATGAAGGAGCAGCACTCCGAAAGCTAGTGCTTCCAATTAAACCTGTTGGACTATAACCTGGTGTTGTGTGATGTGTAACTTGGTCCACCCCAGTCCGACGCCGGCTCCTCCAAAACTTTATTAAGAACTAGCATCGCAACTTAAAAAGGCCGATGTAAAGTTGCCCTGAGAGTGCCTTTTGGTGTTAACCCAGAGGAACCTGTCCACACATACTGAGCAGCCTGTGGTGAACAGTCAGAGGAAGTCCACACAACATATATTTCAGTGGGTGTGCACTGGAGGGAAACTAAAACTCTTAGAATCAAAAACAGAATATTAAAAATGTTCAATGATAACATCTTCACAACTTCAGTTCTTAATTGCATCATGCAACAACTTCTTTGACTGCACCCTTGTGACGTAATTAATCATTGCCCAGAAACAGTCTCATCCCGGTATTGGTTTTACTTTTGAAATTGCAGTTGTTGTCTTCTGCTGTAGAGTATAACAGGCACAGGCCAGGGGATTGCCACCAAGGTATTGGCACTTGTTTACATCTGAGCTGTGATGTTTCTTGATGGAAGTTATCATCTTTTATTTTCAATCATGAACCTCTACATCAAGAAAGTCTAGGCTAAAACTAAAATAATATTGCTATGTTTGAGTGAACCTGACTTTGAAATTTAGTTCATTTTGAAGGAAGTACTAAGCGTTGCGGAAGCTGTGACCTTCCAAATAAACTTGTTGTACTATAGCCTGGTGTTGTGTGATTTTTAACTTTGCTTTACACCCAAACACCTCCACTCCTCTGGCTTCTAAATATCTATTTATTTAGTAAATGTGCCCTAGCAGTGTTCTGCATTAGGAAATTTTGCAGGTTTACCACCCTCTTAGTGAAGAAACATCTCCTCATCTTAATGTGAAATGGCCTAGCATATGTCCCAAGACAGAGTCTCCTGGTTCCAGACTTCTGGACCAAGGGAAACACTGTTCCTGCATCCAATCTGCCTAGCCCAATCAGGATTTTATCGGTATCAACAAGATCTCCTCTCATAATTCTAAACTCCAGCAAATACAGGAGCAGTCGACTCAATCTCTCCTCATATGAAAAACCTGAGGAGTCAAGTCTAGTAGCTAGGGACCTTCAACTCCAGGCCCCAGTACAGCCTTGGTTCAAACACAGACAAAGGAGGTGAACTCTGGAGATGAGGTGAGAGTGGCTGCCCTTTACATCAAAACAGCAGGTGACTGAGTATGGAGTCAAGGAGTAACTGAAGTCAACGGGTAATGGGGGAAACCTCTCCGTCGGTTGGAAGCATACCTAGTTTAAGGAAGAAGGTTGTGTTGAAAGAGACTAATCGTCTCCTCAGGTCATCACTGTAGGAGTTCCCAAGGGTAGTGTCCTGGGCTCAAGTGTCATGAGCTGCTCCTTCAGTGACCTCCACTTCATCATAAGGTCATAAGTGGCGATGTTCCCTGATGATTACACTGTATTCAATGAAGTGGTCCATATGCCCGCATGCAGCAAGACCTGTACAACATTCAAATTTGGGCAGATAAGTGGCAAAAACATTGACACAGCACAGAACAGCACAAGGGATAGGATCTCTAACAGCCCTTGGAGTGTGTTCTGATCTACAACAAGATCTGGCTCATCAAATTACGGAGGAGGAAATGCTGGATGTATTGAAACGCATAAAGATGGATACATCTCCAGGACCTGATCAGGTGTACCCTAGAACTCTATGGGAAGCGATTGCTGGGCCTCTTGGTGAGATTTTTGTATCATCGATAGTCACAGGTGAGGTGCTGGAAGACTGGAGGTTGACTAACGTGGTGTCTCTGTTTAAGAAGGATGGTAAGGATAAGCCAGGAGACTACAGACCAGTGAGCCTGACCTCGGTGGTGGGCAAGTTGTTGGAGGGAATCCTGAGGGACCGGAAGTACATGTATTTGGAAAGGCAAGAACTGATTCGGGATAGTCAACATGGCTTTGTGCGTGGGAAATCATGTCTCACAAACTTGATTGAGTTTTTTGAATAAGTAACAAAGAGGATTGATGAGGGCAGAGCAGTAGATGTGATCTTTATGGACTTCAGTAAGGCGTTCGACAAGGTTCCCCATGGGAGACTGGTTAGCAAGGTTAGATCTCATGGAATACAGGGAGAACTAGCCATTTGGATACAGAACTGGCTCAAAGGTAGAAGACAGAGGGTGGTGGTGGAGGGTTGTTTTTCAGACTGGAGGCCTGTGACCAGTGGAGTGCCACAAGGATCGGTGCTAGGTCCACTATTTTTCATCATTTATGTAAATGATTTGGATATGAACATAGGAGGTATAGTTAGTAAGTTTGCAGATGACACCAAAATTGGAGGTGTAGTGGACAGTGAAGAAGGTTACCTCAGATTACAAAGGATCTTGATCAGATGGGCCAATGGGCTGAGAAGTGGCAGATGGAGTTTAATACAAATAAATGAGAGGTGCTGTATCTTGGGAAAGCAAATCTTAGCAGGACTTATACACTTAATGGTAAGGTCCTAGGGAGTGTTGCTGAACGAAGAGACCTTGGAGTGCAGGTCCATAGCTCCTTGAAAGTGGAGTCGCAGGTAGATAGGATAGTGAAGAAGGCATTTGGTATGCTTTCATTTGTCAGTCAGAGTATTGAGTACAGGAGTTGGGAGGTCATGTTGTGGCTGTACAGGACATTGGTTAGACCAGTGTTGCATGCAATTCTGGTCTTCCTATTGGAAGATGTTGTGAAACTTGAAAGGGTTCAGAAAAGATTTACAAAGATGTTGCCAGGATTGGAGGATATGAGCTACAGGGAGAGGCTGAACAGGTTGGGGCTGTTTTCCCTGGAGCGTCAGAGGCTGAGAGGATTCCCCCGCCCCAGGGAAATATTTTATCTATTTATCTTATCCATGCCCCTCATAATTTTGTAAACCTCTATATTTTCCCTGGGGTGGGGGAATCCAGAACTAGAGGGCATAGGTTTAGGGTGAGAGGGGAAAGATATAAAAGAGACCTAAGGGGCAACGTTTTCACACAGAGGGTGGTATGTGTATGGAATGAGCTGCCAGAAAAAGTGGTGGAGGCTGGTACAATTACAACATTTAAAAGGCATCTGGATGGGTATATGAATAGGAAGGGTTTGGATGGATATGGGCCGGGTGCTGGCAGGTGGGACTAGATTGGGCTGGGTTATCTGGACGGCGTGGACAGGTTGGACCGAGGAGTCTGTTTCCGCGCTTACATCTCTATGACTCTAAGCACCACTCACTTGAACTCTTCCCATAGTCCTCAACTCCATGTACCCAGCAATCTATGGAGCCCAGTTTTAAATAGACTCAATGATATAGTATTCAGTTCTCTGGAATAAAGAATACCGAAACTTCACAACCCTCAGTGAGGAAATCTCTCATTTATTCTTAGGCATGTTCTAGATATTATTGTGCTGATCCTGTCAAGCCCTTCAATTTTTGTTTCAAGTAAATACTGTCTCATCCCTCTCAATGCCAGGGAGGATAACACAATCTTTGGAGAGGCGGTGTATAAAGGTGATCTCAAATCAAACTATCAACTCTTCACTGCCAACCCTTCATAAATAACTCATCTCTTCTAACTCCTCTAATTTTCTTCAGGTTAGAGGGGTGGCAATGAGTACACGCATGGGCCCCAGTTATGCCCATCTTTGTTCGGGGTGGGGGGGGGGGGTGGAATCTTTGTTCCAATTCTATTCCAGCCCCCACCCACAACTCTTTCTCCGCTGAATCAATGTCATCAGCGCTGTTTCCCTGTCTCATCCGGAATTGGAAACATTCAGCAATTTTGCTTCCAATTTCCATCCTGCCCTCACTTTAGTATAAACCCACCGACTCCCACAGCTCCCTGAACTATACATCCTCACACCCTGCTTCCTGAAAAGCCTCCATCCCATTCTCCCAGTTCCTCCATTTCCTTCTCATAGTTCTGATTAGGCAAACTTAGACAAGGGGGCCTCCAAAATGTCCACCTTCTTCCTCAACTGAGGATTCCCCAGCGCCATTGTAGACAGGGCCCTCAACCAGATCCAACCCGTCTCCTGTAGGTCTGCCCTCACCCCCTCTCTTCCGTCCCACAACAGTGACAGTGTTCCCCTTGTAACCTACCATCCCACCAGTATTCACATCCAGAAGATCATCAGCCTCCATTTCCCCCAACACCAGCAAGACACCACCACCAGACAATATTCCTCTCCCCTCCCTTGTCCGCCTTCCGCAGGCACTATTCCCTCCAGGACATTCCTTCACTCCCAACACCCCCTCCAACCGCCCAAGGTGTAACACCTGCCCATTTCCCTCCTCAGTATCCAAGAGCCCAAACCCTGTCCAGGTGAAGCAGCACTTTCCCTGCACTTCCCACAATCAAGTCGACTGCACTCACTGCTCCCAATGTGGTCTCCTCTATGTTGGGGAAATGAAGCGTTGACTGGGTGACTGCTTTGCAGAACATCTACATTCTGTCTACAAAATAAAGACTCTGAGCTTCCAGTTTCCTGCCACTTTAACGTCCCACCCTGTTCCCTGGCCAACATCTCTATCTCAGGCTTGCTGCAGTGCTCCAGTGAAGCTCAGCTCAAGCTGATAGAACAGCACCTCATTTTCCCCTTGGACACTCTCCAGCCCTCCAGATTCAACATGGAGTTCAATAGATTTAGGGCCTGAACTCCCCCATGTTCTAGCCCCCTACCCCACACAACCAGACCTTATCACATAGTTTACCATTACACACTACCTATTGTTAACCACTAACAGCTATTCACCCTCCCAGCCAGAGCATTATCAACTCCTTTGTCTGTCCAACTGTTCTCTCTCTCTCTGGGCTCTATCCCTACCTATCATTTACTTACTTTCACCCTCCCACCACCCTACCTTCTGCTTATAAACCAACATTTTCCTAGCTACCATCAGTTCTGAGGAAGAGTCACCACATTCAAAACGTTCACTCTGATTTCTCTTCACAGAGGCTGCCAGCCCTGCTGAGCTTTTGCAGCAATTTCTGTTTTTGTTTCAGACTGATTTACTGATTGTTTACCACTTGTCTTTTTTTTTGGACTCGCTTCTTATTCCTAATCTGTGTGGCTTTATTATTCTCGCTTTTAATAATTAATAATCTTACTCATTTGTTAACTCAAGAAAGCCTGGTTAAACTGGCTCCTCATGAAACATAAACTCCTTTGGATCTGGCAGAAAGGTATCCACAAAGGGCACTATCCTTTGTAATGTTTCCACCAACCAAAGCAACCAGTGAGTAAAGAACCCCCAAACCCTCCCACTCCACCCCCACCCCTAACACCACCCAGGAGCTTGACAGTTTATCATTTCTCATCTAGTGAACCAGTTTGGATTTACGACAATCGACAATAGTTCCATGCTCTTTCATCATGGAGAGTAGTGTCATATTGCAGATTTATGGTTTGAATTCCAATTCTACCAGCTGCCCTGATGAGATGTGAGACCATATCCCAGACCCTGAGGCCTCTGGATTACTACCCCAGCTAATTTTGGGATTGGTTAGTTGAAATCCTTATGTCCTGCTTCCTGGCAGCATTCAAGATTGAGAAAATGTTTATTTTGTTCTGTTTCCTGTTGGCTAGCTATCTTCTCACTCACAGTGAGGGAATCCTTTACCTGCAACACTAGTCCTTTGTGAATTAACAAAAAAAACAGAAAAGGTGGCCAACCATCGCTAATATGGGAAATTAGATCAAAGGAAGGGACATGCAAATTGGCTGAAAGAAAAGCAGTAGACCCTCAGGATCGAAGCAGTTTAGATTTCATCGGACGACAAAGCAATTAATTAAGAAGGGGAAATAGTGTATGAGAGAAAGATTGTGGGGAACATACAAATTGATTGTAAAAGCTACTACAGGTAACTGAAGAGAAGATGATTAGTGAACACAAATGTAGGTCCTTTGCAGTCAGAAGTTATAATGGGAAGTCCTTCTGCAAACATTACCCAGGTTTGCAGCATTGAAAAGTATTTCTTTCTCCAGAAGGCAGCATGGAAGTGGAAGGCCCAGTTAAGCATCAGATAAATAGCTAGCCGCAGAATTTTAATGATGGCAAGTGTGTTTGTTCACATTTTGACATTCAATAACATTGTTATTACAATTTTTCACCGCCACATATTGAGGATCACCACTGATCAGAAAGTTAACTGGACTAGCTAAACAAAATAGTCACTACTAATGTAGATCAGAAGCTGAGGTTCTTTGGCGAGTAACTCATTGCTTGAACACGCAAAACCCATCCACCATCTAAAGGCACAAATTATACTTTGATACTTAACCATATTAGAATCCTCTGCACTTGCCTGGATGAGTGCAGCTCCAATTACGCTGAACATGTTTGGCATGATCAGGAATAAAGCTACCCACCTGATAAGCACCACATCTGCTGCCTTCAACATTCACTCCCTGCATCAGCAATACAACAATGGCAGCATTAAACACCACAGCAGCTCACTAAGGCACCTTCAACAGTGAATACAAAAGGTCCTTCAGTTAAAAATCTAGTTGGAATCTTGTTTTGCAAGACTGGCTGAGCCAAGATAAACTGAACAACCCTGCTCCACCTGGTCAAATACCTTGAGTGAAGTGACATTAAGCGCTGATGAGTAATACATTCTGCTTCAGTCACGGTGGGAGTATCACTGTCAGAAGAAGGAAGTTCTTTTCAGTGAAAGGGTGAGGGTCATTGAGAGTATAAATGATGGAAAATGTCCCTGGAAGTCAGCAAATGAAAGGGCACAACTCAAGAAAATCACAATCATCAGGGAAGTGGTGTTGAGCACATTGTTGGAGCTGCACACAGACAAGTGCCTAGATCTCGATGGACTTCATCCTCTGGTCTTGAATAAAGAGGGAGTCAGTTGGTGCATTGGTTTTAATTTTACAAAATGCCCTAAATTCAGAAAAAAATTCCATCAGATTGGAAAATAGCAAATATTCCTGTTTTATTCAAACGGAACAGGCAGAAAACTACAGGTCAGTTAGCTTAACATCTGTTACTGGGGAGATTTTAGAAGCTACCAGTACATCATGGCAGGACACTGAAAAGTTCAAGTTAATCAGGCAAAGCCGATATGATTTAGTGCAAGGAAATCACATTTAACCAATTGGCGGGAGTAACATGTGCAATAGATAAATGGGAACAGGTGGATGTACCATACTTAGATTTCCAGAAGATATTTTATGATATCCACAAAGTTACTGTAAATAAAAAGAACACACAGTGCATGTTGAAGGAGGGATAACATTGCACAGAGAGGAAATTGGCTTATTAACAGAAAGTAAACCATGGCCATAAGTGAATCGTTTTCTGTTGGTCATACGTAATGATCGGTGTATCTCAGGGAACAATGCTTAACTTTTAGATAAATTAATTGAATAAATGGACCAAAGGTATGGTGGCCCTCATCCTGTTGAGAACGTGTATAAGGTATGAGCAACTAGGGAAAGAGTTAAGTTCTGAATTTTATGAAACAAGAGGATCAGCTGAGCATGACTCAGATCAGATAAGAACTTGCAGTTAACAATGGGGTGCTGGAGGCAAGTGTAATGGGTTAACAAGGTGGAAGAACAGTCATTATGTAGAGCCATTTAACAATATTAGAAGTATTCAGTATGTACGGTCAGTTTAACAAGGGGAAAAGTATACATTATGTGAAGCCAGTTAAGGTTAAGAACATTAATTGTGTAACAGCAGATGGTTTAATCTTTACTATTGACACTCGCTGATTGTAACGGCCACCCAATCAATATGTATGTAGCCTTATCTTGATGCGCAACCCTATAAAATGACTATATCATTCATTAAGAAACTGCTATTCCAGAGAAGACCGAGAACACATGTCACTATGCACATGGGCAACTGTTCTCTTTCCCTCCAGGGCCCAGAATAAAGATAAAGGAAGTAAAAGTATACTGAGTCTCTGAGCATTTTGCTTCGACTGTGGGTGGGGGTGGGGGAAACGGGATGACAATATTGGTGTAGTTAGCAGGATCCAAACGAATAGTTATGATCGGATGGTGCCAGCGATAGCCTGAACATCAGTGTCTCAAGATGGACGGGCCCACAAGGTAAGATATTAAACCTTGGTCCCTCTTGATATTCCTGTGTGCTGGAGATGGTGCCCTCCCCTGATCACTCTATTCTATGGATTCCTTGAACGGTAATTAGGTCAGTCGAGAGACACAGTCTCCCAGGCGCACTGGCAGGAAAAGGTTCGAGTCCTCTGTGCTGCACTGGGGGGAAAGAGGGTGTAATTGAGGTTTGAGTCTTCTGCATGGTACTAGGGTTCAAGTCCCCTGGGATAAGTTTGATAGAGATTTGAGTCCTCAGCGAGGTACTGGGGTTCAAGTCCCCATGGGTGGGTTAATTTGAGGTTCAGATTCTCTGCGCTGCACTGAGGTGCAAGCTCTCTGTGTTTAAGCGGGATTCGGGTTCTCTGTGTTTAAGTGGGGTTCGGGTTCTCTGTGTTTAAGTGGGGTTCCGGTTCTATGTGTTTAAGTGGGATTTGAGCCCCCGTGGGGAGTGAAGTGAGAAAGGGGTTAAAGTCCCTTAGTTGAAATTTGAGGCTCTGCGAGTCTTTGTTCTGGGGGAAAGAGAGGGGCTTGGATTGCGGTTCCATGTGGTCCACTGCGAGGGCTTTTTCTTTTAATAAGTATCATTTCAGTGAGAGGATGCAAAAAAATGAGAAACGCTGAAATTAAGTTGTACTAATAATTGGTTTGAAAAGGAAAGTTTCAATGCAATCTGTGCCATGCTGAGAGTGTTTGATGTTTAAAAATTTTGGTTTCTTTAAAATACTGGTTCGGAAAATCCTTTTAAGTACAGTAACTGTTTTGTGTTGTTTGAATCAAGATCTCAATTCAGTGTGTTTTGTGTGCTATGTAATGGGGTAGATTTAGTTTTTACGTTGAACTTGTACAACATTATGACTTTTTTAAAATGATCAAACTTGTAACCTTAAAACAAATTGATTGAGTGCCTTGAGTCCCTGATTTGTTTGAAATTCTACATGCCTGTTTAAAAGAAAACAGTTGGGACAGTGGTCATGCGTTGGCGAGATGAGAGTATTGTCTTAAAATATCTTTGCTGCTGTGTTTTTAATGCAGAGTGTTCACAAAGAGAAGAGTGTATTGAGTTTGATGTTTTGTAAAGATTTTAGAGAATATCAGAAGTTGAGGCTGATCTGGATCAGTTCTGTTAATTATTGTTAAGACTTCATTGGCCCCCTTCATATTGCAAATTCAAAGAATGTTGATCTCTACCAAAGTTGCGACTCTAATTCCAATTGTTTTATTTGGGGAACATATTTTAGTATATTCAGCATTTGTATCCCATGAATATTTGAGATTTAAATCTGAACTGAAACTGCCTCTTCAATTGCTAAAGCACAGGAAACACTTTGTTGTTTTCTTGCTGTTCCAGACTTGTGAAATATTTTTCCTGACAGCTTTCACATTAGCCAAGTATTAATTTGTTAAAGGAAATTAATTTTTGACTAACCTGAATGGGGTCACATGAGGGTTTGATTTTAGGGCCATTTATTGTTGTTTATAATTGACTGAATTGTTTAGGCAGTACAATTTAGAAGTTTATAGATTGTATAAAACTTGATAATGTCATAAACAGTGAATAGAGTAATAGACTTCAAGAATTCAAAGAATTAGATTCCCTACAGTGCAGAAACAGGCCCTTCGGCCCAACAAGTCCACAACGACCCTCCAAAGAGTAACCCACCCAGACCCATTTACTACTCATGCACCTAACACTATGGGCAATTTAACTTGGGCCAATCCACCTAACCTGCAAATCTTTGGATTGTGGGAGGAAACCGGAGCACCCGGGGGAAACTCACGCAGCCACGGGGAGAACGTGCAAACTCCACACAAACAGTCACCTGAGGATGGAATTGAACCCAGGTCCCTGGCGCTGCAAGGCAGCAATGCTAACCACTGAGCCACCATGCCACCTTCAAAGAATGTTGAAGTTGGCAGACACAATTTGGTGTAGTTAAACGTGTGACTGTCTTCATACTGATACCCACATTGGCAAGGAAGGAATGAGAGAGGAAATGCAGAGATACTTGCAGCAGCTAACATCGTCTCTAGAGTTTCTCCATTCACAGGTAAACCATGCCTTCGGATCACCACCCACCCTCCATAACCTGATCCAATGGATTCAATCACCTCCTCAGTCATGAGCACGAAAAGTGAAGAAGCTAACAAACAGTGAAGAGGTCGGTACACGTTTTGTCAGTGGCCTTCCTATCGACATTAAACCATGTGACTGGATTAGTGGTGCTGGAAGAGCACAGCAGTTCAGCAGCATCCAACGAGCAGCGAAATCGACGTTTTGGGCAAAAGCCCTTCATTAAACCATGTGAGCTTTACCTTGTCTTTCGATCATTTAAGGGATATGAAGGTTCACTGATTGAGCTAACATCCCAACAGCCAGTTGTTTTTGTTACATTTAACAGCAGAGCGGGGGCAGATGCAGCAAAGAATGCTGCGTTCACCGAGATGCGCTGGTATCCTCCACCTGAAGCATCTCTGCAGGGATAGAAGTCTTGTCAATTTTGTGAAGCATTTAACTGCCCTTATTCAAGAATTCAGATTTCTCCGTGGAGTGATGCAGAAGGGCAGACTGAATTTTGTTTTCAGGTTGGACTTTATTGAAGGAGACTTTGGAGAACTGGCTCATTTCCACTCGACATGGAGGGGATGGAGTGGTCACTAAGGGCTGTAGATTTAAGAACTTTACTGGTGAACATTTTGTCATTATGTACAACCATTTAACAGTATTGGAAGCACTCAGTATGGAAAGTCAGTTAACAAGGGGAAAACTATCCATTACGTGAAGCCAGTTAAGATTAAGAACATTCATTGTGTAACAGATATGGCTTAATCTTTACTGTTGACACTTGCTGATTGGAACAGTCACCCAATCAATATGTATGTGGCCTTATCTGGATACTCCTCCCTGTAAAATAATTCAGCAAGAACCTGTTTTTCTAGAGAAGACAGTGAACTCATGTTCCTGTGCATATGGGCAATTTTTCTCTCTCCCTCCAGAGCCTGGAATAAAGATGGAGGAGGTAAAACTATATTGTGTCTCCGAGTGTTTTGCTTCGACTGAAGTGCGGGGGAAGGAAGGGTGACACTGTAAATGAATAAAAAAACTACATTTGCTGATGACACATAGGTAGGAAAATGATTGTGAAGAGGACATAGAAGCCTACAAAGGGATATAGATAGGTTAGGTGATTGGGCAAGGATCTGGCAAATGCAGTAGAACGTGGGAAAATATGAAGTTGTCCATTTTGGCAGAAAGATACAAAAGCATATTATCTAAATGGTGAGAGGTGGCAGAGCTCAGAAGAAGTGAGATCTACATGTCCTGCATGTATTGCAAAAGGTTAGTATACAGGGAGAACAACTAAATAAAAAAAGCTTAAAACAAAGGAAAATGTAGACTGAAGTAGGAAGAGTATGATATGTTTGTACAGGGTACACATCTGGATCACTGTGCACAGTTTTGGTTTTCTTATTTAGAGAATGCTGTAACTATGTTCAAAGCAGTAGTTCAGAGAAGTTTCACTCAATGAACACCACTGTCTTGTACCCACATTGGAAAATGCTTTGTGGGACTAATACTTGAAACATGAAATGAGCACCCCAATCCATCCACAGCTACATGTGCACTGCAGCTGACATTGTCTACCTGCTGCCTCCTCTTCAATCACCTTGCTGCTTCCTTGGACACTTTGCTTGCTGCACATTCACCACTACACACAAGATCTGAATGCTTCAATGAACAAAACTTGTTCCTGTAAATGTATACCCAACCACAAAATAAAACATACTTTCTACAGAATAATTATTTCAATTTCTGGCATCTTTGGAGCCTGAAACCAATCACAGTCAGCAATACCACAGTGATCGCAATTGTCTGGGCAGTAAATGCAGTTGATGTGGAATGGGTAGGTGAACTGATAAGGAAAGGTTGGACAGACAGGGATTATATTCACTAGAGCTTAAAGTCAGAGGTGACTTGATTGAAACACTGAAGATCCTGAGGGAGCAAGAAAGTCAGAGTTCAAATCCTAATTGTCCAGAATGTGTGTCATAACAAATCCGAACAGGTTAATTAAAATAACAAGTTGATCCTGAGGGGTTCTGACAGAGTCGAGGTGGAAAGGAAGTTTTCTCTTGTAATCCAGAAAACCAGAAGTAAGGATTATTGTTTGAAGTAGGAGTTCACTCATTTCAGACAGAGTTAAGAAGATATCTTTCCAACCAAAAGGTCTCGAGTCTTAGGAATGCTCTTCCCTAAAAGGGCCAGAAGCAGAGCCCTCCAAAATGCTTTTAAGGGAGCAGGAGATAGATTCTTGATTAATAAACAATTAAGCATTATTGGGGTTAGACATAAATGTGGTGCAACCAAATCAGACATGATTTTACTAAAAGGTGGTTAGATTCGATGGGATGAAGGGCCTAATCCTTCTCCTTATTCAATTATTTATGGTGTTGGATTGGGTGGATAAGGTCAGAAATCACATGACACCTGGTTAGAGTCCAACAGGTTTATTTTAAAATCACAAGCTTTCAAAAAACTGCTCCTTCATCATTTCACCTAAAAAAGGGACTTCAAGCTGAAAGCTGGTGATTTTAATTAAACCTGTTGCACTAGAATGTGGTCTTAGGTGATTTCTAACTTTGTTCACCCCAGTCCAACACCTCCAAGTCATGGCACTTTAACCTGGTGTCGAGTGACTCCTGAAATTAGTTGCATGACAGAGAGTGGGGAAAGGAAAAGTCAGAAGGAAGGAAGGAAGGGGAATGAAGTGAGGGAGAGAATGAGGGGGTGGGGGGGAGAGAATGAGGGGGGTGGGGGGGAGAGAATGAGGGGGTGGGGGGGAGAGAATGAGGGGGTGGGGGGGGAGAGAATGAGGGGGTGGGGGGGAGAGAATGAGGGGGTGGGGGGGAGAGAATGAGGGGGAGAGAATGAGGGGGAGAGAATGAGGGGAGAGAATGAGGGGGAGAGAATGAGGGGGAGAGAATGAGGGGGAGAGAATGAGGGGGTGGGGGGGGAGAGAATGAGGGGGTGGGGGGGGAGAGAATGAGGGGGTGGGGGGGAGAGAATGAGGGGGTGGGGGGGGAGAGAATGAGGGGGTGGGGGGGGAGAGAATGAGGGGGTGGGGGGGAGAGAATGAGGGGGTGGGGGGGGAGAGAATGAGGGGGTGGGGGGGGAGAGAATGAGGGGGTGGGGGGGGAGAGAATGAGGGGGTGGGGGGGGAGAGAATGAGGGGGTGGGGGGGGAGAGAATGAGGGGGTGGGGGGGGAGAGAATGAGGGGTGGGGGGGAGAGAATGAGGGGGTGGGGGGGAGAGAATGAGGGGGTGGGGGGGGAGAGAATGAGGGGGTGGGGGGGAGAGAGGGGGGGGGGGGGGGGGAGGGAGGGGGGGGGGGGTGGGGGGGGGGGGGGGGGGGGGGGGGGGGGGGGGGGGGGTGGGGGGGGGGGGGTGGGGGGGGGGGGGGGGGGGGGGGGGGGGGGGGTGGGGGGGGGGGTGGGTGGGGGGGGGGGTGGGGGGGGGGGGGGGGTGGGGGGGGGGGGGTGGTGGGGGGGGGGGGGGGGGGGGGGGGGGGGGGGGGGGGGGGGGGGGGGGGGGGGGGGGGGGGGGGGGGGGGGGGGGGGGGGGGGGGGGGGGGGGGGGGGGGGTGGGGGGGGGTGGGGGGGAGAGAAGAGGGGGGTGGGGGGAGAGAATGAGGGGGGGTGGGGGGGG